>NW_023425521.1:12412500-13064506 GCF_014108245.1 Pipistrellus kuhlii | reverse complement strand
GGAGACTTCAACTCAAATTTCTTCAGTCCACTGGAAGAGTCAACATCAACTTCTAAAAGCTCAACCTTCAGACCATCAGAAGGCAACATCCTCATTCCCTGATTGGGCTAAAATTCGCCATCAACTATTGTCCATCACTCTTGACAATGTGGAGATGGGGGTTGTGATAAAACCAAAGCCCCCTACGAAGAATGAACCATCTGTAACTGACAAGGAGGTCTCTTTTTATCCTGCTAAACTTCCAAACCAGCAGAAGACCCCACATCAGCCTAATGTCCTGCAGCAGACTACAGCTCCTCCAAAATACTCTGAGGTGACCCTTACACGTCCACAGCCTGTTCAGGCTCAACAACCAATGCTTCCACATCCACAGCCTGTTCAGGCTCAGCAACCAACCTTTCCACCGATGGACATAAGAAATACCATCACCAAACAACCGACTATGGTAACTGATGCTGTAAGCCAGCAGCAGACTATTGCTCATCCAAAACACCTTAAAATGGCACTTTAATACCCAGAGTCTGTTCAGGCTCTGCAGCCAACAGCTTCTCTCAGTTCACAGTCTCAGTTCACAGCTCTGTCTTTCAACATCGAAGTTCCTCCAGTGACTGCACAGATTGCCACCATGAATATATGTGAGTTCTGCACCTGCAGTATTGGGACACTGTCCTGTATTGGTTTTGGCTCAAACCAGAAGCTGAGCAAAGTGCCTGTGCCAGACCAGCATCTACAATGGCACCTTCACCATCTTGTAAGCATTGCCTTTTCTCACTGATTCTCTGCATCTTGGCTCACATGGCAGCCTTTTCCCTGAGTACTTCCTTGGCCTTCCTCATCTCCCCCCAAACCACTTTGACAGACTCTCTGTTTTTATCTTCTTTGACAACTATTCCTTATCTTTATTCTCCTTAATGCTATTGTTCCCCATTTCACCAGTCTTTTACTTGTAATTGTCCATGTTATTTTTCCTGATCCATACTTTTAGCCCCCCATCATTTCATTCTTTAACCTCTGTTGTCCTCCCACTTTTGCTTCATCCTCTTTACAACAACATGATAATAATCTTTGAATTTTATTGGTGGTGAAACAACAAAGTGTTTAAGATGAGATTCTAGAGCCAGATATGCCATTTATTAGTCTTGGGACTCAATTTCCACAACTTTGAAATGAAGATTAGGATAGTTAACATCTTTAGTATTGTTGTGAGTTTTGAATGAGTTAATATATATAAAGTACTTGTATAAGTGCCTAACATATGTATGTTTGTTAACTATTATTATTTGACCCGTAAGTCATATCTAGAACTCATCTTTGCCCTCTGGCTTTCAATATAAACCACTCATTTTGTGCCCAACTCAGGTGTAAGTACTGGGAAGCCACAGAAATAAGATATTGTCTGTGGAACATTACAGTGGTAGGTAGGGAAGAAAGACAAAGTGCATAAAGAGGGGGTGATAAATATAATTAAGCGCTAAAAGAGATACAGGCCTGTAGTGGTGCTGTAATTCAGCAGAATCTGCAGTGACTGGGGTGTGGAATCAAGGATAAGCTAGAACTTTAGCTGGGACTTAAAGGGTGGCTATGGTTTGGTAAACAGAGAAAAATTAGTGAGAAAAATTTAGGTGGAGGCATGGCTGCAGGAATGATTATGACTTAATAGACAAGTCTGGTTAAAAAGAATTGGTTTCAGAAACAGTGAAAAATATGATTATGAAAAACCTTGACTATCAGCTCTAGAGGTTTGAAAGCTACACAGATAAGGAGACCCACTGAAAGCTTTCAAGTGAGAGAGACAGAAGAATAAAATAAGAGGATTGCCCAGCCATTGTTGCTCAATGATTGAGCATCAAGTCAGGAACCAATAGGTCACTGGTTCAATTCACAGTCAAGGTCCAGCTTGATCCCTGGTGGGGGACATGCAGGAGTCAGCCAATAATGATGTTTCTCTATCGCCGGTGTTCCTAGCTCTCTCTCTCTAAAAAATAAAAAAACCAGCCAACCAACCAACCAAACAAACAAACAAAAAACCAAAAAGGATTATTTTAGATTTCATAGTTAGAGTGATCTAGAGAGGAAGTCTTGACTCAGGGAGACCAAATAGAATACTGTAGGAGTCAAATGAGAATGTGCTGAATCAGAGGGGTTGTGACAGGAGTAGAAAGAAAATCCAGGGAACACTATACAGGAAGAACTGACAAGGTTTGGTAGCTAATTGGAGTCAGGGATGGGATGTACAGGAAAGAGAAAGATCAAATATATCCCTGGAAAATTTCTGTCCTAGATGATGAGGAGAATGATGGTATTATGACAGGCAGACATACAGGAATTGGGAAAGTGAGACAGTTTGAGGAGGTGAGCTCAGTTTGGGCATCTTTCATGGGTGAGCTTAAAGCAACAGGAAGGCTTCTGCTTGAGTGGAAATGTCCACTTAACAGAGGGGCAGGCAGCTACCTGACTTTTTCTAACCTTCCTAAAAAATATGGAAACTGAATAGGTAAGTAGAGGGAAGAGGACAAAGCTAAAGATTCAAAGTCATCCACAGAGGTAGTGTTTTGAAACTGAATCTCAGGAATTTAACAGCTTCTTTTAAACACTTGTAATTCATGGACACATTCTCACTGTTTTGTTTTTAAGTGTCACAGAAGTATCCTACCTAATAAAAGAGTAATATGCAAATTAACCACCACTCTGCTACACCCACTAGCCACGCCCACCAGCCACGCCCACCAGCCAATCAGAGTGAGTATGCAAATAAACCAACCAAGATGGCTACAGCCATAGAGAGCAGGAGGGAGGCTTGGGTTTCCCAGGCAACAGAGAAAGCCAAGCTTTCTGCTTTCCCTTGCCGACCTAAGCCTCCACTGAGGCTACAAGTTTCAATTATAGAGGGTGAACAAATCCAAACAGAATGCCTGCCACCATGGAGCAAGCAGAAGGCTTGGCTCTGCTCCAGGCTACAAAATTTCAATTGTAGAAGCTAAATAAATTCCAGATACCAGGGCCTCCACTTGGGAGTGTGGCTGGCCTGCAAACTATCACAGACCCCTAGCTCAGGCCATCCCACACCCCAAGGGAACCGCCACCCTGATCTGAGACAGCCTTCAGGGCAAACCAGCCGGCCTCCACCCATGAACCAGGCCTCTATCTTATCTAATAAAAGAGTAATATGCAGATTGAATATCACTCCAACACACAATAGCTGCCCCCATGTGGTCAAAGATGGCTGCCCCCATGTGGACACAAGATGGCCACCACAGTTGCGAGGCACCATGCCTGCAAGGGATGGCAGTTGAGAGTGACCAGGCCTGCAAGAAAAGGAAGTTGGAGGTGATCAACCCTGCAGGGGAGAGCAGTTAGGGGTGACCAGGCAGGCAGAGGAGGGAAGTTGGGGGGCAAACAGGCTGGCAGGGGAGCAATTAGACATTAATCAGGCTGGCATGGGAGTGGTTAAGGGGTGATCAGGCTGGCAGGCAGAAGCAGTTAGGGGCAATCAGGAAGGAAGGCAGGTGAGCTGTTGGGAGCTAGCAGTCCTGGATTGTGAGAGGAATCCCAGATTGGAGAGGGTGCAGGCTGGGCTGAGGGACATCCCCCACCCAGGCCCTGTGCCTGAATTTCGTGTACCCAGCCTTTAGTAAAGGATATAATGTGAAAATCCCACCCAACCCTTTCTACCACTCCTGTTACTATTTTGGTGTGTGTCTATTCTTCCAATCTCCCTCTTTCTCTTTTCTTTTTGCATTTTCCCTCTAAAGAGGTAATACTTTACTCCTTACTCAGTGATTTGTGCTTTTCCCTGTCAACTATGTCTATGTCCATTCTAGTCCTCTTATTTCTAACTGCCCTTACAACTCCTAACACCTGTAGAGATTTCCACAGAGGGCACTGAGCCAATGCTTTTCTGTGGCCTGCCATAAGGTTTCTTTACATTTGTTTTCTTAAAATGATAAATTCTTGCTATTTTCCTGTTGAATTATTATTCTCTCGTTGATTTGTAGGAATCATTGTAGACACAAGTGATTTTGAAAAAGAAAAATGCATTCAAAGTAGTTAACTGGCATTACCTATCCAAGAAAAAGAGTTTGGGTTCTGAGGGGAAGCCTCAGGGTGTCAGTGGAGCCACATTATGTCTTTATTAATAATGCAAAGGGAAGCTGTGAAAATTAGAAAGCTGGTATTTTCTACATTTGAATATTCCCCATAAGGTTGCCATGATTGTTCTACTTATTCTGTTCATTTGTTTCTTAGCTATTTAAACATATTAACTGTATTTCTTCACAGAAACTTGCAGGGAAATGCTATTTCATACATTGGTAAAGATACGTGGAAGTCATACCGTTTGGTTGAGAAACTGTGAGTATATTCACTCCAAAAATGAATTTTAAAAAATAACTGTATTGTAAGATGCTTCTTGGTCCATAATTTTGAGGTCAGTAGCTCTGAGGAAAGGTATTTCCTAAATCAACATCTATAGATTGCAATTCTACTTACTTTAAAAATTAAATTTGGTAGGCTCTCTTTAAAATCAGAGTCAAGGTGCCTCGTTTGCGCAGTAGGTAGCGCGTCAGTCTCATAAAATCAGAGTCAATTTAAACTTACTTTCCATTATAACAAGTAATACATTATATAGGATAATCATCCTGTATAATAAAGAGCTAGTAGGCAAATGGTCATTACACCATTACACCATTAACGGCTCAGAAACTCAACACTGGGGAGAGAGGAATGGGAACCAGCCAGGCTACGGCCAAGGAGAGGGGAAAGCTGCCCACCCCGTGGTCCTGGGCACCAACGGCTGGGGCTGCGGCCAGGGAGAGGAATAAGATACACACCCCACAGTCCCAGGCACCAGTGGCTGCGCCTGCAACCTGGCCCCAAAGAGTTACAAGCCGTACACCTCATGGTCCCTGGCACCATTGGCTGCACCTGAGCCTACAGTCCGGCCTGGGAGTGGGATAAGTTGCATGCCCTGGGGTCCCAATAAACTACTCTAGTGCTAATCTATAATTCCTTGCCTACATTCACAATGCAAGGCAATGCTAATTTTAGGTAGAGGTTTGTGAAAATAAAGATGTAATTTTATTTCCCATTCAGGTTTGGCTCCCTGAATTCAATCCATTCAATCCTATTCACGGACCTCTGCCCTAAAGGGATAATCAACAACTGGAAATCACATGCACACTTTTGCATGTATTCAAGAAAGTGTACTTTTCTAAGGAAAGGGTCCATAGCTTTTATAAAATTCTCACAGGACTCTTGTCTCCAAAGACTAAGAGTCAAATGTAGGGGAAAAGAAAGATATTTCTTTTCCTATCTATAAAGCTCATGAGTGATGGTAAGTGGATGATTTGCTTTAAATAAAAGTAGTCTACTGAAAGTGATGTCTGTCATTTTCTGAAATCATGGAAAAAGTATTTATGGAACATCTGCTACGGGCCAGGAACTGTTTTATGTGCCAAGATTACAGGCCCAGGAACAAAGTAGACAAATTACGCCAGTTCTCAAGGCGTTTACAAATGTATAATATGAAAAAACATATATATATATATATAATAAATAAATAGATATAATTTCAAGTATTGATAAGGTCTTTGGACAGACAGAAAGCTGAGGAAGGAAAATGAGTCAATTCTAGAATGGCCTATTGTTTGCACAAAGAAGATGTAAAAAGAAAGATTTGAATAAAGAACAGATTATCTTCCTTCAATTAAATAAAGATTAGGGTATTTCAATGGCACCATTACCCACGTTTCCTTATATATTTTTCTGTGCAGTAAATAGTTGTAGTTATTTTGCATTTTGATCCAGAAATAATGTTTTCATTTTTCAGAAATCTCAGTGGAAATAATTTGAGGGAAATACGTAAGGATTCATTTGAAGGCCTGTTTTCCCTCCAGTACTTGTAAGTTAATTATATTGATTTATGAGTTTTTTAGTTGTAATATCTACAAAATAAATAAAGGGTTCAAATGAGATAATCTCTACAATTTCTCCCAGCAATAAAATTCTACAATTCTGTAAGTCTGTGTTGGACTCCAGCCCATTTCTAGCATTAATATTTCTTAGGGATTTTCATTTTATAATCATATAGACAAGATACAGATAGGAAAAACTCTTCAGGTATTGAGTAAAAGTGGTAATAAGATCTGATTAATTATACACACACATGCACCTTGTTATATGAGTGTTCATATGCTATCTGCTTATAGTTAATTTAGGGGCCATGTGTCATATCCCGCCTGTGTTTGTGTGTTTCTTAGGAGACATAAGTTAAGGATGAATTTTATACTTATGAAGGGCTGTAAAAGAAAAAAGGAAAGAAGAATATGCAAGACAGACTGTCCGTGGCTTGCAAATCCTTACTGTCTGGCCTTTACTGAAAAGGTTTTAAAATGTTGATTTAGTAAAATGAGAGGAATTCAGTTGAACCTCAAATTGTCTTCTGTAGGACATGAAAATATAAAACATTTATATTAATTTGAATGCCATTAACCAGACTTTTTCATAATTTAATATAAATGAGATTAACATTTACACATTAAATGTTTAAGGAGATGAATTATGTAAACAATATTATTAAGAACATATTACGTTACGAAGAGAGCAAATTGGTGTTGAGGGTTTCAATGCAGGAAATGTTATACCAATACTAAAAGTAAATATTTAACATGATGGTTAAGTGGTATTGTTGCAAATGACTACACCAAGTAATAATATCAGAAATGACCCTAATTTCACTAATTTCAAAATAAAAATCTCTCAGCCTCCTTGTCAAGGAATCAGTGTTTGCCAAGTAATTCTATGTACTTAGAATAGAGAGATGCTTTTTGCCATAAAAACTCAATTATGATTCTTGGTCCATTGCATCTAGACTTGTGTATGTCGTTAATTCTTATTAAACTAATTAATTGCGATATTTAGCAAGTGGATTTTTTTTGAAAATATAGAACAGTTAAGTGAAGTAGGTAAAAAGAGCCTCACAAAACACTGACACGTTTGTATTGTCAAACCTTTCAAGCTTCAGAGGGACATTACTTTTGTATTGGTCTTGCATCTTGCTTCCAAACCTTACATACAGTTTGGAGGAAATAAAATTAAGTAAATAACTGCTCAATAGGTTAGGTCATTCATTACTTCTGCTGTGAAATACTTTGTAAGCTAACTATTTCTTGCTAGATTTGTATCCCCATCCAATAAAAAATGCCAATCAGTAAGCAAGCTTAAAAAGAACATGCCAAGCACTGTACCTAGAACTAAGGCCCAAAGATAGGTATCTCAAGCTCCCTATCCTTCTGGTAATTCATGATCTCATAGGGAAAAAAACATATAAACTCAAACCATAGAGCACAAGTACTAAGGGGAAGATGATGTGCTGCAGTGGCACACAAGTGGGAGCCATGAAATCATAAAACTACATTTGTTTTAAAAGTCATTTTTCTCTCTACTTACCAGCTGTTTGTTTATTCTATAAATATTTGAATTATACCTGTTCATGTCTCAGTAGACAATGCAATGAGCCAGATCCAGTCCATACTTTGAGTTTTGCTCAGAGGAAATAGGATACAAACATAAGTGCATTAAACAGAAGAAATGGATATAGACAATGAGAGATATAAATTTGTTTTGGTCAGAGCAGATGGAAAAGAGACTTCAAGATGGATCAGCAAAGATGTTAGTAGAGCAAAGCTGTTTGAACAGGACCTTGAAGGTGCTTTGGGATCATCAGACAGATATCTTGGATGAAATTAGCTTGCAAAAGGAGCCTAGGGAGAGGCAACACACAAGAAAATTACTTTGAGTATCTCTATAGTACAAGTAGGGAAAGTAGGGAGATTAGAGCCAGATCTTCTGGTGCTTTGAATGCCAAGAACCACGTTATCACAGCAGTGCTCCAGGAGAAAGTTTAGCCTACAACAGAGTCACTTGGAGGGCTTGTTAAAACTCAAGCTGCACCCCTGGTTACTAATTCAATGGATCCAGAGTTGGACTGAGAATTTGCATATTCAACAAGTTCCCAAGTGATGCTGGCTGTTATTTGAAATTCACTCTTGGTGTGTTAATTGGTGACTGTGTGTCAGGATGGTTTAGCAAGGGGGAGATTATAGATGGAAATACCAGCCAGAAGCAGGTATACCCATCCAGGAGAAAAGTGAGGGACTCAAGTGGAATCAGTGGAAATAAGACAGTCAATTACAGAGGAGAGATGGTGTTTTCAAATAAAAATCCAGCACCATGTTGTTTTCTGTTGTCCCACCACTGTACAACTGAAGCAATTCAATTCATGGGTATTAAAGTAATGCAAAATAAGAAATGAAATTCCATTAGTATAATAGAAAGTATCATTAGTTCAAAGTTCTGTATTAGTTCAAATTCCTGTGTTATTTAGAACAGTCACTTCCTTTTAAGTTATATGAAAAGGCATCTTTTATTTTTTCTGGTATTGAATTTGCCTAGAAAAACAGAACTAAACCAGGAGGTGTGTAGATGTGAGATTATTTCTTTTAATCTCACATGAAGATATATAAACTTAGAGCACATAATCTAAATTTGATGAGACCACAAAGGTCTTCTAATCAATTCTTCTGATCTCAGGAAAGATTTCCTTCAAAATCTATCAAGACATATAATTGTATTTTGTATTTATGAAGATCATGAAGGTGAGAGTCTTAAGAGAGGTGAGGGCAGCGTAAGGGGCTCTGGATAGTTCAAAGTACAATTCTTAAGGTTGAGAGTTTAGACTAAAGCTGCGTATTCAATATTATTCTAACCTCTGACCAATTATTGCCACTCGTTAGATATCTAATAGCTAATTGAGGCATTATTTTATTTTCCTAGAGATTTATCCTGCAACAAAATAGAATATATTGAAAGAAATGCCTTTGAGTCACTACCTTTTCTACAATATATGTAAGTTATAAATATAACTTCCTTGTGTTTAGAAATTTTATAAAACATAATTGTAAACCTCTTTGTTATTTATTTTGCAGTAAGATTAAAATTTTATTAGTAGAAAGCTACTAAAGTTATGTAGCAAATCCTATTTGTCTCTAGCATAGATTAGTGTGAAAATTCTCTCACATTCAGAACGAACCATTCTATGGTTCTCAATCAGGGTGATTTTGTACCAGGTGAAACTTGGCAGTATTCAAAGAGAGTTTTAGTTGTCAGAACTGTAGATTTGCTCCTGGCATCTAGTGGGTAGAGGCTAGAGTTATTGTTGTTAACATACTACAAGGCACAGGACACCCCCCATAATAAAAAAACATCTAGCCCAAAATGTCAATAGTGTGGAAGTTGTGTATCCCTCTTCTAAAGAAAGATCAATTAATGAAAGTATTTTTGAGCGCTTACTGTTCTGTAGCTAATGCACAACATGTATAAACATGAAAGCATAAACCATAAGCAAATATCTCTCACAGTGAGATTTATTGAGTGTACAGAGGGATTATTGTTGTTTTATCATATATAAATTAGAATCTCTGATAAAAGATAAATGATCTGAAAGAATTCTTTTTCTCTTATTTTGCTGTGTCTTTTTTTTTCTTCTTCTTTTTTTCTTCTTTTGTAGAAATATCGGTTGCAATTCCATCACAAAAGTGAACTTTGGGACATTTCAGGCCTCACATGGAATGCAATTTTTACACAAGTTGTAAGTGAAATAGAAGATGAACTTATGTAAAAAGCTTTGTGTAAAAACATACACTAATTGGTGGGCTGGGTATAAGTTCAGTTTGAACTCTTTTGAAAAGTGTGGCTAAAGAGTCCTTCTTTTTTCCTTTCAAATGAGGAAACTAAGGTACAAAGAGGTCTAACTCATATATGGCATGCTCTGCTTTCTCCAGAACTAACCTTTGGCATGTGCAATACAAGGCACTAAGCAGATAACATTCAAAGTATCACTATCATGGGAATCCCAGTATTGCTTCTGCTCCAATATGTGAATGGTCTTTGAAATTCCCCTTCTGAATTTGACTTTGATTCCTGCTCATGTGTAAAGTTCCTAACTGCTCATATGTATGCAACATAGAACTGAAAGAATTACGTTTCAGTCAGAGTTCTCCAGGGAGCAAAAGATGTGGATGCTTCCACATGAGTCTCTTTTAAATGGAAAAGCAGTAAGAATTCCTAAAAGGCTGCCACAGGGCACAGCTTTTCCCAATCAGAACATTATATTTCAGAATCTATATACATCTGAAGTGAATCTTTGAAGTATGGGAAAATATGCTGTTTATGTTAAGTTGTGGTGTGAAAAAGTGTTCCAAGTGATGCTGGAACTAAGAAAAATACATAGCTGTAGCCTCATTCCAATTTCTTTCCTGACTACCCCTCAGTATGAAGTATGGGTTTTATTCCCTTTCAGCTAGAAAATTCTATGATTTCTCTGTGGCACAAGCAAATCATAGTGGATATGTTCAGTGGCCTGAAAAGGATTTTAGACTTAAGATGAATATTGTCTTGCAATCTTGTCTTTGGAAAAGACTGTCTTATTGTCTTGTGGTACAGAAATCCATTTTCTTCATTTCATTTTTGGATAACTCATTGCTCAATGTGTATAGAATTAACAACTAATTTTTTCATATTGGTCTTGTATCCTGCGACCTTGCTGAACATATTAGTGGTAATAGTTGTGTTTGTTTTCTTAAAATATACTTTTATTGATTTCAGAGAAGAAGGGAGAGGGAGAAAGAGAGAACAACATCAGTGATGAGAGAGAATTATTGATCTGCTGCCTCCTACATGTCCCACACTGGAGATCAAGCCTGCATCCTGGGCATGTACCTTGACCAGGAATTGGTCGATGCTCAACCACTGAGCCACACCGGCCAGGCTAGTGGTAATAGTATTTTTATTTTTAGATTCCTGGGAATATGTCTCATGGTCTTCCAGTTTCCTGGGCATATGTTGGAGTAATTCCAAGTCTCTATGGACATCTCATTTCTCAGCTTTTCCTTTCAACTTTTTTTGTTAGCCTATTTTTTATACCAACTTTTATCCATTGCCTCAGCAGTTGCCATGTTAAAACATATACATGAAGTGGTTTTCACAAAATACCCTCTGAGGACAGAGGCTTTAGAGGCTAGGCTGCTCTCAGGTCAAAAACAAGCCTTTAAAGTGTGGTCTTCCAGGAAACCGTCAGACAGGTAGTCGACAGTTCTTTGGGAATATGATTTCATTCCGTTCTGCTTTCTGTGGTGCTGGGGCTGTGGGCAGTTTTTCAAGGTTACCCCAGAGAGGGAGAAAAAAGCTCTAGGATGAGTTAAAGCAACACAGAACACCATTCTTACAGAAATCAATAATTTCTCTTGACTAAATGTTCCCTGGGTTCTTCGAAGCCTAATGGTTAAACTTACAGAGTTTGAGAAAGTTGATTCTGACCATATTTTGCCAGTTGTTTTTTAGGAATGAATTTCTACGTGTCCTTCCTTACTCCACCATTCTCACTGATTTGCCTACAACATGGTTTTAAATTTCTAAAGTCTCAGTGACTATAAGCTAGTTAAATATTTAATCATGGGTGATCATTTTGCAAACAGGAATAAAAAGAAAAAGTGTAATTCCCATAGAGGCTGTCCCAGATGGGTACATGAAATTTGAAAAGGTATTTCTATACCTAGTGGTCTCAGAATTAAGGTTAAAATAACAGCTATTTTCAACCCTTTTTCTTCATAGAGCTTAAACATGGATGTTAAGGTCAGAACAGAGTTCAAATTCCAGCTCTGCTTTTCACTAGCTTGACAATCTAGGACAACTTATATAACCTCTCTGTACCTCAGCTTCCTCATTTGTAGCGGGGTAATAATATATATCATTAAAGTTATTGTGAGGGTTAAATATGAAATGTTCATCACAGATGCCCAGCAGCCTAATAGATCTTAGCTGTGATAATCATCTTTATAATAGTCTGCAAAAATATTCTAATGACTTTTGAGTAGTTATCCTAAAGGCAGATTTTCTTTTCTTCTTGTTTTTTGTTTGTCTTGTTTTACTTGTATGTTTTATAGAATTGAGAAGAACATTCAGTTTAGCATCGGGCATAAAAATGTGTGTCAATTGACAAATTTGTTCATTTTATTGATATGTAATCAAAATGTTATTGATTTATTAAACAAACATCTATTAAATACCTAGTAAATGTCAGGCACTAACAGTCCAAGAAATTGACAGGTTAAACAAGTGATCTACATACGATGTAACAAAGTCTTTGATACAAAAATACACATGGGAGTATGTGATAGGAGCATGCTTTCACCACTTCCTCATAGATTTATCCTTTTTGCTTTTGCTCCAAAATCAAGGAGTTAGACCTATTTTTCTCTTTAACTGGTGGCTTAAAATATTTTTAAAAATTTCTGGAGATAAGAAAAGCATCTTGAATTATGGAGGACATTAGAAATAATATTTCCTGTTGAGCAGGAGCTTCCTATCAGCATAGTCACTAACAGGGTTTTCTTTTTTTCTCTTTTAAAATACATGTATATTGATTTCAGAAAGGGTGAGGGAGAGATAGAAACATTAATAATGAGAATCATTGATTGGCTGCCTCTTGCACTCCCCATACTGGGGTTCAAACCCGCAAACCTGGGATTGTGCCCTGACCTGGGAATCGAACTGTTACCTCCTGGTTTATATGTAGGTCAATGCTCAACCACTGAGTCAAACTGGCCAGGCATTAATAGCGTTTTCAATCTAAAAAGTTCTTTGGCATACTTTTTTATTTGCTATCTACTTTCTCCCATTTTTTCTTTACATGCTCTTCTCCATTTTATCATTTAGAGACCTGGGTAATTACCCAAAAAAGAATGCTTTAGGGATTCTTAAGGGTGATCCAAAGGTAAAACAGAAAATTATTTTTTTAACATTCAAGTTTTGTACCAACAAAATGAATATAAGCTTTCATGGCAGTTATTGAAAATGCAGACAGATTTAATTATATTGTATTTTTCAGAATTCTCAATCGTAATCCTTTGACAACTGTTCAAGATCCGTATCTTTTTAATTTGCCAGCATTGAAACACCTGTAAGTATTGCAACAGTTTCATGGCTTATGATATTATTTCTGCTCTTTCTTACTTTCAACAAAGATTAAATATTTTGCATTTTGATTAAAAAGTCATAATTTAAATTTTACCTGGGTTATTGAAAGTGACTATTGGCACAGAAAAATCATTATTATTATTATTTTATAAATTATTTTTTCTATTTTTTAGATTTACTTATTCATTCATTTTAATTTATAGCCCGCATATAATAGTACATTCTTATTACTCCATATTTACATGACTTACAATGCATTGGTGAAATTGCAAGCTTATCAGAGCATTATGCCTTTTTTTTTTTAATTATTGATTTTTTACAGAGAGGAAGAGAGAGGGAGAGTTAGAAACATCGATGAGAGAGAATCATAGATCAGCTGCCTCTTGCACACCCCCTACTGGGGATGTGCCCGCAACCAAGGTACATGCCCTTGACCGGAACCGAACCCGGGACCTTTTAGTCCGCAGGCTGACGCTCTACCCACTAAGCCAAACCGGTTTCGGCTGGCACAGAAAAATTATTAAGAAAGACTGTACAAGGGCATAATAGCCAGGAGAGGAAGGGAGAAAGGAAGCAGTCTTGAAGAACATATTCCAACATGAAACATGTAGATGCATGCACAAGTACCATGGATCTCAGGAGGAAAAAAAGGAATAAGTTGTAATATTTAAAGATATTTAAAGAATAATCAAGTGGTGGTTGCAATTGAGAAAGACAAATAGGATAATGGTAAAAAAATAACAAACACAGATTGTACTGTTCACCAAAGTAATTAATTTGATGATGCAAATAAATTTAAATTTTTCAAGAAGAGCTCTCGGGAAATACCATCTATGGCAAATAAATTCTTGAGTTGGCTTGAATTAAAGTAACCAGATGTTGTAAATTTCTTTTTAAATATAGAATTTTTGTCTTTGAGTTCATATCATGCCTGTTTGGTCCTTCTCCTTCAGAGACATGGGAGGAACCCAAGTGTCACTTATAGCACTTGATAACATCCTCAAGATGTCCCTTACACTGGAGAAACTGTAAGCTGGTTTTCTTATATTTATTTTCACTTAGTTATTATTTTAGGTTCGCTTTATTATTTTTGTAAGTCATGTTAATTGAGGTATACTTTTTATTAAATAAAATTCACTCTTTTAAAATATATTTTATTGATTTTTACAGAGAGGAAGGGAGAGAGACAGAGAGCTAGAAATGTCGATGAGAGAGAAACATCGACCAGCTGCCTCTTGCACACCCCGCACTGGGGATGTGCCCGCAACCAATGTACATGCCCCTGACCAGAATCGAACCCGGGACCTTTCAGTCCGCAGACCGACGCTCTCCCACTGAGCCAAACCGGTTTCAGCTAAAATTCACTCTTTTAACCCTGGCCAGTGCTTCTGAATGCTTAGAGCACTGGCCCCACACTATAGGGTCCCAGGTTTAATTTCCAGTCGAGAGCATGTTCCTGGGTTGCAGGTTTGATCCTTGGCCCGGGTTAGATGCCTCCAGAAGGCAACCAATCAATGTGTTTTTCTCATATCAATGTTTCTCTCTCTCCATCGCCCCGCTCCCCATCCTCCCTCCCTTCCTCAGGTGAGGATTAACAAAAACAAACACAAAAACAAAAAAACACTTTTAAAGTGTACAGCTTAGTGAATTTTGATAAACGTGTGGTTTTGAGCAATGCCACCATCTGTTAGAGATACAGAACACTTTTATCATTCCATAAAGGCTCTTCATGTTTCTTTGCAGTCAATTCTTCCACCACCAGCCCTTGGTGAGCATCAATCTGATTTTTGTCATTTGAACATTGCCTTTTCCAAGATATCTTACAAATGAAATAATGTCGAGTGTAGCCTTTTGTATTTGGCTTCTTTCGTGTAGCATAACCCCCTTTTAAAAATACATTTATACATGTTACTGCTTCTATTATTCTTTAGTTTTTATTGCTGCATAGTTTGTTTCTGCAGTCATCAATTAAGGATATTTGAGTTCCTGGTTTTTTGGTTATTGAGAATAAAGCTGCTAAAAACACCCACATGACTCAGCCATGAGTACGTAACTCAATGGTTGAGAGTCCACCTATGAATCAGGTCATGCTTCAATTCCCAGTCAGGGCACATGTATGGGCTGTAGGCTTGCAGGAAGTATCTGTCTAGACAGTTTATTACAAAACTTATTGCATCTCTGAAATCAATAAAAATATATTTTAAAAGAATAAAATACAAACACTCATATACAGATCTTTGTGTGAAAATACATTTTCATTGTTTTCGGGCAAAATACCTAAGGTGGGGTTGCTGCACCATATGCAGAATGCATATCTAACTAGTAAAGAAACTGCTAAACTGTTCTAAAGTGGTTGTACCATCCTGCCTTCCCATCAACAGTAGATGAGAGCTGCAATTGCTTCATATTTTCACCTGACCTTTATATTTGTATGTTTTTAATTAGTCTTTCTAGTAGGAATGTATTTATATTGCAGTGTGGTTTTAATTTGCATTTCTCTGATAACTGATGGTGTGGGATGTCTATGTGAAAATATCTTTTTCATTGAAGTGTCTGTTCAAGTCCATTTTTTAATGGAAAGTGCTCATTTATATATATATATATATATATTATTGAAGTTTTACAGAGAGGAAGACAGAAGGATAGAGAATTAGAAACATCGATGAGAGAGAAACATAAATTAGCTGCCTCCTGCACACTCCCTATTGGGTATGTGCCTGAAACCAAGGTACATGCCCTTGATCGAAATCAAACCTGGGACCCTTGACTCCGAAGGCCAACACTCTATCCACTGAGCCAAACCTATTAGGGCCAAATCCACTTTTTAATTGGATATTTATTTTATTGAGTTTCAAGAGTTTTATAAGTCCTTTCTGTAAGATACGTGTTTAGTAAACATCTTCTCCGAGGTTGTGACTGTGTCTATTCAATTAAAAGTATCTCTGAAGACCAAAAGTTTTTAATTTTGATAAACTCTTAATTCATCAAACTAATTCAGCAATTTTTTTTTCTTATTTGGTTTGTACTTTACTGTTCTTACCTAAGAGCTAGAAGCCTGATGCACGAAGATTCATGCTAGAATGGGCTTTCTTTTCCCCAGCTGCCAGCACTGCCTTTCCACTCTGACCCAGCCCCTTCCACTCAGGCCATGGAGCCACCTCTTTCTGCTCAGGGAGCTTTCTCTTTCCGCTCAGACTCCGCCTTCCCACACTGTCCAGAGGCCCTGAGAGATCGAGGGCTGGAGGTAGGGAGGGGGGGCAGAACACCTGCTTTGTTGCCATTGCGACATCCCAAGCGTCATGCCCCTGTCACTTGGCACTTGTGTATGCAAATTAACTGTCATCTTGGTTGGATTAATTTGCATATCATTCCTGATTGGCTGGTGGTATAGGAGAGGTACGGCCAATTTACATGTTTGTCTATTATTAAGTAAGATTTCCTGTGTAAGAACCCATCGTCTAATCCAAAATCACATGGATTTTCTCTTATGTTTTCTTCTATATGTTGTCTAGTTATGTTTAGGTCTATGATCCATTTTGAGTAATTTTTATATATGGTATAAATTAAGGATCAGGAGTTTTTTTTGTTTTGTTTTTAAAAATATTTCTGTGAACCCCTATTGTGACATTTTATTACAGAACTTACTGCATTTTAAAATGTGCTCCCCCTCCCAATATGGCAGGCTAATAGAAACTTGCTGTTACGCTAAGGATAACTGAGGAGATTACATGAAATTAGTATAGGAAAGGGCTCTGCTCTTACCAGTGTGCTCCAACTGCCTTTGACAGGCCAGCCTACAAATGACTATTGTCTGCACATTGTTGTATCTGTTGGTGATTGTCAAACTTCATCTTCCTCAGTTCTCCCACAGCATCTGCCATAGTCAATCCTTCCCTTGTCAGATGACTTCCTCTAGGATATTCAAAATCGTTGCTCTGTAGAACTGCAATACTATTAATGCACTGAAGAAATTAAATTCCTTCACTGTAGTATTACATAATAGTTAAAATTCCAATTTTCCCAGTTGTCTAAATCATTTATTTCTAACAACTTTTTGAGGTATAATTAACATATGATAATTTCTATTTACAAATGTATATTGTGTTTATATACACTCATGTTTTCTTGTACAAATTTTATAGTTCTAGGTTTCACATTAGGCCTTTCAACCAATATATATTCATACACCACGAAACCATCACTAAAATCAAACTAGCTATAACCTCAGAAATTTTCATCATGTCTCTTTCTAAAGTTTCCTTCCATTCCTCCTTGCCATCCTCAATTCCTGTGCAAGCATCTTTCTATTTTCTCTTACTATAGGTTAGTTTGCATTTTCTAGAATTTTATATAAATGGAATCATACAGTATCTACTTTTTTTCTAAGTGGCTTCCTTTACTCAGTTGATTATTTTAAGATTCATTCATGTTGTTATGTGTATAGATAATTCATTTCTTTTTATTGCTGAAAAGTATTCCATTACATATAAATATATCAGTATTTTTCAACTGATGTCTCAGTATTGATGGCTATTAAAGTTGTTCCAATTTTTCACTATTACAAATAAAGCTATTATGAATATTTACATACAAGTCTTTTTATGGAAATATACTTCTATTTCTCTTGATTAATACCTGGAAGCAAAATGACTGGAACAAATAGTAGGTGTATGTTTAAGTTTTTTAAAAAAAACTATTTCCAAAGATGGTTGTATGATTTTTACATCCCCACCATTGTATGAGAATTTCATTTTCTTCACATGTTTGTCAATACCTGGTATGACCATTCTGTTCAATTTTAGTTTAAATAGGTATGTAGTGGTATCTCAGTGTAGGTGTAATTTGCATTTTCCTAATGTTTTATAATGTAAAATATATTTTATATGTTTATTTGCCATCTGTATATCTTTGAATCATTTATCTATTTTATATTGAGTTTTGGATATTTACATATTCTGGAAACAAGTTCTATATTAAATATGTCAGTTGGTAAGTATTTGCTCCCATCCTGTGGCTTGTTTCTTCATTCTCCCAAGTGTTCTTTGTAGGGCAGAAATTCTTAATTTCGATAATGTTCAGTTAATCCCTTTTTTGTTTTTTATATTCTGCCTTTAGTATTGTATCTAAGAAATCTTGCCCATTTTAAGGTCATAAAGATTTTCCTGTATGTTTCCTTGTTGAAGTTTTATAGTTCTAGGTTTTACATTTAGATCTTTCAACCAACTTAAGTCCATTTCTGTATATGGTTTGGGTTGAAATTCTTTTTTTTTATATGGATATATCCAATTGTCCTAGCACCATTCGTTGAAAAGACTATTCTTTCTTTATTTTTTAGCTGGCATTAGTCTATAAATAGCTTTTCCTTTCTTTTTTAGTATCATTGTGAACTCATGAGCTCTTCTTTAAAATAATTACTTTATATTTTATTAACATTATTTTTTGTGGTTGGGAGAAAGAGATACATTTGAATTAAACTACAGATCAGTGTCACCCAGTTCCAATCCCTATCACTTTTATTCTAGGCATCCCATACCTACTGCCATTCTTACCCTTCTGTCGGGCACTTTGTTCCTCTCTTCTATTTACTTACAATATTCAGGAGTAGGTAATGGCCAACTGACCCCTACAAAACTCTTCAGGAGATATGCCCCAACAATTCTCTTTGCCCAGCCCTGTGGTAGCCTTGGCCTATCTCTTCTACCTCCTCAGGTAACTCCTTTGCCACTAATTTAATCCTTTGCATTTCCATAGGATCTTACCTACCCATTTGGCCTGCTGCCTCTGCCAATTTAAAAACAATATTGAGGCTTTTGCCAAGACAATCAAACTTCACTGTGACGAGTGTCAGGCAAAGAAACATTGTGGTGAGTTTAAACTGCCCATGATAAACTTTTTAATTTTTATTTTGTTTTTATTTGTAATCAGGAATGATGTTTGTAAGTAAAGTAACTGCATTATTTTTATTCATTCACTCAGAGTTCAACTCTAACATTTTAAGCACGACTCCTTGCTAAAAGTCAGATGAAGGGGAAGGGTATTGACAGGAATGGCCACATGGTGTGTGCTGTGCTCTCTGCTGGGTTCTTTACTTCCAAATGAGAACTTGTTCATTAGTGTATCAGTTTGTAAACTGTTTTGTATGCATTAGGTTTCAATTACCATTTACCAAGTAGGACAGACATAGATACATCTTTGTTTTAGCAAGTTATGAAAAGAGTACAAATGGTGCTGTTTTATGTTTTATATGGAAACAGAATTTTTGGATCCATCACCAGAAGCTGCTAACCAGCCATTCTAAGGCATGGGAGGCTTTTTATTCTTACTGTCCATCTCTGTACTTGCTCTGAAGCACAAGGTTTTCTATTCTCCCAACACTCGTGTGCTTTTAAGTATTTTTCTACACATTAGGTTTATTGGCAGCTACTTTGATAACTTCCAAAGTGTACTTCCATGTCCAGATAACTTGAATATGGATTTCTGTCAGTGATCTGGAGCACACCATAAGTAAGACTGCTGTGCTACTTTACATGAAGTCAGTGTTGGTTATTTTTCAAAACCATGTTTTGACCAATTATATTACTCCCTCCTGCCCAACAGTGGGCAGAACAGGCATTTTAATCTCCTTTTACAGGTGAGTAAAAACGAGATCAGAAAGAGCTAAGAGCTGTCACCGAGTGCCCAGGTCTCCAGCTCCCAGTTTTGGGCTCTGCAAGCCGTGCTCTTTCCCAGGACTTCCCTCCTTCTCTGACCCTTACCTCCACCAGCAATACTTTTAATTCTTCTGAAAATTCTTGTGTTCTAGCTGCACAATGGTACACTTGAGCTTCACACAATCTGAAGCTTTGGATGGTTCCCCAAGTAAAGCTGAAAATATAGGAAATGACATGAAATGATAGGAAAGTAGGCATCTGACAAAAGTCATTTTTTCCCTTCTGTATTTTAGACCACCAAGTATTATTCCATAGTTTATTGAACATTCCACAGTGGTACACAACCTGGCAAGTCTGTTAAATGTACATCCCAGATGCCTGTCCAAATCTTAAGCACAGAGAGAGGGTAGACATGTTTTTTCCTGTGTAGAGCCTTCCGTTATGGCGCTGGCATATGTGGAAGGAGGGCCCAAGTAAGGAACCAGTGGGCTAGTGGAGAAGGAGTGTCCAGATGAGGACCTGTTAGCAGTGGGTGTTGATCATGGTCGTCTGTGATGGTAGCAAGAACACGGGCACCCTGAAGAGTGGAGAGAGGAAGCCTCAGGCTCCCTCCGCATCCGAGACAGCACAGGATGGGGTGCGTGGGTGTGAGGAGTCACAGTAGATCTGCAGAGAGTCTAACTGAGTGGGTCTTGAGCCGTGGCTTTTCTCCAGTAACCGGCAATTGGCCGTTGGGGACCAATGGAATAATCCTAAACATAGTCACTATATGTCATGATATGGAATGTTCTAAGTAAATAACCACTTTTTAAAAAGATGCAGTTTCTTCTTTTATTGTGTTGAAAATCATAGGTCTAAGTTGGGATATATTTTTCTCCTCTCTAAATGGCACTCAAATATTTGCTGATTCCCTATTTATTTGACTGTGATGTATGGCTGTGGACTGATAAATAACTGTCCCATGAGTCTTTCAATATAAATGTGATCTCTTTTTTGACAGACGTAAAAGTACTTTCAGAAGGACCATTCATGAAAGTATTAAGAGACCGGAAGAACTACAACAGCTCTGAGCTGATTATTGAGCCAGAGAGAACATCCTCACAGAAAAATAGCAACACTTTGACAGCCTTCATGAGTGAGCAGCTAGACTTTAATGATAAAAAAAAAAAGATATTATTAGTGTACTGAATTACATATTGCCTTATTTCATTTTTTAAAATAAATTTTTATTGACTTTGAGAGAGGGAGATAAAAACATCAATGTTGAGAGAGAATAATTGATCTGCAGCCTCCTCCAGGCCCCTCACTTGGAATGGAACCTGCAACCCAGGCCTGTGCCCTGATCAAGAATCGAACCATGACCTCCTGGTTCATAGGTCAATGCTCACCACTGAGCAACACTGGCCTAGCAACCTTATTGGAGGGAATATCTTCTCGGAGGAATATCTACAAGATACAGAATCAGTGTTATTACCGTTCATTAAACTCCCTTTTTCAAATGTACACAATGCAGATATGCCCCAGAGTTATTTGGTAAACAACAGAGGGAACCCTTCTCTTAAACCTGAATTATACAAATCAAGTTTCAAAAGTAAATTGAGGAAACTATTTTCTGGAACAGGCCTCCTGATGAAACTGCTTGATGAGCAGCAGGAAGTAAAGGTTTCCAAGGGAGAGTGGGATACCGAACCATGGAAAAGTGAGAAGATGGAGACCCTGGAGGAAGCGGAGGAGGAGGAGGCACCTGAGGTGAGGACAGCTCCTGTAACACGGAACCTGGGCTTTTACTCCGTTTAGGACATGCCATGAAAGCACTCAGCTAGGAAGACCAGGGGCAGCTTGTCTGGATTTTATCTTGACCATGTAACTTTGGCTAAAATAGTGATCTCCCTTTTTGTTCATTTAGGAATTATGCCATGTTCTAGGGTAGAGGAGAAGAGGACCTAACACCCAAAATAAGTAAATTGTGCAAGTCAATGCTGATTCTCAGATTACATAACATATGAGATTTGGTATGTTCCTAAAGACCTATTTGCTAGCTATTCACCTGGAAGAGTGGGATTTTAGAATAATAGTTACGAATAGTTAGCTATTCTCTAGAATAGGCTAGATAATAGTTATTTTTTTTATCCCATCCATCTCTTTAATGTTTTTTTTTTTAATGTTCTTTTTTTTCTTTTTTCTTTTTCTCCAGCTCACAAAAGAAGTGCCAAAATTTAGGAAATATAATACCATCCTAATAGCATCACCTGTGATTGCAGTAGTGGCATTTTTTTTTGTGGTTTTCTGTTTCATTGCGGTAAGACAATAGTTCTATTTCTAAGAGATTTATTGGGAATTATCTGCTGAATGTTATCTAAAATAGCAAATAAAATGCATTACAAGGTGTTAAATTAGGGACTTTGAAAGAGTCCAAGACTATTCAACTGCGTTCCTGTCCTCAAAAAAATTATCATCTCACTTAAAAGGGAAGGAATCAAAGCTTTAGAGACAGTGGTCATTGTGATGAATAATTATGATGTTGTTTTCTCCCAAAACAGATGTGTGGAAGGAAGGCGTCTACAAGTGGAAGCTCCAGGTAAATATTACTACAGTGTTTTTTCTAACATATGACCTATTTGTTAAAATTTGTTTAAAATAATAGTGAATTAATAACAAAAAAATAACCTGCTAATTTAATTATAAGCAAACTTTGCTTAGAAGCATCTTAAAATTAACAGGTTATTATTTTTCACACATGACATATGGACCAGAAATTTTGTCTGTTAAATCCAAAGACCAGATATAGGTCCCCAAAATTGAGGACTTACTGTACTAGTTTTCAGGCCCCTTACTCTCTCTATTCCCTTTATCTAAACTCATAGGATTTTAACTGGGAGACTCCTTATAGAGTAGTTTTTTTTCTTTAATAAAAAGAAAAAGGAGAGGGGGAAGGAAAATACCTTGCCCATTGTTGGGGACTTTGCCATTGATTATATTGTGCTTGGGCTGTGAGCCACATTTTATGTCACAACTCAGTCCACACATGCCAGACATAAGTAGTTTCTAAAACAAAATTATTATGCACCCTGATTTTTTTCTATTCTGTTTGTATTAAAAAAAACTAAGACTTTATATTTCAGTGTCCGTTATGACCTTTTGATTTCACCACTTTCTCATCAGTGGCAGTCAGCAAGCTACATAACGTTGCTAATTGGGGTCAGACATTTAGTTTGTGTGATTTAACATATAGGACAAGGCAATTAGGAAAATAAAAACACCTCCTCACCCCGCCCCAGCAAATGATGCATGTGAGACTACGTCTAAAAACAGATATAAAATGCTTCTGGAAAGTATAAACTGCTCCTGCCCAGTGTGGTTGTGCTTTTTAATTTTTATTTTTTCACTGCATGAGGGCACTTGTGCAAGGGCCAAGAAGTGAGAGGAGCTGAAATCATACCTATATCCCATGCCAACCTGTTAAGGGTCACCAAAGGAGAAACACATGAGGCCCAAAGGGGTAAAGAATTATAAACGTACTAGAGGCCTGATGCACAAAATTCGTGTATTCGGGGGTTCCTGGCCTGCACCTTCTCGCAGTCCGGGAGCCCCCAGGGGATGTCCAACTGACGGCTTAGGTCCACTAGGTCCACTCCCCAAGCAGTTGGACATCCTTAGCACTGCCACTGGGTGGGAAGAGGCTCCCGCCACTGCCACTGCACGCACCAGCTGTGAGCCAGCTCAGGGCTTCTGGCTGAGCAGCACCTCCCCTGTGGGAGCACACTGACCACAAGGGGGCAGCTCCTGTATCGAGCATCTTCCCCCTGGTGGTCAGTGCACATCATAGCAACCAGTTGTTCCACCAATCAGTAAAATTTCATATTAGCCTTTTATTACATAGGATTGTTACATCTGCTAGCAGGAGGGCTGAGAACAAATGGCATCAATAGAGCAGAGTAGAGAGAGCAGGACATTCTTGCCTCTTGTAAAGGTCAGTCAGAGTAACCAGTTGGATCAGGTATAAGTGGTCCACTGGGAACTGGGTAAGGCAGTTTATTGGAAACCAAATCATGAGACCTACATTGAGAATCTGGTTGGTGAACAGGAAAATGGCTGGGAGGGGCAAGAGCTCCAATCAGGGCATAATGGAGTGCAAGAATATTTCTAACAGTCCAGCCTCTTATTTTTCTCCCCTGTAAGCTGGGATTCCAATAAGCTGGGGTTCCTGCAAGATGGGATTGCTGAGGGATGCTTATCTCATTCTTCTGTAGCTGCTTCATGCTTAGGTGGGGTGTAGAGATGCCCCTGAGTAGTCAGTGATAGAGGGAGGAGATAATATCTAGTGTAGGTCTGGAATAGCATCGCCTCCCCTATGGATCTTATTGTCTGAATGTGATTTTGGAGGAAGGAGGGAAGGGCTCTTAGGATGCCCAGGCCAAAGATGAGTGCCAGGAAGAACATTAAGAGGGCCCCACCTAGAAGTAAAAGCCAGGAGGTCCAGTTAAGATTCTGTAGCCAGCAACCCCAAGATTCTGAAAGTTGTTGTTGGACTTTTGAGGCCCTATCAACGAGTGTTTTTGGCCCCATTTCTTACTATGCCAGACAGATTGGTGTGAAATCACAGCATTTTTTCTCTAGGACTAGGCATAACCCCCTTTCTCAGCTGTGAGGTCAGGTGCTCCCTGGTTTTGCTGCCAGAGAATCTAATTCTGAAGTGAGTCAGTAATTTGGGAAATTTCCTTACCACTTTGGCCTCATGCGTTCCTCTTTCAGTGACCCTAACACAGGCTATATACATAGATCTTCCAGAGGCATGGCAGGGGCATTTTAAACACACACAGAGGATTTGTGGAAGCCCACTATGCAAGGAATTGTTTTCACAGTCCCAGGTCTAAGGTGATTTTGTTTGGCAGTATGGACCCAGGTAACCATTTAGTCCCAATAAGAGCTATACGTGTATGATACATGGAATCACTAATTGTCAACCTGTATTTTCTTCCCAGGGGCTCTTTTCGAAGTTCCCAGCTGACCAAATCAGCAGAATATCAGCTGGAGGTAAATTTGGGGAGGATAAAGTACTGTGGTGGGACAAAGCAGGGGAAATGCAGAGTTCAGATTTCCCTCTCTGTTTTCTAGGAGGGTGGTTTCTGTGCTAGGCTGTTCCAGTGGTTGAAGGATCTGGCCACATGCCAGAGGAAAAGTGAGAAGTCTCAAGATGCTTCTGAGAATGAGGCGTTCCTAAAAATGTAAATGATTGGTTACAATTTAGAATTCTTATCTAAAACGGGGAATTAATGCATAGTGGGCTTTTTCCCCCTCCAAGATTAAAAGCCTTGGCCTTCTTCTTACCCCAGGGAACAAGGTGAAGAGGAGGAAGCCGCAGAGGAGGAGGAAGGATCAGAAGCTGCTGCGGAAGAAGCAGCAGCAGAGGAAAATGAGGGGTAAAACCTCCACTGATGTCCTGGGTCATCAGGGGTAAAACCCATGTCCTGGGTCCTAATAAAACATGCATTTAATAAAACATGCATTTCAAATGTGTCAATTCATAACCAACTCTAGCCTGGGGGTAAGGAATTAAAGTGTAAATAGCCAAGTATTATATGCAAATAACAAGGGCCTTGGCAAGAAAAGCAGGGCTGAAGCTGGAACCCCTAGGGAAGCCAATACTTCCTCAAGCAGCAGTGTGGTCCAACCAGGGGGGAGAGGTCTTCTCTCCCTTGTTTCCCCAATACACTCAGTCCCTGGGAACTGGAAGGCACCCCCTCTCCCAGGGGTACAGGTATTCTGGTGCTCTGTCCCCTGGCTCACCAGTTATTTATAACATATTTGACCTCCTATCCATAGAGAATCATTCACTTTCACCCCTCTCAACAGGTCTTGGGCTTGTCAGAATATTTGGGTCCCTGAGCCTACTGTGCTCCTAAGCTTTTAAGATCATGCACAATTGTGTGCCCTGTCCTGGTGTAGCAGGTTCTTCACCCTTAAAAGCTAGTGTAAAATTCACAGTAGGTTTTTTGGTATTTTTTTTTAATTAAATGAACTTCCTGTCTGGCTGGTGTGTCTCAGTTGGTTAGACACAGTCTCATGTACAGGAGGTTCATGGTTGGATTACTGGTCAGGGCACATGTCCAGGTAGTAGGGGATGTGAGAATAAACAAGTTCTGTCAAAGAACAGTTTAGACAGCCACCATTTTGGACCACGTGACTTGGCAGACACCATGGTGGCCTCCTTGTTGGCCACCTGGGGGCTGCCATCTTGAAACAGCAAAGGCCAACTCCCCCTTTGAATTAGCCAATTGCGAAAGATTGTGTGCCTGAGCTCCAATGGAGAGCAAAAGATACCTGTGTAAGGGATTATAAATCAGAGCAGACTGCCTGCTTGGTGTGCACACGCTTCCAGACCATGTGTGTGCACCCTTCTATGTAGACGTAAATATGTTTGTCTTGCTGCCTGGCCCCCAAGTATATTTTGTGTTCTACCAGGACCCTGACTTGGGGGGCTCACCTGATTTCTAACAGGGGAGTATCTGAACAGTGTTTCTCTCTCTTTCCCTTCCTCTCTCTGAAATAAAGAAAAATAATAAAGAATTGAGTCTTTTTAAAAGCAACAACAGAAACCCCTCTAAACTGTTGGTAACTACCAGGGAGTTGCTGGAGATAGAGGGTAAAGAAAAATGTGTGAGCAGTAACTGCCCAAGACTTCCCTCCTCAGCACGTTATTTCAGGAAACCTACAGGTGGGGCCACTTCTCCATTCACTTGTCCTGCCTCAGGCTCTGTGGCCCCCACTGAGGGTCATGTGTGTGCTCCTCAGCTCCCTCCAGCTCAGCCCAGCACCAAACCTACCTACTTCCTTCTGTGTCCAACACAGATTCTTGGCTGCTTGATGCCAAGTGATAATGGTTCCTCCACTCCTGCAAAGAGAGGAGATTCATTACTAAGTCACATTAAGTCAGTGAGACTTACTAGAAAATGCGTGAGTGAGTGAAAGAAATTCAGAGTGAACAAGATTGATTAATTGACCAAAATGACCACAGATAAATGCTGGTTGCTTAGTAATATAAGATGCAGAATGGTGCCAACATCGATATGAGAGCAAAATATCAATTGCATGCTCCTACCGAGGATTGTGCCTGTAACCCAGGCACGTGCCCTGACCAGGAATCAATCTGACAACCTTTTGGTGGACAGGAGAACATAAAGCCACAGAGTCGCTCTGACCAGGGCTCTGTTATTCTGATTGGAAGTCTTCCCCCAAAACAACCAAACACTATATTGACACATTTGTCCTCTTTACATGCTGAGTTCAATGAATTTTGTGCCCATAAAAATCTATAGGTTCTTAGCGTGGCTGATATCATACAGAGGAAGGCTTGGAGCTGGAGTCAAGTCCCCAAACATGACAAAGGAATCATTTGTTAATAAACAAGCTCAAAGGGTCTCAAGTCTGTCTCACCAAACCCCTGTGTGACAGTGTATTGGGCCTCCGTTCCTCCACATATGAACCTGTCTACATGTTTATACGGATTGACTTGTGTATACATAGACACTGGAAAGATACACAAAGGCTGGTGACATTCGGTGTTTTGGGTGAAGAAAATGGATGGCTGTTGGACAGAAGTGGAACAGTAACTTCTGTACTGTATGCATTTTTCTTTTTTTAAAAATTGTGGTAAAATGCTTATACGATAAAACACCGTCTTCAACCTTTTAAAAATATATTTTCATTGATTTCAGAGAGCAAAGGAGAGGGTGAGGTAGAAACATCAATGAAGGAAGAATCAGTGATCAGCTGCCTCCTGCATACCACTTAAGGGGATTGAGCCCACAATCCAGGCATGTGCCCTGACTGGGCATTGCAATGTGACTACCTGATTCAGAGATTGACATTCAACCACTGAGCCACACTGTGTGGGCCCATCTTAACAATGTTTTAGTGCACAGGTCTGTGACATTAAGCACATTCACAGTGTTGTGCAATCATCACCACCATCCATCTCCAGAACATTTTCATCTTGCAAAACTGAGTTTCTACCCATTCCTGCTCTCCAGCCTCTGGCAACCACCGCTCTACTTTCTAGTCCTGTGAATTTGACCTTATACGAATGTGATCATACAGTATTTGCCATTTTGTCTGACAGTTTTCACATAGCACAGTGTCCTCGAAAGTTCATATTGCAGCAAGTGGGGGGCACTGAATAATTTTTCAGTGAATATACCATATTTTGTTTATTCTGTCCTCCCTTGTTACGTTTGCTTCCACCTTATCTATTGTGAAGAATGTTGCCATGAATATGGGGGTACAAATATCTCAGTGAAGCATTGTTCTTGCCTGCCTGCTGTCCCCACACTGTCTGCTGCACTTCCAGTGACTTAAGGTCCAGGCAGCCCAGAATGCCTGGCCTTGCCCTGGAGTCTGGGCGCTGCTTGTATTCTGATTTAGAAACTTCTTTGCTTCCTCTGCTCCAAACAGCCCCAGCATTGGAGGGGGAGAGCTTTGGAACAGAAACCAAGGCTCCCATTATTGTCTCTGACAGTGTTATCTCCCACATAAGTCAAGGCTGATAGATATTCCACCTTTACCCAGTGGTCTTGCTATAACATCAATCACAATGCATCAGCTGGCCTCTTTAAAACCTTTCAATACATCTCACTGTAGAATTTACCCAAGTGTCTATGAGCCTTTCATAACCTGGCTGCTGGCTTCCTCTGCTGCCTGGTCCGCTCCACTCTCCACCTCACCCCACCGAACATTTCAGTTCTCCAGATAAAGAAGCACTTCTCCTCCGCTGCCCTGGGCATGTCCCTCCCCAGCACCATTGCACTTGCTGGGCACTAGACCTGTCGTGCTTTCCATGGCTGGTGCCTTCTCAGATATCATCTTCTTGGAGACCCTTCCCTACCGCACACCCAGGACAGCCCTCCAGCCACTCCAGTCACCACCGCCCGCCTCACCTCACTCTGTCATGTCTTCACCTAATTTATAATCCAGGGTTACCTTGTCCCTGTGTAAGGGCTCTGCTCTGCAGGGAGAGCTGGGGGTGAGTGAAGGGAGGAGTGGGCGGTTGGTGGGAGCGCTGGGGAGAGGGCCCGCGCCAACATGACCCCGCGCGGACCAACGCCAGACACAAAGCCAACGGATCACATCGTTAGTGGTCCTTTCTCAGAGTCAGGAAATCTGAAAATTTCTACAAATTCAGTAGTCGGTGCTAACTACCTAGAACTTGTCTTTTTTGGATGTGGTGGGGCTGCAGAAAGAAATCCGTTGGCAAAGAACCCGAGTGGGCGGGGCCAAGAGAGGTCAGGTGACGAGCTGGCCCCGCCCCTCGCAACAGCAGCGCGCAGGCGCAGTGCCGCTTGCGACGCGAGGTCCGCGCGGTAACCGTTAACGGAAGAACCGAGGAGCTGGTGCCCTTTGCGCATCCCACCGACAGTAACAAACCAAGCCGGTATGGGAGTGAGCCCGGACACAGGGCCGGGCCTGGCCAGGGTGGAGGGAGGGAGGGATGGAGAAAGGGCTTCCTGGAGACGGGGAGGCCCGCAGTCCAGCCTTGAACCTCAGGCGCCCCATCTCCTGTGAGCGGGGCCTGAGTTCACAGGGACCTGGGCAGTCAGCAAGCCCACCTGCTGTTTGGAGAGAACTCGCCTCAGCCAGCACAGGTTGCTGCCTCCCGCTTCTCAAATGTTAGGATTTCAGAAGTGAACCCCTCCGGGTTGGCTTGGGGAAAGAAGGGAATGGGCGGTTTTGTTTCTCGGGGTGACATTTCACTAAAGGTCAGGGTTCTCCCAGCCTGGCCTTCCCAAGGCTGCAGGGCCGCCCACTGCTGTGCCATCAGGGAGGGTCCCGCTATCAGCCAGGGATGCCCACGGAGCCCAAAAGGCCTGAAACCAGAGCAGCTTTCCCCGAAATCTCCAGAGAAGGTGGCGCAGGTGTACCACTCCCAGCTCCACCGGATGAAGCACTGAATCAGGAAGAACAGGCTGGCATTTGCAGGGCCCTCTGCCTCCCAGAATGCATACGGATGGGTCACTACACCCATCTGCTGGTTCCCATTTTTAAATTATTATTATTTGTGGAGGTGGTTCTATCTTTTAGATGTGCATTGGATGCTGAACCTGGGTCTCTTCCTCTGATGAAGATTATTGCACCTCCTCAGAGGTCTATGAATCGCTGCGGTAAAGGTGGCAGTCTCCTCAGAAAGCTCTAAATATTGAATTTGGGCTTCCTGCCAGAGTGAGAAAATTTCAGTCTCCTCAGGAAGCTCAGAAGGTTTATCTAGTCGTCGTCTTCCCCTCTCCCTCTCCCCCTCGGGGAAATCCATAGGTAGATTCTCCTCAGGATAAATGATATACATGCTTGGATTGAAATTATCATCCTGCAACTGTTGTTCTAGATGCTAAGGTGTTTTTTGCCAGTTGGCTTGGAGTTCCATCAACAACTTTGGTAAGCCTTTGATGCTGAGCTAGGATGATGAACCTACATTGGAACTAAATCAAAGGGCTTAGAATTCCTCCAAAGGGGGCCAGAACAATGGAAACAAGACATAAAGTGAGACCACACCTTGGGAATTCTGTCGTTCCTGTATCTGTAGAGTTACTTCCCTGAAAACACATGGGCTGAGTTTCTGTCCCATCTCTATGATTGCTAGTGCTGGTCTTGAGGGAGTAAAGCAAAGAAAAGATCAGGGGCAATGGCTAGTTTCACTGAGGCTTTAGCATCCAGGTGTCATTCCTTGCTACTGTCAGTTCCACAAATGGAGTGTAGCACCTGTTTCATTGGAAACTTTAGGTCACAGACAATGCCTTCTTCACACCCCAGCTCTCCTGCCCTGAATTACATTCCCTAATTTCTTTGGGAACTCCCTTCATATTCATGATGCAATTTCTGAGAGCTGGTTTCTATGAGTTGGGCAGGGTGAGAAGAAGGAAATGGAAACTGCTGGTCAACCACTTCTGAGTATGAACCTTATTATCTACCTCCATGATTACAGCGCTTACCACATTGTGATATGTGTTATTTGTGCCATTTTCTCTTGGGAATAAAAAATGTAGATCATGTGCTGCTGACTTTAAACCAAATTCATACCAAGTGTTGCTGGATTTTAACCAAATCCTGGCACATGATGATTATAACTTGATGACTTTTCTGACATAGTCTCTATCATGTTTGTTCTTTTAACAAAGGCAACTTATTGAATATAAAATTCTATCTCAGTAATAACGTATGTAAGACTTTCCATATCAGTCCCAAGTTTAGGAAATAACTTTTTGTCTTGTGTGTTTTACCTTGAAATGGACAATAGCATACTTATATGCAAAATATATGTACTCCATATGTTGGATAAATAATGTGATGGATTCTCAGGATGAAATTTCATATGTGATAAATTGATGTTCCCAGGTGAAATAATTAGCCCTGGATCACACATATAGGATTGGTCATTTTTCTATTTCACTGTGTGCATTCTTTGCCAATGTTTCTCCAATGGTCACCACTCCTGATACATAGTGGAACTTAATAAATATTTGGTGAATGAATGAATAATTCACTGATTTGACTAACAGTATGTGTTATGCCCAAGTGCCCACTATGGAGTTGAAATACTAACAAGAATAAAAAGATCAGGAAGGCCATGAGTCAAGGTCTTCATCTTTGGGGATGACCCAAGGTCTCTCAGGCAGTGATGGCAGAAAGTAGCCAGCAGTCATGACATCGGCATGGAGGGGCATGATTTGTACCCTAGCTTTCTGACTCATTCCAGCCTCTTTGAGGCCCCACATCAGTCCAGCAGAGTGCCCCAGCCATGAGCACAGGGAATTCCAGCTGAACTATTCATGTTTTGCAACATCATTGACTAGTCCTGCTCTGTGCCCTCTTCATTGATCCCAAGCCCTGGTCCTGTTGGGTTGGTTTCATTTCAGTTTCTGTAGTTTCAATCAGAGAGGTGTCAATCACAGCTCTCTCCCTTCAAGAGCAGAAGCTCCATGGATGCTTCATGGATAACACTTCCCCTGTATGGTCCAGCCTCATCCTCCTTTTTTCAGGTGTGGCCCAGAGTCAGGTTGCAGCAGACTTGGCTCCATCTTTCATGTAGGTAGAAACGTTCTTTCTAGCATCCAAGAGAGACAATGTCTTCATGCAGCCCCTTCTCTCTGCTTTTCTATCTGGAGTTCTTGTCATGCTTCTCTGTATGTGTACAGTGGATCAAAGCATACAAGTGGTATTGCTTCAGATCTTTCCCCCTGTCCCTGTGCTCCTGTATTCTCAACTCACTAAAAGGCATTCCCTCCTACCCAGCTTCCAAGCCAGTAACCTGGGTGTCTCCCTTGGCTCATCTTCACTTCACCTCCTTCATCTATGGTAGTCCCCCCTTATATTTGTGGTTTCACTTTTCTTGGTTTCAGTTAGTCTTGGTCAGTTGTGGTCCAAAATATTAAATGGAAAATTTAGATGTAAACAATTTATGAGTTTTAAATTGCACACTGTCCTAATCCATCTGGCCAGGGACATGAATCATGTCTTGGCTTAGTGTACCCATACGGCAGAATGGGATAGTATAAGCATGGGTACACCCCACATCCTCTGCAGAGATTAATATTTAGAACAAATAAGAAAAACTACTATTTCATTCCCTTAATGTTTTTAAGAAAGAGAGAGAAACCCATGGACTCAGATGTTTAAAGACATGCAAAATGTAAAATTGAAACACAATTTACATAATAATTATAAAACTTGTTAAGCTTTTAACATCAATTTAAAATAAGCACATTTCCCTTTTCTGATTTACTTACACTCTGGAGCCTGACTTCTTTGGTGTCATTTCCAAATCTATCATTTATTAGTCTGTTCTTCCTTAGGTTACTTACCTCTCTGTGCTCAGTTCCCTATTCTGTGACGGGAAATACTAGTAAGATTAAATACATTAGCATCTATAAAAGAATTAGAGCATCTCTGGCTCATAGTAAGTGCTATGTGTTAATTGCTGTTATCATTATTACTGAATATTGCAATAAACTTATTTTACACATCTAAAAAGTGCAGGCCTCTTATTCTTTGCCTAAATAACCCCATCCACACACACTTTTCCTGGCTAATCATCCTTCAAGTCTCACTCAATTTATAATAGAGAAAAGTTAGTTTCAGGGCTGAAGCCCTTCCAGAAAGCAGCTGCCAAACCAAGCAGGGCTTTACATGAACACAAGGGATTCCCTACGGATGGCTGGGAAGCACCAACATGCTTAGATTACACATTATATCCATAACATTGATAAACTCATAGCTAGGTATATCCAATTCCATTTTCATACGGGAGAAACATCCTCTCCCCCCATTTTAATTTTTTCAATTACAGTTGACATTCAGTATTATATTGGTTTTAGGCGTACAGCATAGTAGTTAGATATTTATATAATTTACAAAAGTTAAAATGATGAAGGGATTAAGAAATATAAATTGGTCAATACAAAATAATTATGGGGGTATAAAGTGCAGCTTAGGGAATACAGTACATAATATTGTGATAACTGCATGATGTCACAATAGGTGGGTGTTAGCTTTCTTGGGGGAATCACTTTGTAAACTATAGAGGAACATTCTTTGTCTGGGTCTTCCAAGATTGATTGGAAGTTACAAGAAATCCATTTCTAGTACCACCCCAGAAGCATCCTCTCACTCACTAGAACTGTCCAACATGAACAGAGGGAGATATCTACCAAAGACAAGGTCCCATGTGATTATAATCTATCTGCTTCTTGTTCCGCAGATTCCAAACCAAAAAGGGCAGACAAGGCTGTGCCAACTCCAGGGAGGCCTGGCTCCAGGTCTATGTGAGTGGCCTGGAACCTAGCTGGGCTGCGTCAGGGCCGGGCAGCAGGTCTCCAGGAAAGGTACCTGACCCTGACACTTATCACCGAGACATACCCTTCCACGTTCACAGCTCCTCTCAGTAGTCTGTTCCTTCTCTTAATTTAATCTTCATTATGTGTTGTGTTGTTTTATTGGTGTTATTTCCATAATTTATATTGGCTTTGGCAAAGGACACATATCCCCCATGAGTTTCTCTGCTATTGAGGATACATGGGTAGTGCAGTTGATTCTGTGTGTCTTCATAATAAGACTTTTTTTCTTTTTCTTTTTTAATAAAAAAAAGACAATTTATCTTTTAAATATGATTTGGTGTGAAGGGAATTGACTGGTATTATTATTACTAGGGGCAAATCACCATTTCCAAACAAAATAAGAATGAACATTTACTGAGAACTTCATTTGGGCTAAATGCTCTAAAAATACAAGCTCAATACTTTCAACAATGATTTTAATACCCATATGAAGTAGGGTCTCGTTCCTCCAATTTTACAGATGAGGCAATGGGCACAGAGGTGATGTGACTTGCTAAGGCTTATAGGTCTGTTTGGAGAGCACCATGAAAGAATGATTCAAAAGGACAGCTGTGGTGATAAGAGTCATCATCTCCACATTTGGTAGAGAAGTTGTAAATAGCAGCAGCAGTACAATATAGGGGAAAGACAAGGCATTGCACAGTCGGGAAAGTGGGTCTCTATCACTTATCAGTGAATCATTAGGAAAGTCATCTTGCCTTACTGGACTCAATTTTCACACCTGTAAAGTGGAGATAATATCCTCTTGGAAGAGTTATTATGAGGTGATGTGTGAAGCACCCATCACAGGATCTGACATCTGAAAGATTCTCTTTCCCTCTCTGAGTCTTAACTTTTTTTTACTTAAAATGGGCATGGTGTCTAACTTCCCAGTGTCATCATGTGGATCAGCTCTCTAAAGTCCAAAGCAAAGATAGAATGTTATCATGAACACAGAAGAATGAATGTCAGATTTGTTTCTGGAGTGTTGTAGGAGTAACCTAAAGCCATGTCTCCTTACTAACCCATCAGAACTCCTAGTACATGAGACAGAATTACATGCACAACCAAGTCTTGATCTACAGCATATAGAATTGTAGTCTATTAAGCTGGGAGGAACCTCTCAGAACATCTTGTCCAACATCCTCATATTATGACAGCTGAGTGCCAAGGACTGAGGAGTGGCGTAGTGAAAGTTGTGGGGCATGCTGAGGCCAGTTACTGTTTGAGAGATTTTAGAAAAGTTTGAAGCATGAGACAAGACAGACCATTCATATGGGAAAACCACTGGAAACAGCTTGGGTGGCACTGAAAGTTGAGTGGGGTGGGGATCTCAGGAAATTATCAGGGCAAGTGAACAATGCTACATTGGTTGATGGAGACACAGATATGGCCCCCCTTCTCATCTCTGGGGGAGGTGGGTCATTAAGGGAGCAATGACCTCTGCTAGCACTTCTGTCTGGAGAAAGCTATCTCCCCAGCTCTTGTCCTTATGCAGACAATTCAATTCTTACCCATTTGTCCCTGGTGCCTTTTGCACTGCTGCCCAGAGGGAGGAAATCCACACACGGGTTCTTTAAAAGGAACTTCCTGAGGTTCCAGCATACCCTGTGTCACTCAGCCTCAATCCCTGCTGGTTTTCACATCCAGAAATGATGGGGACTTGTCTTTTTGGCACTGGAACCCTGCACTGGGGCCTACTGTGGTGCCGGGACCTCTCGCTCCTCTGGGGGAGCCTCTGCAGCCAAGATATCCCTCCCAATTAAAAACTGCTCCAGCCCATTCTACATATCTACCCTCCTACCCGTCTTGACGTGGCTTCTTCTTTAAATCCCTAGCTGAAGGAATTCCAGTCAGATAGCTTTCAAGCAGTTTCAAGTAATGGTTGTTCTGTAGTTTATTTGTAATTTTGATGTGGTTGTGGGAGGAGGCGAGTACTGCATTTACCTATACCACCATTTTGACCAGAAGTCCTGACCCTCCAGAACTTTAAGAGAACAAATGTATGCTGTTTTAGGACATCAAATTTGTGGTAATTTGTTAGAGTAGCAATAGGAAACTCACACAGTTAGTTACTGGCTAAAGAATCACCAACAGTGGATCTTCCAGTTCAGTGTGAAAAATAATGGGATACTCTAGAACAGTGGTTGCCAACCTTTAAGACCTGATGAACCACCAGTGGTCTGTAGACCACCAGTTGTTTGTAGATCAACTTCTGGAAGTCAGCCTGTGTTTTTCTTGCAGTGCCTGCCTCCCCCAGTTCCCTTTCTAGATAGAAGGGAGTCTGTTTCCTCGTGCTCTGGTTTTTGTTTGTTGACAGTTGCTCTAGAAGATGAGATAAATTTTCCCCCAGTTCAAACCCAGGGTGAAGTAGACATATTCCAAGGTGATGGGCTATAATGAGGTGAGACAATCTCAAGAAGAGGGTCTGCTTCAGCAGCTAAGAATGAGGGCTGAGGCTTAACCAAGGTTACAAAACCCATCAGCCAGGTCAAGGGTAAGCCTGACTCTTCTTGACTCCTGTGGCCCTCTGAGGGTGGGAAGGACCTTGGATTCCTATCTGGAAGATTCTGTCCTCTCATTTGTCAGATGAAGTATAGAACAGAGCTGTGACCTGTCTTTGACTTTACTATTAGAGAGGGGGCAGGGTTAGGGGCTCTCCCTCACACTGGAATCTTTTTCCCCATGCCTCCCTGACCCTGAACAAATTGGGAGGAAGGAACTCAGTTCCACAGAGGCTGAATCACCAAGGAAGGTTTATAAGACCTGAATACTCTAATGAAGAAGTACTTCACCCAGAAATTATAAACAAAAGCACAGAGTCCTAGTGGTGGGGCAATGTGGGACGTCACCTGTTTCACAATATAAGATTTTGTGTTTCCTTTTTCTCTTTTCATAAAACTTCCTCTTCTTACCCTGAGCCAAGGGACCTTGTTTGTCCTTACTTGACTTTTCAGTTGACGTTTCTCTAAGTTTCCAGGAGGGACCAGAGCTAGAACAGGACATGGAACAGAGCCTATTGCTTGTGGATCAGCTTCGGGCCTGTGTTTTTCTTGGCAGTGCCTGCCTTCCCCAGTTCCCTTTCTACAATAGATAGAAGGAAGTCTGTTTCCTCATGCTCTGGTTTTTGCAAACTTTCTGTCCTCTCCCTATCTTACCCCCACCTAGAATGTTCTGTAATGTTCCCATGACAGGGCATTTTCCTCTCAGAAGGCCAGGAGCTGAGTTAGCATGCAAATTCAGCTGTAGATGGTGAAAGGAATCACAGTTCTTTCTGGTGACTGAGGCTAGCTGGCCACATGACTGTCCTGAGCTGCTTTTTTATACTCACCCTTCACAGAGCCATGGGACTTGTCCTCTCTCAATTTTCTAGTTGTCTCCACCTGTTCTCCCTTCTTAATTCCTGTCATCTTGGGTTCCACTAAATCTAAGCAAACAGAAAATGGGAAAAGGTGGAGAAATAGACAAAACTGTGACTTCATTTTTCTACTTTTTAAATAGTGTGGATGAAAAAGAGGCCATATACTAAACCTGACAAGTGCCATGGAGGCCTGCATGACGAACCTTGTAAGTTCAGAGACCCAAGTAACCACATAGAATGGTCTGAACATTAAAATTCCCAATTAAAATTGGGTCATGGCTGGTAGTCACATCCTAGACCTGTAGCTTCCTTGACAAAGGTTAATCTTTAATTGAGCCAGTCTATTGTATTTGAACAACTAAGATAACATACCTTTGAAATAACGGAGTAATTTTCTTTTCCATATTCCTCAAAGGCACAATTGCACAACCAGTGGCACCAGAGCTTGAGACCACATTGTTATCTTGTTGCCTAAATACCATCTCTATGTGCAGTAGGTGTTAACTATTCTGTACCGACCAAGGTAGCAGATGTTCTCTCTGTTTTAATTTTTATCCAATTTAAGAGATTTCTCCACTTTGCTTTCCCTCACTTCCTTATCTACCACTAATAAAGTTTATGTAACCCTCCTTATATCGCCTCCTTTTATTCTAATATATAAAATAAACAGCAAAACTGCTATTTTTTTAGAGCATTTTCTCAGTCTGTTGCTATTCTGTTTACTGACAATTGTTGTCAGTTTGGCTCAGTAAATTTATTAAAATTCTCAGCAAGTGTAGACATTTACTACAGTGTAATCGTTTCATTTAGGTTTTGCAGACTAAGGACATGTAGGGATGCCCAATATCTAGACTCAGTCTTCTTCCTTAAGGTTTTTCTTTTTCTTTTTATTGTGTTAAAACATACATAACAAAATTTACCATCATAACCATTTTTAATCATAGTTCAGTAGTATTAAACATATTTACATTGTTGTGCAACAGTCACCACCACCTATCCCCATAACTCTTTTATCTTGTAAATCTGAAACTCTATAACTGTTAAACACTAATTCCCCATTCTCTCCTCCCTTCCAGCTCCTAGCAACCAGCTTTATACTTTCTGTCTCTATGATTTGACTAAGTACTTTATATAAGTGGATTCACACAGTATTTGTCTTTTTGTGAAGGCTTATTTCACTTAGCATAATATTCTTAAGGTTCACCCATGTTGTGGCAAATTGGAGAATTTCCTTGCTTTTGAAGGCTAAATAATATCCCCTTATATGTATATACTATATTTTGCTTATCCCGTCATTGGTCAGTGGACACTTGTGTTGTTTCCAAGTTCAGCTTGTGAATAATGCTGCTATGAGCATGCGTGTACAAATAGCTCTTCAAAATCCTGCTTTCAATTTTGGGGGGTATATACACAGAAGTGGAATTGATGGGTTATATGGTAATTCTATATTTAATTTTTTTTAATATATTTTATTGATTTTTTTACAGAGAGGAAGGGAGAGATATAGAGAGCTAGAAACGTTGATGAGAGAGAAACATCGACCAGCTGCCTCTTGCACACCCCTTACTGGGGATGTGCCCGCAACCCAGGTACATGCCCCTGACCGGAATCAAACCCGGGACCCTTCAGTCCACAGACCGACGCTCTACCACTGAGCCAAACCTGTTTCGGTTCTATATTTAATTTTTTAGGAGCCTCTATACTGTTCCTCCCTTAATTTTTTTTATATATGTTTGATTGTTGCTGCAGACAACTGGATACTATCAAATGATAATATGTCATGAGAACTTGCCAAATCTGCAAATTTTTGATTGTCACTAGAGCACTAGGAATCAACTATCCATGGAGATATTTTGTTTAGTTTTTCACAAAGAAATAAAGGTTTTATCAGGTAGGCCAAGTGTTCCTCACTTCCATATGTGTGAGAGCATCTGGGGAGCTTTTTTGAACTCCACCACTGGAAGTTTCCCATTGGTGGGTCTGAGATGGAACTGAAATGTTTGCAAAGCAAGGACTTCCTCTGAATTTCAGTCCCTTGAGTCTCAGTCCCATCGACAAGGGAGTGATCCCACAAGCTTGTGAGGATTCAGTGAGATGACAGGTGTGAAGTATAGACATAGGTCATAAAGGTCAAGTGTCATATTATTGAAGGGAGGGCCCTCCTTAGCAACCTTGCATGCTTCAGCAAAACAATTATAGGCCATAATTACCCTCTGTTTTATAGTGGAAACTCCAAGTGCTAGAGCAGCAAACATCACATTATGTTGTCTTACATAATTTCCACTAATAAAATTTCTTTTCATAACTGTGGTGAAAGTTCTTTGCCCCTCCCTCCGTTCCCAAGGGGGAATATGGGAATATACACTTTGAAATATCCCATTAAAAATTAAACTTGAGGAAGCAAGATTATAAAAGCATCCGGTCAGTGTGTGAGAAACTGATGTCTCCTTCACTGCAGGAGGAAGTATAAATAGACTTGGTCGTTTTGGAGGACAATTGGCACATATTTCAACTCTACAGTGAATACATCCTTTGTATTTCCATGTTTAGGCATCTTTTCTGGGAAAATACACACAAATATAAACAAAGAAGCATGTATAAAGTATACGATGCATATAACAGCAAATTGTTTATGATACATAAACCACCTAAATGTTCAGCAATTAAAATTTGGTTAAATAAATTATGAACCACTTTTATAATGGAATATTAGGTAGTAGTTGTTTTTTAAAAAGGGGAAAGAGCCCTAATCGATTTGGTTCAATGGATAGAACGTTGGCCTGCGGACTCAAGGGTCCCAGGTTTGATTCTGATCAAGGCCATGTACCTTGGTTGCAGGCACATCCCCAGTAGGGGTGTGTGGGCAGCAGCTGATTGATGTTTATCTCTCATCGGTGTTTCTAACTCTCTCCCTCTCCCTTCCTCTCTGTAAAAAAAAAAAAATTCAATAAAATATATTTTAAAAATTAAATAAATATAAAAATAAAAGGGTGAAATACTAACATGGAAATCTCTCTATGACACAATGTTAAGTGAATAAAGCAAAACAATGTAACTTAATTTCTGCAGAAAAGGGACATATGTGTGTGTGTGTGTGTGTAAAAGCTTAGGAAAACACTTAGAAAAATACATAGTAAACACATGGAGAAATGGGGGGGGGAGAACTTTTAAAGATTATGTTAACTAAGTAATAGTAGCCATGTCTAAGTCACTTGAAGAGAGGGATTAGGGAGTGCCCCTTGCCAACAGTGCTATGGAGGGTTCTTCTGCAAATTTTTAGGGCTGTCTACTTTGGCCCCACACACTCACCATGGCTGTGCTACTCAGTAATCTGACATTGGGCCAGCCACCTTGGATTTGGATTTGGACTTGGGTTTGCTCTTTGTTGTACTCTGTGCTGCTTTGGGCCATTGATCTCCACCCTGTACTAAACTACTATGTCCTCTTCAGATACTCTGGTTTATCCTTCAGACTGAGGGGTCCTGGGTGCTTGTATCCTTTCAGCTTGATTCTGAGATGCTGGGTGTGAGCTAACTACCTGGGGTGGCCAGTCTGAGCCCTCCTCTCTTGACTTGCTTAGTGTTTCTCTGCTTATCCAGGCCTCCCTATAAGTATTCATGAGGTGCTTGTCTCAGATCTGACCACCAAGATGAAACAAGATTTCTCTTCATTCCCACGGTCATTAGAGTTTTACCTCAATACCCCCTTCTCTGAAATTCTATAATTGGGATAAGAAAGAAGGCAGGCTTCTTATTCAGGACCCTGTGCAACATTTTGTGCTTTTTTCCTGTAATTCAGCTTATTGTAGCCCTCTCTCTAGAAACCTTTCAGTGTTGAGCAGTGTAAGCTCAGAGACCCCCAACCATCAAGAACTGGCTATGTCTCTTAACTCCCAAGAGCCTTGCCAACTTGTGATCTTTGAACATTCATCTCCTTGGATGAGTGACATTAGTGATAGGTGGGTAATGTGACCTACTTAGGAGTCTCAGTCCTGGGATGGCTCCAAAACACCACATATTCACCATCCCCCCAGGAGCACATTGAATCCTCCGGGAACTGGACCTCCAGGAGAAACCAGACGGGACAACACCTAGCTTCATAGTTAAGCTCTTCCTCTGAAATTCTAAATTACACAGAGAAAATTATTGTCTTTGGCCACTGCTCCTAAAGACACCAGGAAACCAATGCCAAACTGTGATGTAGCAATGAACAAAAGGATAGAAGGTGTTCCCAAACTTCCCTGTTTGGGATTTGCATATTTGAGAAAGCATACCCTAATTAGAGAGAAACCAGTTATTAACTAGAATAGAGGATCATGTCATACTCTGCCTATTTGACTGCCCCGCCCCACATTCCTTTCTGGTACCACTGAGGGTATAAATTGTGGCTGGCTCTGTGTGCATTTACATCACAGGCCAAAATGAAGACATGCACAATCTTTGTTCTGGTGGCTTTCATCACCGTGGGGCTGGAGATGGCTTGCGCTCGGACACCTCTTCGCCAAGGTGAGGGTGCTGAGGGGTTTCCTGCCTGACATCAGAGAGGGCTCAGAGCCCAGCTTCAGGCCTGAGGATGACTTGGCATAAAAGCAGGCAGTGTGTTCACTGCAGAATGGAGATTTTGAATTGATCAGATACACATTCTCTAACTTTCAAGAGTGATCACCCTGCATTTCTATTCTTCTTATCTGCTCAGATTGGGTCTGATTAGAAGTTGGGTTTTCTCTAGATGTGCCCTGGATGTGGGACTCCAACAGGAGTGACTTCAGGATGAACATGGTGTGTGTGTGAAGTGGGAAGATGGCTGACTGTGATCAGAGATTTTTCTAATATCTTATATGGTGGAAAGAAGAGGGTTATGACAAGTGCAGGTTTCTTGTGTGCTGGGACTGTGCAGCCTTTGGAGCAGGGATAACATTCTAAGAGCATGAATGTGAAAATGGGGACTCTAGAGTAAAAGTGGAGCTGCTGAAGCTGAGGGACGGGTCCAGGAACACGAAGGAAGAAATGGAAAAGGTGGGAGTCCTACTAGTGGCAAGGCCATCTGACCTCTAACACCAATTCTCATGACTGTATAGTGACTATTCCAGATTGCACAAAAACCATTGTATGTTTCAGAGCAACAAAGACCTGGAGTCTGCCCCCAGGTACCCAAAGGAACCTTTGGGATTTGTGTTGAAAAATGCTCAGGAGATGCATCATGTCCCAAGGGAATGAAATGCTGCAGCAATGGATGTGGGCATATCTGCAAAGCTGCTCTCCCTCAAGTGAGTATAAATCGGTCAAGAGCTGTCCAGTGTACAATAACTTCCTAGTGGACTTTTCTGGGGCAGATGGGTGCTCACGTGTCCACTGCATGCAGGAGTCTGGGTAACTCCAAGAGAAGAGGTCTGGAAATAAATGGCAGAAGGACACCTGGCTGCATTATCCAAGACCCTCTCCTCGAATTGAAGCCCTATCCCTATCCCTGAGTGGCTCTCAGTGGAGACAAGTAACCATGATCCTAGGTTCTCAGGTCATTATTATCCCAGGATTTCTCACCCTCCTCCTCCTGCCCACCAAGGGGGCTTTACTCTTCCTGGAAAATGAATGATTGTGGGAAGAGGGGGAAAGGAAAGGGAACACCAATTATTGAGTATCTTCTATGTTTGTGAGGCATTGTGCTGAAGCTGAGATAAAAAGATAAACACAACCAGGTGAGGGAGACAGAACTAGGTAAATACTTACAACTGTAACCATGGCTTTGTACCAGTTTCTACTAAGGTCTGTGGGCACAAAAGGAAAGTTACTGGCTTTGCCTGGGAGGGTGGATCAGTGGGTGTTGGGAAGGTTGTAGAAGAGTAGAGAACATATAAGGACATGCTTAAAGGAGGCATAAAGTTTGCTGGAGGAAGGAAGGGAAGTTCAGATGGTGGGAGAAGTGTGAGAGATGGGAAAAGGACTGGTAGAAGTTGCAGCATTTCAGGGGCACACATCTCAGCATCTCAGTGGAGGGTCATCTAAGCCAGGGTCCAAAGAAGAGGTGCCTGTCAGCTTGGTGGACTGCTAGGGGTTTTTGAACAGAGGAAATGTCATGATCAAATTTGTATTTTAGAAGGGCGGCTTTGGTGGCCAAGTGAAAGCTGGACAAGGTGTTCATTAAGCGTGCCTGGAGACCAGCCCCAGAAGATTTCTCATGAATCTGATGCTTGGCTATCAAGACTCTTCCACAAACCATTCCTGGCTATTCTCTATCCCTGGACTTGCAGCCCTAGAAGATAAAGATCTAAAGTGGTGGAGTGACCACTTCTAAAGAGCTTATGTCCAGAATAAACCTTATCTGTGCACGATTCAGGCTGTGTCATTCTTCCCACTTAGGCATTCTAGTGGAGCCTCAGTAGATCAGCAGGACCATGTGTGCCCTGCACTGAGCCCATGAATGCAAGGCACTAATGAAAGATCAAAGGCAAGGTCCTCCCAGCTAGTTTCTTTCCTCCTTCCATGGCCATGTCTCTAAACAGGGCAAAGAGCATAATCTTTTCTCAATCATTCTGTGAATAAAAATGACATTCTAGCACGTAGCAAGCCTTTTGGAGCAGCCTTTATAAGGGAAAGACTCAAGAGCAGGAGCAGAAGCAAGTGTGGGAATACCCTATTCTAAGGAAGCATACTGACATCTATCTAGCAGGACTGGATGCCTAACTCCAGGAGAGCAACCCCAGCCCTTGGGATGTAGGACTTTGAGTGGCATAGACTGGGAGTACCAGCTCCTGTCTTGGAGTGACTAGGAGTTAGAATACAGTTAGGATATAGGCTCTGTGGGTGGAGTCTTTGATTCAGAGTTTTCCTGAGGCAGAGGATAAACATAGGTCTCCCAAAGAAGCCTTGACAAAAACTATGGTCTGAGCTGACCACTACAAGCTCAATCTCTCAGCGCTCTCTGTGCGCTTTCTAACCTTGATTCCCCCCACTTAGCCTGCCGAGTTTGGACTCCCTTATCAACTTGTCCCTGTCCATCACACTGCTGTTACTTCTCATATAGCACCTCTTATAACCCCAGTGGCCCATGGCCTCACCAGTCTGTACATTGGAATGAGCATATTAGCATCAATATCGTCTTTTACTGGCTGGTCATCTACATCCCAAACCTCAGCATGCTTTATTAGTCACTCTTGGTCACTTATGGGGGTTCACAGACCCCTCTAACATGCTCTCAAACAAGTTCACCTGTTGTCTGCCATTCTGAATGCCAAAGATACTTGAGGAAGGCATCCTACAACTTCCACTCAAGTTTCTGCCCTTTAAATTCCTAAAATCCCTAGAAAGTTGTTTGTGCTCTTTTGGGAGCTGCTCATTTTATTCTCCACCTGCATTCCAATCCCCTTTAATATTTTGGAGAAAACTCTTATTTCTCCCTATGAAAATTGACAAGGGCCAGAAAATCTCACCCTGCTTCCTATCAGGATTTGGAATCAGGAGTGACACTTACGACTTAGGAATTGTCAAAAACCAATTCACAACAGCAGAGGTGCCAGTGACAGCATCCTAACCAGATTTGCCACGGGCTGGACTTGGCTATGTCCTCTTCTACATGCTATATTTAGGTTCTTGATATTTTTCCCAAGCCTGGTTCACCAGTCTTTCCTACTGTTTCTGTGCACTGTGTAATATTGTCTTCTCAAAATTCATGCTCTCTCAAATTGGACAGAATTGGCTTTTTTGTTTGCATCCAAGAACATTAACTTGTACAGAAATTGGTGTCAGGAGTGGACACAGGCCAAAAATACTTAGGGAGATGGCAGGAGTCTGGGTTTTAGGAACTGGACTAGTTAGAAGCCCCTTTGTTCACATGCCTATGCTCTCTTATTCACATGAGAGGCCCCATCTCCTTGAGAACTTGGATAGTTTCTGTTTTGGGGAGCCACCTCCATAGTTGGCAGAGCTACAAACGGAACCCTGGGTTGCTCACAGCCTGTGTTTCTCTACATGTGACCTCTGGCTAAGCACCCCTCACCCTGTGGCCATTTGCTCTAATGGGCTCCTCCCTTCCCCCTACACCTCCTCTCCTTCCTCCAGTGGACAGGGGTCTTGCCATTGCACCTGTGTCTCTGGGTGGCTGCTGGGTACTGCCTGGTACAAGTTCCTAATGCTACCCCACCTCTGGCAACATTTCTCATCCCTGGAAACCCCATTCAGTGCTCCCCTGCAGCTCCAGGGACCTGCTAAGTCTGGCCCCAAGCCTGTCACTAATCCCCCAAGTCCTGCCTGCAGCCCCAGGATCCTCAGAGCAGGAGGAATGACCCCTTAGACCAGGGGTCTGCAACCTTTAAGACAAAAAGAGCCACTTGGACCCATTTCCGAAGGAAGAAAAGAAACCTGGGAGCCGCAAAACCATTGCGACATTTAAAACAAATATAACACTGCATATATTGTTTCTTACCTTAATGCTATATACCGGATCATGCAGTTAGCTGTCAATCTGAAGAAAAAAAGGACTTTTTCACTTAACAATGTAAAATATATTTTTGCAAATTAATAGCTAATTAAAATATTTAATTTACCTGGTTAATGGGATTTTTGCTCCTGAACCTCAGTGCACAGTGTCAGCACATCAGGGCTGTAAGATGTTACCTTCATTTTCACACAGGCTTGCCAGTTGTCGGAGCCGCGGTAAAGCTTCAAAGAGCCGCATGCGGCTCTGGAGCCGCAGGTTGCTGACACCTGCCTTAGACAGAGTGGTGCAGACACCAGGTGAGTACTCTGCCCCATCTGGGGTAATCATGTGGCCCCGCCTCCTAGTTCACATGCCCATTAATGCTTGGTCACGTGGCCCCGCCCCCTTATTCATGTGCCCACTTCTGCTTGATCAAACCAGTCTGGGAGGGGCCGGTGGGTTGACCCCTTATACAGAGGGGTGCAGACACCAGGTGGGCACTCCCCCTTGCTCCCCTCTCCCGCCCCTCAGAAAAGCAAGTCTGTGCTGACATTCAGCTCCTCCAGGGCTTGGCCTACACAGTGCAGCCACCAAAGGGGACCCATCTGCAGAGTGGCAGGAGGAACAGGCCTCCCAGGGCAGCTGGATGCCCACCTGACCCCAAAGCCATTCTTCAGCCTCCCACTTAACCTTCTGAAGGGTAACCAGGTGTGGTTCCCCCCGGCCCAGCTACCTACCTTGGGAGGCGGTAGAGGATGTCATCCTCCGGTGGCCCATTCCTGTTACTACAGAAGGTAAAGGTCATCCCTGCCGCCCAGCCCAGCACATCATTCCCATTTCATAGGCCAGAACCAGGCCTCAGCACTTCCCTCAGACGGGATGGAGCAGAGCTAGATTGGGAATAAGAATGGTCTCTGCAGCTGATTGTGTGTGGTCCCCATGTTCTCGAGCCCAGAAGGCTCCAGGGACCTCTGTGCATTTGTAACTGTGGCTACGTCACTGTATTTCCCTCCTGTCCACCTGCCTCGTATCCTGAACACTGCAGGCTCAAGTTGCTCCACCTTCCTCTCCTCAGTCCACACCTCCAGTCTACTCGATTCAACGGGCTCCCCTCAGGTTCAATGTGCCTCTTGCCTCAATTCCTGCTGTGCCCACATCTACTTTCACTGTTAAATTAAGATTTATTTCTGTTACTGTATTTAATGTTTTTTATTTACTATATTTTTATTGCTTTTTTGTTTTTCTTTATCATTTCCATTAGCTAGATTAAGTTTTCTTCTGCTGATTTGAAAGTCATAATTCTCTTTATTCTTCTAGAATTTACCCACGTGGATTTTTAAGGCATGTTAATATTTTCACCTTTTCCAGAACAAGGAAATTAGTGTGCCCTCATTTCTCTTTGGACATGCACTCTGCAACCCCATCCCACTTGGTAGCCAAATAGATATGTCATATAGAATTTTAGTTCTTGATTTCATGTTTGTATTTTTAAAAAGTTGTTTGTTTTTGTAATAATCAAATGTATCAGGTTATAAACCCACCCTTACTTCCTATGTATTTGTATCCTCCTGGTCCCCTCCCCCTTTCTGCTGGAATGTTTTCCCCAAGAGTGTTTTCGAAAAAGGTCTTTTTGGCTTTGGATGCCTGAAGATATCTTTGTTTTGTACTCACATTTAAACTATAGTTTACCTACATATACCATTCTAGGTTTAAATGTTTTCTTTAACATTTAGACTATTTCTTCATTATCTTCCCGGTTAGAAATGCTGCTGAGAACTCTGAAATTAACCTGATTCATTTATAAGTAGTCTTGTCTTTCTCTCTGAAACTTATAAAATTTGCTATTTTAAAATTGCGGTTATATTTCTTTGTATGTGTTCATGTGTGACATTCATTCACTTATTCACTCATTCATTCTACTGACACTTTATCAGCCTTCAAACTAGGATTTCCCCCCCCCCCCCTTGCAGCCCCATGGTCCCACTGGCTCAAGCATAGCTATAGGGAGTGGGGACAAATCCAGGTTATAGTCCCCTCGTCAGGTGGATCTCCATCTCCTCTGCCAACCACAGACTGTTACTGAGTTGAATTTTCTACTCCAGTCTCGTCTTCCCCTCAGGGTGAGTTTGTCCAAGACTATTCCTCACTCTTTCAAGGCTCCAGGACACTGGAAGAGCCACTTGACTGGTCCTACAGGCTCCTCCAGTGCTCTCCTGTGAGTTGGTTTACAGGAACCGGGTGGGGACAGCTTGCCAGTAAGTCTGCTATACTCATGTCCAAGGCAGAGGCGGAGGAACTGGCTTTCCCCTGTCTTTAGCCAGGATCTCACAGGACTTCTGAGTCCTGGGAAGAGAGGCAGTCTCTCATTGCTGTCCAGACGTGTGTGACCACGTGTGAGCAGGTGAGGACTAGTGGAAACATGGCACCATCTTGGCCACATGCACACTGACAGCAGGGTAGTGATAGGCCTCCAGGTTTAAGAGGCTTTGCCGAGAGCAGACCGCTCCACAGAAGCCAAATGAGAAGGACCTGTGTGAAAATACTAGTATGTGAGCAAGACTAATCCATTGCAAGTATACAACTCAGAGATTTTTTTAGTAAATGTGTTCAGCAGGGCAACCATTGCCATATTTCAGTGTTCCATATTTCCATTACCCCTGAGTTCCTCTGCCCATTTACAGTTCACCTTGCTTCCACCTCCAGCTCTAAGCAACCACTTACTTGAACTTTCTCTTTATAAACTTGCTTTTCCTAAACATTTAAGCATATATTCTTTGGTTACTAAATAATATTCCATTTTATGGATATCATTGGCTGCTTTTTATTTACCAAGCATAGAAAAGATTCTAGTTGCATTATCCTTATGTGCTTATTCCTCTGAGACTATCCTATTAAATACATTAATATATTTTGTAGTTATATGTATTACTTACAAATTTAATAACTTTTTGGTTCTCTTGTAGTCTTCTGGCAAACCTTGCAGCACATCTGGCATACCCCAATTGTGTAGGTAAGTTACAGCAACATAGTGCATAGCCAGCAGATGGAGACAGAGAACACCAAATATTCAGACTCACGTTTTTTTACCTATGCTGTTTCTCAGTCTCAGGATATCAGGCTTCATTCATTGTAGCTTTGGTTCTCAAACCTGACTATGCATTGTAATTACCTATGCAACTTTAAAAAAATTACAGATTCTGAGTTTAGTGGTCTGAGATGCAGTCTTGCCATCGAGATATCTAAAATCTGCACAAGTGCTTGTAATTACAGCAAAGTTTGAGTCTCACTACTTTAGAACGGAGAACAATGGATCTTGAGCTGGAGAACTTGTGAAAAACAGAGACCCTAACTGTCATAGTTTTCATCCTTTTGAGAACCTGTGCATGCTGAAATGGCCAGGTATTAAGCTTAAGATAGTTAAACATGTAATCAGGACTAAATCTGATACCTTCTCATGTTAGACTCTAAGAGTAACTTTAAGGCATCAGCTGATTGAGAAAATTTCATAGGAGAAAAATTTCAATTAATAAAATGCTATTATCATTATTTTTATTGTATCAACTCACCACACTGTATTACAACTGCCTGTTTAGTGGCTGTCTCCCTGCCAGACCCTGAGCCCTTGGAGAGTTAGCATTGAGTCTTATTAACCTTTCGATTTCCCCTATCTAGCACCAGCCAGACACACAGCAGGTTCTCAGCAAGCGTCTGTTGAATGAATTGTGAAGATATTAAATATCCCCATTTTATAGATGAGAAAGATGAGAATAATGACTTGTCCTAGGTGATACTACTGGTCAGGGGCAGAGCAGGAATTGAATCCAAATCTTGGACTCCTTTCTCCAGTGCTGTTCCCTTTATACTGCTGCTACCATCAGTCTGTCGAGGCCAGATATAGAAGAAGTCAGAATACAAAGAGGAGTTCTCTTCCTGCTTGTGTGGTTTTGTTTTTGCTCTTTTGACTCTGGTCTTCCCAACTATGGTTTTCCTAGTAACTGAGGGCCGAGGGGAAGATTTCACACAGCCTTGCTCTCAGGTGGGACAACTGTGACATCAGAGCTGACAGCAGCCTTCAGGATCATCCAGTCCACCCCATCCCACTCCTTTACCTCAAGGGAAACCAAGAGTCTTAGAGAGGGAGTGAGCCAACCACAGTCACATGGTAACAGCAGCGCTGGACTCCCTTTACAGTGCTCTTTTTATTCATAGGAGGTAACATGGCCTCAGCGTGGTCAGAGCAGCAGAGAGGAGCCAGTTACTCAGAGGGCAGATGCTTCATGGAAGCCTCCAGCACAAGCAGTCGACCCTAAAGCCTCCAACAGGTACCCCAGAAATAGCGTGGCCCTTGCTGGGAGGGGAGGGAGAGGAAATTTCAGCAGGCAGAGGACATGTAGTCTGGGCCCCACCCAGAGGGACCTTTTATATTGTAGTTTACTAGAGGCCTGGTGCACAAATTCTTGCACCAGTGGGGTCCCTCGGCCTGGCCTGCAGGATCAGGCCAAAACCAGCTCTCCAACATCCCCCAAGAGGCCCCAGATTGTGAGAGGGCGCAGGCCAGGCCGAGGGACCCCACCAGTGCACAGTTGGGGCCAGGGAGGGATGCAGGAGGTTGGCCAGCTGGGGAGGGACTGTGGGAGGGCTCCAGGGCATCAGTTTCATTCATCCATCAGTGCCAATCAGCCAGACCCCAGCAGCGAGCTAACCTACTAGTCAGAGCATCTGCCCCCTGGTGGTCAGTGCAAATCACAGCAAGCAGTTGAGTGACCTTAGCATATCATTAGCATATTATGCTTTGATTGGTTGAATGGCTGACTGGTCAACCGGACACTTAACATATTAGGCTTTTTTTTATATAGGATGCTCTTTGCCAACTGCTGACATGCCATGTACTTTATAGCTTTTTTAAGAGGGTAATTACCTTCCCAAGCCTGGAGGTCTATGGCTACAGAAGGGACACGGAACATTTCCTCCCACTTGCACCCTTTGAATGTGAATTCATATGATTTAACTTTGGGTTAGTGCACTTGCCTGGAGTTGCAGCAGGACTGTCCCACCAGGTCCACTCTTTTCTGTCAACACCTGCTGGCACCCAGGGCACAGCTAGAGAAGTGAAATTCTTAGGCCTCTGAGATGGGAAAATACAATTAGATGTCACTGTGGTATGGAAGATGTCACCGTGGAATGGAAGTGTGTGTGAAACTCATTGGTCCAGGTAGGGGTGGGGAGCAGGGCCTGCTGGCTGCCCCCAGGGTATCAGTTTAGACTCAGGCGAGAATAGTGGGCAGTTGGTAGCACTGCCTGCCCCTACATAGACCAGCAAACTTTTACTCTTCATGCCTTCATTCATCATCTTTCACACCAACAGCAAATACCACCTACACTGTGTCAGGCAACTACATGTTGATGATAGTATTCTGGCCCTGGCCTTGAGAAGCTCACAAATGACCTTTAATTTTACCTGACATTTTAAAATAAATCATAAGCTTCTGATTGTGCTTATTTCTGGGGTTCTACACAGAAGTGATTGCTGTTGTTTGCCCATGCAAACTGCAGTGTGTGTGTGTGTGTGTGTGTGTGTGTGTGTGTGTAGGGAAGCAGCCAGTGCACAGGGTAGTCACTGCACAGCTCAGGTGCTACCTCCTCCAAGAAGCCTTCCTTAACCTGTTCTGCATCCCGTCAAAGTGTGTTCTTTGGAACATCAGTCCCCTGAGGTGTGTGAGAAAGGGTTTCATTGTCAAGTGAGTTTGGCAGATGCTGAATATCACTTCCCCACCTTGGGGGTTTTTGAATAACATTAGACTAAGCAAACAGAAAACTGTAAAATAATTCCTTTAACTTTGAATCACACAGCCTTTTCCAAGCATCCAAATTCTTTTTGCAATGCTAGTGTGTTGCGTGCATCCTGTGGAGCGTGTTCTGTGTAACTCGATGTGTAGGCTGTTTCAGAGGATTACATGAGATGCTAAACACATGATGCCCAGCACACACATCGTGGACACGTGAGTGCCTTTTGCACTTCTCTAAAGCTAGCAGTGTTTATTCGAGCCTTTCCTGGCTCAGCTACTAAAAAGCATTGTAGACTGTTGGGACAAGAAATTTTCCAGAAACTGGTTTGGCTCAGTGGATAGAGTGTCGGTCTGCGGACTGAAAGGTCCCAGGTTCAATTCCGGTCAAGGGCATGTACCTTGAGTGTCAGCACATCCCCAGTAGGGGGTGTGCAAGAGACAGCTGATCGATGTTTTTCTTTCATCCATGTTTCTAACTATCTCTCTCCCTTCCTCTCTGTAAAAAATCAATAAAAAATATTTTTTTAAAAGAAATTTTCCAGAAAACTCTTGTCGATTCCTTTCCAGGAAAGGAGGATCACATAAGGTGGAATTAAAGAAGCGTATACTTTGGAAGCTGAAAAGTGGCCCTGGTGAGCCTAGATATGAGAGAATAATTGATTGGCTGCCTCTTCCACTCCCCCTACTGGGGATCGAGCCCATAACACGGGCCTGAGCCCTTGAGCAGAATAGAACCTAGAACCTTCAATCCACAGGCAAGGGTTGAGGCTTTGAATTTAAAGTGTGAGCCACCAGCGTGGTTGTGAGTTTTTCTCGAACCTCATGCAGCTGCACAGGGTTAGGCACCAAGTAAGTGAAAGTTAGCTCTAACCCGGTGGTGGTTTTGCCAAAGGATTATGATGAAGTGAAGAGGGGGAGTTGAGGGTATGCAAGAAAGTGACCAAGATGAGGTGTCATAGGATTTAAAAATGAACTTTATTTGAAAACTACACAAAATGAATGTTGAAACCAGGTTGTGATGCCTGTTCAGGTTGAAATGACAATATTGTCATCTTTGTACCGAAGCTGCCTTAGGAGTGTGTGCCTGGGCTGGTTCAGCCTGTCGACACAGGAGGTTCTCCTTGACTTACCTTGTTGTTTGAGCCAGTGCTCGACCTGAGAGCCTCAGATGTTCCTTCCTCCGGAAGGAGGCTTTTGAGACAAATCTCAGGGTCAGTCCAAAGCTCAGGAGCTGCAACTCAACTTGTAAACCCCTTTTATAGCATTACTTGCATAAGTAAATAGTTGGCTTCCTATTTCAGGAAGGGATGTATTTGTTCTCAAGGCTGCCTTGTGTCCTGGGCACCCACTGGGGTCCTGGAAAGCAGCCACTCCTCTCCTGACATCGTTTTGAAATAGCCAGGGCGGTTTGCACTCTCCAACCACAAGATGCAAGAGTGCACTGAATTCGGCTGAAACATAAGCCGCACTGCTTCCTCTCTCGGTTTGGTTGTCTGTCCATCCCCTAACTTCTCACAGCACTTCCTGAGAATCTGGCCTCCTTGCCACTCACTGTAGGGGCCCATGCATGATACGCCTTACTTGGTTTTCATTCATGTCAGCGGTGGTAATGATTAAGTGCAAACACCCCACCCATTCACATGTCTCCTTTTTTCCCTGCAGATCCCCATTGTGAAAGTGTGAATGCTTTCCAGAATTTCTTCCAGAGCTTGTACCTAGAGCACAGGTGAGGTAAAAGGGTAGAAAGTAAATTCTTTGTTGTCGTTGTTGTTGTTGTTAATCCTCACCCAAAGACATTTTTCCATTGATTTTTAGAGAGTGGAAAGGAGGAGAGAGCACAGAGAAAGGAACATAGATGTGAGAGAGATACACTGATTGTTTGCCTCTGACATGAGCCCTGACCAGGGCCGGGGATCAAGCCTGCAACTGAGATATGTGCCATTGACTGGAATTGAACACAGGACCTTTCAGTCCGAGGGCCAACATTCTATTCACTGAGCCAGACTGGTTAGCAGGAAAATAAGTCCTTTTGACATGAATCCCACCTTCACCCACTCCGCACTTCAGATGTCAACCTCTACCCTACTCAGATGCTGCAGTCCTTGGAAAAACCCAGAACAGAAACTTCCCTACCTAGTGAAGGTATAAAAAAAACAAATATATGCATATATTAAATACGTATCAAGATGTACACTTCAAATGTGTACTCTTTATGTAGGTAAATTATAATCCAACAGAAATTCTTTAAATAAAGCAGAATTCTGGATTATGTTCTAACTAGCATAGGAAGTAGGGATGGAAGCCAGCAAGAATGCGGTTACCCACATTCAGATCCCAATGTTCTGGGTTGCCTTTGACAAGAGGACATCAGAATAGTGATGAGTGATTGCCAGCTGTTGTTTCCCAAAGAGAACAATACAAGGTAAGGTACCCCACCCCCCTACTCTTGCCCTCACATTCTCAATTCCTACAAGAGAGTTAAGAAAGAAAAACCCAGGAAATCCCAAATGTGAATACCTCCCCAGATAAGACAGAAGTGGAAGAAAACCAAACTTTTCAAAGTAAGCATTTTGATCTTCATGCAAACATGGAGTTAATCTCAGGACAGCTAAGCACAATTACACAGATGAATTCATTGTGTGAAATGGTCATTGAGCGTAGAGAATGTTAGTGCCAGTTCAGAGTCCAAGCTCTGCAGGGGTCATACCTGAATCTGCTGAGTTGAGCACATGGAAACCTCAGTGTGCATTCAGGCTTGACCATTGTTTTTTCATTTATTTCAGAGTTGCTCACTGGAGTGGCTTCAGGAAATGCAAATCGAATGTCTGTAGTGGTATTTAAAGACATGAAAGGTTTCGGTGTGTGTTAAACTAAATGTCCTTTAGGATGTATTTTACATGTTACTGATAATGTTCTTAAGATAATGGTATAATTTTTGTAATTCTTTGCCCTTCAAATCAGCTTCTATTTGTACAGAAAGGATACAAGCATTAGTTGGGGGACCATGGCAACCAGGTTCTAGCTGTCATTCCATCTCAAATTCTCTGGGAGTCCTGGTTACTTCCTTCCTTGACTCTGGGCCTCCACATTGGAAAGTGAGTTTGGACCACACGGTCCAGCTCTCTAGTTCTGAGGCTGCAAAACTCAGTGGAGTTTGGAAATACCACTTCCCTTCCAGGATTTTATTATAAGCAAATCGGAGATGTTTCTACCTTGTAAAATGCATAGGACTCTACAGATGGTTTGGCCTACCAAACCCACAAACCTAGGGCCACAGTTGGAGAGAACTCCAGTCTTTGTTTTAACTAGTTGTCCCTGTTCCAACCAAGAGAAATATTTAAACTCATCAAGTATCATTGGCCATGATGAATGTGTGAAATTCAGCACTACACAGAGAAATCTCTTCGTGTTTACAACCATAACATATTTGCCCTGAAAGAGTCCTAAACAAAGTAGGCCCAGAGAAGTCAAGCAACTTGCCCAAGATCACAGAGGCAGCAAGAGGGAATGGGGACCAAAATGTATGTTCTCTCTTCCAGCCTGGTCAGAACTGCTACATGCGCCCCTCAGAGTTGGAAAAGCTCACCTTTCGGATTTGTCTTTCCATATTTACCTATATCCTTCTCAGGAAATAGAAATGTTGAATTTTATTCTCTTAGAGTTAGATCTTATTGAGGTTTACTAGAGAAACAATTATTGATGGAAAACTCACAGTTGCCTAATCTCTAGGACAGTTTCACAAAAGAAATGATGAAGGGTCTTTGCCTCTTCATCATCAGCAGAGTGACCAGGAGGCAAGAGAAGGAAAGGGGGTTCCCAGACTCCCTAGGAACTGAGCTGGAGCAGCCTCAGCTGGATAGGTCTGTGTTGTCTTTCTAAATTTGAATCAGAGCAGGGTCCTGGTGTGCTGATGGAGCTTGGGCCTATGGAAAACAAGGTGGTTTTGGAGTAAGAAAATGACAAAACAAATCTGAGTATGTTCCTGACCTTGCATCTTGGGGGAAGGTATTCTCATTGCTAGCATTCTCAAATGCCTGAGCCCCATTCACTTGTTACCCAAAGTCAGACCTTATACACAAGGTGCCACACTTGTGCTCCAATGCACTTGCATTCGGGGGTCATGTCTATACGTCTCCTAGGGAGGCAAGGCACAGAACTGTCAGCTGAAGCTAAGGGAAGTGAGCATGGCATGGTGGAAATGGTGAGGAACCAGAAGAGCCAAGTTCATTATCACCCTGCTGTACGGCTCTGGGCAGGACCCATATCTTCTCTGTTTCCTCACTGTGGGAAGGGGGGAATTCCATCTCCTGAAGGCACTGTTGAGGGGATTGAAGGAGTAGAGAGCTCTATAGTTCTCTTCCTCTACCCCCTTCCTTAGCAGGATCTACATGAGAGGTGCTACCATGTACCGGCCACCTACTAGGTGCCAGGCACCTACCAGCTCATCATCACCTTTGAAAGTGTTTTCACAAATGTCAGCTGTGGAAAGATATGGTACTCAAGGTAGGATGTCACTTTGACACTCAATTCTCACTCACCTCAAACCAACTGTTGCGGCTGTTTGTGAAAGTGATATGGCTTGTGGCTCACTTGTGTATTCTCTGGTATCTTCCACTGGAGATGGAAGAGCTTCCACCCTCCCTTTCTTCCATTCCCAGTCCCACTCTACTGTCAGTATCATCTCTTTGTAGTTGACACTGACCTCAGAACCCTCTTATGTGGAAAAGGCAGCTTCCCACAAGTGAAAGGGGAGGGCCCACAGTGGCCTTGGCGAGACACTGGCTTCCAGCCCTCCATGCCCCTTCTCAGCTTCCCCAACACACAGCCACCCGTTTAGCTCATATTATCTTCATCCTGGACATTGTTGGCCCCCCACAAAGTTCCAATGCAGAAGGAAGCACCTGTGAGGTATCAACTTGGCTCTGCCAGTCACCTGGAAGCCAAAAGTATCCCAATGTCAGCAGCTCAAAGCAAATCAGCCCCAAAAGCCTCCCTGCGCCTCATCTGAACACAGTCTCCGCTTTCAACCTTATGCCAGGTCTAGGGCTCCTCAGCCAGCGTGTGTGTGTGTGTGTGTGTGTGTGTGTGAATTACCATATGAAAGAACTCTCTTGGATCACATTGAAAAGAATCCTCTTTCTAATTCAGACAAGAAAAACACCTTATTCTCCAGAGAGCACACATAAATTCCTCTCTAAATGTCCGAACAGATTTGTGCCCATAGAAGACATTATCTCCTTTAGAATAAAGAAATCTCTCAGCTCTGAGGAAGAACCAAGAAGCCCAAGTTTTTTGCTGGGGACAGCAGCAGGGCCACCATAGAGGTTGTCCTAGTTGTTCACGGCACAAGGGTGCTTGGTTTACTGGGGCTGAGGGTTTGAAGAGGGTGGCTTCAATCCAACCTGCCCACTAGCTGAGCCGTGTGCTCAGTGGGAGATAATTTCAGTTCAAAGGGAGGTGCACCTTTCTGTAATTCAGCAACACCCCTGTGTATGCTAGCAGGCAGCTCCCAGCCAGGAGAAATAGGTCTTTGCTCACAAACACATCGTCTCCCAAAGGCTCATGGCAAGAGCAGATAGCAGAAAAGCAGAAGTGGAGGCTGGGTCATGGCGGGTGTGAGAAGCTGCTCTTAGAGACCATCTGGTGTCGGGAGGGGCTTATGCCCAACGGCTCCCAGTTGGCTTCCAAGGCTGCTCAGTTGGAGAAGAACCCAGTAAGAGACGCCTCCTCGCTCTCCCTGTCCTTCACTGTTCTCCATTAAGGCTCAGGCTGGCCTTCCCTGACCTCCCCGCCTTCCCCTTCCCTATTATGGGTTCTCAAAGCAGCTCTGCTTTTCCTTTATAACTGGCATGCTGCCCTTTGCAGTAATATGTGTGTGGGTCCTTTGATTCCTGTCCACCTCCCCTGTGAGACTGTAAGCTGTCTGAGGGGATTCTATGTTGGGTTTTGCACAGCGTCCGGGGCGCAAAGCGGGAGCTATGAATGGATGGAAATGGTGAGAATGGAAGGGCATGGGTCTTGCACTTCAGCATCCCTTCCTGGGTCTGACAAAACACACTAGTAAAAGCACAGCTTCCCAATTCGCCCGAGGAGTCTAGAATTTGTATTTTTACCAGGTTGTCCAAGTGATGCTAAACCACCTATCAGGACTAAGAACCCCACAGACTGTTGCAATGGATGTAGGAACCTTAGTCACCAAACACAGGGAGCCTGAGGTCCAACCTGGCATCTCTGGGAGGCCTTCTGGTGGAAATGACGCCTCAGCCAGGGCTCAGTGGCAGTGTGATGTGAAGACAGGAAAGAAGGGCATTCTGGGTCAAATGAACAAAAAATGAGAGGACACACGTGGGGTACATTATGGAACAGAGCAGTGGGACCGAATCAAAATGATAGCAATTGAACCCCTGGTAGTAGATCAAGTGTAAGTCATCATTTAACTGGGCTTCCAGAACTCTTTGGGGCAGGAAATCCACATTTCAGCCACCCACAGAGGAGTCCCTCTATACCCCCATTTGCTATGCAGGGCTCATTCCTGTTTTTGTTTCCATTTACCTCTCTTTCTCTAATGAAACTGTGACCTCACTAATAGCCTCTGAGCCCAGTGTCTTCAGGGCAGTATTGCCGCTCCGGACACCCAGATGGTCTCCAAGACCCACCCACGACCCAGCCTTCACTTCTATTGTACTTTTCTGCTCTCCGCTCTGGCCAGGAGTCTTTGGGAGATGATGTGTTTTCAAGCAGAGGAAAGACATTCCTCCGTGCTGGGGGCTGCCTGCTCGCATACACAGGGCCTTGATAAACAGGCGTGATTTAAGAATTCCAAACCATCCTGGATGGAAAGAAGAGGTGATAACGCTGCAAAATGGTAGGAGCATCCACAGCCAGGGTGTCAGGCCATGCTCATCACTGTGGCAGGAATGGGCCTTTTTACTCCACTTAAAAGCAATGTCGGGAGCATAAAGGTCAGGGTGCACCTCATGTTTTACTTCATCTTTATTGGGCTCAGAATGGGGAGAAGGAGGGAGGGGGCGGAGAATGGGGTCTAAGGTTGGGAATAATGATGCCTGTGGATGGGAGGGCAGATCCTCAGAGATCTGCCTTGGCTGGAGTGGGAACTGTCCACAAGCTCGTGAAGGGAAGGCCGCTCTCCCACACCCGCTCCTGTCCATCCTTCTCCATCTTCCATTGCCTCTGTCCCTGCCTCCCCTCCCCGCCCTTCCCCTCCTGCACTGCTGGCCAGGGTGCTCCAGCTAGTTGGCAGACGATCCTCTTCACCAGACTTTTTAAGCTGGACAGGTTTTCTAAGACCAGCGAATATGCCTCGGAGAGGAAGGGAGAGTCCTCAGCAATATTCCTCTTTTTGGACCAGGAGGCCTCTAGGAACCAATGTGGGCCTCCAGTTCTCAGCCTCTGCACCCAGCTGCAGGCCCAGGCGCCCTCTGAGCAATGCCCCGTGCCACAGTTCAGTGCCACCCCACCGAAGCCTGAACTATCTTGTCTGCTGTCCAGTTACAAATTAATCTCTTGTCATCAGTGATTAACTTCTTCGAGCCACAGGAGCTGCTGAACCAAAACAGCCCCTTGGGGTGAGAGAGTCTGCAGGTCCGTGCGTGCGGTGTGTGGATCTGCCTGTGACCCTCGTCTCTCTGGCCCCTGTGCTGTGTCAGCAAGGGAGCAGGGTCGGCCGGGACAGGGCCCTGCTCTGGGCACGGCCTCTCGGAATGCTTGCTGGGCTCCTCAAGGTGGAGACCCACACAGCAATGGCCTAGGCTTTGTTTCTTTAGTGTGTGTGTGTCTGCAAGGGAGGTTGTTAAAATGGGATTGGGGCGGGTGTGTTCTCGGGAGGCCTCTGTCACCTGAATACAACAGCTGGGCTGGTAAGGAAGGGAGGGGAGTCAAGCTTTGGGGCTTGCTGGATGTTGAGGGGACTGAGGACTGTCTCTGAGAGCATCTGTCCGCAGGGGATGAGGCCTGGGAGACATCGATGCCAACTCCCTATAGACGCCAAGGAAGGGGGCCTGATCACTACAGCCACACTGGGAGCCAGCGGGAGAGAAGGGCAGAGGTCAGGTTGTGTTTATATGTCAGGCAAAAGGCTCATTCTTTTCGCCACCACGGAGACAGGCAGCACAGCTCTCTTTGGAGAAAGGGCCCAGGGAATCCCGCCTCACACCACATCTGCCACACGAGGTTCTTAAAAATAAAATTCCTGAAAAAGTCCTGGCAGATTTAGTCTCACTTCTTCATTCTAGGGCTCCTCACAGCAATTCCTTCAAAAACTCCACAGAGGGACACTGGCCAGCCCACCTCAAAACTGCCAAGGTCCCGAAGCCGGTTTGGCTTAGTGGTAGAGCGTCGGACTGTGGACTGAAAGGTCCCAGGTTTGATTCCTGTCAAGGGCATGTACATTGGTTGCGGGCACATCCCCAGTAGGGGGTGTGCAAGAAGCAGCTGGTCGATGTTTCTCTCTCATCGACGTTTCTAGCTCTCTATCTCTCTCCCTTCCTCTCTGTAAAATATAAAAAACAACAAAAAAAAACTGCCAAGGTCATCAGAAACCAGGGGAACCCGAGAAACCCTCACAGCTCAGAGGAGCCTGAGGAGACCAATGACTGAACACAAGGAATCCTGGGTAAGATCCTGGAACAGGAAAAGGCCATTGTGGAAAAACAAGTTAAATCTGGATAAAATGGACAGTTTAGTTTATAGTAATGTAACAATTTGTTCCGTAGTTGGAACAAATGTACCATACATAGTATGTCTGGTTTTAACAATAGAGGAAATTAGGTGATGGGTATATTGGAATTCTGTACAATCTTTGCAACTTCTCTGTAAATCTAAAACTATTTTAAAATAAAGCATTTATTTAAAAATTTAAAAAATATTGTCTTTCAATTTCCTGATACTGGAATCTTTTATCAGATGTTTAGTTACAGTGTTCATAATGTGTTAGGTGTGGAATAATAAGTACTGGTGGATAAGAAGGAGGGAGGAAGACACTGAGGCACAAAATACAAAAGTGAATGTAACAGTCCAGTAACTGATAACTACATACCCAAAATGTGGTATGTTCATTTAATGGATATTATCTACACATATAAAACTCTAATATCAAATATACAGAACAATCAAACAACCGGTGGCTATGATGTGCACTGACCACCAGGGGGCACATGTGGAAGGAACATGTTGGGTGTCGGCAACAGGTGACAGAATGCAGAACATGGCGGGCATTTGGCTGTGGCAAGATGGTGGAGCAGGTGAGTGGAGGCGCCAGACCAAGGCGGGGGCGCTGGTTAGTGTCAGCAGGTGCGAATGGCAGCTGCCAGCCCCGATTGCCCCTTAGGGCTTCTCCACCTCCCCTGCTCCTGAGGGGCCATAGGGGCTGGCAGCCACTGCTTGCACCCACTGCTAGTGCTGGCCCCAATCGCTCCGGGCCTTCAGCGGGTGCAAGTGGGGCCAGCGCCATCAGCATGTGGGAGTGGCAGTGGTGTGGCAAGAGCAGGGCTGCCAGCAGACAGGGGACGGGGGGCTGTGGCAGGAGGGGCTGGGTGAGGGTGTGGAGGGTGGGCTGAGACCCACCCATGTGTCCACTGCAGCTTCACAGCCCACAGTTCCTTCCAAGGTGCAAGAATTCATGCACTGGGCCCCTAGTTGTCTGTAAAAAGTAATCGGTGACTAATACATGCTACAATAGAGGTGAAGCTGGAGAATATTCTGCTCAGTGAAAGAAGTCAGACACAAAAGGCCATGTACTACATGATTGTATTGATATGAAATGTCTAGAAAAGGCAAACCCACAAACAGAAAGCAGGTTAGTGTGCCAGGTAGAGCTGGTGGGTACAGGGTTTCATTTGAAGGAGAGAAAAATGTTCTGCGATTAGGTAGTGGTGAGAGCTGCACAATTTTGTGAACAGACTAGACACCACTCACTCACCCACTTTTAAAGGGCTCATTTTATGTGGATTGTGTAGTAAAGTGAAAATGCTAAAAAGTAAACACAGCCTTCAAGCAGCTTGCCATGCCTGGGGAGAGTGTCCGGCCAGGTGACAGTGAGCCTCTCTCCTTGCCGGGAAGCTCCACGGGGTCAGGAGCTTTTGTTCACCAGGGTATTCCCGCCCCCTGGCACAGGCCTCCAGGAACGAAAGAATGAGTGTGCTAAGTCCTGTGACAGCGATGGGCCACAAAGGAGAGGTCATCAGAAAAACCCAGGGTGCTCAGAAAAAGCAAAGGCCGTGACGTGGACAAGATTTACTGTCCCACGACACCACAAAGATTTTCAAAGCCCTCCGAGTGGCCATCCCGAGTCCCCAAGCAAAGCCCACAAAGGCGCCTCTGTCTGGCCCACTGCCCACTCCCTGCACCCTGGGATCCCTTCCTCTTTAAATCCCACAGACTCAGAGCTCTGCTCTGCCCAGGAGCCTGTAGTGCGGAGAAAGGGATGTCTGTACACGCCCATTGGCTGTCCCCTGCATGCTCCCTGAACGGGGCCCAGGACAGAACCTGCAACCCAAGTACGCCTGTCCCCTTCCGTGCGAGAGCCAGAACTCTAACCACTGAGCGACACCAGCCAGGGCACCATTTGTTTTCTTGTTCCTCTTTCCAAGGTGGGCTCTAGAGAGCCCTAGGTATAGGGATACGTCGTTTTATTGTGCTTTGTTTTATTGTGCTTCATAGATGTCACATTTTTTACAAATTGAAGGCAAGATTACGACTCAGTTGCGACACTCGCTTTATTACGACTCAATTGCGGCAGTTTGGGACCAAATGCACATTATCTCCGAGGTGTAACTGCACAGCTCTGACGTCATCACCAAGGCACCTGCAAGACCCCCAGCTACTCAAAGGTAAGTGCCAGGAAAGAAGGAAGGATGGGAGGGAGGGAGGGAGGGAGGGAGGAAGGAAGGAAATGGCTTTTGACTTCTGGAGCCAGCCAGAAGGAAGTGAATTTTTTAAAATCTGTTTTCAAGGACTTTAGACTATTGGGCGGCTGTGGCTGGAAACGGAGTGCTGTTGACACGTGAGGGATTTGGCAGTGAGCTCTCTGTCACAAGCACGAGCTTAGAGGGAAAAGAAATGTGCAAAACTCGGCATTGTGGTCTTGGCAGAGTATCAGGGCAGGAAGAGCAAAGGATTTGCAGTCAAAGTTGGGTGTGAAAAATAGCCCTGCAACTCACCAGCTGTGTCATCTTAGGAAGTACAAAACCCGAGGCTCAGCTTCCTCGTGTGTAACATGGGGATCTAGCCTCAGGTGACCAGACGTCAAAAAGCAGCCAAAAGCGGGACGTCTGGTCACCTTAGTAGCCCCTAGCCCGCTGGGTTACTTTGCGAGTTAAACAAATAGAATGCGTGTGAAGCATCCTGATCAATGCCTGGCCAATAAGAGACCCTCCATAAATCGCAGGTATTCTTTTTCATTCTTATTACAACTATATAGTGACACTTTGTCCCTTTGAAGGATATTTGAAAATAAGTTTCCATCCCCCAAACTCTCACCTTCCAGTTTGTTCTACAAGCCTATTCAAAGAAACACCGAGCTCCGGGTTTCTATCCTGGCTACACTGCGAGTGGAGCTTCTACACCATTTCGTAACGAGTGTCTCCGATGAGATCACAGAACCGCAGACACTAATCCTCCCCGGGGAAGCTCTCGTACTTTTTAGCCTGTCCACAGAACAAAGCAAAGAGCTGTCCGCCCCGTGGAGATGCTGACGGTGAGAGTTTTTGTTCCTAACATACCTCAAACTTTAAAGTGACATCTGATCTCGTTGTTCATCTCTTATAGTCTTCGACATTGCACAGCATGTGTGAACTCACATGGTTTACGAAGGAAAAGAAGAGTGGGAGAAGAAGAGGGAGGAGGGAAGGGGGAAGGCACAAGCATGGATACTTTGAAAACCTCCCAGGTGATTCCAGTGTGCAGCCAGAGGCCCCCTGGATGGTGCCAATTCCCTTGCACACGCACTCTTACCCCCCCCCCCCCTCGGTTAAACAGTAAACAGGAAATACCTGCTGGCTTGTGTCTCTCTACAGGTGCTGTTGGGTTTAATGAAATTGCACCCGCCTGACATTTATTGTGCTTGATAGACACTGCCGGGTGCCACGTGCTTATTGTAAAACAACCTCGAGGAACGCTAGAGAGCACACTAGATCAAGGTCAGGGCTGTGTGTTTATACACGGGGGAATGGGGAAGCTCAAGGCCTCAGCCAGGTGAGCATTGGCTTATAAGAGATTTCAGATATCCCTACTAGGGGTGTCAAACTCAATCAGAGAAGGGGCCAAAATCTAAAATCCAGCCTAAATCGCGGGCCGAATGGTTTACTGAACAGTCATAAACTGTCATTGTGATGGAAACGCAGCGGAGTGCAGTGATGACAGCGCGGTGCGGGCCACATTGCAAGGCCTGGCGGGACGGATTTGGCCCGCGGGCCTTGTGTTTGACACATGTGCGGCCTAAGCTGTAGATCTGATCACAGACACTCCAAAGATGCAAGTTAAAAAAAATGTTTAAAGAAATTTTTAAAAATCAAAGCATAGTTGCTTATTTTCAGCTTTCTCACAATGGTGTTTTCAGGTTGTATCTTAGAGACTGTGGGTTCTTGGTTTCCTCTTTGTTCATGCCACCACTAGATGGCGCACATTACAAAACATTAACCCTAGGTGGGGCTGCTTTACCTTGACTAAAAGGCAATCAGAGGGAAAGTTGCCAAATTTAGCAAATAATAAGAGCAGGCTCCCAGTTAAATTTGAATTTCAGATAAACAACAAGAAATTCTCTAGTATAATCATGTCCCATGCAATATTTGTCTGAAATTCAAGTTTAACTGGGTGTCCTGTCCTTCACCTGGGTCTAATGTAGCCTCATAAGAATGGTCAGACAATGACATGTTTTGGAAATGTTTGCTCTATGAGATATTCTGAATTCCTTAGGTCAACACGTGGATAAACATGAGAAGAGAAAGAGACTGCATTTTTCAGATTTTTCCCCACAACCCTCAAGGCATAACAGTCCTACAGAGGAAGCTGAGCTCTGCTCCTTGGGAAGGGAGGGAAGGATCCAGATTGATTAAAGTGAGTCATCCTCACTCCCCTGCTGAGAGGTCCCCATCCCGGGAACTCAGCCCATCTGCATGGATTCAATCCACACACCTTTTAAGGACCTGAGACTGAACTCCCAGGTAACATGGCAAGGAATCCAGCTGAGATTTTAACCTAAGCAGTCTGACAGAGAAGCCATTGCAGAAACTTAATTAAAATGCAGCCCCTACTGCATGGCCAGTGTGGCTCAGTGGTTGATCATCAACCTATGAACCAGGAGATCATGGTTTATTTCCCCACTCCATCCCCAGTGGGGGGAGGGGAGAAGCAATGCATGAGGAAACCAGTCCATGATTCTCTTTCATCGTTGATGTTTCTTTTTTCTTTTCTTTTTCTTTTTTAATATATTTTTATTGATTTCAAAGAGGAAGGGAGAGGGAGAGAGAGCCAGAAACATCAATGATGAGAGAGAATCATTGATTGGCTGCTCCCCTGCACATCCCCTCCTGGAGATTGAGCCCTGCAACCCAGGCTTGTGCTCTTGACTGGAATTAAACCCGGGACACTTCAGTCCATAGGTCGACGCTCTATCCATTGAGCCAAGCCAGCTAAGGCTCATCGTTGATGTTTCTGTCTCTCTCTCCCTCTCTGAAATCAATAAAAATATATATTTTTAAAAATGCAGCCCCTACTCTCATAGAGATTATAATCTAGCAAGGAGGACAGAGGAATAGCTAATTAGTAGAGACAGAATGGTACTAGAGGTGAGCAACCTAAAGAAATCATGGGATAAAATCACGGGGACTTAAACCAGTGGTGGGTAGGAGGAGAACACAAGGTTGTCAAGAGGGTTTCTCCAAGATAACAAAGTTTGAAAAACAAGGCGCAATCTATTAGTGCTGTGGTCAGCAAACTCATTAGTCAACAGAGCCAAATATCAACAGTACAACGATTGAAATTCCTTTTGAGGCCAAATTTTTTAAACGTAAACGTCTTCTAATGACACTTCTTCAAAATAGACTCGCCCAGGCCGTGGTATTTTGTGGAAGAGCCACACTCAAGGTGCCAAAGAGCCGCATGTGGCTCGAGAGCTGCAGTTTGCCGACCACAGTACAAGGGAAAGAAAGGAGAGGAAGAAGGATTTCCTTGGTGAGAGAGAGAGCAGCAGATACACAGGCTCCAAGATGGCAAACAGCTACATAGCTTTAAGAAGTCTGGATGCGGTGGCTATCCAGAGTGGGGAGAGATGGGCAGAAATCACTAACAAAGCGCCTTTGATATCACAGTGAAAGCTGGATATTATTCTGAAGCTTTCTCAGAGCCATTAAAGGACTTTTAATGAGGGGAGCAACCTAAAACCGGGCCAAGTTTACTTGAGCAGCAGCTTTGTGGGAAATGGGTTGGAAAGGGCACAAGTAGAAGCCCGACAACCTCCAAGCGATGTCCTCCAAACCCGTCCGCGTTGTTCCCAGTGGAGATGACGGCCCTCACAGTGGCCGCGCCTTCCTGCCTTCCTCTCCCCGGCCCCACCTGTGGGAGTAGACGGCCGTGTACAAATCCTAAAACGAATTGCTTTATAGGTGAAAGTCCTGAGTTCTTGTCAGCTTGTACTGTCTTTATTCGGTCCTCACTATTGATAGAGAGAATTCTGGGAGGAAAAACGTTTCTCCTTGGAATTTTGCAGGCAGCGCTCCATTGTCTGTGGTGATACCAGCCGGGGCTCTTCCCTTTGATCTCACGTTCGTAGGATTATGTAGTGCTTGTACTTCAGCTGCACTGGCCTTCTTGCTGTTCTTGGAACACGTCCAGGTTTTATCTACCTACCCGTTTCCTCTTCCTGGAGTTTTCTGCCCCAGCCCCACTCATGGCTGTCCCCGCCTTCTCCCCTTGGGTATGAGGTCAGATGTCAGCTCTCTTACCAACGTAGCAAAACTAGCAAATATGAGATGTGCAAATGTGTTTATTGAATTAACTTAAAATAATTAGTTCATTCTGTGTAGGGTTTTGTGGGAACATTTCAGAAAGGGGAAAATTCACAATCTTACTCATTTTTAGTTGGCTATCCCAATAGGGGAACAAAATGAATCTCCAATTTGTATCTTAGCCAATACATAAAATTTATCCAGGTGTCTTATAAATCTAAATATAAGAGAAACTAACAAATGTTCTAGAATAGAACGAAATGTTTTCATGTCCTTGGAGGATAGCAGGTTCTTAACCAGAACACAAAAAGTATTAGCCATTGAAATAAAACAATAAACTGGACTAGATTAAAACTCAAACTTCTGTTCATCAAAAGATACCATTAAGAGAGTAAAAAGGCAAGTGAGAAAAGATAGTTGTAATACAATACACAAAGCACTCATTTTTAGAACAGTTAAAGAACTTCCACATTTAATAAGAAAAAAAGGAAAACAACCCAGTAGGAAAAACAGGTAAAGAAGTCAGCAAAGATCTCTGATTCTTGTTACTAGAAGAATCCAGTGGTAGCCAGAAGCAAATAAACCATAATCCCATTAACTTTTTTAAAAAAAACTAAATTTATTGGGGTAACATTGGTTAATAACATAATATTCAGGAGTACAACTTATAATACTTCATATGAATAGTTCATTGTGTGCTTATCACACCGTCTAGTCTCCTCCCATCACCATGTATTTGACCCCCTTTATTCTCTTCATAATCCCTCCAACCCCCTTCCCCTCTGATAACTATCATACTGTTGTCTGTATCTATGAGTTTATCATGTTCATTAATTGCTTTTTGCTTTATATCCCACATATGAGTGAAATCATATGGTTCTTGTCCTTTTCTGTCTGACTTATTTTGCTTAATATGATACCTTCAAAATCCATCCACATTGTTGCAACCCATTAACCTTTGTGTGTGTGTGTGTGTGTGTGTGTCTGTAACAACAGACAATTATTCCCTCACTGTCCTGGAGGCCAGAAGTCCAAAATTGGGGTGTTCACAGGACTGTGCTTTCTCTAAGAGCTCTTTCCTCTTTCAGCTTCTGGTGCCTTCAGGGGCTCCTTGGCTTGTGGCTCTACCACCAGAACCTGTGTCTCCATAACTTTTTAAGGGTACCACTTTGGCAAAGAAACCTCAAATCTGGCCCACAATGCTCTATGAGAGTGACTTCCAGACCCTCAAGCTCACAACAGCAGGAAGAGAGCTGCTAACATGCTGGAAGAGGGCCCTCTTCCATGCACACTTCATATGGTCCACAGGAGAGACTTTCCTGCAGAGACCAGCAGAGGCCACAGAGAGCGAAGGGCAAAGGGGGCTCCAAGGGCAGAGCAGGGGGGGGAGGGGGGGGCGGGGGGGGAGAGGGGGGCTGTATACTTGCTGCCAGGTTTCTGGTGAACTATGGCCATAGAGTTGTTTCCTGTTCTTTCTCTGCAATTACCCTGTTCTCTCTCCATTCCTATTTACTGAGGGCATCAGCATGATTAAGTTTACCACTCAGCCAGCCTAGACCACACAGAACAGTAAGAGCTTCACAGCTGAGGGCTAAATGTCACCCAGACTGGATGAGATTGTGGTTTGTCCAGTTGAGAAAGGAGGTTGACTATACTGATGTAGAGGGTGGGTACTTTTGAAGGTTTATTTATAGAGATACAGGTAAGTGTGGGTATTGGATGGCAAAAGGGGGTGGGATGTACTGAATAGATCTTGTTTGTGCAATTCAGCATCCACTCACCTTTCCTTCCGACAAAATAACTCCTCCAAATATGGTTTGTTTGGCATCCTGATTCTGGCCAGATCTGGAGATGGGCCTTGATTCTCTTCAGCCAATCAGCACATCTTACCCCCTGGATGCATAAAGAGAGCCATTGAAACTGGATACGTGAGACCTGTAGTCACTGTGGGCGATGAGGAGGAACTGGGCCTCAGCGGCTTTGTTAGAATGTCTAGTCCTCGCCCGAATCAGTCCCACCTCAGCCCTTTTCAGTTGCATTTGTCAAACTGTCTCCATGTGGTTTAAGCCAGTTTGAGTTAGGTTCGCTCACAGCATAAGAAGTTCTCACAGGAACATTAGCAGGATGGGTGTCTATCTCTTCGTGATAAAACTTGTTATTTATCAAGAGCCTTGTGGTTTACAAAGCATTTGCCTGGACAGATCCCATGATCTTGTCACCTCTCAGGAGGGCAGGCCAACCTTGCACTATGATCCTCCCGTTTCCCAGGTGAGGAAACTGGGATGGAGAAACTTGACTTTTCCAGACAACCAGCCGGTCATAAGAGGAGCTGGGCTTGAACCCAGGTGTGAGTCCGAAAAGAAGTCCCACGTGGCAGGAGGTGCACAGAAGCCATCACAAAATGTAGCCAGTAAAATAAGGCAGACACATACCAACCTCCCCACCTTCATCTTAGCCTCCAATTCTCAGCAGCAGAGCCTGGATTTCAGATCCCAAGCCCCAACACAGCTGCTGCCTCGGGAGGGGAAATGACTCCGTCTGAGATATCTCTGGGGCAGTCAAGCGGGAGGTCATTTTCCCTGTGGTTTTATTGATTTTATGATGAGGGAGTCTGTGATGTTAGCTGGAAATATTTATACTTTAAAGAGAGAAACTCGGGGGACTCAGTCGTGTCTGTAGGCCAGTCACTCCCAGGGACCTTCTTAATGTAGCGGTTCCTCCCCTCCCACCCCCCATCTTCTGCCAGTCTTCCCGTCCCCAGGGCGGGGCTGAGTGGGTGCTGTGTTTATGAGGAGGCTGGCCCTCCGGGGCCCACGTGGAGGAGTAAGTTACAAGCGACCGTACCTCCCAAACGGGCCGCCTCCCTTGCCCTGGCGGCACTTCAAAGCTTCCTGAACATTCCCCGAGAACAGCCGCCCCCGTGGGGCTGGGGCAGCCCTCCGATGGCTCTGTCAGACACCTACCTGCCCAAGGGTTCCCCCAGGTCCGCAGGCCTGCCTCCACTTGTTGGCACACTCCCCTTGGGTAGTTAGCCATGCCCCTCGGCAGAAGGAGACACCGAGGCACAGGAGGCCTGGCCTGTAATCTTAGCAGGCCTGGGAGCTTAACCCATCCTCTGAAGTCGGTCTCAAGTTCCATCCACCTGCCTGACCCACCTGAAGGGCCAGGATTGCGCGTGTCTCTCTTTGAATGCCTATTTCTAGCACAAATTATGAAGCTGGAATGGAATGCCTTTTTGTGCAAAGAGGAGACACATTTGCTGTCCTGTTCTTTATGCCAGATTTGATTAGAAGTCCAATTTGAGTTTCCAATCCTCTAGAGTAGACCACAGAGTGCAAAGAAGTTAAGATGTTCGTAGATATCGAATAGTGTCCAAACTGACTCCTGGTAACTTCCAGGCACTAAAAATAAGAACGCTCCGGTAAAATTGCTGTATGATTGACAAAGCTCTTTTGCTTATACCTACCATTCATCTCTGTAACCCCTGAGGCTGGCGCTCCCACGCCAGTCCCAGAGGCTGGGAAACAGACACAGAGCGGCCGGATGATTGGCCATAGTTACTCAGTTGATAAGTGACAAAGCCGGGACCCCAACCCCGGTCTTTTCCTCCTGAGTCTAGTGTCCTTTCCATTGCATCATCACAAGGGCTGTGTTTTTGTCCCTGGCTTCTGAGGGGCCCTGGAGGGACTACTGGGGATGCAGGAAGATGTCATTGAGGATGGATGAGAAATCCCCCTTTGCCTGGGGCAATGGAGCAGGACCAAGAGGATTCTCTCCTCCTTTGGTATACAACAGGCTCTGTGCTGCACACACACCTGCCTCCAGGTGGAAGCTGAGGCGGGAGCCCTCCCCCAGGCAGAGCCTCCAGTGGCCCTCGGGTAATGGGTGCCATCCATTCATTACCCAGGAACACCTGGAACGCCCTGAGCTCCTGTGTGACAGAAACCTGTTAGAGATTTTCCAAATTTGACAACAACCTTGAAAAAGTGTCTGACTGTGTGAATAATGACTCGTGAAGCTGAATAAAAAGCTCTCAATAGCCCAAACCGGTTTGGCTCAGTGATAGAGCATTGGTCTGCAGACTGAAAGGTCCCAGGTTCAATTCCGGTCAAGGGCATGTACCTTGGTAGCGGGCACATCCCCGGTAGGGGGTGTGCAAGAGGCAGCTGGTCGGTGCTTCTCTCTCATCGACGTTTCTAGCTCTCTATCTCTTTCCCTTCCTCTCTGTAAAAAAAATCAATAAAAATATATTTTAAAAGAAAAAAAAAAAGCTCTCAATAATACACACCGAATTTTAATCAGCCGTGCTAAGGAAAGACTTCTGACTGTGGGAAATATCACAAAATTCTCGTCATGTTGAGGAGTGATCAAAAAGTATGCAGTCAACATGTGGGTAAGAAGGTATTTTTAAGAGCTCTGCTTAGGTAATTTATTTTTTAATTGTCTTTTTTTTCTGGATTTTGTGATATTTGGGGTATTTGTCAGCTTTTGAATGATTTTTATTTTTTGTCATTTCTAAATCTAAGTAGATGGTCATGTTGGCGTATACTATGTGTTCAGGAAATGGAAGAGACGTGGAGAGAATCCTCACCCTCCTGTTCCATTGCCCCAGGCAAAGTCAGGGATTTCCCATTCTTAATTAGATCCTCTTCCCTCTTCAGTAGTCCCTCCAGGGGAATACACCCCTGTGATGATGCAACAGAAAGAACACAAGACTCAGAAGGAAAAGATCCAGGTTGGAGACCTGGCTTTGTCACTTACCAGCCAAGTAACTTTGGCAAATCATCCAACCTCTCTGTTTCCCAACATAATTTATAATTGTAATTTTGCATTCTTTTACATATATATTTGCATTCTTTATATATATATATATATATATATATATATATATATATATATATTTGATTTCAGAGAGGAAGAAGAGAGAAAGAAAGATAGAAACATCAATGGTGAGAGAGAATCATTGATTGACTGCCTCCTGTGTGCCCCCCATGTGGTGCGGGGAGATCGAGCCTGGAACCTGAAATGTGCCCTTGGTCAGAATCAAACCTGGGACCCTTTAGTCTGCAGGCCGACTCTCTATCCACTGAACCAAACCAGCTAGGGCAGCATTCTTCTTTTCTCAAAGAGACTGTCAAATTATGAAAGTGTCAGGCCCCATTTTAGGGGGGATCTGCCCCTGTAGGGTCATCTTATATAAATATTAGAATAGATTTAGAGGAAATCCTTTGCCCTATATCCTACAAACTGGAAAGGAGTGAAGCCTGCCTTCACACTCAGATTTCACCCAAAGTCCTTGCTTTTCCAACACACAGACCAGCCATTCCTGCTCTGGGTTCTGATTCCGGGACCTGCTGGACATCAAGCTCACATGGGGAGCAGGGTCTCCTGCTCCATTTATCAGGGGGTCTCTGCGGGCCTCTTTCCCATCTCCTTCTCTCTCTCCCTGTCCCTGGAGCAGGGAAACTGGCTCTAACTCACCAGGTTGGTTTCTGTCCTGAGTTACTTCACAGTCATGGGTCTTGAGTTGCAAAACTCTAATGCCTTCTCTGCTCTTTATGGAAAATGCCTTCCCTCCAATTGGATCTTAAATGGCAGAGGGTCAAGCAAGGAATAACAGAAATATCAGGGGAACGAAATGACCCATTACCATTGCACAATACTACCTCACTTCCAGCATCGCAGTGGCTCCTACATCTCAGGCCCTGTGAACAAACACTTTCCATGCACTATTAACATCCACAATGCCTCCTTGACACACATCCACAGGAATAATGACATCCATAGGAATAATAGCAGCACCCACCTCATTGATGGTGGGGAAGATTAAAGTGAGTTAAAAGGTTTCAAGGGCTCAGAACAATTTCTGGCAAAGAGTGGGCGTCATGCAAAATGTTAGCCATTATTAGTGTCGTAATTTCTTGTGATACTTGTCTTTCCCTTTACACATGTCACAGGATAAGGACAATGTTTTAGAAGTTTATTTCTGTGTTCTCAGCACCTAGTAGGTATTCAGTATATGTTGAATTTTAATTGAATGAACAAGCGGTTGTGTTTTGTTCTCTGTCTCTTAATTTAAAAAAATAAAAATCAGATTTGCTGCAGTGAAGTCCCGAGTTCTCCTCCCCGTCTGCCTTTCCCCATCCCTCACAGAAGAGTCTATTTCTTAGAATGTCAGGCCTGGGAGCCCATCTGGTCAACCTCAGTTTACGGGGAAGGGTTGGGAGCCCCAGGAAGGCGAGGTGAAGTAGCAGTGGCCACCTGGTTGGTAGCAAAGGAAGGACTGGTGATCCAGCAGACAGGGGGAGTTCAATCACTTCTGTGGAATGGCTGTTCTCTAAGAAATAGAGCTCACCGCTTCCTTGTACTCATTACTCACTGGCAATGCTTCACGAACATTCACTCTGTGCTCAGGAGTGGGCAGAGTCCAGGCCACGGTGCTAATAGGTCAGGGCTGACATCCCGGTTCCACCACTTGGCAGGCAGGCGTCCCTGGATACATTAAGCCTCTCTTCCTTGTTTGTAAAACGGGGACAATCACACGGAGTCTGCAGGCATTTGGTGGGGATTAGATGAGCAGATGCGTTGATGTTTCAAGCACATGGTAAAAATGCTGGTTTCCTCCCCACCTCCCCACCTCCCCGCCCCCTGCTCTGGTAGCAAACGGAAGAGAAGGCAGAACTCTTATTCTCCAGGAGGCTATAATCAGAGATATAACTGTGTGACTTTCCAAGAATAAAGATGCTTGAGCAGAAAGGAGCTGAAGGCAGTGTCAATGGAAGGAAAGTTAATGGAGGGGCCCTAAGAAAGAGGCAATCCCAGTTTTGAAGGAGAGAAGGAAGACAGACCGCCAAGGCGGGTCACAAAGCTTTTCCAGGGTGCCTTTCAGAGAGAACGCCCATAAGAAGTATCCCTCCCTCCCTCTCTACCCCCTTAGCCAGCACTGTTTGTCCACAGCAGTTACATCACAGGCACACCCACTTGTCTTTTGTAATTGTCTGTGTCCCCAACTAGACTGGCTGTTGCATGAGAGCAGAGACTTCATCTGTTTTATATATTCTGCACTACGGTTCCTAGAATAGTGTCCAGCACATAGTAGCTGTTCAAAAATTATTTGCTGAACGAGTAAGCAGTGACAGATGACAATGGTTGGAACTGAGATATCCTGGGAAGAAAGGAATGATCTAAGTAGGAAGAGCCTGTGTTTAAAATATTGAGAAATGCAGTGGATGATATGAAAGCTGACATTGGATTGTTTCCAGTGACAGAAAGGGCCTTCGCGGTGGGTCTGGTGGAGTAGCTTCCCTCTGGAGAAGGCCCACATTCCTGACCTGGGGCCAGTTCTCATGCCAGTCAGGGATCCTGCCCGAGGAGATAAGGGGTCCACCCACACGAGACTTCAGGTGCCTGTCCGTCAGCTCTTTACCTGGGGGTCGTCTGTGGTCACAAGTAGTTTTCAGCTTCATTTGGCTTTGGTGAATGTCGGCCCAGGGAGATGGCAATGTCAGAAAGACTGACACTCAGAGCCTACAGAGAACATGTTTGAATCACCAAGCATCTTATTTGTGTTGGAGGGTGAGGTAAACTCCAAGAGCCTTCACCCATAAAACTGTCTGCAACATTTGAAAACACGCTTTATAAAAACTCCCCGGTGACCAGGAATGCGCCCTTCTAACGTGGGATGTGTCTGAAAACATTTTGAAAACCTGAATTACCACCGGTTGCCCGGTTCCCCTGGTGTCCAGTAGGGGGCGCCATTGATACAAACTATATCAGTTATATATTGACTCCATTATCCTGATTACAGTCTCCTATTTGCAGCTTTGCACAGACAGCCCCAGTTCTTAACACTGAATGGTTAACAGATGTACCAGGAGAAGGACGTGGCTCGCTCACCCAGTTCGAAGGAAAACGTTTTTCTGGTTGGCATCCTGTGGACTGTAACTAGTTCCCTTTACACAAAAACCTTTTCCTCTTTTCCAGTTCTCCCCATGTAAGACTGGCTTTCCTCTTAAAGAGGCTCCTTATGTCATCGACCCCATGGGTCAACATTTGGCATCGAGAATCCCTGTGTTAGAAGACTGTCAGGTGTCCAAAATGGGGGAACCCAAGTCCCACCCACTGAGGATACTTCTGGGTCAAACCCAACTCTCCCAAGAGATGATGTGATGAGGGCTGCGAGGGTAACTGTTTAGAAAACTGCTTTTGGGTTCCCCTGGAAGCAATCCACACACATAGGAATAAGAAAGCTGTACGAGAACTTCTGGATGCCAGATACCGTAGGGATGTCCACTCGCTCAGGGCCGGGCAGCAGATTTGCATTTATAAAAGCTCCATGCTTTTAGAATAAGGGGTGAGTAGAGGGTGCCCCCCCCCCCCACCAACTTCTGGGAGAGTGGCCTGCAATGGGCCACTCATGGCTAGCTCAGCTCCACCAGCTCCTGCGTGGACCCCCCGAGATGCCGGAGCCATCACATGGGTCAGGAGAGTGCCAAGACTATTGGGGACATAAAGATACTCTTAGCTTTTCTGGAGTCTCAGACCTTCACTGTCCCCAACAAACTTGCTTCTGGTCCTGACGAGGGAGGGCAGTGGATTCCCAAGAAGTCCGGTGGTGCTCCTTGTGGCTCAAGGACTGAGACTGGGCCAACTGGTGTCCTAGGACCAAGCCAAGGGAGCAGCCAGGAAGTCCCTTCGGGCCTCTCCGCCCTCTCCCCCTCCCTCCACACAACTCCCAGCAGATGGAGGTGCGGCGAGAGGCTGGGAAACAAAGGTGGCTTTCACCCAGAGCCGGCCGAGAGGGGACCAGACCGCAGCGGCCGGCCTGCAGCCCCGAAGCAGGGAGCTGTCCTGTGACTCTGAGCTCAAAAATGTGTGAAATTTCTCTTTGCTGGGTATTCTACATCAAGCGGAACCTGTTCTCAGAGAAACATTCCATTTCACAGACCCTAATGGCTTTCCTCTGTGCCGGTGCATTAATGAGACTCCGGCTCATTCTAATCAGAAGGAAGCCATGCAGATAATTGCCTGAATTTTTAATTCGGGGTTATGATAGGGGAATCAAAGTCACACTGCAGTTGCTGAGGCTGCCTCTAGTTCCAGGCCATTGACTTTTGCAATTTTCTTTGATTTCCCCCTCCGTCGCTTTCTCCCCACCCCTCTCTCTCTCTCTCTCTCTCTCTCTCTCTCTCTCTCTCTCTCTCTCAGGCTTAGTGGAGACTGACAGTTTCGGGTTGGGGCAGAGTGGAGGAACAGGGACAGCCCTTGGGGTCTTCTACAGCCTTTCATTGTCCTCCTCCGCCCCACCCCCACGAGGGAGTGGACGCTGCCTGCACCTGCCACCCCAGGCCGGTTCTGGGAGAGTGCCCCGCAACTGGCCTCCCCACTCAGGGTCTCCGTGCCCATAAGCAAAGACAGGAAATTTGCCCCGGGAAAGGATCCCCCTTGGCAATTTACGTCTCATTTCATCTCGGTTGGGTTCTTCGGGCGAAGGGACAGAAATGGAAGGCGAAAGGGGAAAGAAGCCAGGCCACCGGGCCAGCTTCTAATCCCTTGCAAAAGCAATTTGCTCCAATCGAGTGCTGGGACCAAGGGCCGATGGGAAACTGCAGGGGTCCGGGCCTGGGGTCTTCCCAGAATTAACTTGATCTCCTGACATAACAATCACGGAGTGCTAGAATGTTACAGAATTGACAGGCTCTGAGCACTTACAGGCGGTGGCGAGGTGAATTCCAGCTGGTGGTCTTACATGCCACCAACCAGCAAATGGGCCAGAACCCAGAGGCTGGTCCAGGAGGAAGCTCTCTGACGTTGGCCCATTTTCCCCAAGGAATCCAGGACGGGGGATTTGCTACGGTGACTGTCAGCCTTTCTGGCTCAGCTCCAACCAAGCAAAGCTGGCTTTTCCAGGAGAGAGACTGCTCCTGCAAGAGAGGTTTCTCCCAGCATCCTCCAGTGCTGGCTATAGCCACACTGCAAGCAAATGTTTACACTTTAGCACCAGTCGTCAGCAGCGTGGTTCTTTCCCTTCCAAACTCGACTGCTGGATCACTGGGCGCCAGTCACGTGGCCTCTGTGGGCAGAATTGACTTCCACATCTCTGACTCCATATCTCTTACTTTCAAGAGAGAGAGAGAGAAGGTATTTGCCCACGATTGAGTATCTTCTGGGTACCCAGGTCTTTATGTCGTCATTGCAGTGACTCCTGTCAAGTGCCTTGTGAAGAGAGAGGACCGTCTCGACTGGACAGATCAGGAAACTCGGAAAGAAACAGAAATGGCGCTGCCAGGGAGTTTTCTTCCAGGGCCTCCTGAAGTCCCCTTAAAGGCGCATGCCCAGGGCTTAGTGCGGCTGCTGCTCAGGCCGTCTCTCCAGCTGCAGTCTGCAGCTTCCCGACACGATAAGGAGCAGTTACTTTATTAGGCTGGTGGAATTTGCCCTCCACGGGGCTTTTGTTTCCTCAATAAAATGCCACCTCATGCTTGAATAGCAACCCCTGTCCCGAGAATGCCGAAGCAACCTTCAGCAGGCTCTGCAGTCATTCAGACAGTAAGGGATGACGGGGAGAAGACTGACCTCCTTAAAAACATTCCATCTCTTTCAGACCAGCAGGCCTCATCTTGGCTCTACGGTATTTTCAGAGATGTTTGTGGATCTCTCTTGAACTTTTAATGCAGTGTTTTTCAACCTTTTTTGGGCAAAGGCACACTTGTTTCATGAAAAAAATCACGAGGCACACCACCATTAGAAAATGTTAAAAATTTTAACTCTGTGCCTATATTGACTATATATAAAGTAATTCTCTTGAATAGGAATCAAATAAACACAAAGAAAGTATTTTATAATTACTTTATTATGAAATATTAAGTAAACAAAATAGTGAAAAATTATAAAATTCTTGTCTTGTCTGCACCTACGGCACACCAGGCAACATCTCGCGGCACACTAGTGTGCCGCGGAACAGCGGTTGAAAAACGCTGTTTTAATGCAAAATCACTCTCCATTTTCCTTTCAGTAAAAAGAACAGAAAAACATACATGTGCTCTGGAGCACCTGTAGGCAGAGACAGGGTCTCATTTATTCAGCCAGCCGATATTTAATGAGCACCTACTTTGGGCCAGGCTGTGCCAGGCACTGAGGATGCTGAGATAAAAGATTGAGTCCCGCCGAAACTGGTTTGGCTCAGTGGATAGAGCGTCGGCCTGCGGACTAAAAGGTCCCAGGTTCGATTCCGGTCAAGGGCATGTACCTTGGTTGCGGGCACATCCCCAGTAGGGGGTGTGCAAGAGATGGCTGATTGATGTTTCTCTCTCTCATCGATGTTTCTAACTCTCTATCCCTCTCTATTCCTCTCTGTAAAAAAAAAAAAAATCAATAAAATATCTCTCTTCCTCACTGTAAAAAATCAATAATATATCTATATCTATATCTATATCTATATCTATATCTATATCTATATAAAAAAAAAAGATTGAGTCCTGCCCTCCGGGAGGTCACAGTTTAGTGGAGCAGGTGGATGAGTCACAACTTACTGTGCAGGGGAAGGGCTGTGGTAGAGGGAAGTCCACACTACTGTGGACACAGAAAGGAAAACCTGGAATGGAGCTGAAAAGATGATGGGTAACTCCAGCAGCATCGAGAAGAACAGCAAGTTCCTGAGCCCTGAGTGTACGGAGAGCCACTCAGGGACAAAAGACCCCATTCTAAAATTTGGTTCCTTCCCGTCTCAAGAGCTATCTTTTAGCTCCCCAGAGACCCAGATCTGTGCAGGTCAGCTCCAGCACCGTGAACTTGGAGTTAATGATTGAACTGGGCACCAGGGCCATGGCTTCCTTGGGGTGAGCTGCACTGCTCAGCCCTGGAAACTGCCGAGTTCCTGGCTCTGCTCTCGCCCAGGGTAGGCCAGCGCCAACCCGGCCCCCACACCCAGATGCAGCTCACTGTCAGAGTCTGCTGGAGTTTCAACCACAGGCAGTTACCGATCTCCTGCTACGAACCCAAGGCACCGGGGTACAGTAGAGAGGAGGCGTAAAAGGAGATGAGGGTCTTGGGTACAAATCTGGTTCTGTTACTAATTAGCTGAGTGACCTTGGGACAGTGTCCTTACCTTTCCTGGGCTTCAGCTTCCTTATCCACAAAAGAAGTTTGGGCCGGAACGTGCCATGTTTTCTCACATTTCCGTGCCTTTGCGCGTGCCGTTACCTCTGCCTGGCACACCCCTTCTACCCTCTTTGCCTTCGGACTCATCCTTCAGGAGGCAGCTCACGGGGCATCATCATCTGCAGGAAGCTGTCCCCCAGCCACAGGCTGAGTGAGGCGGCCCTCGCCCCCAGCGCTCTCTGTTTCCCTTCATCACAGTGCTCAGCCTGCTGCTGTTCTTGCCGCCCCAGCCCTCTACCCCCACCCCGCATGAGCTCCTTGAAGACAGAAGCTGGAGTTTATCCATTTTTTGTATCCGCAGTGCATAGCACCAGGGGGGTTCAGAAATTTTTAATTTCATCCACTTAGAGTCATTGTGATCACTGACCTTTGTAAACTTTATTTCTACCATTTTGTTTTTTTATTCTTTTCATTTTTGCTTCTCTCTCTCTCTCTCTCTCTCTCTTTTACATTTTACCCAAATTGACTCTATTTTTCTCTATTTTCCTTTTGTTTGCAAGTTTTACATTTTATTTCCATTCTTTTAGTGGAAACCGTTAACATCTTTCTATATAAAAGCCTAAGCAACCGAACTACCAAATGACCAAACGACTGAATGATCAGTTGACTGGTTGCAATGATGTGCACTGACCACCAGGGGCAGATGCTCAACAGAGGATCAGGCTCCCTCCTGTCTGGTAAGGCTGCTGCTCAGGCCGTCTCTCCAGTCTGGATCAGGCCTGCGGGAATCAGGCCAAAACTGGCTATCTAGCATCCCCCGAGGGGTCCCAGATTGCAAGAGGGTACAGGCCAGGCCAAGGGACCCCACGGGTGCATGAATTTGTGCACCGGGCCTCTAGTTTTAACATAAATTCTTGTTTTAATGACTAAAATGTTAACCAATATGTCTAACCTTTTCCCCACCAAATATAAAAACCTTGAAGCACTTTACTTGGTCTTCCCTAAATCCCTATTGTATCTTAGTACCTACAAAAATTACTCTTTTTATAAGTTTTATAGCCAATGATTATTGAGACATCGTAACATGTATTTTAGCTCATGCTGCCTCTTGCAATGCCATTTTTTTCCCATCTGGACTCAGTTCTCTTTTTCTTGAAGTCCTTCCACTGACAGCTAAAATTTAGAGAAATCTTTGCTGGATAATATCATGATTTTGCTGTCTCTCCTGAATAATACATTAGGTATGAATTTCAACACTCGTGGCTATTCCACTGTGTGCTGTCACCTTTGGTTGCTGTCTTGTTTCAGTTTAACTGACATTCATGAGTAGGAAGATGTGCTTTTATTTCTCTCTGGTAGCTTTTCATGTTTTGGTGGGTTTTTGTGTGTTTTGTTTTGGTTTTGGTATGTATAATTTCTGTGGCATTACGCTGATGTGTAGACTTGTTTTTACTTATCCTGCGTAGGAACCAGTATGCCTCTTTAACCTGAGTACTCATATCTTTTTCAATTTTGGAAACCAGGATCATTTGATTATTGCCCTTCCTACATTTTTTCTAGACTCCCATTTAGAATCCCTATTGTAAGTCTGTTGGACCTTCCCATTCTTTATTTCCTGTCTCTTTACTTATCCATGTTTCCTTTTGGGTGACTTCCTTAGGTGGGTATTTCATATCACTAATTCTCTCTTCACTAGCAACTATCCTATCATCTACCAATCCATTATATTTTAGGTTTCCATGACTATTGTTTTTCGATTTTAAAAAAATTCCATGTTTTCACAATTTATTTATTTTCCAGTATCCCATTCTTGACCTATTGTCTCTTTAAATATTTTAAATGCACATATGGGGTGGGCAAAAGTAGGTTTACAGTTGTGAGTATGCAAAACACAGAGTTAATAAAGCTGTTATTAATACATAACCCAACCTGCATGTATTCCCACATGAACAATTGTAAGGCTACTTTTGCCCACCTCTGTGTTTTATAATCTCTTTCAGAATGTTCTATTATCTGCAGTTTTGCGGATTGTAATTCTCTTACTTTGTTGTCTCTGTTAACTCACCCTCATGGTGCTTCATTTTTCTAATATAATTTGTAAATTTTTACTGTGGGCTCACCTTCAGCAGGGATTATTATCTTTTGTGAAGTTTCACATATGCCTCTCTCAGGACCCTGGACTTTTACTGGTTTGACCTGATTCTCATACTGGCCATTATAATCTCAAACTCTGCACTGACACATGGCATAATCTTGGCCTGTTTTCCCACCCATAGTCCTAGGTAGGTACTTTTTTAGAATGAAGAAGACAGGGTCATAATGGCTGCGTTGCCAGGTTTTGTTCAAGCTGCCTTGCAGCTGCCAAGAGAAAGCTGTGTTCCTGCACCCCAGGGTGTGCTTGTCTTGCGGGTGCAAATCACCACAGTTTGGTTCAGTCCTACACAAGGTCATGGAGCTCTTGCTGTGAAGCCTCACTGTGCCACACCCCGAGGACACAGAGACGGACAGGATGAAGCCCCGCACCCACCCCCTAACCCCCATACTAACAGTCTGGATGATACGGAGCACACACGGGAAATAGAATATTTTCTGTGATGTTTGTTCATGTATTGCCATTTTTAACTTTATTTCCCTTTATTCAACTCCTTAGAATCGTTGCCATTTCTCCTACACAATCCCCCTTCCTCCAGATCAGTGGCCGCCCTGCAGCTTTTGTGGGCCTTACTCCACGGTGGTCTGTGGAGTGTGGGAGGGTCTTAAGCAGCCCTTCCCCCACATGAAATTCAGTTTTCCCGTGGATCCGTGGGGGCAGAATTTTAGAATAAACACACAAGCAAGGGCCTCCTGTTTCTCTGAAGCCCCAGGCCCCCTCCTCTGCACTTCCTCTGGGGCGCCTGCCCCTCTTCACCCTCAGCAACAACTGTTCTCTGACGAAGGGCTTCCGGGACTTGAATGTGCCACAAGCCACCCAGGGAGCTTTTTGAAAACGTCAGCGCTGCTGGCCCACAGACCAGCCTCGGACCAGCAAAGGGTCCAATACAAGGCAGACACCGCCCTGTGCACACAGGTCACGGGGTTCGGAAGTGATGAGTTGGAAAGGAGCCACGAAGTTTAAGAGAAAGGCCGAGTCTCAAAGCTCAGAGTCCAGGGCCTACGGGGAAATACTGTGTGGTTGTGGTGGAGATCTGTCTGTCTGCACATGGTATTCTAGGCGCCTGGGGAGAAGAAGAACCAAAGATTTCCCTGGTGAACCACAGAAAACGAACTTGAATGTATTTCTTTGCGGGACAGTCCTTTCCCTCTCTCACGATGAATGCCAACACTACTTTTTTTTTTTTTTTTTCTGAGACTTCAAGCATAACTATAATAAGGCAGCTTCCCTCCAGTCATGCTCACTCATGAGCCCAGTGACCCCATCCTCTTCAGCACCCCAAATGCCCCTGCAGCATTTGGGGGCCAAAACTAGACCAGGTCATTTAATCAGATTCCATCGTCTCCTCTCTGGTTCCTCTGAGCCTACCTGCTTTTTAGAAACTGTCCTAGACAGGCTGTGAATGCCTGAATTCTCAGTAGGATGTTGGGAAGAGGGGGAAATGGGGATGGTAAGGGTTGGCCATCTGCCTGCTAGTTTTCATGTCAGTGCTGGTGTTCTAATGAGAGCTCCTTTTCTATGCTACTCGGACTCAAGGGACTGTTGGTCTTTTCTTAACGAAGGGGGTGGGGGGGGGGGTAGGGGTATCCTCTTTCCCATAATCTCATCTACATTTAATTACATTGCCCTGGGCATTTTTCTTTCACTGGTAATTAAGGTGGCCTATAAACAGTGTCTAGGGCCCTTGGGTTATAGGGTTATCGTCACTTCCTGCAAGAGAAACTGAGATGGGGTCCCCTGAGCTAGCTCAGAGCTGTATGCACTGCCCCTATTGGGGTACAAGCCAAATCTGACACAAGTTCTCCAAATGGCTTCAAAATTCGCCGGGAAGGAGAACGAAGATGAGGGAAGTTCCTTGAAGAGGCCACCCACATTTTTTGCAAAGAAAGATGCAAAGGGCCCAGCTCTCCAATTCTGTATATTTAATCCTTCTTTTCTTAAAGATTAACAGGGAAAAAGCAGCTAACCAGCAGTGTCCCAAAGTCCACAGGCCCAAGTATCATATGTGGTCAGAGGCAGAGCCGAGAGGAGCTGTAACGACCAACATTCGCGTGGGTGCCGGTGGGGAGGGGCGGGGGACACTTTCAGAAACACCTGGGATTTCAGAGAGGAATCAACCCCCTAGTTTAGTAATGAGGAAACCAGGGCCCTCCAAGGGGAAGGGATGCCCCCACGGCACCGTGCAAATACCCCGAGGGCATTTTAGATGCAGTTATTAAAATGCAGGGATGAATTCTTGTATTGAAATAGCCTTGGCACCTCGTCACAAAGAACTTCAGAATTGATTTATGAAATGATACCATTAGGACTCCCTGGATTACTTGGTGGGGAGGGGAAGGGCTGGCAGCACCAAACCCTATAAGTTAGTCCACTGTTTAGTATATCCCACTCGTTGAGGATGGTTATGTATTTTCGAATAGTTTTTAAAAAAAGAAAAATAACATTTTGTGACACTGAAATTCAAATTTCAGTGTCCATAAACAACATTTTGTTGGTCTACAGCCACCTTCATGTGTTTATATGTTGCCTTTGGCTGCTTTTGCATTTCAATGGCAGAGTTCAGTAGGTGCACAGACTATTATGGTACTCAAAGCCAAGAATATTTACCATTTTGCCCTTTCCAGAGAGAGCTTGCAAACCCTTCCTGTAGAGAATAAGGATTTGTCACAGGAATGTTGGCGTCGCCTGTGAGGGGAGGGGAAGGAGGAATTCCTCGTGGGGACAGAGTCAGAGCCATGTCTCTGTGAGCTCTGTCTCTCTCACTTCTGCACCTGCGCCACACCCAAGAAGACTATTACCCCGAATACCCCTCCATGAGAGCCTCTTGGCGGTCCCCTCCAAAGGTCCCTTTCAGACCACTGCAGTTTCTGTGTAGGTATCACAGAGGTACCTGCAATCAGAGACTCGTCTGTTGTAGGGTATCAGGAATCCGAGATCAGAAACCAGGACTTGTGCTTCAATCTCAGGCCTGTTATTAGCAGTGTCTGAACATAAGGAGGAATGAAGCTTATCCTTAAAGCCTCTCGAATCTCCGCCTCTGGAATGCTGCCCCTGACTCCCTCGGGAAGACTTAGAGGCAGCGACCTCTGAGCCCCTTTGGACTCTGAGCTGCACTCAGCATTGTAGTGCAATTACCATATTGCCTTGTGAGTGGTTATTTGTTTGCCTGTCTCCATGAAGATAGGAAGCTGATCTTTTCATCTCAGGATCCCCAGGGACCTTGGACCGCACCCAGCACACAGTAGGCGTATTAGTTTGCTAGGGCTTCTATAACAAAATAGCACAGATGAGTGAGGGCTTAAGCAACAGAAATTTATCTGCTCACAGTTCTGGAGGCCGGCAGTGCAAGACTATCATGTTTGGTTTCTCCTGAGGCCTTTCTCTTTGGCTTGTAAATGGCAGCCATCGCCCCATCTCTTCACCTTTTTTCTGGGTGCACAGATCCCTGGTCCTTTTCTAACAAGGACACCGGTCATATTGGATTAGGGCTCCATTCTTATGATCTCATTTAACTTCAAAGGCCTGTCTCCAAATACTGTCAGACATATTGTGGTTAGGGCTTAGCATATGAATTTGGGGGGAATGCAATTCAGTTTATAACAGTGGGTGCCTAATAAATATTTTTTGGAAAGAAGGAAGGAGGGGTGGATTCTGTACACGAAGCTGCTTACAGATGGCAGAGCATGACACAGTGTAAATGTAATATCAGGCAGGGGGATAACCCATCTGCCTCTGTAACATCCCCTCTCCTCCCGAAACAGACTCACAAGCCACCCACCGCACACCCAATTTATTGAGTTTCATGCATCAACCAAGAGAAAGGAGCCTGTGCTATTCTGGTCTCCCCACGGGTATTGGCCTCAAAGCTATAGACAGACTCTCTAGCCCATCCAGTCATTTTAGATCCCTCAGGCCAGTAAGAGATACACGTGTTTTACATCCCAAGCTGATATGTATGTTTCATAAAACAACAACACTACTCTGCAATACACACTGGCATTTTCAGTTATATTCTTTAAAAAGCAAACTTTTGTTTCTGAGCCAATACATTGATTTATGACCCATTAACGGGCCAGCGTTTGAAAAACACGGCTATTTTCCCTACAAAGGAGAGCAGAGAAGGGCTCCTTTCCTTCTTTTCCCAGTTAGTCACCTTTCCGGTAACACCTGTCATTTTACAAAAGAGTTCCACCGTCATTGGACCTTACCACAATCCGGAGAGATACATTTAATAAATGAGGAAATTGAGAGTTGGAAATACTAATTATGCTGAAGGTCATTCAGCCAGAATTCTGCTGGGGTTTGAACCCAGGTTCTCTGACTCAGATGAAGAATTCTTGCTGAGTGGTTTCATTTATGTCAAAAGGGGAAAATGCTGCCCATTTTTCTCATTCACATATTTATTTTACTGTCCTAATTGGCGGATCTTACCTTACTAGAAAGTTTTCAACTTTTGGGTATTCTGACTTTTGGGTTAGTTTCAAGAAGTTTACAAAGATCAAATAAAAATTTTTCTTATTATATAAAAAAGCAGAAATAAATTACATACAATTTTATAAAATATAGAAAAGTTGACAAAATAAAATCGTCCAAAAACCTGAATATCCAGGAAAAAGCATTATAGGCACTTTGGATATATCTTTCCAGGTGTGTTTTTTTGTTTGTTTGTTTGTTTGTCATCATACTTGATTTTATCATTGAATATTTTCCCAGAAGTTTTTTCCATGTTATTTCAGACCCAATTTAACAGCCACAAAAGCATTTTCATGATGTGACTACACCACAATTTACTTAACTATCCCTTACCACTGGATACTTATTTTGTTTCCAATTCTCATCTGTAAATTAAACTTAAGAAGAAAAATATTGACTTAAATACTTTTTTTATGCCCAAGTGATTTTCCTGGGTTAATTTCAACATTCACTAAACCTTTTTTTTTTTTAACTAAACTCTCAGTGGAGACCTTCAGTATTACATAGTTCAAAGTCTTTGACTTAAAGGTGTGAATTCCTACAGGAGTTCCCAGTGGGGGCCATAGGACCTATAGGTGGATAATGGGCTGGGCAGACCAAGGAAACTATGCCCTTGAACTTGAGAAGTAAGATCATCTTAACACTTAGAAATAACAAATAAATTATTAAGGGCTGTGTTCCCATCACTCACCACTAATACACCCACCACAGCGGGAAGTCTCCATGGAAAGAGGCATCAGAATTTGGGGGGAGGGAAAGGGATTTACCCCGTATTGCACTGAGAGAACCAGTCCCTGAACCCAGATCAAGCAATTCTCCATTCAGTGCTGTCTACACCCCACCAGAGAGGTGTGGTATAAATCGTAAAGTATCCATGAAAACTGTATCTTGACCCTGAACTTCAAGGTCCATGTTTTCTTCCAAGTGGGAAAACGGCACTTGTGCACTGAGCTTTACTGTTTGGCTAAGTGAACATAAAACCAGCAAAGCAATGGCTTTGATGTATTATAAACATTTGGAATACATGAGTGGAGCAACTTGTTTTGAACAGTTTATAAACTCTAAGAAAAGAACTAGAGACACAGCGATTAGAGGAAGAGAGTTAACCTTCAATGTAAAAAGCAGAAATTTCATTTTAGGTTTTAAGTCAGAAATAAATTTGTGAAGCGTCAGATTTTAATATCAAATATTTGAACCGTACTGGAGTATATGCCGTACCTGGGGTAGTAAATATCTACTTGCAGCTGGTTTCTAACTATGCCCAACCTAATGTCAATTACTTCCTTACTGTCTTGTCTTATCTTGTTCCCAGAGAACTTGCTTCTTGCTGAATTGCATTACTAGCATTACTAGTCCCCACACCTTCCTTTGCTGCTAGCTTTGGATCAAATACAAGTTCCATGGCCAACAGCGAAGTGACTTGCTGCCAGCTTTCTAGAAGGTTTCCTTGGCATTTTATTAAAAGCCATAAAAATGCCAATAGTCTTAGGCCAAACAACCTCCCTCCTACAGCTCTTCCCCAGCGGAGAAGTCAAAAGGAGGAGACAGTTTGCAAAAGCCACCCATCCTGGTGTCATTTAGAACCATCTGACACCAAGGCCACAGCAGCTCATCTCTAACAACAGCTCCCATTTGTTGAAGGATTTCCCTGGCAGGTCTTTAAAAAAAAAATTATATATATATATATATATATATATATATATATATATATATATATATATATTTTTTTTTTTACAGAGAGAAAGGGAGAGGGATAGAGAGCTAGGAACATCGATGAGAAACATTGATGAGCTGCCTCCTGCACACCTCCTATAGGGGGTGTGCCTGCAACTAAGGTGCATGCCCCTGACCGGAATCAAACCTAGGACCTTTCAGTTCGCAGGCTGACACTCTATCCACTGACCCAAACCGGTCAGGGCTCCCTGGCAGGTCTTGACGTGCCTCTATGCCTCGCTGTCACGGATGTGGATGCTGAGGCTCAGAGCACAAGGCAGTAACCATAACACGGTCACATGGCCAGTAAATGGCAGGACCAAGGCTTGAACCAAAGGTTTTGGGACTCTTGCACTCACCCCTCAGGTTGCTTGGGACCCAGATGCTGGAGTAGTGAGTGTCAGGGAGGAGCCCCCGATGCGACTGACCGCTTCCACAATAAGCAACACAGAGAAGGCCTTCCTTGAAATAACTCGAAGGGGAAGAGGATTCCAGCACCAATGAACAGTAGGATTATAATTTTCATTAAAATACATGTACACACTGGAAGTGATCACAGAGGAAGACAGTTGGGCTAGCACTTGGGTGGGTGCTTTATTCTACTTGTATTTCCTTAATGTTGTAAGACCAACGTCTTAACAGCAAACCTTAAAAAAAAAAAAAGAAAAAAAACCAACTCGGCCTCTGACTTATGCTTAATGAATGCACGTGGGTGTGTTTTCTCTCTCTCCCCTACCTTTGAGTAACTGCTCTCCCCAGCCGTGTCTCTCTCGGTTTCGTGATGCCAGCACCTTGCTGAAACCACAGCTTCCCCCTGGGAGCTGCTGAGCGCTCAGAAGGGAATCACGGGCAGGTCTGTCTCGGCAGAGGTGAGAGGCCATTGGGACGTGACATCACTATTCAAATGGTGGAGGACAGCGGGGGGAGCACCAGGCGAACGCCTGTGCCAGGGAGAGAACCCGCGGGCTTTTATGGCTCTGTTTATGGGAAGTGCCTCGCCAACTGAAAGGTCAGGAGCTGACGTGTCTAATGGCACTGGAGCATTACATGAAACCGCAAAAATAGAACCTTATAAAAATTCATAAGCTCACGAAATACCCACTTGCTTTGTAGGGAGGGGTACGGTGGCCAGGACTTTGTCAGGCCCGGGGCTGGGGGGGGGGGGGGGGGGGGGGGAGAAAGCATCTTAGCATCCCAAGCACCTAGGATGCCCTTGGCATTGTTCTACCTGGGCCCTTCTAGTTAAAAAAAAACAACAACAAAAAACAAAGACTGAGGACTGACAGGCATCAATTATGTAGCATATACGTGCCTTTGAGGGAGCTCCTCTTGTATTTCCTGGTTTACTCCTGTGGTAGAGACTATTGGTTTGTCTTCTATGTTACAGAGGAGAAAACTGAAGCTTTAAAGAGGTTAGAAAACCAACAAAACCAACACACACCGCCTTGCCTCCTTTGTATTGAGGACACTGCCTTCCTCTAGTTCACGGGAAACGCTCTTCCTCTGGGTGCTCAGATCTGAGTGACAGCTCACGGGGCCTCTCGCCTGTTTGGTGAAAGAAGGAGGCAACGAGGCCTGCGATGGAAAGGAGTGTGGCCTTTGGGATGACATGGATCCAGGTTTGCATCCAGAGGCCCAGCTCAGTAACTTGAACGAGTTGCTGAACGTCTGTGAGCCTCAATGTTCTCACCTGTGAAGTGCGGGCCTGTGTGCAGGTGGTGAGGGTTGGAGCCCAGCATAGTGCCTGGCATACAGTGAGAGTATTGTTGCCTGGTTACTGACCTGTCCCTTACTGACTCTAGAGGAGGGGTGTCGAACTCAATCAGAGAAGGGGCCAAAATCTAAAATCCAGCCTAAATCGCGGGCCGAATGGTTTACTGAACAGTCATAAACTGTCATTGTGATGGAAACGCAGCGGAGTGCAGTGATGACAGCACGGTGCGGGCCACATTGCAAGGCCTGGCGGGTCGGATTTGGCCCGCGGGCCTTGTGTTTGACACATGTGCTCTAGAGGAACCTCTAATGTCCAGGTCTCCTCCTCTTCAGTGAAGCCGCTGTGAACGAATAGTTGGTTAGTGATAAAGACACTGATTACATGGATGTACCTCCAGGCTGCTGCCTTAGACCACTTCCTTTGCCTTCATAGTGATGCTACCAAGCTTTGCCTGATCCAATGGGATTTCTCTTTCCTGTGATGGGCATTCTCTCCCTTTTGGCTATCTATTCCCCAACCTCTTAAAATATGTATCTTGATCTCCGTTATGCCTAATCATGGATGTCCTTAGTTCACCTCTTTCTAAACTCATTAGATACCACTTGCCTCGCCTGTCTACGCTATTTGCATACCCTGTCTGCACCCAGAACATTCTAGCAGTGACCATATTTGCTTTCTCACCTTTTTATCCCCCATGGCCCGAGCACTGTACCTGGCATGTAGTTGGTGCTCAATAATTGTGTGATAAACGGATGAATGAATGAATGAACAAATGAACAAATGATTAACCAGTAGTTTGTATGGCCTGAGCGGAGAGTGAGTCATCCTACAAAGGTTTGCCAGGGACCTATTGTTAGCTGGGGGAGGAGAGAGGCGAGATAAGTCTGTGAGGCTCCCGGGGAGTCGGGGTGGATTATGTGCAGCTTCTCTGCCTTGTGTTTTACATACATCCTCTCATTTAATCCTCCAAGGAACCATCTACATACACGTGGAAGCCCCATTTCACAGATAAGACTAACTTAGCTTGGTAAGGAGTCTAACCCAGGTCTCCCTGGCTCCAGAGCCCATGGCACCTCCTTACACTGGAAGACCAGTTAGCCCAGTGGTTAAATGCATGGGCTCTGCTGTTCATAGCCTGACTTGCCTCTTCCTAGCTGTGAGGATTCTGACAATTCATGGGTCTCTCCAAGGTGTCATTGTCTGTAAAACGGGGATATTTCCTACTTCAAGGGTTGACGTGAGAATTTTTTTAAAAATATATTTTATTGATTTTTTACAGAGAGGGAAGGGAGAGAGATAGAGAGCTAGAAATGTCTATGAAAGAGAAACATCGACCAGCTGCCTCCTGCACACCCCCCACCGGGGATGTGCCCACAATCGAACCCAGGACCCTTCAGTCCGCAGACCGACGCTCTACCACTGAGCCAAACCAGTTTCGGCTGACGTGAGAATTAAGTGAAACAATTTAAAATACCACGAGCCAAGCACACAGCAAGTCTTTGGTGGCAGCAACAGCCACAGTAGCAGTAATTATAGTTAGTAATAGTGGTGGTATGCATAGTAGTTGTAGTAGCAGTAATAGCGGTGGTGTTACTAATACTAGTAGTAGCTGCAATGGTGATAGTAGTAGCAGTAGTAATAGTAGAAGTAGAAATAGCAGCAGTGACAGGAATAGTGGTAGTAGTTATAGTAGCAATAGCAGTAGGAATAGTAGTAACAGTGTTATTAGCAGTAGCAGTAGCAGTAGTAGTAGTAGTAGTAGTAGTAATATCAGGGTGGTTTTAATTGCAATGCACCCAAAAGCCAAGATAGTAATTTGAGGCAGTCAAATGGGCTTGTCAAGTTTATGTGAAACTGGAAGGCTGAGTGAGAACAGGAGTGGGAGAGGGTATAATTAAAACCCAGCACTCACACACTGGGGCCCAGTTGTCTATGCCCTATACCAGAACAGAAGCACTGCAATTCCCAGACATAACCACAAGGTGGAGCAGTGACTCAGCACCACAATCTCGGAAATCTCCCAAACTCCCCCCCCCCCCAAGGGAAAAGAACCAGATTAGGAGCCAGGAGTGCCCTGAGGAACCCGGGAGACTCCTAGTAAATCAAGGAGAGCTGGCTCCCCGAGCTTTCGAGGTGATGTGCTTCCTAGCCTTTGGCACAGGCTTCCGGAGAGCAAGGTTAAACACAGGCGAGAAGGAAGGGCACAGGCAAAGGGGGAACAGCAACAGCAGGTGACAGGGAACATGGTGCTCAGCCGGTTCCACCTGACTGCCAATGCTGGGACAAGGTTCACTCCGGCTCCTGCTCCCCGCTGGGGTGCAAGCAAATGGGCCACAGGTTACAAGCAGCTCCCCTTTCTTTCTCACTCATTTGGACCCTACTAGATGCCTTTGAGAACCACTGGTCTGAGCCAGGCATGGCGGCCAGAGGAGGAGGAGAGAGCGTTGGAATTGTATCAGAGTTGTATTTAGTATATGTGCTGCCGAAGCGAGCACTGTATCAGAGTTGTATTTAAAGAAACCATACATACCTAGAGGCCTGGGGTGGGGTAGAAGGCTGAGTATGGGTTATAGGCAGCAATACTAAGAATGTGGCTTTGGAAATGAACCTGAGTTCAAACTCTGGTTCTCACTATAGCTACGTGACCTTGGGCAAGGGGATTAGTACCAACCTGGTGGGACTGGTGTGCAGATTAAATGAGACAACATCTGTGAAGTGCTTTGCCTGTGCCTAGTGGTAACTACAGTAATGGCTCAAATAATGTGACTATTTTTTAAAATATATTTTATTGATTTTTTACAGAGAGGAGAGAGGGATAGAGAGTTAGAAACATTGATGAGAGAGAAACATTGATTCAGCTGCCTCCTACATCCCCCCCACTGGAGATGTACCTGCAACCAAGGTACATGCCCTTGACCGGAATCGAACCTGGGACCTTTCAGTCCACAGGTTGACGCTCTATCCACTAGGCCAAACCGGTTAGGGCAAGAATGTGACAATTATCGCTACTCTCATTACTATTCTGTTGGCATGATTATAAATACACTCCCACAATCCTATCAATGTCATATAATCTTACATAGGAACTGTCTGATATTTTGCTAAGTTGGTGTCACGTGTGATACAATAGAACTGACTTCCAGTGAGACTTTAAGGCCTCCAAGGGTAAGACTAGAAACACACATATGTCTCTTGACTATTGTACAATTCCAAGTATAAATCCAGGCATAGTAATCAGTAGGTTAATCCACTGGTCAATTGTGAAATTGGTAACTTGCAAGTTTTCCAGTGGCATTCCAATGATCATTTGTTAAGCACCTGCTGTATACCATGGTCACTGGGATAGCCTACTTTGAGGAGACTTTCCAGCCATGTACTTCTTCCCCCCACTCTGACCAAACGGACCCCAACTCCGGACAGAAACACTAGCATGGAACAGAGAGGACAGTATGAGACCCTAACTTGGTTCGGTGGATTTAGGCATTTATTTTCCAAGTTCTAAAGGCCATTTCCTCAGAGACGAGACAAAACGGATGGATAAGTTACTCTGACACTGAAGGAAGGGAAGACAGAAAAAAAACTGAAAGTCCTGCTTAAATAAATTCCGCAGGGCCCGTGGGGAGAAGGTCTATCTTAAATATCTTTTCTGGCCTCCTACGTTCTCCTCAACCTCAGGGCTCTTTCTGCCTTACTTACTGGTCTCTGTTTCCTCATCTGGAAAATGGGAGCATGAGACCAGCAGGTCACTAAAGTCATTTGAGGGCCCTGGACATAGCTCCGTGGAGACGCAAAGTAGGGTAGTTCCCCTTTCCAGTCATCAGCTCCCCACACGGGCAGGCAGAGTCACAAATCTGCTCTGCACCTCTGCTTCCCTATGGACAGCTGCCCACAAGGCTGGTTTTGGCAACCTCTAAGGACCGGTGCTGCCTGCTCTGCTCTCACCCCTGATCCAGTGCTGTTGGGGGCTTGAGTTAGTAGAGGCCTTTCTCTTCTTTGTCTTTCTCTCAGAGGTGGGTCACTTTCATGAGGATACACCCCTCCAGAGACAGTGTGGGGACACTTGAGGTAGATGGAGGCAGGCAGGGCTGTCCCTTGAGAGGAGGGTGGGATTGACCAGGTTGCTGCTGTCCTTGGAAAACCATGACCCCTCTCCATGTGGCTGTTTCCTCCTTTGCAAAATGGAAGTGCATGTTTTGTTTTTAATCGGCAACATTACCCCTAAAGAAATTCTGAATGGCAATTCTATCATTAAATATCTCAAGCAGTAACTTTGATATATTACTCTTTTTTTTTTTTTTTTCAAATTACAAAACAAATAACCTTGGCTCTCCTCTGGCACTCCTTCCCTCTCTTCAACTCAGAAACACAGGAGCTCATTCAAGAGCATTTACCTGTTAGAGAAGAGAAAAAAAAGGACATTAATATGGGCTCTGTCTCTTCCCCCGATTCACCCTGGTTTCATTGCTGGCTGAACATTTCCCATACGACCAGACACATTTGAATAATTCATACTCAATAAGCTGAAAGGTTGACCTTCAGCAGCGAGATGACTCCTAAAAATGAAAGTGTGGTACACAAACGCAGTGTCTTTGGAGCAGTCTGGGGTGACACCTAAGTAAATGTCCCTCATTACATTCACAGAACGTGGGGTTCGGTCAGAAGAGACCATCACGACGGTGACACACCACCCACACCTCTTTGGAGAGCTTCGTAGGGGGAGCTGGGCTCAGGGGGAGAGGCAGTGGTAACAGAACCCTACCTCCCAAGGTGGCCATGTGACCGAGATAAAAGTGATCTGCTCTGCAGATTATGAAAAGATGAGGCCTAACAGAACTGAAATTCAAATACCTGTTATAGCCTAAACCGGTTTGGCTCAGTGGATAGAGCGTAGGTCTGCGGACTGGAGGGTCCCAGGTTCGATTCCAGTCAAGGGCATGTACATTGGTTGCAGGCACATCCCCAGTGGGGGGCGTGCAGGAGGCAGCTGGTCAATGTTTCTCTCTCATTGATGTTTCTAGCTCTCTATCCCTCTCCCTTCCTCTCTGTAAAAAATCAATAAAATATATATTTTTAAAAAATACCTGTTAGGGGCCAGGGAAGTTTTATTCATTTACTTATTCAAAAAAAATTATTGAGACCTACTAAATGGCAGGCATTGTTCTAGATGCTGGCATTGTAGCAGTGAATGAACCACTCCCTCCTTCCCCCCCCCCCCCACCACCACCACACACACACAAAAGAATTCTTGCCTTCTTGGGTCTTACATCTAATTGAGAAGACAGACAAGAAACAGAATTAATTGGCTCAATACATAGCCTGCCAGCTTTGAAGAAGAAAGCAAAGGTATGGGGCTAGAGAATATCAAGCAGGGATGGGATGTGATTTTAATAAAGGTAGGCAGGAAAAGCCTCACTGAGAAGACAAATTATTAGGGACTTGAGGGAGATGAAGAGCGAGCTGTGGAGATATCTGGAGAGGATTTCCCATGGCAGGTAAACAGCGAGTGCAAAGGTCCTGAGGCAGGAATGTGTCAGGTACAGACAAGCACTTCCCAGAGAGCTTTTCTCTGAGTGAGCTGGGATGCCGTTGGGGTATTTATCAGCAGAGAAGAACATGATCTGACTTTTGACTTAACAATACCCCTGGTTGCTGTGCAGAGATTAAACCATAGAGCAAGGGCAGAAACCAAGGAACCAGATCAGACCATAAGGGAAGATGACTGGCGTGACTAAGAGGATGCTGATGGAGGAGCCAACAGATGGTCAACTTCTGGCTTTATTTTGAAGGAAGAAGCAACGGAATTGTTGAAGAATGATTAGATGCAGGTTTACAAGAAAAGAAGAATGGGTTCTTGTATGGGGATCTGGACAAGGAGAGCAATGAAATTGCCATTTATGGATCGGGTGAGATGACAGGAAAAGCAGATCTGAGGACAGACATAGGAAGCTGCGTATCAACAACAGGGAAGGAGGAAGACCGGTGGAGTGCTTGTCCCACCTGGGGTGCGGGTGGAGTTTCAAAAAATCTTACAAAACTGTCATCCTGAGCACGCTGCACAGGCACTGCTGGGAGGTGGGGAAAGCCCTGTTTTTTATTTTTTATTTTTTAGTAAGAACATCTGGTTTCGAGTCTACACTCGCTACTCTCTCTTGCCAAGGGATTTTGTGTGGTTTAACCTACTCATCTTCAAAATTGGGATTTCTCTGTGTGCTTTGTGAAATGCAAAACATTACACCTAGAGGCAGGGGCGTATGCAAGACCACACTCTGGAACCAAAACCAGCTGGGTTGAGAGCCTCTTGCTGTAAACAGGATGTGGGACACATTTCTTCACCTCTTAACGTCTTCATCCTCCTGGAACATGGAGGTGACGCTGGCCACTTGGCAAGATTGTCATGAAAATTCTCGAGAAAACAGTTTTAAAGCAGCTATCCGAGAGCTTGGTACTAAGTGGGTGCTCCGTAGAGTATGGCTATTATTACACATAAAAGTAATGGCTGCTGTGGGCGTATTTATTTGTAGTTTGGCCTTTGGAGCATGTGGTCACCTGTACAAAAATCCAGGGTGGTCACAAAGTCTGGAAACATAGACAACATCAGTGCATTGTGCATTATAACACAATGATTTACTAGGTCCCTATGGCTACCCTGTGTATACTCTGATTATGAGCCTCCAGAGACTGCTAACAGCTGAGAGATACTAAAGAGATTAAGCATCCATTTAAACCTTCTGGAGATGAGAGACCTTATCTTACTTTTCTTTCTGCCTTCCACTGCTAGCCTAATCTAATGACATCACCCAAGGGGATTGTAATAGACAGGTAGGATCGGAGGAAAGGAACTTAGAGATCATCACCTTCTTTTCAAACTAGGGGAACCAGAGCCCAGAGAGGGCCAGTGACCTGCCAATGTGGCCCAGCGCCGTACCGCTCACATTTGTGGAAGAACTGAAACTGGTGTGGGTAGAATCCGGATCCTTTCGCTGACTTGGATCCACTTAAGTCTCTTCAATGGGCTCATCCCGCCTCAGAGATTCAGAGGGTTTCCTCAGAGAGATGATAGGAGTGGAGGGACCTCGAGTGGTCCTTTGAGCCTGTTGGATTTCTCCGGGGCCTGCGGTGTTTGCACTGGTCTAGACATTTTCCACCAAACCTCCCGGCAAATATTTGAAGGCCTTGATACAATGCCACACAAATAACCATATCTAAAGCCCTCCCCAGTAAACAGCCCGAAGTCCTTCGTCAGCCGGCAGTGATCTGAGAACAAAACCAAAACCAAAACTTGGCTCCTCAAAACCGTTTTTAGAAAGTATACCTCAGAGACCACCTAAAGGGTGGCACGTTTTTGTTGTGGTTAAAGTCACAATTGTTATTGATGCCATTCATTAAAAGCTGGGAGAGGGAGGCTGTGTGTGTGTGTGTGTGTGTGTGTGTGTGTGTTAATGGTTTTTCCATGATTCAGAAGAAATTTCCCATGGTAGAAAATGCTGTTTTAAAAAGTAACTTTTAAACTTCTTGTTTTATTCAAGCGTTGCATGTTCAACATCTGAATAACCCTTTTTATCTGATAGGTGTAGGGGAAAGACTTTAGATTTCTATTAGATGGGGGAAATTTTGCTCTGGAATTATGAGATAGTTCATATAATAAGTTTCCCATCATTGGCAAAGGAAAAATGTACCATTTCCTCTTGTATTATTAGCAAATCCGGCAGTAGCACTATAGAAGCTCTGGGCAAGGAGATGGAGAGAAAGTCGCATGAAATATCAGTAATAATAGTACTTACAGTTCAGACCAGCGGTTCTCAACCTGTGGGTCGTGACCCTTTTGGGGGTTGAACGACCTTTTCACAGGGGTCGCCTAAGACATCCTGCATCTCCTCAGACTTCCTTGTGTCCTTATAGTTGGCGGAGCACAAGTCATGGGAGCAACTTCCAAAGAACAACTGCAGTCAACCTTACTGCGTGTTTCCTATGTGCCAAGCATCTGCCACTCTTCTCTTTGTGAAGTCCTAACAATAACAGTGTACCCATTTTCAGGTGAGGAAACTGAGATTTAGAGAGGTTAAGTCACCAGCTAGCCCATCATCACACTCATTAAGGGCTGGACTGGAAATGCAGACCCAGCAATCAGTCCTCATGCCATGTGCTTAAATGCTCCTCTTGGCTGCCCTTGAGGAGGAGAAAACAGTTCAGAAGGAGTCAGGGGTCACGGGTACTGATTTGGTTTTTGAAAGTATAGACACACACACACACACACACACACACACACACATCTGTTACAGAAAGGAAATAGACAAATGAAGAGCAATTGCTTGGAGAAAGGGAGGGAGCTGGGGATTGGGAATCAGGGAGTAAGGTGAAAAGGGAGACTGTTTTTGCTTTATATATTGATAGTTCAGATTGCTTGCATTTTTAAAGTGTTTATTAGGTTTTGTAAATTATGGTAACACAAATATAAATTTGCCATCTTAGCCATTTAAAAAATATTTTTTATTAATAACAAAAATATTTTTATTGATTTCAGAGAGGAAGGGAGAGGGAGAGAGACAGAAACATCAGTGAGGAGAGAGAATTGTTGATAGGCTTGCCTCCTGCACGCCCCCTACTGGAGATTGATCCTGTAACTCAGGCATGTGCCCTGACCCCGTGACCTCATAGGTCCATGCTCAACCACTGAGCCAAACCCCGGTCCATCTTAGCCATTTTTAAGTGTACCATTCAGTAGTATTAAATATATTCACACTGTTGTGTAATCATCATCACCATCTTTCTCCAGAACTTTTTCATCTTTCAAAACTGAAACTCTGCATCTATTAGAGCATTTCATTTAATAACCAAACTCCCACTTCCCCACTTGCCTCCATCCCTGATCACTATCATTCTACCTCCTGTCTCAGTGAATTTGACTGCTTTTACCATCTCATATAAATGAAATCATATAGTATTGGTCTTTGGATCACTGGCTTATTTCATCTACTTTGCATAATGTCCTCAAGGTTCATCCATAGCAGAGCATGTGTCAGAATTTCCTTCCTTCTTAAGGCTGAATACTATTCCATCTCTGTAAATATCACAGTTTTGCTTATCCATTCATCCACTGATGAACGCTTGGGTTGCTTCCACCTTCTGGCTCTTGTGAATAATGCAGCTATAAACATGGTGTATAGATATCATTTAGAGACCTGCTTTTAATTCTTTTGGGTATACACCCAGAAGTGGAACTGATGGATCACTTGGTGATGTTTGTTAGTTTTGTAATTTAAAAATAAAAGTCTTTATTTTTTTAATGATAGAAGTAGAGAAACATTTAATAATGAGATGTTGAAGACGACAGTGAAAACAATGGACTTACGAGTCAATGTGGTTGTCCAGGGGCACCTGTAGGGCTGTGTGATTCCTGAGGGGAGGGGCAGCTTTATACTCTACCCCACCCCGTGCCCCACACCACGTCTGTCTTCTTACAGGCATTCAATATACATGAATTCGTGGAATGACTTTACCAGAGCATCTAGGCAAGTGACAAATTTCCCCAAAGGGCTTCCCGGAAGCAGGGCCCCAGTGACAGTGGCACACGGGACTTTGCCATCTGCTTGCTCGCTGCATGACCTTGGACACCTAACTTCTCGAGCCTTCTTCTCCTCGGTCACATGAAGACACTACCCACCTGATACCGTCACATGATTACTGTGAAAATTCACCATTCCTTTGCTCATCCATGCAGCAAATATTGCAGGCCTCCCGGCCCGGGGCTAGATCAAATTTGAAATAAGAACATTTCGTGGAATAAGAGTGGCTTGAATGTTCGTCTTGTGCCATTTTGCATCGTCTTTCTGTATTCTTTGATTAGTTCTACATTAAGCCCCTTGTCTCATCCCTCTGTTCTTAAAGCAAATCTCTAAAAAGAAACAAGTATTCGGGGTTCTCTGGGAGCTTCAAACACGGCTTGCTTCTGGTGGTGGTTAAACCAGAAGAGCATCCCCCGGGCCCTACAGGAGAAAACTCCTGGGTCAGAAACTTCTGGGAAACTGTGCATCGCTCAGCTCTCTGAAGAACCCGCCGGCTTTCTAACCCCTAATGGTCATCTCCAGCTGCAAGGAGAAGTTAATGAGGTGTGCGGGACAGTGATGGGAAAATGCCAGCCTCCACAGCGCTCCTGACACCGCCGCTAAGTGAGGGCCACAGAGGGAACCAGCCACAGGGCGAGAGACATGGACCAGAAAATAACGTCCACTTCATTAGCCACTGATTCTGAGTGTATGCAGAGGCCAAGGTCCAGCCTACGGACTGTGACAGAACATTCTTACCGCACGGTGAGGTCTGGGCAAAGGCGGGCAGAGAACATCCTCACTGCCTCTCTCCAGTGGCATCTGGGGGACAGCTCTCTCTCTCTCTCTCTCTCTCTCTCTCTATATATATATATATATATGTGTGTGTGTGTGTGTGTGTGTGTGTGTGTGTATGTATATATATATGTCTTTTTTATTATATATATGTGTGTGTATATATATGTATGTATGTCATATATATATGTGTGTATATATATGTCTTTTGTTATTATATATATGTGTGTGTATATATATATATATATGTCTTTTTTTCCCCTTCCTTTTTTTTCTTTTCTTTTTAAAATGTTATTTATCTTACCTCTTTTTCTCATTACCCCTGTTTCCTTTTCTTCCTTTTTTCCTTTCTCTCATTCTATACTTAAGTCAATTTTCTCTTTATTCAACTCTTTTAAAAAATCCTGAGAGGCAGATATTTGGCGACAGAGCTAGTGAGGAAGCCAGTGCTTCCCTTCTTAGCAGTGCACTGTTCTAAGCAGCGTTGACCACACGGAAGATTTAGAAAGCTTATTTCCTGCACCTTAGGTCTTCACAGTCCACTTACTTCTGTAGAAGATAAAACGGAGAATCATGAGGTTCGTTGGAATGTCTAAATGTGCTTTCCTGCTTCCCACATGTAGTACAAAATGACAGGTGAACGTTGGATAAGGTAAGTTTGTAGGTCCTGCTGGTCAGACTAGGCAATGAATGTTGAGTACCTACTATGGGCTGACACTGCTTTAGGTCCTGGAGACAGAGATGAATACAAATGCAATCTTGCCTTTGAGCGTGGGCTAGAGGAGAGATAAGCCTAGAGGATACTGGAAGTGAAAAAGAAAAGAAAAGGAGTAAATAGTAGCCTGAGGTTCTGGACCAGATTAGCCTGTTTTGGAGGCTGCCTGTGCAGCAGCATCCCTGGGCTCACCCCACCTCTAGACATTAGGAGCACGTGTGTCAGTTGTGGAGCTCATTGAAGACGCAAATGTGAGACCCCTTGTTTGAAAAGCAGGGGAAAAGTGTCATTAAAGAAACTAAAATATAAACGTTTTTCATGTTCTCGGTGGCCTATTCTCATATTCTCTCTCTCTCTCTCTCTCTCTCTCTCTCTCTCTCTCTCTCTCTCTCTCTCTCTCTCTCTCTCTCTCTCTCTCTCTCTTGCTCTCACTCTGTTTTTTATTTGCTGCTTAACATCATTTCCCTGGGAAATGGGGATGCCAGCAGCACAAACACTCATAGGTGTCTGAGGTCCCCATTCTGTGACTCAGTGTGCACACATGCACTCAGCCCCAAAGCTGCCAGTTTTCTCCTCTGCCCAGCCATTGGGCCTGTGCACTGTGCCCTGGCTGAGGGCGTGGAAGTCAAGCCAGGCATCTACCCTTCCTGTGGCTGCTACTCCAACCCATGGAAGATAGGTGACCCCCAAGGGTACTGCAAAGATGATGATGGTGAGAGGTTGCATAGAGGCTTGCCCAGTGCTCCGTGGCACTGTCAGTGCGGGTCAGGGATGGCCAACGTCATGCCCACGCTGAGATACACCAGGGCTAGAACACTCTACCCCAATCTCCGCGGGCCGGCAATCAGGCTCCCTAAGAGGGCAGGAGGCAGCAATGGCTGTCCAGGAGGAGTGGGGAGAGAGGCCTGGCAGGGCCAGGGACACCAGGTAGTGGAGGAGTTGGAGCCGAAACCCCAGAAAGTCAGGGAGCAGGCAGGAGGTGGGATTGTGAGCTGGGGCACCAAGTCCCTGGGGCATGCTCCATTGTCCCATCAGGATTTCACTTACACAACAGAAGTTCAAAGGCAAAATAATTAGTATTTCAGGTTGCCACACATTACCAACTCTCGCCTAGGGGCCTACACCACCCTCAGTTGAGAAGCACTGAACTCAACCTGAGGTTAGGTGGGGTATTCCTGAAGAAGTGAGACCTTAGAGGGTCCCAGAAAGTTGCAGGGCTGGGGGCTGAGATGATTAGAAGGGAAAGAATTAATCAGGGAAGCTTCCTGCTGCCGATCATAAATTTTAAAGCAAGTTTTTTGGGGAAGTTGTGGGATCTGGTTTGACCTTTAAGCTTTGCTCAGCTCCGCTTTCTGCCTGAAATGCTCTCTGCTGTTCTGTTGTCAAAATCTTATCCTTCCAGGGCTCTGAACCCCCCACAGAACTTTTCTGTTGCTCCTATTATCATTAGCATTTGTTGCTACTTATTAATTGTGCCAGTTGTTTATATATGTATCTTTCCTGCCAATTTCTACTCTGCTTTCCTGTTTACAGTTGAAGAAACTGAGGTTCAGAGTGAAACTTGCCCAAGGCCACACCTAGGTGGCGGCAGCAACAGATTTCAAACCTTACGTGAGCCTGACGCCAAGCCCCACACTGATCCCCGTTGCCGCTGCCTCTCGGCTGGTACGGAAAATGTTTGAGGCCAGACAGAGCTGCTTTTGAGTCTCAGCTGGGTCTGAGCATCAACAGGCTTTCTGCAAGTTAAGCTCTTCGAGCATCAGTTGAAAAAACTAGAAATAGGAGTAATGGTATTGTCTCCTGGGACTGTTATGAGGAGAGAATGAGATTCTTCCTGTAAAGCAATCAGCACAGCACTTAGTATTATAAAGCCTGTTCCATTCTATCTAGCAATAGAAGTTAAGAGCATCTCTCCCACTATAGAACCAATTCCTTTACAGAAAAAAAAAAAAACCCACAAAAACAACAACAACAACAAAAAAAAAACCGGTTTGGCTCAGTGGATAGAGCTTCGGCCTGCGGACTGAAAGGTCCCAGGTTCGATTTTGGTCAGGAGCATGTACCTTGCCAAAACCGGTTTGGCTCAGTGGATAGAGCGTCAGCCTGTGGACTGAAGAGTACCGGGTTCGATTCCGGTCAAGGGCATGTACCTTGGTTGCAGTACTCCAGTAGGGGATGTGCAAGAGGCAGCTGATCGATGACTCTTTCTCATCGATGTTTCTAATTCTCTCTCCCTTCTGCTCTGTAAAAAATCAATAAAATATGTTAAAAAAAAAAAAAGAAATTGAGTATTGTTCCATCCCAGCAGTGCTGGATACCTCCTGCAGTGCCCAGCACATGGTGGGCGCTCAATAACTGTTTGCTGCATTGATTCAGCACCCCTGATGGCTCTTCACCCCCAGGCCTGGAAGCCGGGTCTTTGTCTACTTACCAGGGCACTAGAGGATACCATCCTTAGCGTGAAGCCTTGTGGCCACCTTTATGCCCAAGGTGCATGTGTGGACAGCACTCCTGAGCAGACACGAGCTGGCAGGGGCAGGGTCCTTCCTGGTTCTGCTCTACCACTAAGAATTAGAATGCGAGGAGAGGAGACATAGGTGGGCAAGACCCAGGGTAATACCCAGTAGGCCGCAGCTCTTGACGCATAGATTGGACCCAGAGCCTTTGCCGACACCCTTACAAGCTTCCCCATCACAGAAGCATGGCATTGGACGTAGACATGCGGGTCTCTTATGGTGTCTTATTTGTAGGCCGTGTATCTGCTCCCGGGCAGCTTTTTGCTCTAATCATCTGGTCATTATACAAACACAATGTTGTAGAGAAAACAGTGGTGTCTAAATTCAGATGGCATGAGGTCAACAGATGATGATTCTGGCATCTTGGGAGGGAGGGTCATTTTTCTTCTCTGAGCCTCAGTTTCTTCATCCATGAAATGTGAGTCCTAATGCCTGCCTTCCCTTCTTTGCAGGACTATTTTGAGGTTCACACACAAGGAGAAAGATCTTTGCACACCATAAAGCACTGAGCAAACATGCTAGCTCTTTGTGTGGCAGGTAACTCCTTAGATAGGAAGACTTTGGTCTCCCTCTCACACACACAATCACAAGACCTCTCTGTGCTGGGACTGTTCCGGGTGTGTCTATGTGCACCCCCCTGTTTAAGTGGGTAGAGGGCTTGGAAGATGGGAAAGAGCTGACGGGAGACACTTAGCATGGGATTAGGCAATCCATCGTTCAAGTCCAAGGTTCCGTCTCGGTTTGTGCGTCCTTGGGCCAATCCTTATGCTCATGAAGCCTCTGTTTCCTCATCGTTAATGTGAGGATGATACTGTCTACCTCCTAGATTTGGGAGGAGAAATAAAGGAGAAAGAGTAGCAAGGATGTCTCACTAACACGTATTTAAATGTTAATCTGAAAACAGATTCTAAGAGATTTTAGTAAAGGGCATTGCTTTCTCTCCTTCCCTCTAAGCACCATAGCCTAACCCATATTGTTTATTCAATAAACATTTATGGAGCACCTGCTGTGTGCTGGGCCCCCTGCCAGCCTCCCTTTTAATGGGTGTAGTAAAAGGAAGGGGAGCAGATTATTGCTCTGGAGTGAAGGCTCTCTAGCTGCTAGGTGTAGTATTTATTAGTTTAATAGCATACTAGGTTGCTAATTTTTAATTTAATCTTTTACAAACGACTGGAAACACCATCTAAAAATGACCAGGCAGAAGGGTGGGAGTTGTTGAATCAAAACGAGGGAAATCTCCTCTATGCTTAGGCGTTTCCTGGGCAGGTGTCTGACAGGGAAACAAAAGCGCAGAGCTGGAGGGATTCTAGAAAGGAAGCCGAGTGCTGGGGTCGATGGGATTGGAGATCTTCCCTCGTCCTTCAGTTCTCGCAAAAGGCTTCACCCACAGTGGACACATGGTGTTTGTAGGGAACTTACCCCAGAAGCTGTGCATTTAGGAGGAGGAGGAGGGGAAGGCAGGAAGCCCCTGAGCCACGTGCTATGTTTGAGGAAGCACTTATCCTGCCTGTGCCAGCCCCATCCAAGGCGTTCTTCTGAGTTATCTAATTTAATTTTTCCAATATCCCGATGAAGTATAAATTCCATTGTTATCACCATTTACATTTGGTGATCGCATTAAAACTCAAAGAAATTAAGTCACCTGCCCAAAGACTCCACCCTGCCCCTGAACCTTCCAGAAAGCAGCTGGCCTATTTGACTCCAAAGCCAGGATTTCCCCAGTGCACTCTGCTGCATCTCTCAGAAAAGTAATTTCTCCTCCCTGGATCTGCTCCCTCATCTCAAACATAAAGGAGTGAAGTGAGATGCCCCTCACATCTATTTCTACCTGCATGGGTGCTTTAGCCAACTGTCGACAAATTGGGGCCCATGGTCAAATCCAGACAGCCCATTGGTTTTTAAAAAATCTTTATTGTTGAAAAGTATTACATATGTCCCCTTTATTCCCCCATCACCACCTTCCAATCCACCCCAGCTCCCTGTTCCAGATTGATAATGAATATATGTTTACAAGGTCTTCAGTCCATTGTTTTTATAGAGTTTTACTGAAATACAGCCACACATATTCAGGTATGTATTGTCTATAACAGCAGAGTTAAGTACTTGTGCAAAAGACTGTATGGCACACAACGCCTAAAATATGTTACTATCTGGCACTTTATAGAGAAGATTTGTCAACCCCTGGAATATATCAGTCTACAGGTGTTAATGGTGATAAACTATATATGGTAAACGGAAAAGAAGCTGGAGGGTCACATGTCAACAGCAAACAGTTGGGAGGGAGTAAGAAGGTGACTTCCATCCACTGTTTACATTTTACACTTTGGAATCATTGCTTTAATTTACTCTTTACTAAGTTATAACTTACAGCAACAAGCACAAACCCTAAATGGATAGCCTGATGGCGTGCCCACCATCCCAATCAACATATAGGACTTCCCTAGCACACCAGAAAGCTCCCTCATGACCCATCCGTCTCTAGAAACACCCAGAAGCAACATCGATTTTAACTTCTATCACCATGGATTAATTTTTCCTGCTTGTTAATGTTGTATATACCCTTTTGTGTCTAGGAAAGGTATTCTACAACTTCCTTGCTGACAACTCAGAAAACTGAGAAGTACAAATAAGGAAACAAAAATTACCTTTATGGCATCATCCAGAAATAACCACTCAGCCTTTACATCAACAATTCCTTAGAATGTCCTATGTCTTATTTTCTCATCTTTATTAAAGTGGGGCTGCTCTATCAGTCCATCACCACCTATCCTATGTGAAACATAAACAAAGAGTGTTTCCACTGTACTCTTGTTTCTTCTATTTGGGGGAAGTTTAACCAAGGATTTTATGAGATAACCCATTTAGCTAGCATTTCCGGCTCACATCCTGTAGGACTATCTGCTGGGATGCTTACACTTTCCACAGGAAGGGGTAGGTATTGGATCTGTTCAGGGATCTGTAGCTGCAGTTACTTTGTGAGGGCTCCAATTGCCATAGGTGGCATACAGGAGGTCCACCTGGGCAGGGGGTTAAGGGAATAGATCACCTGCAAGGCTATCTGGACCCTCATCAGGAAATTTCCCTCTACTTTGTGAGACTTCCTGTATGTTCACATAGTTTGCTTGGGGTAGGGGGAAGAAGGATGGGTTTGCCGCCACCTGAATTTTGAGAGAGAAGGGAGCTTGAGAGTCAGGCTGGGCACGGAGCAACTGGAACTACAAATCAAAGTTTTGTTGTTAAAAGGGAAGTGATGGCTGGTTTTTTAATGGGTTTTACCAGCTAAACACAGAAACTGATCTTCATTACACTTGACTGCTTCTATCATGATAGCAAGTGAATAGCAAGTGAGAGAGAGAGAGAGAGAGAGAGAGAGAGAGAGAGAGAGAGCGCGCGCGCGAGAGAGAGACACAGACAAAGAGCGTGTTCTCCAGGGACATTGACTCTGAACACTTCATTATCTTTGCTGAGGGGAGCTGGGTAGGCAGAGAATGTTCTCCCAGGGGGCCCAATTGTGAGGGGGAGGGCCTCCCATATGTCACAACAAACCAGAAGACAATAAGGTGAAATGAAGGAACCTCAATTCCATGAACTCACTGCCTTCCCCTTTCTCAGGGAGCGTCTGAGGTAGTGCAGACTTCCCCCAGGGCTCCAGGCACACAGTCGCCCTTCTGCTGTTTGGCTCCCAGCACTCGTGCCGCAGATTCTGTATCGGAAAGTGGCAGCCTTGGTCCTCAGCAGCCTGGCTTGGATCAGTGACACTGGGAGGACCCGCCTTCTCGCACCTAGATTTGACTCAATTTAGCATATGGAGAGCTGTTGACCTTTCCTCCCCCACATCGAAATTCTTTTCTTCCTGAAACTAACCCCAACTTCCTCCTAATTACCTTGTTAAAAGTGGGAAAGGTAGGAGAGTTTGCTGAGAAGCACCTTTGCCAATTCCTGGAGGGGTCTGAATTTTTGTCCCTAGTCTCTTAGTCCCTCCAACCCCAGCGCTGGGTCTGCTGGACTTTGAGAACCCTAAGCCTCCAGAGGGGCTAGGTTTGACTACTGGGAACTGGCTTCCAGCCTCCCCGGACTGCCAAGCATTATCTGGCTCCAGGGTTTTCCGGGAAGTCTCCTCAATGCACACAAGCCCCCCTCACCCCTGCACTGCAGGTTCCAGTATTTCACAGGTAAAACTGAGGCTTAAAGAGGGGAAAGGGATGTTCTCTGCCCCAGAAACTATGGGTCTGTGATGAGTTGGATCCTAAAAAAAACCGTTCCCCTCTTTTTTCTGCATTGTCTTAGTGGGGTGCTCTTGGGCCTCCTCCCTGCCCTGTCCACACCCCTGGGAGATGCCGGTGAAATGTCTATGGCGCCCAAGGACTCCAGGCCTCTTACCTGGCCCAGACCGAGGTGGAGAAAACAAAAAACAAAACAAAACAAAACAGAACGTATTTCCCTCTTGGACGCCATCTCCACGCGTGCCTCCTGCCTGCGCTGCAGGTGCGGCCTCGCCCCCAGGAGCCGCTCTGCCCCGGAGCTGCGAACAAACCAGAAGTCAGTGGGTCAGGGTGGGACACGCGGCCGTCCCCTGTCCCCCGGCTGCATGCAGGCCGCGGCTGGCATTCGCTGCTGGAAAGGAGGCCCCCCCATCCTATTAATTTTGCTCCGAAAGTGGAGGCGCTTTGATAGTTTGGGTTTAAATTGGAGAGCGTGGCCCGAGCGTCCAGGTCCCCCACCACCACCACCACCACACAGACACACAGACACACACACACACACACACACACACACACACACACACACAGCCGGGGCTGGGGAAGAGCTTTGACTGCTCCCCCTGATCACACATTAGCCTGCGCCTCCTTCCCGCTCGCCTACACTCAGAGGCGACATTTCTGCAAATCTAACCCGGCAGGCTAGGGGAGGGGGGGGGGCGCTAGAGAGACGGGGAGGGGGCTGCAGAATGCAACTAAACGAGGTCTCTGCAACCTGCACTCACCCCGCCTGACCCCCCTCCCCCCTCTTCCCCCAGGTCCCGGCGTCCCTTCCTAAGCGCTCAGTATCTGCGCCCGCTGGCTCCCCGGCCCTCCACCTCCGGCGTCGGTTCGGACGCCTCGGAGCGACTCTACTTCTTCCCTCCTCCTCCAACTCCTAAGTTGCAAGAACACTCCAACCCATCTTCCCCCAGCTCTCACCTGGGCCCCTGCAGCGCAGTTTTCTTCTCTCCGGCCTGGAGCCGGGCCCGCGGCCGGTGGCCGGTGGGAAAGCCCGGACGGAGCCTTCCATGCCGGGCTGCAAACGCCTGGCTTCGCGGGTCCAAAGGTGGGCTCCGGTTTGGCTGATAAACAGAACCGGTGCACGGAGGCCCTCAGCCCCCGGCGGGAGCGCCCTGGGCCCGGCCGGCCCCGGTCCCGCGCGGCTCCCCGGCTCCCCGCGTCTGCCCCTCGGGCTGGCCCGCTCGCGGTTTTCCCCCCTCCCCGCGGGCATTTGCATCTTGCCGAAAGCCGGCCCTCCCCGCTGATTTGCATATCTTATATGGCCTAATGGTGGCGATCATGGCCAGTTAGAAGTTCCTCTGACTTCTCGGAGGAGACTCCCGGGCCACCCCGGGGGAGTCACAGGTGTCTGGAGGCTGAAGGGTGGGGTGGGGGGGAGCTTCCTGGACTTGGGGTTCGTTTGTGAAACTCCCCACCACCCTCTTTTCTCGCACCGACATCCCCCCTCCCTCCCCTTCTTTTTTTTTTTTTTTTTTTCTGTCCTTGGAAAATGGTGTCCAAGCTCACGTCGCTCCAGCAAGAACTCCTGAGCGCCCTGCTGAGCTCCGGCGTCACCAAGGAGGTGCTGGTCCAGGCCCTGGAGGAACTGCTGCCGTCGCCGCCGAGCTTCGGGGTGAAGCTGGAGACCCTGCCCCTGTCCCCCGGGAGCGGCGCCGAACCTGACACCAAGCCGGTCTTCCACACCTTAACCAACGGCCACGCCGCCAAGGGCCGCCTGTCCGGGGACGAGGGCTCCGAGGACGGGGACGACTATGACACCCCTCCCATCCTCAAGGAGCTGCAGGCGCTCAACACGGAGGAGGCGGTGGAGCAGCGGGCGGAGGTGGACCGGATGCTCAGGTAGGTGCGGGCCAGGCGGGGGTGCGCCTGAGCCCACCCTGAGCTCGGCCACCCAGAGAAGGGAGTCCCCGGCGGGGTGCCCCGCTTCTCTCCCCCACACTTGGACCCCTCCCAGCCTCTCCTCCCCTGGCCGGCCCCGAGCCCCGGGCCTCCTATCCCCCGGCTCCCGCTAGTGTCCGGCCGGAGGCGCCCTCCCGGCAGAGCAGGAGCTGGGCCCGTAGAAACCGAGCGGCGGGGCCCCTTGCTTTGCCTCAGGGCTGCCCGCGCACCTGAAGGGGCGAGTGGGTGCCATGGAGCAGCCGCGGGTCCCCGGGAGCACAGGCTCGGGCCCCGCGAGCCTCGCAGGCCACGCATTTCTCCGCCTCTGGGTGCAGGAAAGCGCAGGCCGGCCTGCGGCACCGGCCTGGCCCCGAGTGCTCTGCAGAGGGGCCGGCTGCACCGGGCCGGGTCTGGGGGCGACTTCTCCCATTGGCACTCCCACCCCCACTCCCACTGGCAGCGCTCCTGCTAGGCCCCAGGATCATCCGGAATCCCCCTCCCCAAACAGGTGTAGGTTTGCAAAGGAAACGGGTTGACTGTGGCAGGGCCCGGGTGGACCCGCACTGGGCAAAAGAAAGCGCACGCAATTGAAGCACGGGAGCGGGAGGCCAAGGCGGCTCACAGCCCGGTTCATAGGGAGCCTGGCCGCGGCTGGAGGAAGGAGGGAGTTTCTGGATCAAGGGAAGAACCTCAAGCCCATGAATTGTAGCAAAGTATTTTTGGAAGAAAAAAACAATCTAGAAATTGCCCTGACTGTCTTTGCTAGTTTCTGGATCTCGCCGGTGACATCCCGGCGGCGTCCCCGGGGACCCAGGCGGCTGGCTGGCGGTCCGTCCCCCTGCCCGGGGTCTCCCTTTGCCGGGGTCTCCCTTTGCCGGGCCTCGGAGGCCGGCTTTGGGCGTTGACAGCTGGTTACTGATTGTTGAAGGAGCCGAGCGGGTCCCGTAGAGTGCGGGGCGCTCCCGGCCGCTTCGCCGAGGACCCAGCCCCTCTGCGGCCTCAGGCACCTGGGGGCCGCGGTTCCCAGGCCCGTCCTGCACCTGGGCAGCCTCGCCGCGCGCCCGCAGCGGCGGTTTGGGGTGGGATGTGACCTTGCATTTGAATTTGCTACCTGGAGATCCACCGGTTTACTCTCTAGCAAAGACTGGAGAATTTCTAGATCTTTTTTTCTTCCAAAAGTACTTTGCTACAATTCATGGGTTTGAGATTCTTGCCTAGTTTTCCCCGTGCAGTGGCGGGTTCTCTCTCCCCCTCCCCAACTCCGAGGGTTCGGGGGCAGGCAGGTGAGCCGGGTCGGGAGGAGGGACTGGGGGCGCCGGGGCGGCCTGGAGGTGGACCAGGGCCGGGCGGGGGAACTGAGCTCCCGCCGCTGCCGCCTGCCCCGGGCCCGCTGGGCCTAGGCCTCTCCGCCGGGCCGCGGACGCCCCCCTGCCAGCCGCCGGGCTCCGGGGAAATCTGGGAGAGCCCGGGGCGCCCCTCCGCACCCAGCCCGGCGCGGGGCTGCACGCAGCACGGAGGTAACATAAACCGTAGCACGTGGAGTGAGGGCGTTATTAATTTATTCCTATAAATCATCAACAGAAAGATACACAAAGAGTCGTGATTAGGTTGAAAAGAGAGGCGGGTTATTCATTGGCGAAGCTGTAAACGCGGCTGGGAGAGGGAAGCAAAGCCACACGCGGGCGCGGGGCTGCGGGGCGCCCTGGCCAAGCCCCCCGCGCGGCGCCGCCTGCGATTCCTCTGCGCCCCGCAGCCCCGGCTCCCGCGGGCGGGGACCCGGCCTGGGGGGTGGGGGGGGTCAGACCCTCGCCGGGGTGCAGACCCAGGACTGACCCACGGTGTTCCCCGTCCCGAGCTGCCGCTGCCTTTCCTCCCCCACCTCGGGAGTTGTCGGACTGTATTAAAAGTAATTTTTCAAGAAATGGCTAACGGTTCCCATGGCACCGAGCACCAGGCACAAGCACTCCCCTTTGGGCGCACTCAGTCCCCCTGAGGCGGGAAGAAACGGGCAGGGAAGGTCACTTTTTGGAGCTCCTGCACGCGCCGCCCGGACAACCTTCTGGAAGGGGCTGTGTGGCCGCGGCTCCAGGTGGGGCGGCTCCGGGCGGCGGCGCGGGGTCCGGGGCGGCGGCGCGGGGTCCGGGCGGCGGCGCGGGGTCCGGGCGGCGGCGCGGGGTCCGGGGGTGCCGCTCGGGCCTGGGGGTGCCGCTCGGGCCGGAGGTGTTTGCTCGGCAAGGAGCTCGCGGGGCGGCGGTTGACACCTGCGCTGCGAGCACAATGGCCGCGCGCGCTTCCCGGGAGCCGTGCACTCACCGGGCTCAGGAACCCGGAATATTTCCAAATTTTAAAAAGTAACCGGTTCTCCGAGCTCTTCCCAGCGGAGAGATGTACATTCTGGGGGCAGAACGCCGTAAAGGTGTAACTGCGCCATCTTAGCCCCGACTCCAGCCCTTCACTGCGGCTCACAGGTTTGCTACCGTTCACGGGGTTTTCTTGGGCTTTTGTGTGTGTGGTTTTTTTTTTTTTTTTTAAACCTTCCCAATTGTTGAGCGAATTCACTCTTTCCACAGAACCTTTAGGTCTTAGAACATGACACCGTTTCACTAGGTTTTTTAGACGCACAGAATGAACACAGGTGAAGAAATTCAAGCAAAACAAAGTAACCAAAAGAATCTGTTAAAGCAATAGTAACTGGAGCAAATGCTTTTTCTGACTTTAGCTATTGTTATTCCTATCTGCTGAAAGTGTTTTTCTTCCCTAAAAAATATCGGTGGGAACTACTCACCAGAAATAAGCTTTTAAGTTATCTCTGATAACACGGGTATGTCCAAAATGTTATGTTCTTTTTCTCGTACTGGAGGTGAATGTTTGAAACTGTACTTGCATTTTCTCATTTCTTTTTGTTCTTGTTATTACTTCATTGTACTGTATTAGTTGGAAGCAACCTTTTTTTCATTCTTGAGAAATTCATTAACTTAATCTTAAAGTTTGCATTTCTCAAATACCTCTGTTCTCACGAATTTAATATCAAAGGACTGCTAACATAACCTGTTATTCAAATGCTTACAAACTATACCCATTTAATTACTAGATTTTTAATTCATTAAACAAAATTTATTTGACATATTATAGGCACCCTTTAGAAATAAATTGGTTATTTAATCTGCAACACCATATCTGTTTTGATCTTTACACCTTTTTTTATTGTTTTATCTGAAACTAACTTTTCCCTTCATTTTTTTTTTCGTGTTCTATCAGGCTATTATACAGTAAAGGGCTGTTGATTTTTTAAAAATTAAATATGTAGCTGCATTAAATAGTGTATGTGGAGATATTGTTTCTTTTAACACTTTTTTCTATACTGTACATTGTTTGTTTTAAATGGTATCTCTCAGTTTTAAGTCACCTCTTCAACAAACAAGAAAAGATATTGACAAAGTTTACTTATTATGAATAAGTAAAATTCAAATGCATCAACACATTGTTTTAAAGAAGCCTTTTGCACCTTGTTTTCGCATTGTTTATGAGAAATGAAAAATATAAGTTCTTATCTGAAGCTTGAACTTTAGGAAAAATTTTGCCTTTCCGATATTCTGACCCAGTTAGGGCAGAAATGTCAGAATACAGGAAAACAAGGGGAGAGGTAATATCTTATTCAGAAACCAAAATTGTTTATTTCGCCCCATTAGGTTTTATTTGGGAGGCGTGGCTGTGGTGAAATTTATTTTTTAACTTTATGTGTTTGCCTCAAGGGAGTGACTTTTCAGTTCTTAAAACGTTTCAAAAAATTGGAAAACCATTCCATATCTGGCTAAGACGTCCTCCTTGCATCTCAGGAGGTGGACATATATGTTTTACTCCTATTTTATAAGACAAGAAACTGAGACACCCAGCCAGAAGGAAAAATAATGTGTGAGAGGTCTAGGTAAATTGAGAAACTGATGCTACCCCCTATCCTGGTAGGATCATTCTGCCAGGCACCTCCACTTTCTGATGGGAGACTTTTAAGTCTCTCATTCCGGGCAAACGAAGGAAACCAAAATAAAATAGGATCGTTTCTTTCTGCCTAATGAGGGCTGGCCATGCCTCCCCATTCTTGAAGACGGGAAGTCATCTCCATCTTTCCCCTCCTCATCGCGGGAGAAAGGGATGGAGGTGCTGTACAGGCGCTCTCCTAGAGCACTCTATGGGTTCTGTTTTGGCCTCACCTCTTTCCCAAGGATGCAGCTAGGACAGGGGAAGAAACGGGTGAAGACCAGAGTTTTGCACAGAGTTTAGGTAAAACCCAGAGAAAGAGAACTATTTCTCCCCAGACGTCTTCCACCCGCACCCTAACCACGCGTTTGTCTGCCTAGTGAGGACCCCTGGAGGGCTGCCAAGATGATCAAGGGCTACATGCAGCAGCACAACATCCCCCAGAGGGAGGTGGTCGATGTCACGGGCCTGAACCAGTCGCACCTCTCACAGCACCTCAACAAGGGCACCCCTATGAAGACCCAGAAGCGCGCCGCCCTGTACACCTGGTACGTCCGAAAGCAGCGCGAGATCCTCCGACGTAAGTGTTTTAATTCTGCTTCTGCCTCAACCCGGAGCGACCTTTGCCCTAACCCTGACCCCTGTGGGGTACCTCCGTTTTCACCTCATCAAGAAAGCCTTCACCCAAACCGGTTTGGCTCAGTGGATAGAGCGTCTCGGTCTGCGGACTGAAAGGTCCCAGGTTGGATTCAGGTCAAGGGCATGTACATTGGTTGCAGGCACATCCCCAGTGGTGGGTGTGCAGGAGGCAGCTGGTCGATGATTCTCTCTCATCGACGTTTCTGACTCTCTATCTCTCTCCCTTCCTCTCTGTAAAATATCAATAATATATACTTTTTTTTTTAAAGAAAGAAAGCCTTCGTAGCACTTGTTACGTATAATGAAGCTAGCAGGTGGATATAATGAAGCTAGCAGGTGGATTGGGCTGTCCTAGTCGCTGTATGATGGATTAGCCTACAGCATTTTCTTCTTCCACGGTCCCTTTACTGCCTGGCCTGGTGTTTTGACAAGTCCTTCAGTGTGTGCAATTTACCTTGAAATTTTTGGCCCCTGCTTCCAGTGACTTTCTCTTAGAAACCAAGACGGTAACAGAGGAATATTACCCTCAAAGTAAGCAAAGCAGCTCCCCTTGACACAGATTAAAGTTCCCAAGGAAGACATTTCATATTTGATCGATGATATTGATCGCTGTTACTGTTATTCCTTTCCCCTCTGGAAAAAAAATATTTTTAAAAATAGAGAGTATTTATATAAATAATACATCCAGAACCTGATCATGTTTGTTGTTATTGTTGTTGTTAGTTTTTGTTTTGGTGGGTGTGGGGATAGTTACTGAGTTCTGAAGCAATTGAAGGCGCTACTCACATTGACTAACATTGGTCGTTTGGGGACCTCAGCTTGTAACCCTGTCTAATGAAGAACTGCTTCTCACTAAGGCAGGACTCAGTAAAAGTGTCTGCCGTTGGAACTCCGACCAATCAATTCTTGTCATTCTCATTCCCAAATTTCCTCTCTGTCCCAAGATCTCTTTCATTCAATAATACTGAGAGATTTTTGTTTTGAAGTCTAAGGAAGTTTGAACTTCATTTGAATAGCCAGAGTATGAATAACATTTTTTTTTAATTTTAGGAAAAGTATACTTTTCTATGATTCTTTAATTATTTTTAAAATACGTTTTTATTGATTTTAGAGAGAGGAAAGGAGAGGGGGGGAGAGAGAGAAACATCCATGTGAGAAACATTGGCTGCCTCCCGCATGACCATGTATTGAGCCCCCAACCTGGGCATGTGCCCTGACCAGGAATCGAACCAGTGATGTTTCAGTGCATGGGACAATGCTGAGCCACACTGGCCAGAGCAATACTTTAATTATTTTGATTTTATACTTTTCCTAGGACATTTTTGTATGAATTTTCAGTCTTCCACACACTGTCCCCTGGGCTGTGAGCTTCTCTGCCTTTGTCAAGATATTAGTTTCCATCACTTTCTGGGTTAGTTTTACCCCCTTCTAGCTGGATGGCCACTTTTAAAAATCATTCTTAATTGGACTTGGTATATTTTGGAGTTACGCCCATTTCCTGCCAGTTTGTTTTCTTTCTTTCTCCTTCTAAACATACATGTACACATAATTTTCCTAGCCAAAATATGTGTTGTCATGGCTGGGCTATTAATCTGCAACCCATAGTTAAATCATAGATGTAAAATTTTGCTTTAAACATTTTTCCCTATCTACCTTAGCCCTATCCACTTTCATCCCACAAAACTCCTCCAACTAGGGTTGACAGATTTAGCAAATAAGCATACAGAACATCCAGTTACATTTGAATTTCAAATAAACAGTAAAAATCATTCTTGTTTTCTGTCATACACTGCTCCAGAGTGATTAGCTCAGTACTATTGTCTCAATGTCTGGGGGCTGGAGAGGCTTTTATGATGGAAGGAAAAGTTTTTTAGACATTCATCTTACATTGTGGTCATTTGCTCTTTGGCTGGAGGCATTACATGGATAGATTACAAGCAGTAACGTGACAGCTCTTTGCTGTGTCGGGGAAGGGGCTCTGGGTTGGTCCATCCTCCGTGGTGACTAGTTCGGGAAAATTTTGGGTTTCTGACCTGAAGCAACTCTGTAATTCCCGAAAGTCCATTATCGGGAGCCAGGCCCCATGCAATAGCTTTAGCTTGAGCTGCCTCCCTGTGTTCAGGGGGGCGTTCCCTCAGAAAGGAGAGGCCAACTGGGAGCTTCTAAAAAGATAAGAAATCCTAGAAAATGTCTCAAGATACTTAAGAAGCGGCATTTTACAAAAATGTATGATAGTCTGCAGGGGAGTTTTTACATTGTTGTTCAAAGTCGAATGAGACCTAAAGCTTAAGAGCTTCAGGAACATTCTGAAAATACTATATGAGCGTCTGTGAGGTGCCAAGCACTGTGCTGGGCTTCGAGATACCCAGGATCTTTCCTCCGGAGACTTACAACCTAATGAAGGGATGAAATGTTTGAATAAATAATGGCAACTGCCTCCTAAAGGCTGTTCTAATGGTATTACAAGGGACATCGGAGGAATTGCTAAAACTGGCTGGAGACATCCTGGAGGGCTTTCTGGAGGAGGTGACATTTGAACCAACGTCTGACAGATAAAAATTAGGAAGTGAGATAAATAAAAGAGGGACAGTGTGGATGGGGTGGGAGAAAGGAAAGGGAGCTAGGATAATTTTTTAAAAAGTTATTACTTGATTACAAATTTTCTTGAGAAAATAATAAAGGGTAATATTCCTGGGCCCTTCTATGCATGTAGAATCTCCTCGTCCATGCCGGCCTCTGAGCCTATAAAGGATTTGCTGCACCCAGCTTCTCCAAATTAATTTTTATTAGCAGTGAACATTTTCTTTCTCTTCTTATTGCCTCATGCCCCGCCCCCGCCCCCCATTAATCTGGAAAGAAGTGGAGAGTTGGTGGTGGCTGGAAAACCTGGGAGAATCTTGTTCTCCAAAAACTGAGAGAGGTTAGGGCCAAGGCTCTGACGTAGAGCCTGGGTGTTACTGAGCGCCTACAGGCAAGTCAGCCTGGCTGAGCCTGAATTCTGAGCCCCCTGTGGGCTGCTGCCTTCTCAGAGGACAGCCCACAGACAGGCAGCCACCACCCTGCCACAGACAGAACTTCAGGGTTTAGTTTTGTTACCTCCACTTGAGTCAGATTTGAAGGTTTTGTAAGTGTATCATTTGTGTTTGGTTTTTTAGTGAGAACTGATGCAAAGGATGTGGTTGAGTTCATATCCTGGCATCTGCCCCACATCCATGTGACTTTGGGCAGGACATTGAATCAGGCTGAACCCCAGTTTCTTTATCTGTAAAATTGAGAGAGCAATACTTGTGGCATGGAGAGGTTGTGAGAATTAGGGAAAGAGGCACATTTAGAGAACTTGGTTCAATAAATGTGAACTGTTATTACATGCATTCACATCAAGTGCAGAACCTCAAGTTGATCCTGGGTCCTTAGGCTTAGCCATACTGGCTTTTGGCTACTATTCATGGTGATGCCACAGGGCCACCGAGAGGAGAGAAGATCCTGAGACAGACCCCCACTGAGCAGAGAACTTCTCTCTGCCCCTCTGACTGCTTGTCCCTCAAGTGACTGTATTTAGATTGCTGCTATGAAGACCAAATGATATAGGAGGCGTGAAAGCACTTTGAAAAGTATAGTAGCTTCCATAGGAATTGGGGTCATCATCATCATCATCATCGTCATCATCATCTGACTAGGGATAGATGTTCTGATACGTTTAGAGCCCTTTAGGTTTTCACCCAGTCCCATTCATTCCACTGAGGGGCCAGGGACTATAAGTAACTTGGCTGGGACTGGCTCTACATTTATCCCACTGGGTCAGGGACTTCCTGCCAGTAAATTGGGCAGAAACTCTCCTAGGTATCCCAAGGAATAGTTGGGGACCAGTGAAAACAGAGCCCGAAATGGCCTGAGAATCGTCCAAAGTGGGGGGGATCCAGATAAAAGGCCCCAGTGACATGTTCCGTCCATCAACCTGGGAGACTGCTCATGGCCAGTCCTCAGTTAGTTAAGCAGAGCCCAATACCACCTGCAGCGGGGGTTCCTGAATCCAGGGGCATCAGGGGCCCACTGCTCCTTGTGATGTACCAAAGTGGAAATTAATCCCTAGATTGGTATGGTTGAGTTCCCCATTGCTGGAGGTTTATAGATGGAGGACCACATGGTAGAGTTTGGTAGAGGGGATTCAAAGATTAAGCAGTATTAAGTAGGCCTGACTTTGAACCTAGGATGTTGGATCTAGTTGTCTCTGAGACCTGTGGGTGTGACTTCAGGAACCAAGAGAGAAAAACATCAAGGTCCCGAACATGGGGACCAGGAGCTAGGAAATGAATCCGTTACATGTCCTGGCTCAGCAGAGTGCTTGGCCCCTATGCTCATTCATTTGTAAAACGAAATCAGTCACCCGATGAGCACTGCTTCACGCAGATGTAAGGAAGAGAACAACAAAGCTCTCTCCTTCCATAAGTAACTATCAAATCTCACTTAAGCCATAAAGCTAGGGTATCACCACTGAGCAAGATGCCATCTTTCTTTCATTCTTTCAACCAAAATGAGTTGAGGGTCATGATATGCCTGGATTCTGGGAGCTAGACAGACGGGGAGCATCGTTCCATCTGCATTTTTCTTTCTCCAACTCACGAATGCCATTCCTAGAAGTGTCCTGTGTTTATTGTCGCCTGCATTTGCCATCTCTCAAATGTGTGGGTGGGTCTGTAAGACCTTTCCCTCATAAATAGACCCCTGGGTGTACACATACACACACACACACTCACACACACTCACACCATTGCCTTTGAAATTATCTGATACTTTAAAAAGAGCCATTTCTCTTTCCAATACAAAGCTCTTGTTTTGTTTATTTTGAAGCTGTGGTCAGAAGTTTGAGGTTTTCCTAAGAGCATAAAATCATCATGAAGATGCCGAGGGCATATGAGGAGAGAGGAGGGGTGGGGAGAGCTATTTGTCTTAACTGCAAATTGTACTTTTTAGCAGTTTCCCCCCCGAGATCTGAGACTTGGTTGAGTTCATCCCCTTGACATCAAAATACAAGAGTTCAGGATACAGAGGGTTGCTTCATGTCTGAGGCCAGGGAACCAATGGGAAAAAGTAATAATAAATTGCTTTTATAAAAAAAAATGCGTGGCCACCTTTGAGCTCCTCCAAAGAAAGGAAAGGGTGGCTTTGGCGGTGTGGACTGAGGTGGGCCACGAGGGGCCTCCCCGGAACCTCCCCTGTGTATCCTCGCGTACAATAACGGCAGGTCGCAAAGCTCAGGGGAGAGGAATAAAAATGTTTTTGTTCATCTGTCTGTCTGTCTGTCTGCCAAGTGAAGGCTTATAGACCCTATCAAATCTACTCCTTTCTCTTTTTTCAGAATTCAACCAGACAGTCCAGAGTTCTGGAAATATGACAGACAAAAGCAGTCAGGATCAGCTGCTGTTTCTCTTTCCAGAGTTCAGTCAACAGAGCCAGGGGCCTGGGCAGTCCGATGATGCCTGCTCTGAGCCCCCCAACAAGAAGATGCGTCGCAACCGGTTCAAATGGGGGCCCGCATCCCAACAAATCTTGTACCAGGCCTACGATCGGCAAAAGAACCCCAGCAAGGAAGAGAGGGAAGCCTTAGTGGAGGAGTGCAACAGGTAACGCCACCACCGGAAGCTCCCTGGAGCAGGCGGGCAGACACACGGACCTGAGACCTATCCCCTGGGTCCTGGGATATTGAGACACTGGTTACCCAGACAAATGTGGCTCAACAAGGGCCTCCCAAAGCATGTTCCATGGAACTGTAATTTCAAGTTCTTTTTTTTTAAATACATTTTATTGATTTATTTTTATTTTATTTTATTTTATTTTATTTTATTACAAAGAGAAAGGGAGAGGTTTAGAGAGTTAGAAACATCGATGAGAGAGAAACATCAACCAGCTGCCTCCTGCACACCCCCTACTGGGGGTGTGCCCGAAACCGATAGATGCCCTTTACTGGAATCGAACCTGGGACCCTTAGTCCACAGGCCGACGCTCCATCCACTAAGCCAAACTGGTTAAGGCATCAAGTCCTTAATAAATAAATTGGAGGACCATCATAGGCATACTTCTCCATAGGCAGTCATAAAGGCTCTGTGTCATAAAGGTCCTGCAGTCAAGAAACCCACTTAGCTTTGTTGAATCGGTTGTGAACCATGGAATCTTTTCTCCTGGGGACTCCCTGTGTGAACTGTTATTCCAGGGAGGACAGTCTGGAGAGTGCTGGTCTAGCATATGGTGCCAGTGAAATGGGACTCACGTGTTTGGCCTTTGTATAAACCAGGGGAGAACTGTCCACGAGTCCCAGGCTGACTGTCCTCAACCAGATGCATATCCATTGGTCCCAAAGGAGACTTGGGTCTGTTCAGTGCACTCTACCCATACTGATTAGAGCTCTTTTATGTAACAACTACATGTAATTTTAAAGAAAACTATTAGATATCCTTGAGATATCTTTTTGTTTCATTCCTGCCTCCATCATCCCTTACTCCAACAATGACTTTAAAAGAGAATTTTTTTTTTTCTTGGTTTCAGGGAGGAAGGGAGAGGGAGGGAGGGAGATAGAAACGTCAGTGATGAGAGAATCATTGATTGTCTGCCTCTCGCACGCTCCCACTGGGGACCAGGCCCACAGCCCTGACCAGGAATCGAACTGCGACCTCCTGTTTCATAGGTTGACGTTCAGCCTCTGAGCACCACTGGCCAGCCATCTGACAGTGACTTTTTAAACATTCTGTTCTTGGCTCTGGGCTCTCTCTGTGTTTGGCTGGATTGGCTCTTATGGCTCTGATGGTGAGGGAGGTCAGGCCAGGAAATAGGAAGGTAGAGCGGTCAGCTATACATGTCACAGAGTCCTCACATGATATCTAAGACTCTCTCTCAAATCTGCTTATTTTCACTCTTAAAGTGAAAAAAAGGGTCTGGCTTCCCCTGGCACTCCTTTGGGGTGTCCAAACCCCCAAAGACCAGAATTCCTTTAGAGTGCTGTGAAGGGACTCAAGAGAGCCAGTGAAGGACTTTGCCTTTTGCAGGGCGGGAAGAGCAGCGATATAAGGAGGCGTCAAGAAACCCACTGAGCTTTGTTGCCTGGCCCCAGCTTCCTCTCTTCTTACTGGAGCCTCGTCAGAGGCTAAGCCCCTGGCTTCCAGGCAGCAGAGCTTGATGGTACTGTGTTCAGCCCATGGCAGCCATCTCAGCAGAGAACTACATGGGCAACTTCTTCTCTGGACAGGTTTTCGCCAGGCTTCCGCTCTCTCCTCGGCCTCTTCACTCTCCTCACCAAAACCATTGGGGTTATGTGTTTGGGGCCAAGCAGAGCCAGCCGCCCCCGGCCACCCTCGCTCACCATCTCCCCTCTCTCCATTCTCAGGGCGGAATGTTTGCAGCGAGGCGTCTCCCCCTCCAAAGCCCACGGCCTGGGCTCCAACCTGGTCACCGAGGTTCGCGTCTACAACTGGTTTGCCAACCGCAGGAAAGAGGAAGCGTTCCGGCAGAAGCTGGCCATGGATGCCTACAGCTCCAACCAGACGCACAGCCTGAACCCCCTGCTCTCCCACGGCTCCCCCCACCACCAGCCCAGTGCCTCTCCGCCCAACAAGCTGTCAGGTAGGCAGGCCCTGGACCCTATGGCCTCGGCCATCCGACCGACCCGTCTGCTTCTCCCCAACGTCTCATCTGGCTCAAGGTTTTTCAGAGGAAAAAATGCTTTGGGATGGCCCAACAGCCAGCCCCCTCCTGTTGGCAGAATATATTCTCGTGAAAGGAGTGTGTGGCAGTGGTCAGGGTTCCTCCTGAGTCCTTGCTCCGCCTCCAGAGAGCCCTCTGCCCCGCTCTTCTCTGGTCCCGTTTCCTCTCCCTCTGTGGCTGATGACCAGCAGGTCAGGGCCGCCATCAGATTGGACCGAGAAGCCTACCTGATTGGTGTGCTAGGTGCAAGCCGCAGGCAGAAAGGTTGCCTGTCCGGAGCCTGTCAGGGCTGTCAGGGCTCTGTCCAGCTCCAGCAGGAGGAGCCCAGGGACCTCTGGGGAAGGGCCACTCTGTGGGCAGCCTCTGCTTGTTGGTTCAGTGTTCTGCCAGAGTTAGGGTGGAGTCACTTGTAATATTTGCAGTGATGAGTTGGCAAAAAACCAACTGAGTACCTGCTGTGTGTGTCTGTGTGCCAGGCCCTGGCCTGGGTTAGGATGCCTATGCTGTGGGGTACGGGCTTGTCAGGATGGAATCCCACATCCCCATGGTGGGAAAGCACCCCTCTATGCTGCGTGTTGTTGCATCAGGCATAGGCGGGGGTGCGTATTTCCCCCTGGGGCTTCGTCCTTGCAGGAAAGCTGGCTTCCTGGGATGGGTGTGCTGATCGAGGCTGGTTTGATGGTTGTATAGACAAAGTGTGATGGTCCTCTGCCTGCTCTGGGATAGGACTCGTGAAAGGAGAGCCAAGCACCATCTGTAACCGGGGAGTGGCCCTGAAACCTGTTCCTCCCCTTGCCTGCTGGTTGCCCTTTGCTGGGAGAGGCTGGAGATGTGGACCTAAGTGTTGGGGGGGGGGGGGGGGGGGCAGGCTCAGAGCAACCAGCTGGGTGGTATCCAAGCATTTGTTTCACACTGTACCCTCCCATAGCATGACCTCTTCAGGGGTCTCTGGGAGCCTGCAGCTGTCCAGTGTAAAGCCCACACCAGGACTCAGAACTTCTCTGGACCCAGATCACACAGAAGGAAGGGCTCAGCCACATGGGGAGAAAGATTGGTCAGTGAAGCCCCCAGACCAACACTGGCCTGACTGCAGAGTAACTTATCCCCTTTATGGCAATTCAGAGCAGGGTTCAGAGGACGGTGGCAAACGGCTTGTGGCCGGCACCGGCACAGAGCAGCACCAGAGCGCTCGCTGACCGCAGTGATCCATGGAGCTGGAGCTGGGAGCTGCGGGGGGCGTGGCTGGGGCAAGGGGCATTATTGAGAAGACAATGGCTATTGTCCTGGGACTTGTGATCTCCACACCAAAGTCAGGGAGCCTGCAAGCCAAACAAAGGCCCAGCAGCTTTCTGACAAGCTGGGGTTGTGGTGAGGTCACCACGGAGTCCTTAGCTCGGGCGTTCTGTGTATTGACAGGAGGCCCAGGGAGCTGGGCCGGAGGGATGGCAGCAGGTCCTGGAGGCCAGGCAGGGCCTAGACCCACCTCTGGTCAGTCTGAGAAGGTGCATCCTAATGGAAGTGGATTTTCTGGGGTCCCCAGAAATCTTGACCTTTAAAAAAAAAAAAAATCTTGGGGTATTAAAGTTGGAAGTGATGTTGAAGAAGGAAACTGAGGCTGCTGATTGCCATGCCGTGTCTTCCCAGCACAGGTGTGCTCTGGGCACGTACCACGTCCCAGCACCGTGCTAGCGATGCGGAAGTCACATGGCCCTGCCCTGGCGAGCTTATGAACTAGTTGGAAGGCATCATGCCAGCGTGGAGTCCCCAGAACTAGCTTGGAATGGAGATCATCTTCGGGGGGTTCATGCATCTTTCTAGGGACAGGCTGCTATCTGTAGAGCCAGAACCGTGGGATGCTGTTCCCTTGTCCTGTCTGCCTTTCCCTCCGCCTTAATTTTCACTGAGGGCTCATCAAGCTAGTCCTTGTCCACACCTGGGGACTGGATTCTCTGGACTTGGTTTTGAGTCCTGGTGCTAATCAACCACGTTAACTCCCATAACTACGGCGTGGCCAGTTCACATAACGTCTTTGGGCCTGACTTTACTGCCTGTAAAACGGAGAGAATAGCGCCCGCCTCTTAGGGTCCACGTGCGGGTTAAATGAGAAAATGTATAAATGCTATCTTTCCCAGGAACCCATAACTACTGTCATTATCATTATCATCACAGACAACTAAAACAGTGGGGGGAAACGATAGGCAGCAGGAAGCTATTTCCTTTTACGTTTCACACACCGGGGCCTTATTGCTGAGAGGCAGTGGGATGTAGCCTGGGCTGGGCTGGTGCCTGGGGTGCAGGCAGTGGGGCTCAGTCCCAGTGTCCCCCCCCGTCAGGCTACCAGGGCGGGCGGCACAGGAGCTGTGACAGGCTCTCGGGAGAGCACCTGGGGCCGGGCAGACACAGGCCGTAGCCCAGGGCTCAGGGAAGGCTTTGGTCCGGCAGAGCCTCATGTCTTTCCTTCCCGTCACAGTCCCCACGACCAAGGTGAGGTCTCTTGGTCTCCAACCAGGTCCAAACTGTAACTGGATGTGGTGGCCGAGGAGAACCCAGCATGCAGCAGTCAGCACTAGCAACCTCTCAGGCTGAGCTGTGAAGACAAGGCTCCAGGCCCCGTCCCCCCATACCTCCTCCCTCGTTCCCCTCCAAACACCAGCATCTGAGCCAGGAGGACTGGAGGCACCTTAGAGACACGTCTTTCCCTTCAGGCCTCTCCCCTTCGCTCACCGAGCCCCTTCCCTCCCGGCCACGCTCGGCGCTGTGGCCCACTCGCCCACGATGACCACAGCGTGACCCTGGCCCTGGAATGTCCCGCACAATGGGAGCGGCAGGAGGAGCGCTTTGCCTCTGTCAGCGGCTGATTGGTTACAAGGTGCCCTACAAACACCCTGTCAGCAGAATCAGCTGTTTTCGGCGCGGCCCCTCCCGGCTTTACAATCACACAGCAGCATGCAGTCCCCGGTTGTCATGGCTTTGTGTCCCTTCTGCATGCTTAATTGACAATTACGCTGGGGCTTTGAACCAGCCTGGCTGCCGCTGATGGGCCTTCATCTTTCCAGGGAGTGTCACAGGGGCACCCTTTGTTTGCTCTTCTTGGGGGCCTGGAGTTACTGTAGCCCGGCTGCAGGCGGCCATTTGTCTTCAGCCTGGAAGGCCTTTATCTGCACCCCCAACCCCCCATCCCACCTCTTGCCAGCAGGAGCTGTCCCTGGTTATAGGCCCCATGACAGCCCATTCTGAGGCCATTGAGCAGGCCCGGAGTGATGGCCCCTGCCTCCCTTCTGGGGTGGAATCAGGAGAAAGGCCCCCAAAGGTCAGAGAGCAGGGCCGTGGCAAGGAAGAGGACTGGTTGGAGACTGGTGCTTGTATTGATCGGCTTGCGGAGGAGGAGGAGGAGGAGGAGGAAGTTGGCATGGGATGGGAGCTGGGCTCGCCTTGGGCCAAGCCATGGTGGCCTTGCTCGCTCTGTACCCTTTGCTCCAATCTGCAGCGGACTCATCCGGCCACCCTCAGCAAACTCACCCCACCACCCTCAGCAGACTCACCTCACAGCAAAGGAGGGGCAGGTCTTCACCGGCCTCCCTTCACCCCACTCACACTGTCTTCATTCTTCTGGCACCTTTCCAGATGGAGATCGGGGCTCACTCTCCTGGAAAGAAAGGGGGGCACAGGGGTGAGCTACCCTGGAGCATGCGTCTTTACTAAGAGGAGATGTTCATTTTTGTGGCTGCTTACTCCTCCCTCCCTCTGTACTCTAGTCCTCTCTCTCCAAGCCCAGCGGACTTGATTGTCCTGATGGTCAGATCAGAGCTTGGAAACCAGAGCATCCTGCCTCCTCCTCATCCCCTTTCACATCTCCTCAGTCATCGGCAGGAATCTAACCCTGGATGCCAGACAAGCCTTACTCTGGGCAAGGGTATCTGTACGGTTGCTATCATTTTCCTTGATGCTAAAGTCCACAGGACCCAAGGAAATCTCAAAAGTGCCCAGTGGCAGGGTTGTAACATAACAGCTAGTGTTGATTGAGTACTCTTTGGGCACCAGGCTCTGGGCTGAGCACCTACATACATGCAGCATCTTCGACAACAACCCTGATGGGTAGAAACCACCTGTTTCCTCATCCCCATTTTACAACCAGGGAAGGTAAGATGTTTAGAATCTAAGTGATTTGCCCAATTTTATATAGTTAGTAAGTGGCAGAGATAGGTTTTGAGTTGTCAGGCCCTGTCTATCTCTCTTTGCTTTATACAGGTGCTGAGAACTTTCCAGTCACAAAAACCATCTCTCTCTCTCTCTCTCTCTCTCTCTCTCTCTCTCTCTCTCTCCCACTTTCTTACTGCTCCCCCCTTAATGACAAAGAGGCTTTGGGAGAGCATGGCCAAAGAGGTGGGGTTAGGGTGGGGGGGTCTCTCAATCTGGCTCGTTTACTGCTCCCACCCACCCACCCAGCTGCTGCCCCTGACCGAGGTGGATGCGTGCCCCGCCCAGGGAAGGAACAAAGCCCTCTCTTTCAGGACCCCATCCCCGTCTGGGTGGGGATTTGAACTGCCCTTGCAGTCAGCAACGTCTGGGGCACTAAATGTCTTAACAACTTAATGAGACTTCTTAGACAGTGCAGGCACCTCAGCTCACCTCTGGAGCCCCACCCCCTCCCTGCGCAGCAGACAAGAGGAGGGGGTTTATGAGGGCAGTTGTAAAAATATTCATCTCGGCAACAAATGTCCCCGTAGTAAATAAGCCCCTTTGTCCCTAAGGAGCAGATTATTTCAGCTCAGAAGAAAAACAAATCTTGTCTTGAAACGTCTGCTATTTTAGGACACCCTTTTGTCTGAGTTAGAGTTCAGTGGTGGATGTGGCCCCAAATATTCTTCTTCCTAAGAACTTTATCTGGCTGCCATTTTATCTGTTAAATTTGAAGGTCGATTTATCTTGCCGTATCACCTTCCTGGGCTGCCACTAGTTTGGGGAAGACAATCAGGATATTAATGAGATTAAGTGGCCTGGCCTTCAGAGCATTCTGCCAGTTACCTTTCCCCGGATAGGGGACCTGCCTGGCCTGCATACAAAGAAAGCCTGCTGCCGGGCTGGCGGGGCTCCCACCCCCTGCACAAAGGGGCCGGGAGATACTGGCGTCCTATCACTGTAAGCAGCCCATTGGCCATGCCTAATCCCCCTGAAGGACCCTTGGGGAATTCAAGGACTCCTTTCCAGTTAGCTCTGAGAAGGCAGGAAGCTGCCTGCGCGCACAGGGCCCTGGCCTGCAGGTAATGGGAGAAGTGCCCTTGGAATCTGTTTGTTGAAGGTTTGACAGGAACTTGGACAGAATTAAACACTGAAGGTGCAAAGAGAGGCAGAAATTTGTGCAAGGGTCTTTGAAGCTAATTGCTTGATAGGAAGGCACAATTGGAGAAGGAAAAATCTGTGTGTGTGTGTGTGTGTGTGTGTGTATACATATAAATATGTGTGTGTGTGTGTGTGTGTGTGTGTGTGTGTGTGTGTATGAATGAAACAAACATAGCCATAAAATAAAATGAAGCATTCAGTTGTGGTTATCATTTTAGCTGCTCACAAGAACTCTAGTATAACGGTTAACAAACTATATTTCGTAAAGAGCCGGACAGTAAATATTTTAGGTTGTTGTTGTGTTGTTGTTGGTTTTTGTTGTTGTTGTTGTTAATATCACCCAAGGATATTTTTTTTCGTTGATTTTTAGATAGAGGGGAAGAGAGAGGGAGGGAGAGAGAGAAAAACATCGATTGGTTGCCTCCCACACACAATCCCACCAGGGCAGGGATTGAGCCTGTAGCCCTTCAGTCGGAGGGCTGATGCTCTAACCACTGAGCAACTGGCTAGGGCAATAGTCCAGGTTTTCCGACCATAGTGTCTCTTCTTCACACTGCCTTTATAGACGAAAACAGCCAGGGAGCACATGCAAATGAACGCACACGGCTGTCTTCCAAGTAAACTTGATTTTTTCCAAGAAACTGAAATTTGAATTTTCTTAGAATTTTCACGTCACGCAAAGTCTTCTTTTGACTTTCCCCAACCATTTAAAAATATAACTATTTGTTATTCTGAGTTCATGGATCAAACAGAAACAGGCTGCTTTGGCCTGTGAACCCAGTTTGCTGACCCATGTACCGGGACACTGGTTCCTACACCTTACTGCACTTGAGAATCAACTGTGGAGCTTCTAAAAGTCCCAGTGTGCAGGCTGAACCGGAGATTACCGCCACCCCCCCCCCCCAACCCCAATGTTTAACATACACTGAAGATACTCTCCAGGGTATCTTTTTGTAAACCCAGTGGGCATAGCAACCAAATCATGGGCTACAGAATACAGGAGCAGGTCTGAATTCCAGCCTCAGCTCATCCACTTACTAGCCGTGTGATCCCAAGTCTCTGGGATCTCTGAGCCTCAGTTTCTCCATGTGTAAAGTGGACACACCCACTCATGCAGATACAGGAAGGATTTAGTGAGAATAGAGGTAAAGCACCCTGGACTTTCATAAATGGTAGCCGTTACCATTCCTTGCAGAGCCTTGTTAGTTTTTACTTGTGTTGTTGTTGGGTGTTTTTTTTGTTTGTTTGTTTGTTTGTTTTGTTTTCCTCTTTTCCTCTTCGAGGTTTCTTTCAATCCTAATTTTCAGAGAATCTGAGTATTTCTCACCTTGATGCTTGCAGCAGACGCAGGCTGGCTTCTGTAGCACATGGCAGCTTCTCATGCTTCCACGAAGGACTGTTCTGTGACATCGGATGGCATTTCCAGTGCCACAGGCAAACACACTAGCCAGTGAGAGAAAGCTGAGAAGTGCCAAGGATTGTGGTGGGGGACCAGGGCTCATGAACATGTAGCAGGAGGTCAGGTTCATAAAAAGATCCTCCATTTCCTATACCTGATAGGGCTGTTTTTTTCTCCTTTAATTAAAGGAGGTGTGTATCCTGTGTGTTCTATTTAGCCCGGGTAACTTGCAAATTGGGGGTGTGGTGGGGTGTGGTACTTTCCTGGGGTTGGCCGAATCTGAAAAATTCAATGGCTTTTGTTCTTAAGAGGGAAGCTCCCCTACTCATCAGGCAAAGGGCAGTAAGAAGGGGAGGGTGGATGCAATCCCTGCAGTGAACACCGGTAATGGACAGAGGAACACAGAATTCCTGAGGCCTGACTTTCTGGAAGTCACTCCCCTCAACCCGTGAACATGTGTCTGCCTCAGATGCCTTCCCACAGCCTCGGCCCTGGCTTCAGAAGCCCCCCAGAAGCACACCTGTGAGTTCAGCCACTGGAGTCCAATAATGAGGCTCAGTCTCTCTCGTGCGTTTAAGAGTTCAAGAGTCAAGTTTCTCAGTACGAGTACTGGGCATGTCCTTCCCAAGTTGAAGGAACACCATTCAATCTTTAGTGTTTAATGACTTCCCCAAAGGGTGTCTGCATCCCCCAAGGCAAGGTGGGTACAGGCAGCCCCACGTCAGGACTACCCTCAGGCGGGTATGTGTGGGTAGCAAGGTGTAGCACCCAAAACCGGGTTGGGCTTGAAGTGTGGTTCTGTCACTGTCAAACAAGTGACTTCACTTTTTATTTTATTTTATTTTTTTAGCCTCAGCTTCTTTATCTGTAAAATGGGGATCACAATACCTATCTCCTTAGGGCTGTTGTAAGGCTTAAATATGGTAAGCCTCTGAAACCGGTTTGGCACAGTAGATAAGAGTGTCGGCCTGCGGACTGAAAGGTCCCAGGTTTGATTCCCATCAGGGGCATGTACCTCAGTTGCGGGCACATCCCCAGTAGGGGGTGTGCAAGAGGCAGCTGATAGATGATTCTCTCTCATCGATGTTTCTAACTCTATCCCTCTCTCTTCTTCTCTGTAAAAAACCAATAAAATATATTTAAAAATATATATATGGTAAGCCACTCCTAAAGCCAAGTATAGTGCCTCCCAAGGAAGGTGTGATGGATTGGGTTGACTCGGGAACCCTCAGGGCATTGAAAGGAGGAAGAGCTTGGATCTCTCTGGGTTCTTGACCAGGGTATGGTTTGCAGTTTCTCCCTGGAATTTTCCCTTTTCACGAACCCTGCTTGTTATTTGCGACATCAGAAACAGTGAAACCTGAGTGGTTCTCAATCTCCTTCCCAGGCCACATAAAAGGCATCTGGGGAGCTCATTAAAAATATCCATGGCTCCCCCACTCACGTTTTAGAGTCAGAATTTGGGGAAGAGGGTCAGGCATGTGAAGTTCCAACAAACTCCCTAAGAGATTTAGATGGAGAGTCAGGACTGTGCACCAGTAGGCTTGATGGAACAAGAGGGTTCTGAAGGGGTTGGCAATCATCCTGACAGCCCCTTATTGCATGAGGCAGCTGAGATGAGGGGCCCTGAAGTAGGATTCAGGAGACCTGAGTCACTAAGGAGCAGAGATGACCTTGAGCAAATCTCGGGGATTCTGGCAAGTGAGGGTTTTCAGCTCGAACAGGTTCTTTAAAAAATATGTGTGTGTGTGTGTGTGTGTGTGTGTGTGTGTGTGTGTGTGTATATATATATATATATATATTTTTTTTTTTTTTTTTTTTTTTTTTTTTTTTACAGAGAGGAAGGGAGAGGGATAGAGAGTTAGAAACATCAATGAGAGAGAAACATCAATCAGCTTCCTCTTTCATACTCCCTAATGGGTATGTGCCCGCAACCAAGGTACATGCTCTTGACCAGAATTGAACCTGGGACCCTTGGGTCCGTAAGCCGATGCTGTATCCACTGAGCCAAACCTGTTAGGGCCGGACAGGTTCTTATTTGGAGATTGTGTAGAGCATCCAGTCTTGGGGCCCAGGACTCTGCTGCTTGAATTAACAGAGGGAAGTTTACCGTTGTGATATTTTATTGTTACGCTCCTCATCTGTCTCTCTCCCTCTTGCTCCCTCTTGCTCCTTCCCCATTTCAGGAATTGTGTGCTGTTAGAGGCCTTCCACCTTTATTAGGGACCAATAGAGCTTTACAGCACCAGAAGATTGGGTGGGGCCAGTCACAATAAACAGATTTATAATGGGTATAAACGAGAGACCTATAACCGCTGCAAGTTAACACTTTCGGGGCCTTTGAGTGGCAGCTTGCTTGCCCCTGCCTTCCGTCCCTGCCTACTGCAGGTGCCTCTTCCTATTGAGTGGGGTTGGCAGTGAAGTCCAGTGACCTCTTGCTCAGCAAGGGTGGAAAACCTCTGAACAGCATCTATGTATGCAACATCAGTTTGCATGATGGGCACAAAATAGGTGCTTCATTTGTCTCAAGATGGAGCCTTCTCCTCCTCCTCCTTCTTGAGAATCCTACAGCAAGGGTTTGCATTCCAACCCATCAGAGAAAAAGTAACTCGTATTCTCACTGTGAGGAAGATGGTCTCCGAAGTCTCTGAAAATCTAGTTCAGTACGTATGTATTCCACGTGTCAGAGGCGTGGGCAGTCACATTCACATGTAAACGCGAACTTGCTTTCTTCACCACTGTGTCCTCAGTCCATAGCCCTGGGCCCGGAACATGATAGACAGCCCATGTGTTTGTGGAAGGGAGATAGATATTATAGAGGGCTTTCTGTCCAGAAGCTTAATACCTGAATCCCCTGTTTTATAATCTGTTATTCAATTTCAGAGTTAGACTGAGCATTTATTATTTAAAGCATAGTTTTCTTTTTCTAGGAACAATGCCATTTGCTCTGCCTCCATTAATTCTGCTCAATCAAAAAAACAAAAACAAACAAACAAAAAACCCTTAACATTAAATGCTACCAGGAATTTTTTGAAGAACATATTTGTTATTCTTTCTCCCTAATCTTTTACCAGTTTAGATAGTCTACTAGTTTAGTTCTTCTAGTTAGTTTTATGTTCTACTAGATTAGTTCCTTTTATAATCTCTTGGGCAAGAAAAGAGCTAGAACAGCTCTTCCTAAGTTTCTATTGAGTGAACTGAGGTTTAGAAAAGGGACTGGACTTTTTTTTTTTTTTTTGTGCAAATCAGGATCATTTAGAAAAGCAGAAAGGAAACTGCCCAGCTCCAGGCAGCCACCAGCTCTCCAGGGTGCTCCCTGAGCACTTCACTGGAGCTCCTCCTCAATGGAAGTCAGTAGTCATTCACCTTCAGAGTCTTAGTGCCCAACACCTGGTGCTCCCTGGGCCCAGCATCCATGAGCTGGTGATCAGTGGCTGTCTGTCATGATGATGGTGATGATGATAATGATGATAATGCTGATGGCACTGTCCTCACCAACGGTGATGAAGAGGCCGGGGTCTGGCCAGGCAAACGCCCTTAACAAGGCAGCTCTGACACTTGCCTCAAAGGATCTTCTCCCTCCGTGTCACTTCCCAGTAGGGTCCTGCTTATGAATAGGTCGCAGTGGAAAACCTCTCTTTTCTAAGGCAATTTTATTAGCCTTTTAGTCACAATACAGATGTCTGTTTATAGGGCCTAACTTTTGTGTGGACACCCAGTGGCCAGTCTGCTGATGGCTTTATAGCCTTCCCCCCTGTAGCCCAGACCCACAAGAAGCAGCATCATTCTCCTCGTCAGCCAAGCCCAGGGGCCTTTGTTGCAGCCAGATGGCCCCTGCCTGCAAAGGCAGCCTCTTGGAAAGAGACCTGCGGAGCCAGGCCATCGCAGGGCTCTGTCTGTCCCCACAGCTGTAGGCCTCGCGATGGCCACCGGTAACCCTTCCTAGTTTTACTCTAGATTCCTTTGGAGAAGGAGGCATTTAAGTCACTCATTAATTGATGATCCTTATCCCCAAATCAACCCAGGGGGCCTAAGACTGGATTCTAACATGATGAGCCTAAATTTGGGGTCCCCACCCATAGCCCAAAACCTTTAGAAAAGGTAATCCTGGGCTCATGGAAGCACCCGTTCCCATGCCCCTGACGGCATCCTAGGTAATTAAGGGGTGCTATGAGGAGGCCCCAAGAAGTAGAGAATGGGCGAGGTCCTCGGAGACATCTCATCGGCCCTTTATAGATAAAGCACTGTCCAAAACTCCGGTGTGAAAAGGCAGGCCTGCTGTGTCACACTCACTCCTCAGCACACGCACCTCCCATCTTCACAGCGCCCAAATGTGTCCATACTACTACTTCTTTGAGATTATATTTTAATCTCACTTTCTCCTTCTCTCTTCCTCCTTAAAAACACATGCCTCTCCCTAACCTCAGAAAAACCAGGAGATTCAGAAGATAAATGTACCCCTATCACTTCTCCACTGCTCAACTCAGACTACAGAGGAAGGGAGCGTGGAGCCCTTCGAGTTGAGGTGTAGGCCATTCACCCATCACTTACACATTCAACAAATACTTCTGGGAGCCTTCCAGGCTAGGCTCTGTGCAAGATGCTGAGGCCCTGCCCTCACTGGGCTTTTGTTCATTCCAATGAGAGAGACAGCCAAGAAACAAGTAAACACATAGGATAGTTTCAAACTGTTTTGGAACTATAGACGTCTCAACATATCTGGAGTCCATTTGGAGCTTGTGGGGAGAAGGGAGAAGGGTCAGCTTCAAAGGACCACTGACTTGCTGGGAGACCCTTAGCAAGAGGGTCTCCTCCTCCTCCTCGAACCTCAGCTCTCCACTCAGTCACCTGACCCCCTACCCGTGACACTCTGAGAAGCAGACAGTGTCAAACACTCCCATATGTGAGGACTTCTCAAGTTCTTAAATGCCAGCCTGGCTTCTAGGCTGAAGTGTCCATCGCAAACCATCTGACGGTGGTGCTGGCTGGTGGAGCTGGTGGCGTTTGTGTCCCTTGTACCTTCCCACAGGTGCACCGTGTACATTAGCTTCTGTTCTCAGCCAAGATGCTTTTGATGGAAGACTTTTTCCCCCCTCTTTTCTTGGTTACATTTGCTTTGATTTTTATAAGAAAACCAGTTTGTGGGCTTCCCCTTAAGTATCACTCCACTTTTGCTCCTTGAGTTCAAGAATGTTTACCATCCCTGTAGGCCTGTCTGTGTTTCTCCTCTTATGAATTGGGCTCCTCAGTAAGCCACCTCAGGTAGAAAGACATCTGGATTTGAAGCCAGCCCAGTGTTTAAATTACTTTCATCTTGCATCAGCTTTTTCCTCCTGGACTTTCAGATTTTTAAACTCTTTGCCCACATTCTTTAATTCCTGCAGAGGCAGGAATATTAATAAGAACTGGCAATAGTCCTGTGCTATCAATGAGGAAACTGAGGCAGCAATGCTAACTCATTTGAGAGCCTTCTGGAGTTGTCAGTCTCGAGCCAGGGAATGGTCCACACTCTTTTATTCCAAACGTGTGTCTCAGAAGTGCACTAGACTGCGTCATTCCTGTCTCTGCCTCTCTCCTCAAGAAAGCGATTCTTCTTTGCAAAAAGAGGGAGTGGATTTCTTAAGACTCAGTGCTGAGCCCTCAAGACTGGCTGGTTCCTCTGGGTCCCCTCCCCAACCTTTTTTGGAAAGACAGCGCTGTCTACCACAACTGATGGACATGGCTGTTTCCTTTTGGAAGGACTTTCTCCTTTGCCTGGAGTCTAATTCCCAGTTTTTAGACCCAACAGTGTTGGGCTGCGCTCTGCTCTGCGTGAGGTTAGGAACACAGGGGAAGAATGTGTGTGACAGAGCCCTGGCCAGTTGAGTAATGTTTACTCTGTTGGTGGCTGGGACGCTCGCTCCTGCTGGCAGAGGTCCACCAGCTAGAGGAACATTCCTGCATTATCAGGGATGGGAGATTGGCTTTGAAATGTCAAGGGTGGAAGGCATCCCACCAGATTCTGGGTGCAGCTCCCAGACCCCAGTGGAAGGGACCCCAGGCTTCAGTGCCAGAGACCACACGAGGGCCAAGCTGAGCCTGTCATTGCCCTGGAAACCCCACTTCCCCTCCTCTTCTCGCTAAGTGAGTAATTCTGGCCATGCTTTCCGGGCTGACATTACTCTTCTGTTTGCCCAGCATTTTTCTCTCCCAGGAAAACCCGGTGCTTTTCTAACCTTGCTTTATTCATTCATTCTTCTGGCTTCTGAAGAAGGAAGATCTGTTTGGCCACTTTAGAGACAAAAATGTCAAGGCCCCAAAGCTCACAGGCCCAGAGTCAAAGCAGAGAGATAGAAAGAATTAGTTCAAAGTGTGTGTAGAGTCTAGACACTGGTGCCTTTTGGTTTCTGGAATTGTGGCATTGGAGTCTCAGCTGCTTTTTCAAGCTCCTGGAGAGCTGGGTTAGATACCCGGGCTCCGTGAGCTGTGGTTCTAAGTCCCTGAGCGCAGGTTTCTGAACAATCTCTGTGGTTACACACTGAGCAGCTCCCCTCTGTAAGGCAACTGGTGTGTGTCTTTGAAGACAGGTGCACAGCCAGTTCTATAGAACCCAGCATATGCATCATCAAAGCCACCATGTTTTGTCAAATCACACCATAAAACCCACAGGGCTTATGGGGGGAAATGGGGTGGAGGGCACAATACTCAAAAACTCCGTCAGTAGCCAAAACCAGTTTGGCTCAGTGGATAGAGCGTCGGTCAGCGGACTGGAAGGTCCCGGGTTCGATTCCAGCCAAGGTTGCGGGCACATACCCAGTAGGGAGTGTGCAGGAGGCAGCTGATCGATGATTCTCTCCCATCTATGTTTTTACTCTATCCCTCTCTCTTCCTTTCTGTAAAAAATCAATAAAATATATGTTTTTTTAAAAACTCCATCAGTGACACCTTTTAAACAGATAAGAATCTAATAGAAAACATCAGCAAGGTTTTACTCCTGATAAGTGATTAAGGACTAGATAAATGCTGTGAGATAATAAATATGGCACTTGGTCTTGAAAAAGTCCCAAAGTTTGCCTGTGGATGTGGGTGTCAGAAGGGTTGCAACTTGTGAGCTACCATGAAGCGGTGGGCTAAGGGTAGTGGAAATCGGAAGGAAAGTTGTGGCTCCAGATGTGGACAGATGCAGCTTATGGCACATGCAGTGAACTGATGGTGGGCAGTAGACGTTTTTGAGCGGGGGGAGCGGAATGCACGCTTATGCACACAAGTGTGTTTAATGTATTTCTGTGTAGCTCCATTCAGGTGGGTACAGATGTCTGGATTCTTCAAATGCGAAATTCATGTTGCATTTAAATTATTTTCTAATATATCAGTAGACGTGAAAGAAACCCACACTTTCAGTACAAACTTTACTGCAGAACTGACTATATTTTCTCTTTCTGCCAGAGGGATGCTTCCTTGTTGTGAGGCATGAATACTCAAAGTTGCTGAAGGTTCATTCAATAAATAGTCCCCGTTTCAGGCCTTCTGGTAGGCTCTGAGGGTGCAAAAATGAGTAAAGGCCATCTCTTCCTTTAAGAGGGGAAGACAAGTAAAGATATCATCAGAGCATTAAGAGTCTCTACTACATTCCCATACACAGAACGGAGCGGATAACTACCAGGACGAATCAAGGAAAACTTCCCAGAGGAGGTGACATTTAGCTCTCTTATAGGATGTGACATGGAAAAGAAGGGAAGAGCTTTCCAGGCAGAAGGAACAGCATAAGCAAAGGCACAGAGGCAGCAGGTGTCAGGGCCTGTGTGAGGAATGGCGGGCCCATATGAAAAAGCAAATGATTTGTCTCTGTCCCACATGCTTCCAGGAATTCAGGAATAGCACCATTATCCATGATGCTGAGAACTAGGAACAGGTGAAAGTACGTAACCTCGCCGGGGCCTCTGGGATATCTTTAGATCCCAGCTGAGATAACGTCTGCTGCTGGACATACCTGCTGTGGTTCATAGGGTCAGGGATAGGGACGTGCTCAATTGGTGACCTGAGCCAGGAAGTGAGTGGAGGGTATATGGCCACCTTCTGGCCTTGTCATTTCTCCTATGGGGCCTCTGGGGCTATTAAGCTGGCATCTTTGGCCCGTTAATATTAAACCAGAGTCCACACAGCATATTTATTTTCAGAGCTTACAATGGTGAAGGAAAAGGGAAGATGACATTTCACTTCTTAACACAGTGCCTGGCATGTGCTCAAATCAGCCTTTCTAAGAATGTCATTTAGAGAAAGACAGTTCCAAAGGAGGAGGAACGGATGTGTCTTGAGCAACTGCTATGTGCCAAGCATGGCCTGGGTTCTTTGACATCCGTTAACTCCTCAGTCTTCTTCCCAATAAGCTAAGGGGTGAATGTTAACAGTAAAGAAACCGAAGTTCAGGGAGGTGAAGTAACTTCCCCAAGGTCACACAGCTATTATGTGGTAGAGCCAAGGTTTAAACCCAGGTTGCCTGGCTCCTGAGACTTCTGCTTTCATTCTCATCTCAAGCCCTCTTCTGAGTTTGTGAAATACACAAGCACCTGGCCTCTCCTTCCTTTAATAAGAGCACCAGCCTTGTGATACACCCTCCACCGCCAAACCCCTCCCCAAATCAGGCACTTGGCTGATTACAGGGCCCAGAGTGATTACTCAGTTCCAGGTGAGAAAAGCATCAGTGGGAAGGGTTTTAGGTACATGCAGAGCTGATGCATGGCCTCGTGTCTAGTTCCCACCACACTCTACAGTGAAATAGCCCTCTCTCCACCGTGGGAAGCCCTCTGGCTTACAGATGAGGAAGCTAGAGTTCACCCAATACATGGATGGCAGAGTGAAGATCAAAACATGGATTCCTAATGCGCAGACACTACCCGTCAGCCAGGGGTCTTTAAAGGAATGTACAGAGGTCTAGGCCCAACCGTGCGCAGACAGAGCAGGTCCCCTGTTTTGTTTCTCACATGCTGAAGCTCTGCTGGGGAAGAAGACAGTGTTTGAAAACCACAGCAACCTTGGGCTGTACAAATGGCCCTTGGCTCTCTCCTGCCAGACTCTCTTGTGAAGAAGGCTTTTGTTTCCTGTGCATATCTTTGGTTAATTATTTTTAAATAAATAATTATGTAGCCTGTGGCAGGGGAGAAGCCTCCCAGTGACCCATATTTGATCATCAGCGGGCTGGCCCTCTTCCTTCAGCCAAACTAAATAGGCTACAACCAGAGTCTGTTTGACTTGAGACTGAATCGATGATGGGGACAGGCTGGGGGCGAAAGCACACCTGACTCCCAGCGTTATCACCACTCTCTCAGGAGCAGAGCATCTTGGGGAGGTAAATAGCTAGTCAGGGAGTCAGAGAAAGCAGGAGAAAGACAAGGGGAAGTCCAGTTGCTCCAAAAGGAGAGGAGAGGACCAGAGGGCCTCAGTAGTCCACTAGGTTTGGATGCTCTGGAAACTATTCTCCATGGATAGGTAATTCCACTCAGTGCTTAGAACCTGCCTTACGTTGTCTAAAATGCTTGAGTCTTGGGCACATATTTTGGGGTCTATTCCTATACCAACACCTTCCCCCAGCATCTCCCTTAGTGGTTGCCATTTATTGAGCATTGTGCTAGGAACTTTCTAGGTGATATCTCTAATATGAAAATAGGAAAGCATTCTCTCCATTTTATGAGAGGAAACTATTAAGGCACAGAGAGAAAAATTTCCCAAGATTACACGTATGTTAAGAGCAAAGTCAAGATTTGAACCTGAGTTTGTCTAGCTCCATAGCCCACAGTCTTCCCACCGCTGCTCCTCGTTAGAAAATTCTTTCACCGATTTGAAGTCTGCTTCCCTCCTTTCCATTGAACATAGCTCTGACTTCTGAGCTCACAAGCTTCGGGTCTTTCTTCTTCCCTATAGCAATACTATGGGCTAATGGGAGTGGAGAAAAAGGACCTCATTTAATCCAGTGGGACAAAGGAGAGGGTGATAAATAGGAAAGCAGGGGGTTGCAGGTCAGCGCAAAGGAAGACAGACAGGACTAGGCAGGGGGTGCTGATTTGGAGATGTGGAAGCCTTCCTTTCTTTTAACTTCATGGCTCCTCTAATTCCCCAAAAGTGTAAAGGCCCAGACCAATAGCTACTGAACGTTAGTGCTGCCCCACTATCAACACCGCCCCCATTAAGAGCCCCTTGAATCAAAGGATGGGGAAAACAACCAATAGTAGAAGCCCGTAGAGCGTGCGTTCAACCACTTGATAGTCAAACACGTTGCTCTTGAAGGTTAGAGCCCTGCTTTAGCACTTATTTGTCTTCTCCCAGCCCTCATAAGCTTCAGGCCATATCAGCCTTGGATAGTGTCCTTTAGGGGATCCAAGAGAAACTGGCTTGGGTCCCCTGTTGGCAAGCTTTGTCTTAGTGGATTGGAGGCTGCAGTTATGACAGCTTACATGGCTTCTGGGGGTCTTTGTAGCCTCTTTGGGAAGGAGCAGAGGCGGGAAGGGGGAGAGACAGATAAGCAGAATTAATATACTTTACTTTTTATTTTTATTGTTTGAAGCATTACAAATAATAGTACTTATATCTCCTTTTCCCCCCCTTGACCTCCCCCCAGCCTCCCTTACCCCCCAGCATATGCCTTCACCTGCCCCCCGTTATCTTGTATCCATTGGTTATGTCCATATGCATGCATACAAGTCCTTCAGTTGATCTTACAGCCCCCCCCCTCCCCGCCCCAACCTCCCATGCCTTCCTGCTGTAGTTTGATAGTCTGTTCAATGGTTCTTTATCTCTATAACTAGAATTAATATACTTTAAAAAGTTATGTTTTATCTTGGGAAACTGGGCAAAAGGAGAAGTACAGCCAAATAGTTGGCCCACCTCTCCAAATGAGTTCATGCCTAGAACATCCAGTCTGCCTCCCTTGCAGAACAGCGTCCCCCAACCCTTTTTATGTCAAACCCAAAGCAAAACACAAAAACACTCTCTATGCTTTGAGCTTAGAATGAGCTGCCCAGCCACATCAGCTTTGTCTTTGGCTGTCTGGTGGGCACATCAAGCAGGACTTTGATTCTGCAAACTTACCCAGGTTCTTTGTCCAGCTTCTGCTTCCTTCAGTTGTCTGATCTCTACCCAGCATCTTCCCTTTCCTGAGCAAGAGGGTGGGTCAGGGCAGTAAGGTTATATTCAAACATGCTTGGTTCTCCCCTCCCTTACAGACCAAACCACAGTACACACTAAGCACCTACATCCCACCTGTGTGTGCTGCTGCCCCATCCCCCAGCCTGCCCCTGTGCCCTGAAAGTCAGTCAAAGGAATGGGAGTCCCAGAGCCAAAGACTCCTAGCTGCAGCCCCATCCCTGTCCTGCTTTGCCTGTGACCCCCAGGCCTTTTGGGCTCAGCCAAAACAGTGGTGCACAGAGACAGATGCATTTTGCTATGGCTCTTTCAAGGGTCATTGGGTGAGTGCCTCTTTGTCAAATAGGTTAACTCATACTTTGCAACATAGCCGAGAGATGCATTTTGAAGAATAAAAAAAAAAATATTCCAGCCAGGAAGGAAAAAACCCTGAATCCTAAAAGAACTATGCTAATGCAGCAACAAGCAGAATTCATTCACTTGACACGTATTTACTGAGGTGCTACCAAGTGCCAAGCCACTGGAGATGCACCAATGAGCAAAATGTCCTGCCCTCATGGAGCTTACATTGCAAAACCCAATAAAGGCCTTTCCCCTAGAAAAAGGCCGCCAATATTTCTTGTGGGTAGACAGAGGAGAAGAAAGCAATTTTGTTTTCCTGTCATCCACTCGTTTGAGAACAAGGGGAGGAGTGGAGTTAAGTATTCTGGGGCCCTGGTGGCACTAATGTTCACGGTTGGGTCTGCCTTGTTTTGCAGGAGTGCGCTACAGCCAACAGGGAAACAATGAGGTCACTTCCTCCTCTACAATCAGTCACCATGGCAACAGCGCCATGGTGACCAGCCAGTCTGTTTTACAGCAAGTTTCTCCAGCCAGCTTGGACCCAGGCCACAATCTCCTCTCACCTGATGGTAAAATGGTGAGTACACCTGGGCCATTGTAGCTCTGGAGCTGATAAGATAAGAGGCAAAACAAACACAACTTCTCACAAGGCCTGCCTCAAACAATGAGCCATTGTAGCCCTACTGGGGAAGATGGGGGCTGCCCAGAGTCGGAATGGGAAGGTAGAATGGGTGACCCAGCCTTTGGCGGGTGGAAGAGGTGTTCGGATTGAACCCAGCCAATAAATCTGACAGAGCTCTGCTCTCATTTTATTGATCGAATGCCTCATAAAGGAGCAGGCCGGGTGGGACACTGTTTGCTTTGGAGCTGCCAATGACATTTGTGTTGATAAAATGTTCATTCACCACCACCCCCAACCCAAGGCCTCCCAAGCCAGTTTTTCTAACCCAGAGAGGGCCTCGCTTTTTCTCTTCACCAAACACTGGTGCTGGCAAGGAGAGTAATTAAGTCAGGATTTAGTGGATGGCAGGCGGGGAGAGCCTTCTTGAACAGGGATTTTGAAGAGCATTGGATGGCATGCTAGTGACGATCTGGCACAGAATGGCACACGGGGTGGGGCAGTGCTTACAGGGTGGGTGAGAAGCACCGACTTTGAAGTTACAGTGACAATTCAAATCCAAGCTCCAGCACTTAATAGCTGTATAGCCTGGAGCAGGTTACTGAGCCACTCCAGGTCTCTTTCTCATCTATAAAATGGAGGTAGTAACAACAGGGCTACTGAAGAGACAAAGGCGGTAACATAGGAAGTGCTCAGCGCAGTGTTTGGTAAGGTAAATATTCAATAAGTGACGGTGTGGCCCAGCTGGTGAGGCTCAGGGGTTGAGCGTTGACCTATGACCGGGGAGGTCAGTTCCATTCCCTGTCAGGGCACATGCCCGGGTTGCAGGCTCAATCCTCAATACGGGGTGTGCAAGAGCCAACTGATCAATGAATCTCTCATCATTGATGTTTCTCTCTCTCTCCCTCTCCCTTCCTCCCTGAAATCAGAAAAAACATATTTAAAAGGGGGGGGGGGGGGAGTGGCAGTATTGTTGTTATGTTAACATTAGTGTTATTCTCTTTGAATGACGTTTTCTATATCCATAACCACAGTCCATGCCCAGATGTAAGTTAAGCACACTTGGTGAGGAATGGACTCTCTGAGTTTGAATTTTCAAGGTTCGAATCCTCTAGCAGCACAATTACAGGGGAGAGCGGCCCATGAGCAAACACAGGCATTACGACATCGGTAAGGGTAGGAAATGGAAAACTTTAGTCTTTGGTCATGCTCTGTGTTTCAGGCAGAGTGAGGGGGGGGGAGGGGCAGGTTCCTGGCTTCTATGCTCAAGGTGGAGCTGCATGTATTCCCTCAAGGTGTCTGACCCAGAGGTGGTGGAGGCCGGAGTGGGGGGAAGGGCCAGGGAGCAGATGCCATTTTAGACCTTGACGTGTGTGCTGTATGGGCAACACAGGAATGGTGAGTCACAGGTGATTGAGTCCCAGCTCCCCGGAGGGAAAACAAAGTGTAGTTTCTGAGGAGAGAGCTGGCCTGGCCAACGCTGGTTTCAGGGCACCCGAGCTGATCTCCCTGGCAGGGTGTCTGCAAAATAAGGGAAAGGAGGACCCTGGGGGAGGCGTTTTGCAGCCTCCTGGCTCCCCCTTTTGCCTTCAGCTTCTCCATGGAGAACAGTTTGTCTCGGCTACCTTGTGAGAGGCACAGGCAAGTCTGTATGAGTTCTCAAGAGTCACTTTGAGACCCAAACACGTAGGGATTACCCAGGCTTCCTTAGAGAAGGAGCCTTGTAGAAGAAAGAGGTCTTGACTTCTCAGTGGATGTTTTCCTTGGAGTATCCCTTTGAACCCTCCCCCTGGACCTCCTAAGAGGCAGCCTGCCTCACCCAGGCAGGGCTACCCCAAGGGCAGCCTGCAGACACGCTTTCTTTTTGCTGTTCTGCTTGACAGTGCCCTGATGGGCAGTACATTCTTGGATTGACGACTGACCAAGACAGCACACCTCAGCCTTGGCAAACACCTGGAAGCTTGTGTGCAGGAACCAGCTTTTCACCTGTCTCCAACACCCTGGCTCATATGTTACGTCTGTTTTCTGTTAATATCTAACAGATCTTGGTCCACCAAGGCAACAATAATTCAGGCATGGGGACCAGTGTGTCCAAATCTTGGGCTCTGCTATTTATCAGCAATAGGATGGGTATTGCTCAACTTCAGTTTCATCTGTAAAATGAAGGGGGAAAAGGGGTCATGGGTATGAGAATGGTTTATCGCTCCGCTGTTCTTTGGGTAAGGCCTGTGCAAGGAATGTGTGCTTTCAGTAGGACTTGCATTCGCAGTCTTCCTCCAGATATTGGTTTTGGAAATAATGCTGATCCATTTGCGCTCCGTTTTGTTCTTTCTGTGCTCCACCCCTGCCCAGATGGCATGCGTTGACAAAGAGCTGGCCAGGGCTATGGTTGCAGTCTGTGCATGTTGAACCTTGTTTTTTTGTGTGTGTTTTTAAAGCATGTACTGGCTATTTTCACAGCATCAAAGCAGTGTGACCTAATGGCGAAAAGCTCAGGCCTCAGAGTCAGGTAGTTGCTTTCAATGCCAACTCTACCACTTGGGCACATTTGTGTGCAAAGTAGGGAGAATAATACCAACCTCATAAGTTGTAGGCAGGTAAAGCAGCTGGCATAGTGAAAGGACTGCACTTGGCAGCATTAATTCAAGTTCTCTGAATTATCATGTAAGGATCATGACTGATATCCTTAGCAGCCCCCTGGCTTCCATTCGTTCTGGAGGCAAATAAAAAATAATGGTTGCAGCCCTAGCCGGTTTGGCTCAGTGGATAGAGTGTGGGCCTGAGGACTGAAGGGTCCCAGGTTTGATTCTGGTCAAGGGCACGTACCACAGTTGCAGGCTTCATCCCAGCCCTGGTCAGAGACACATGGGAGGCAACCAATCAATGTGTCTCTCTCAAGTCAATGCTTCTCTCTCTGTGTCTCACCCCTTCCCTAACACTCGGGAGGGAGGGAGGGAGGGAGGAAAATAATGGTTGCATTTTAGAGTGGGAAGGAATTTGACCAAGATTACCCAGACATAGTAAGTGGGTGTTATTTAAACTCCAGCAAAACTGGGTTTGGATTCTGGCTTCCTCGATTACTAGTCAAATGACATAAACTAGTTTCTCAATTCTTTGAAGATCGTTTTCTTAATCTGGAACATAAGGGCAATCATCATAATGCCTTGCCTCTTGGTGTCAGTCTCTCTCCAGGGCAGTCAATGAAAGCACTTTACGAATTCTACAGCCGTCCACGTTTACGTTGTTTGTATCATTGGCACCCACGTTTCTCTTTCACCACTAAACCCAAGAACTGGCAGAGATCACTGTCACTTCTTTGACTTTTTCTGAAGGACTGCATTACCCAAGGAAAGTCTGAAGGCACATTACTGACTTTTTTTTTTTTTTAATGGCTCTGACATTTTGAAAAACAAGTCCAGCGAACAGGCTGGTTTTCTCTTGTTTGATGTGGCTGGAATTCCTTCTTGGTCACATGACCCCTAACTCACTTCTTGATGCTCATTTTGAAAACACAAACAAACCTGTTTGGTTTTTTCTTTCTTTCTTTTTCAAATTAACCTTGGAAGCTATGGGGCTGATCAGAAGGGCAGGAGAGAAGGGAGATGGTATCTTACCTCGGTGCTGGTGGGAGACCTATAATCCGAGCAGTTCTGGGTAACAAGAGTTAGAAGAAAAACTGGACTACATCTGATGTGTGTATCCTAACCCTAACGCACCTCTTAGGATTCCTGATGCCATCCAGAATGTCTGGATTAATTCAGAATGAGGGGGGATGTCTTAATAATTTTTAAAAATTATGTTAAAACTGTAAATTGTAGTCTGGTTTGTCATGAAAAAAAGAGAGAGTGTGTGTATGTGTAACTTATCAGTTTCTTATAATTAATGGGAAAACATTGGAAGCATTTCTGGTAACATCAGATTCACAGCAAGTACATTGATTACAGCTGTTATTATTTATACCAACCAATGCAATATGACCTGTACACATATTAGTACTAGCACATAAGAGACCCTATCAGCATTATATGCTTATGATACCATTATACACTTGGAAATGAAAAGAATCAAAATGGAAAAGACACTTTTAGGAATAAATAAAAGGAATCAATTGTCAAGAAAAGATTCAGAGTGGCCGTGTATGAAGTTAACACATAAATGCCATTAGCTTTTTCTTACTAATCTGCCACTAGAATGTAATGGTAAAACAGAATGGTTATAACTGAGGCCCACAGCTCATCTAGCAATACAATATCAGCTACTTGACAAAAGAAAATTCTAATGCATAGTAGAGATTTGAAAAAGTAGAGAAGCTCGATACTAGCTGATCTTCCCCAACCCTTAGTAATAGGTACAGGGGTGGGAAAAAAGCTTTATATAAAAGGTAAAAACCTGAGTCCTAAAGTCTGATAGTCCCAAGCTTAAATACCAGATGTACCATTTACTAGTAGTTGAATCTTAAGCAATTTGCATGTCTATGCTGAGCCTTAGTTTTCCCATCAGTGAAATGGGAGTGGCAGGAGTATCTGCCTCATAGGACTATGGTGAGGTTTGTGTGTTAATGTCTGAGCAGTGCGTGGCAGAGCTTGTAGTCCGCGAGAGCTTCCCTGAGCTCCTCTCTGGTCCCTAACCTGCTCTCACTGGGGAATCCCAGAATATTTCTTCATTTATTATTTTTTAACCATCATATGTCTTTAGCACCAATAACATAGAAGGCATAGAGCAGGACAGAGGATACTTCTGAAGTGAGCAAGTGACAACCATATAATACTCATGGGCAGAAGAATCAGTAAGGCAGGCTGGTAACTCTAAGATAGTCAACAAAGGGAAGCACCATAAGGGAAGGGATTATTGTCTATTTTTTTTTTACTGCTCTTATCTTCAGCACTTAGAACAGTTCCGACCTGGAAGTAAGTGCTTAATAATTGTTATTGAGTGAATGAGTGATTGAATGAATTCATCCATTAATTAGTCGTGCTAAGGAATTGCTGAGTGGTGTCATTTTGGACACTGCTGTTTGCAGTTTTAATTCCACTTATGCTACTCTTGTTTTTTCTTTCCAGCAGATCTCCGTCTCAGGAGGTGGTTTGCCCCCCGTCAGCACCTTGACGAATATCCACAGCCTGTCCCACCATAACCCCCAGCAATCTCAAAACCTCATCATGACACCCCTCTCTGGAGTCATGGCCATTGCACAAAGTAAGCCTTGTTCTTTATCAGAAAACTCGAGGGCACAGAGAAGTAGCATGGGAAGTGAGTCAACTGGTTAAAAAAAAAAAAGGACTAAAGAAGACCCCCTTCAAACTCACCCACCACTTGTGGGTTTGATTCACCTTGTTTAGTTTCTTATCTCGCTCCTCAGCAATATTTGGATTGTTTATCCTAAAACAAGAAAAAAAAATTATGCGATGGAGTTGAATCTTGATCACAGCTTACCAGCTGGTGCTTCTAGGTTCCAATCATTGAATCGTTGTGAGGTTCAGTTTCCTAATCTGTAAAATGGGTTGCTGATCAATGACAGTGTGCGTAGACATACTTGTCAGTCTATAAGGCATGATGAGTAAGTATAATACTGTCGTTTATACTTTTGTCTATCCCTAAGTATGTGGGAGATTCTCCAGGATGTTGTCTAATGTTTGTGTTGGTGAAGATGGAGCAATACATGATGGGCTTCCTTCTAAATGAAATTTGTGTGATCAGATGCGACCTCTTTGGCCCAAGGTGAACTCCAAGGGAAATAGTCATAGCATCTCTGGGTTTTAAGGAGAAATAGGTTGTGGATGCCCATGTCTTGAAGATGGGGAGATGGGTCAGGTCCTTCCAGCTCCAGAAGGCTCATATTCTACAGGGAGCCTGTGCCCATCCCACATGGGCCATTTCAGGGCATGGGAGGGCAGACAGAGGCTGTATCCATGAGTGCCTCTGGGAGAGTTTTAACCTTGATTGGTATTCAGTGTATTTTCAGCTGCATAATGACAGCTCAGGCCAAGACATCACTGTGACTCTGGAAAGTATTCCTGGGAAGTCTCGGGAGAAATCTAAGGGTGGCACATGGCTCATCTTCCTTTCTGGGACTTCCCCATTGGACTCATGGCCTCCCTTGTGACAAGTACCCAAGTTGGCCACCTCTTCTGCCTTTTCCTCTCCTTCCCTCCACTCTCCCTAAACCACCTTTAGCCAGGATAGCAACTTGGGTCGCTTCTGAAGAGAATGACTTCGTATGCTTTTTAAGGGCAGACCAGGCCGAGGCCCACAGGAGGCACACAGATGGTCTGAATGAGTATGTGTGGCTCTCACCTTATCCTTAGCTGCTCAGAAATTTGTGTACTCCACATTTATTTTGGAGGGAATGGGGAATGGAGAAAGCCCTCAGAGGAAATGGGAATGGGAATGGAGAAAGCCCTTTGATGACTTAAAAAATAATAAATTAGTTTAAACTTACTGCCTTTTCACTGGGCCCTCTCCAGAAGTATGGTAACCATACTAATGCCATTGAGAGTGAGATAGGCTACCTGAATCAGCTGACTTGCTTTCTAGAAGATTTGATTAAAAGGCCCATGGGTAAGATATCCCACCTGCTTGGTTCTACAGCCAAAAAAATACATAAACCATCATTTTTTAAAATATATTTTATTGATTTTTTACAGAGAGGAAGGGAGAGAGATAGAGAGCTAGAAACGTTGATGAGAGAGAAACATCGACCAGCTGCCTCCTGCACACCCCCTACCGGGAATGTGCCCGCAACCAATGTACATGCCCTTGACCGGAATCGAACCCGGGACCTTTCAGTCCGCAGACGGACGCTCTACCACTGAGCCAAACCGGCTTTGGCTAAACCATCATTCTTATCTTCATTTTTCCCAAGTCAAGCTTTGGCTGATACAGTTTTATATATGTGTGTGTGTGTGTGTGTGTGTGTGTGTGTTTTCCCTTGGGTACTATCTGAACTAAAATTCTCCCTGAAGCTGCCCCATATTTTTCAGTTTAGTTCCTTCTGATTTTCTTCATCCATGCTTCTCTACCTTCTCTCAGTATTGTTAATCTTAATCTCCTACCATAGCCTGACAACACCAGAGTGTACATTGACTGTAAGCTGTGTGTGTGTGTGTGTGTGTATGTGTATGTGTGTGTGTACTTGGAGTGGGAGGGCACATGAAGGACGGTGAGGATCACCAGAAAACATGGCTGAGAAACAGTAGTCCTATCTGTGGAGTGTCATGATGAAGAATTAGTTGCAGGCACTCCTTTTAGCTAGCTCATGTCCTGTTGAGTATGTGGGTCCTGCCTGGGGACCACTGAGGCCATGGAGAATATGTTAACAAATTACGTGGCAGTCCCAATTCCTCCTTCTGTACTCGCCTACTGGCCTGGACACCATGCTTCTTCATAAGCAGGAATTAGTGCCCAGAAAACAGATGAAAAGGCCAAGAGTTACACTTCATGGGAGCTAGAATGACATCAGTGGCTCTCAATCCTGGAATTGAGGCACATCAGGGTCACAGACTGTGTTGAAAGTAAGATTCCTGGGCCTCACCTTTAAAGGTTCTAACTCATTAAGCCTTGGGTGGGGCCTAGGAATGTATATTTCATAAGCTCACCCAGATGATTCTAACGCACAGGCAGGTTTCAGAACCATGCCCTCAAATGTCGTCCACTCTACACAGGATAATTTGCTTTTCTGGGCAGAGGTTTCCCAACAGACAGCAACAATGGGCTCTTGGGAAACAGCAAGGCTATGGGACTTCTTAGGAGACGGAGACCATCAGAGGAAGGCAGGAGAGGGAAACAGAATACCAGGATATCAGGTGAGACATTGGCGTGGGGAGATACAGAGCCCCTGTGGGGAATTGGAGATAGGACTATTCTGAGGACGATCTGAGGACCCCTCCCCAGGCCCCACCCAGGGGAGCAAGGAAGGGGCTTACTCCCCCTTCACTTACCTTTTATTTTCCTGATAACAATATCAGCTAAAGCTCTGAGTAGGCAATTGTTGAGGTCTTTGTGCTATCTCCATGGAGGACTTCCTACAGACCTGCTTATGAAACTTATCCATTTAAGGAGAGGATCTGTAGGTGTTCCAACCACATTTACTAAGAGACCTTTTCCTGGATTTCCTTCTTTATTTTACTGCCCAAAAGGCAAGGTCAAAGGAACATCGGTAGGTCTAGGAAAGAGATTGGGTGTCTTTCTGCTGATGCTCTTGTCCCCACTCCCAACCACCTCAGCTGCCTTCCCCAGAGTCTTGTGCAAGGAAGAGATGGCAGGTGGATACCAGGGACCCAAACTTTGCAGTGCCCACCCCAGTTCTAGAAGGGCCTCAGGATATGAGGTTCTTATACCCAGAGATTCTCACACCCCCAGATCAGAAAGATGGCAAAAACCACTACAACCACCAACCTTCAATTTACTATTTCCTCCTCCCGGTACCTGCTCTTTATGATGCCACAAGCCCTGGTGTTACCAGATGAGATATGCCCACTTCATAGACTGGTTAAGTTCCAAGGTTTTCCCCCCCTCATTGCTACAATCAAGAGAATGAATATCTAGCTTCTCCCAGGATCTTTACACAAAGCTACTAAATGAGTGTCTTCAGATTCCCAGGACTGCAGAGGTGGTGTGTGTGTGTGTGTGTGTGTGTGTGTGTGTGTATGTGAGTGTGTGAGTGAGTGTGTGTGTGTGTGTGTGTGTGTGTGTGTGTGTGTGTGTGTTTACCAAAATGTGTGTCCCTGCACACTCCTGCCCTCTGCTGGGCAGACAGATCTTGGCAATAACTGTTCTTCAGTGGCTGCCTTTATCTCTGCCCTGAGGGCATCGCCTGACCAGTGTCTCACAAAGGCAGGCATGGATTGAGGGAGCCAGTAGGGTCAGCTTTCCCAGGGCCCTGGCAACCTCAAGGGAGGGAAGTTTGGGAGGTCGTTTGACTTTGGGGGAGACTCTTCAGCCCCAGTCAGATCTGTTTAAAGCCCATTTCCATCTACAACTCACTGTGGAATTTGAGCAAGTCCCTTCATCTCTTTAAGCCTCAGTGTTGTTGTCTGGAATATGGGCCTATAAAACAGCTTCCTATGCAGTCTCTGTGTCACCGGCTGACACACAGCAGGGGCTTAGTGGATGGCCTGTGCCGTCCATTTACCTCTCCTCATCCCTGAAGCCACCTCTGACCTTTCCCTCTTCCTCCCCACAGGTCTCAACACCTCCCAAGCACAGAGCGTCCCCGTCATCAACAGCGTGGCCGGCAGCCTGGCAGCCCTGCAGCCGGTGCAGTTCTCCCAGCAGCTGCACAGCCCCCACCAGCAGCCCCTCATGCAGCAGAGCCCAGGCAGCCACATGGCCCAGCAGCCCTTCATGGCTGCCGTGACTCAGCTGCAGAACTCACACAGTAAGGACGCGGGCGTGTTGGGGAGGAACCAGGGGGCCCTCAGCGGCCAACCCCTTCCCTCTCTGGCTCTGAGCTTTCTCTGAAGTTTGTCGGTTTGCTCCCTTTTTCCTACTACAATCCACCAAGACAGTTTTTGAAGCCCAACCCTTGGGTGGTGCTGTGCCTTTTCGATTCCTCTACGCTGCCCTCGGGAGTCCCGGGAGGGTCTGAAGAGGCCCGGGGAAGCCTGCGAGGGAGGTGGAGATAGAGAGCAGGGATAGTGTGGGACACGCACACAGGGTGTCACCGGTCCGCCTCAGCACCTTTCCCAATGAGCCCCACGTTTGCCTTTTCAACCTAAAAGTCCCAGCAGCCGTTCCCAAATGATTATATTATAGTTGTCATATCATTTGCATCCTGTTTGCCTTCCCTGGAATTGAAGAATCCCCTAGCGTCCCCGTGCCCTCCAGTTTGCACTCCAAGCATCACAAACCACGAGTAGAGGTGGAAAATACCACCTGCACGCCTTCCTGGACCAGGAATGTTAGTATGTCTGCCCCACCCCACCCCCTTCCCGGCTATTTCCCATCTCCCAATTTCTACCCCTCCCCTAAATCTACCTTTCAGCCCCTTATTTTCCACCCACCTCCATCCTGCGCTCTGCCCCGAGTCCTCCGGCTAGATTAGGGCATAGCCGCTGGCCTGCTAATCTGGGGGAAAGGATGGCTGCCCTGCTTCAGGCATGGCCCCACAGGAACATCAGAGAAGTCTCTGGAATAGAGTGGTGGGGTCAGACAGACCTAGATTTAAACGTGGGCTCTGAGACATACCAGCTATATGGCCATTGGTATGTTACTTGGCCACTCTGAGCCTCAATTTCTTCCCCCATAAAACGGAAGTAATATGTGTGTAGAGTGTGTGTGGAGATAGAAGTAGTTATGAAGTGTGTGTGGTAAGCATCAGGAGTTATAGAAACACCAGAGACTATTCACTAAGGGACTCCTTCATAGGAGGAGGCAGGAATGAGGAAGAGGACTTTCGTTGGTCCCCTGCCTGCCGCAGACTGAGCTGTGGATCTGAGGGAGACACTCAAGTTCAGCCTTCTATCCTCCGGGCTCTATTCCCCCCTCAGGCCTGTGGAGCTGGTTTCTAAGCACCATCTCACATTCCAATCACGTTTTCGTGGCTTTGAAAACTTCTGCCGCAGCCTGTAGCAGAGTCTGGGAGCACATGTGCCCTAGTTCCCTTCTTCTCAGGGCCTGGCAATATACTCCCCACTTGCCCCCGCCCCTCACCTGGGCAGGCTTCCTCCATGGCTTCCTGGGTGGGTGGGACAATCAGGGAGTGATCACCAGCGAACTATGAACTGCTGATGCTCGGCTGGCCTGGCTGACTATGAAGATTTAGCCTGTGGGGCTCCAGACCAGGAAATAACCAACCTCCCTCCACAGGAAGGGCAAGCTGAGGCAGCAGGCAGTGACCTTCACCCCTGTTCCCTACTTAGAGGACTCCTTGGTAGAACACGTTGGTTCCTCCCTCAAGGCCAGGCATCCACATGCTTTCATTAGCTGGTCACGTGGCCTAGAATTTACATAAATCTTACGGAGTCATAACTAGTGTGAATCAAAAGGTTCCAGACTTGGTGAACAAGAACTAAAAACACTAAAAAGGGAGCCACATGTACCTGGAGGTCTTATTAGATTCTAGTCTCCTTTTGTCTAATCCTTCATATTTCTGGGGTGTCACAAGAGGTGTTGTGTGTGTGTGATTAAATGTCAGAAGGCATTTAGTGTACACTGGAAAGCCCAGAATTAATTAACTATGCCATGTCTAATTACAATTTTTAATTAATCTGTGATTGCTAGCATGAAACCTGGTACTTGAGTTCTGGCAGTTTTCCAGTTACTTAGAACTTTTTTGCCTTAAAATCCCAGATGTACCACATATGCCTAAGGATCGCTTGGTGACACTCAGGCATCTAACAGAAGTGCTCCCCCCACAGAAGTTCTGTCCACCATTACACAGTAGGCACTGTGTGTGCAAGGCTCTCTGTTTATTTGGTACAAAGTGCTTTAAATATGATCTCTTCTAATCCTATAACAGATATCATTCCCATTCTACCAGCAGGAAACTGAGGCTAAGTAACTTGGTTAAGGATAGTGTGGGATGTGCATACGCCTGAGTGATCGGCACCTTGATTTTTGTCTTCACTCTCTCTCTCTCTCTCTCTCTCTCTCTCCAGTGTACACACACAAGCAGGAACCTCCCCAGTATTCCCACACCTCCCGGTTTCCATCTGCGATGGTGGTCACAGATACCAGCAGCATCAGTACGCTCACCAACATGTCTTCCAGTAAACAGGTAATGCCATTGGGAAAGGGGGTGGGGGGATGACTGAGATTATTGACGTGTGGAGAGTGTGGCAGGTTTGGACTCGGCCACAAGTCTGGTCCTTCTGAGGTTCTCTGCCATTCGCTAAAGGAATGGCAGAGGTCACAGGGCAAAGAAGATGGGCCACACGCTAAAGAGGCTCATTGTTCCCCTGCTGTCCCCAACAAGAGCTCTAAATGAGGACTGAAGCTTGATAGTCACTGGAGCCTGGAATCCACAGAGCCTTGAGTCATGGAGATTGACTCTTTCCCAGTGGATTGCCAGTGATCCGTGGAAAAGATATTTCCAGGGAGAGCTCAGGATTGCCCGCAAATTAGTTGATGGAGAAAGTGAGTAGTAAGTCAGGAATCCTGAGGCTGATTTCTCCAGTCCAGGACCCATACTGGACCTAGAATGCTGTAAGCTTAGAGAATGACCCATTCTACCAACCCATGTGCACTCCATAGTAGACAGCCTGTTGTGTCCAGGGGTCTGAATTCACTTGGTGTTTTATACAAAAAAAAAACACCTTAGCATTAACTTCCTGCTGCACTGAAAGTGGGGAATCCAGAGGCTTAGTCACCGTTTCAGTTGATGACTAATTCCCACAACCACATAGAGGTGACGGGGTGGTACAGACAACCAACAGCGAGGCTCGTCCTGAGCTTGGGCAGCTGGACTGTCATGGGGCACTGAGAGCTAGAAAATAGGACAAGAAGTCTGAACACGGACGACAACTCCAGAAGAATACAATAGGCCTTTTAGTGGCTGGGCTCTACGCCGCGTGGGAACTGTTTAGCCTTTATTGATTACTAGATAAGCAGACGACAACCTTGAACTTCATGTCAGAGGCTCTCAGCGGGGTTTGGTCTTGTTGATGATCGTTATTTCCATCTGAGCCCTGGAAATCACACCTTATCCACTACCATGCGCTCCCAGCAGGTTCTTTCCTGGGTTCAAGGTTCTCTGCTCTTCCCTGTGCCCCCATGTCCTCCTGGGTCTGCCTTGTAAAGCAGGAGGGTTCTGTTCCTGATTGTACCACTTGCTTGGTGATCTTGACTTTCCTGAGCCTTTGTTTTTTCATTTTTAAAACAAGATTGTAACACCTACTTATTCTGGGATTCAATGAGGTCACCCAGATTAAGTGCCTGGCGTGTCTTGGACACACACACACACACACACACACACACACACACACAGTGCCTACGCAGCTGGGCTCTGGAGTTGGGGCGCAAGGCAGAGGTGTGTGGGACCTGCTTTGCTACTCTTCTCTCACCCAATGGAAGATGAAAGGACAGCCCCCCACACAACTGCCCTGCCCTTCGACTCTGTGTGATTTCCCACTCTTTGTACCGAGCAGGGAAAACATTTATCTGTGCTCACAAATCTCAATCAGGGGGGCAGCCAGGCGCAGCGGGCCCGCTTGGGAATACCTTCCTCTTTGAAAGGTTTATCAATCCATCTGCCGCTTGGTCAGCCCTAGACAGGACTGTGATTAATTATTTCTGTCTTTCCCAAGTTGACTTTGATGCTTGCTTGTTGAAACAAGTCTTCTGAATTCAGGAAATGGTCTCTTAATCAAAATGCTTCAAGATGCTCCCTGAGACACCATACCAGCCCCCAAATGGCCTCTCCCCTTCACTGGACAGAGTGGCCAGCCGACCTTGACGCTTGCGTGCATGTCCCTCTAGAACTACCGTGAAGTTATCTCCACGTCCCCAGACACTTCAGGCATCTGGTGACAGACTCACTTTCAGGATGAGGAGGATAATGATTACATTTAGTAAGGATTAAACTATATAGTACTTTTTTACTGCTCATGAAAATCATCTTGTCATTTTCTCTTTATTGAAACCTAAGAAGTATGAAGAAATGAATTAAGACTCAGAGATGAAAAGTGTTCTGTCCAAGGTCACACAGATGATCAATTCTAGACCAGGATCTCTGGACTTTGGTCTTTGACTCTCAATCCTGGAATCTTTCCACTTAAACAACACTTGCCTTCCAATACCCATCTTTAAAATCTCACATTAATTACTGCTCTGTGTTCTTTAACAATTAGGAAGAACAGTAAAAAGTAGAAATGCTAGTTTTGAATTCATTCCTTCATTCATTCATTCATTCATTCATTCATTCATTCATGTTTACAGAATATCTACTATGGCCCAAGCATTTAGCTATTATATTTCAACCGTTTCCTACAAAATGGAGAAGAGGGAATGGGAAAAGCAGAATGAAGTGGGATGAGTGTAAAGGAACCCAGGGTGAAGAAAGAGTGTACAAATTCTGTTCCAAAGGCACAGAGTCAAAAGTGAATTCCAAAAGAGACCTGGTTGCAGATCTGCTTGTTTGGTTTGTTTTAAAGTATTTTCTGAAAGGGATTTCAAGACCATTGTTAGGAATCAGGGGCACACAGAATGAGGAGAGGAGGATTCCTTGGTCAAATATGTTGGGGGAATGATTGGCCTAAACAGTTAAATTCCACAAGGCAGGGTTTCCAGAATCTTTCAGATGCTGATATATGTATTGAACAGGGCCATTAGTGTGCAACTCAGTAATCAAGTCATAGGGACATAGCCAGGGCAATACTACTTCAGAGGCACCCTGAAAAGCCAACAGACCCGAGGTAATTTCAGCTCCTTCTATCCTTTGCTACATGACCATGGGCAGTTAAATCACTGCTGTAAAACAGTTTCTGCATCTCTTATGGGGACATCCCACCCCATCTTACAGAATTGTCAAAGTGCCTAAGAGGCCCTAGCTGATTTGGCTCAGTAGATAGAGCATCAGCCTGCGGACTGAAGGGTCCTGGGTTTGATTCTGGTCAAGGGCACATGCCCAGGTTTGGGGCTTGATCCCCAGTAGGGGGCGTGCAGGAGGTAGCCGGTCATTGATTCTCTCTCATTATTGATGTTTCTCTTTCTCTCTCTCTCTCTCTCTCTCTCTCTCTCTCTCTCTCTCTCTCTCTCTCCTTTCCTCTCTAAAATTAATAAAAATATATTTTAAAAATTGTTTTTATAAAACAAAAGAAGTGCCTAAGACAGTGGCTGATACATAGTCCAGTACTCAAAGTGGTAACGCCCTTCCTTTCTGTGACCCTTTAGGAGACACCTTCCATCCACTCTTTAAATATTGAACTAATTTCTTGGTCTACGTGTGGTCAAAGTTGGTACTGACAATAACATTTCCCAGGACTAGGACCACCTGTTGGAACCATGCTGCAGATCCCTCCTCCTCATTCTTCTGCTGACACCTAGAAGCCTCCTCATCTACCTCACAGGAAAAAACAAATAGTTCAGGGGCCTTTCAAAGCACCACAAGCCCTTTGTGCTTAGCTAAATGCTTGGGCCATAGTAGATACTCAGTAAATATGAATGAAAGAATGAATGAACTCAAAACTAGCATTTCTAAGCAGCACACCAGGTGCTTTTTCATCTTAACCTTTCCTGAGCAACCCTCCCACCCATTCTGCAAGGTAGATATTTTTTGTCTGATTTACAGAGCAAAAATCTGAGGTTCAAAGATGGGGAGGGAACTGGCCAAGTTCACACGGATAATGAATCTGGAGCTGAACCTCCAGATGTTGGTCTTCTCACTCCAAATCCATTCAACAACACTCCCCTTCCAATATCCATTTCTAAGTACCCATAAAAATGACCCAAGATTATGCAGGTATATAAGGCTAAAGCCAGAATTTGAACTTGTATCTGTCCCATCTCAGTATTTCCTCTTGTCAAGATAGACATGCCCTGGGGCCTTGTGGGTCATGTGGTGGGAACTTCACGCTAGAACTTTGTCCTTGGGAATCCTTCTGCAGCTTCTGCCATCTGCCCTTCCCAGAGCTATGCTGCCCTCTCGTCCTCAACCCTTGGGTGCTGGCGAGTTATTGTCTGACTGGGTCTGTGCCTGAGCTCCTGCAGAACAGTACTCTCCCAGTCTGGAAACAAGACCACAACAAGCACCGACCTCGGTTAGAACAAGTGTGGGCAGGCTGGGAGCTGACTCCTGTTTCCACAACTTCTCTACCCACTGCTCCACTTCCTAGTTTATAGAGAGGTCACTGGTGCTGACAAGAAGGAGGTGGGAAGCCTCATCATAAATCCCCTGCAGCTGTTCCCCACCCACTGAGGCAGTATGATCTGAAGTTGAAGAGTACTGACTTGGGGCCTGCCCAGTGTGGTTCAGTGGTTAAGCATCAACCTATGAACCAGAAGGTCATGGTTCAATTCCTAGTCGTGGTGATATGCCCATGTTGTGGACTCGTTCCCCAGTGTGAGGCATGCAGGAGACATTCGATGATTCTCTTTTTCACCATTGATGTTTCTATATCTCTCTCCCTCTCCCTTTCTCTCTGAAATAAATAAACATATATATATATATATATATATAATATTTTTTAAGAGTACTGACTTGGGAGTTAGGCAGACCCAGGCTCAAGACTCAACCAGTTTCTACCTCTGTGACCCCAGGGAAAAGTCTTACCCTATCTGAGCTTCAGTTTCCTAATCTGTATATGAAGATAATGATTCCTCTTTTGTGGGATCTTTTAAATAACTAAATGCAAAATACTCAGCTCAGTGCTTAACCTGAAATGCCCAGTCCATGGCCGCTGGGGTAAACTAGGCTTCCTAGGATATCAACCCTGAGAGCCTCTCAAACTCAGAAAGGAGAATTTTAAATGGAAAGAGCTTCTATTCACATGCAAGTGAAGTCATATGATATTTGTCTTTCTCTGACTTACTTCACTTAGGATAATGCCATGTTATCACAAAGTGTAAGATTTTGTTCCTTTTTATGGCTGAGTAATATTCCATTGTATATTTGTAGCCCATCTTCTTTCTCAGTGGTCACTTTTCAATCTCTGACACAGCAATCACTTCTTCTTATTTTCATTTGATTTTGGGACATTACCCATGTATGGCTCTCTACATTTCCTTAGCAGGCAATTCATCTTCCCAGTATTCACTTGTTGGATGGCCCCAAGGCTACATTCTCTTCTTGGTTCACGCCTGGGTGATCTCTATGAATCCAGTGGCTTTAGTATAGGGATTTTGTAAGTCTGCTTCCAGTGCAGATCTCTCCCCTGAGTTCCCATTCACAAACACATCTCAACTTTGGCCTATACATGTGCATGTCTACTATGTCTGACGAGCCTATCAAATTTAATCTGCCTAAAACAACTCATCCTTTTGCCCATATTTCTCTGTACCTAAATTGCTTCTTCCTTGGGTTTCTCCATTTCCAAGAATGGTACCAATTGTTCAGGTGAGATGCCAGAGAGTCTTCTTGAGTCTTCTCTCCACATCCTACTTTCAGTCCATCAATAAGTTCTTCTAGGGATACTCCAAAATACATTCTAAATCTGGTTACTTCCCAGCCCATTAGTTTAAGGCTCCCTTCCCTACCCCCCCCCCCCGCCCCCACCTCCCCTGTCACTCACTGACCTCCTGCCATGGCTCCTAACTTCTCATTCTTACTTTCACTCTTGCCCCCCCTCCCCCTATTGTGGGAATGGTCTATTCAGCACACAGCAGCCAGAATTACCTCTCTTAAAAAGGAAATCAATCATGTTAATCCCCTGTCAAAACTTGCCAATGGCTTCTCCTTGCAACCAAAACTTCCAAGCCCTTTGTGATCAGCCTGTTACTGGCCCTACCATTCTCACCTCCTTCCCCTCCTCCCATTCCCTCAGCTTCAGCTGGACCAGAGCCAAAGTGATCCCACTGTAGGCCTCTGCATTTTGGTATCTTCTGCCGGGAACACTCTTAATGTGCACCTGTGCCTGCTTGTTCTCCCTCACTTGTTTAAGCTCAAATGTCACCACCTCAAAGAAGTCCATCTTGATCTCCCTCCCTAAATTATTCTCTTTTCCTTGTCACCTTACTCTCTTAACATGCTTATTTTTCTACAAAATATTAATCTGCATCTAAAGTTTTATACATACATATGTACACTGAGTGGCCAGATTATTATGATGTCTGAATGCATAAAAATATGGACACTCCCTGTGTGTGTGTGTGTATTAGAGGCCCGGTGCATGAATTCATGAATGGGTGGAGTCCGGCCAGCCTGACCATTAGGGAGGGGACATGGGCGGTTGGCAGGCCTGCCTGCTGGTCAAACTCCTGGTCGAGGGGACAATTTGCATATTAGCCTTTTATTGTAGAGGATGTACACCGATTGGCCAGATTATTATGCGTTCAGAGATCATAATAATGTGGCCACAAGGTGTATATTAGCTTGTTTGTTTGTTGTTCAAAGCCTTCCCCAAAATGCTGTGAGGGTGTGAACAGGGTCTTGTTCAGGGCTGCATCCCCTTGCCTAAAAAAGTGCTAACTAAGCATGTGGAAGGCAATCACATGTGCTAAAGGAATGAATGATAATTACCTGCCTCAAAGGGCTGATGTAAGAACTCAGTGCAATGATGTGTGTAAAGCCCTTACTTAGCTTGGTGCCATAAATGTTAGCCATCACTATTAACAAATCCTCTCAGAAGGAGGACATCCTGAACAGTCGCCCCAGACACACCGCCCCTTTCAGAAGGAGGGCTCTGTAGTCGCTCAGAGACCCTGTGGGCCAGGCCCCCCGTGGGGCTGCGTGTGCTGGGCCTCGGTTCTGAGGGACTACAGGGTCCCCCTTATCAGATGTTTGTGTTTAGACTCAAGGGGGCAAATAACTCTAGTTCCTTTGACAACATTTAGGGCCCTGTCACCATTTTATTATGCGAGCAAACATTTGATAGCTGGGAAAGCCCATCCCTAATGACAGGTCATAGAATCTCGCTGGCGTCTCCTTATCTGCCCTCTTGTTTGCTCTTCTATTGAAACCTGCAAGGTCACAAGCCATTTTCTCCTCCACCTGAAATCTGAAAATTGGAAAAAGGCTGATAGTGGGAAGTAAAGAGACTGGAGAGCGGGGGTAGGTGGAGGGAGGAAGAGCAGGCAAAGGGTATCAGAGGACCCTGAGCAGGGCCTCAAGAATGTAAAAGGGTCAGAAACCTGCCTTGTCACACGAAGGTACAGCTCTGTCCTGCTCTGCAGGGCACGCAGAGCAGTGTGGACTGAGGCCCCCTGTACAGCAGTCTTAATGGGAACAGTTACGCCAAGCACCACTCTGAGTACTTTCTGCGTACCAGCTCATCTAATCCCTTAACAGCCTCCGCTTTATAGGTGAAGAAACTGAGGCACAGAGAGAGGAACTTGACCCAAGAGCTCAAAGCTAGTCGAAGGCTCCTTACCTCAGCGCGTCATAGAAAGAACACGTCGATTCAAACCTCAGAATGGATTCCAATCTGGCTCCAGTCCCTTGTAGTTCTGAAACCTGACATAATTCACCGATTCTCCTTGAGTCCTGATTTCCTAATCCGTAAAATGGACAGAATGGCAACCTCATATCCAGTTATGGTTGCAAGTACTGATTAATGAAATGATAATGGGATCGTAGGCCTGTACCGGTCCTGGTAGGTGCATGTGTGTGTGTGTGTGACTGAGAGGGAGTCTGGAGAGAATAAGCTGCTAAGCCAAAAGGCAGAAGCTTCCCCTGAGATGCCAACACAGGTGAAAGGGAAGGAGGAGACAGCGGGAAACAGAAAAAGGACTCCTTGGAAGGAAAAGGAGAGGAAGGAAGTTCCATGGCAGCGGCTGAAATGAATGAGGCCCAGGGCTCTGGAAAGGAGCCTGCAAAGTGGTGGGGGTGTGGCTCCTCGCGCAGGCTTTTCCTGTCCGTTCTGGGGTCTCCCCCCACCGCCCCAGCCTACCAGGAGCCTGGCATCAGAAGCCTTTAGCCCTTGGATTTCTTCTCCAACTCTCTTATGTTTCTTGCCCTGATAGTAATGAGCCTTAGAGAACACTTTGCCGTTTCCCACGCTCCTTCCCTGATAAATCACTGGAGTAAGTGCTGTTTCTCTCATGTGCTTTATGACCTTGTTGCTCAAAATAGATCAGCAGCATCAGCACAACTGTGGGGAGCTGATTAGAAATGCTGGTTCTTAGGCCCGCTGAATCAGAATCTCCATGTTAATGGGCTCTCTGGTCTTCGTAGGTCCATTAACGTTTGGGAACCAGTGTTCTCAGGGGCCCTGCTCTGGGAGGTCTCACTTCTAGGAGAGGCAAGAGCTGCCCATCCAGCCACTGGTGCAACCACACTGAGCTCTATAAACACCGCTCTCCCAGAAAGAGGAGCCCAAGCTCAGGATAAAGGTCAGCGAGTTATGACTATTACAAGGTCAGCGAGTTATGACTATTACAAGGTCAGCGAGTTATGACTATTGCAAGGTCTGCAGCAATTAACCTCTCTCTTCTGAAGTGGCCGGGGGAGCCGGCTGGCAGTTTTTGCCAAAGGACACATGCTTCAGGACCGGCACCGCAGAACTGAGCAGACTCTTGGTCCTCAGCCCCTCCGCTCCCAGCTCTTTGCCGGCCGAGTTGGGTCTCCACTCCCCTACAGAAGCCAAACTAATGGCCCCTGCCCCTGCCCACCGCACACCGCTGAGCTCTCTGTCCTTTCTCTCTGCAGTGTCCTCTCCAAGCCTGGTGATACCCACACATCACTTACTTTGTGCACAGCAACAAGGATCCTATTTTCCACACCATCACTCTCCGGGCAGCTGTCATGGAACAGTCCGGTGGCCTGACAAGCACCTGCAAGAGGTCTCTGCTTACCTGACATCCTGCTGGCATCTCGGACAATCCGTTCTCAGGAGGCGCAGCCCAAAGGCCAGCTTCCCTTCCATGCAGTATTGTCACGATGCCTCTCCCACGATGCCAGGTCCTCCCATCCGACCCACAGGTGGGAGAAGAAACCATGGAAGAGGAGGAGAGAAAGCCGTAGCGTCTACATTGTGCTCCTTCATCGAACAAACCGATGTGAAAACTTGAATCTGTTACTGAAATGAGGAGAGGAGGACATGTGCTATATTGAACTGAGCCAAACACACTGTAAATATCAGCACTCCCTCCCCCACCCCCCCGTCCCAACTGATCTTGAGATTTCTTTTAAAGAAGTAAATTTGTCCAATGGGTGTAAACTATAAACGATTGTAATTAAGTGCAATTTCTCCTCCACTTCCTCGCCCCTCTGCCATGTATATAATACTAAAGTATCTATTAGTTTTCATTGTAAAGGTCAGAGTTGAGTTTTTCAAAGGATTTGCCCCCCTTTCCTTCCCATATGGAGAAACAATCCTACATCGGAGGGGCAGCCCTTGCCCCCTCTCTCCTGCCTGGACACGCACAGGGACACTGTGTGTTTTGGACTGACTGCCAGCTAACTCGTCTCCCGATGTTAAGACACAACTCTGGATCCCTGGAGGGGCTGAACATAGTGTCAGAGTAACGTCCTAGCATCTGGTGAGGCTAAGGGTTCAGCCAGGGCACCCCCAAGAAACCCAAGGCAGGGAAACGGGCTGTTTGATAGCGTAAGAAAAAGTCCTTTCCGAAAGCCCCCCATTAAAACTATTTTATCACTGCCCAGAGTTTCATATTTCTGTCTCTGACACTTCCCCTGCCACCATCCTACAGAAGGACCCCTGGCGTCCGCCGCCTTGAAATTTTCCACTTACTCCACTGGGCTCCCACTGCCTTTACTGCTAAGGTAAGAAGAGTTCATTCTCCCAGCCAGACTCCACAAATCCATCAGAGGGGATCTAGCTAGAGCAGGAGAGAACACCTTCTCCTCTGCAATTCACAAGAGTAAAGTGATAGAGCCAATTCCTGGTGACTGTGGTCACAGGAACAGATAAGCAGGAAGATGGAAACCCCGTGAGCCACTTTTTCAACCACAGCTTAAACATTAATTCCAGTTTTCCTCCTTTCTGTTGGGCTGTCAATCACCAGGAGAGAGGGCGCCTGTGGGTGTCGCCTTCTGCCTGGGTTTCCCCCTCTATTAGATGCTAATGGATACAAATAGTCCAAAAGAGGAAAAGCTAAAGGCCTGGACACTCTGCCAGCAGGGACTTTGCCATAAATAATCCAGCATTGACTCAAGAAGAAGGAAGATGAACCTGCTCTCTTGACTGTCTCCTCTTGCGTACAGCATAGATCTGCCAGCATTTCTCACTTCTTGTTTCTTGCTTTAAGGTGGAATATTTCCTAGTCAACGTGTTAGTTAGCAAGGCCCCAAGCAACAGGTTTTATTATACTAATAAAAATTCCAATTTAGCGGGAGATGCACATCTCAGCCAGACAAATTTGCTGAGTACCTACTATGTGCCCACCCAGGGCAGGGATGGTGAATATGGAAATGCTGACCTCCTTTGGTTCCTGGCTCCCCTGAACAATGTAATTTGGGCCGAAGTAGTCCAGAGCAGACTCAGGGCTGGGTTGAGATGGCTGAGGCCAAGACCAAGCACCATGTATGAAGAGAGGCCAAGATCCCTTGTCGCTAGTTGAGATGGCCTGTGAGTTCCAGGAAGAGGAAGGGAATATAGGCCTCAATCAGCAGTCTCAACTGAAGCCCCATTTCTGGACTCATGTTGTTTCTGGAATAGCAAGTATCTGCTTTGATAGATTTTAGATCTTGCATTGTTGTGATGGCTTTGAAAATTCAGAAGGTTATATTCATCGAAGAGGTCATCTAGGCAGAGGTGGAGATGGAAGGGAGGATGGGTGGATTGGAACAGTCTTTGGGGACCAGATCTGATGTAAACAAAGGCATGCAGAAAATGACCCTGTCAACTGAAAGCCCCCAAGAAGATTAGCACCTCCCTTCTCATCAAACAGGGACCAGTTGTTGCAGCCATTACAAAAAACAGCATGGAGGTTCCTTTAAAAATTAAAAATAGAACCACCTGACGACCCAGCAATTCCATTTCTGGGCATTTACCTGAAAAAACCCAAAGCACCAAATTGAAAAGATAAATGCACTCCTATGTTCATAGTAATGTTATTCACAATAGTCAAGATATGGAAGCAACTTAAATGTCCATCAATAGATGACTGTATAAAGCTGTGGTACATATATACAATGGAATATAATTCAGCCATAAAAAGAAAAAACGAAATCTTAACATTTGTGACAACGTGGATGAACCTAAAGTATATTGTGCTAAGTGAAATATGTCAGATAGAAAAAGACAAATACTATATGGTTTCACTTATATGTGGAATCTAAAGAACAAAATAAAATAGAAACAGACTCATAGAAACAGAGCAAACTGTCGGTTGCCAGATGCAAGGGGGCTTGGAGGGCTGGGTGAAAAGGTGAAGCGATTAAGAAGTACAAATTGGTAGTTACAAAATAATCATGAAGATGTAAAGTATGTCAATAATATAACTATGTTAGGGGCTAGTGGATACTGAACTGATCAGGAGAGTCACTTCGTAAGTTATACGTAATCACTATGCTATGCACCTAAAACTAATGTATTAGTAATATTGAATAGCAACTGTACTTGAAAAATAAATAGAACAGGGACCTTCCTCCACTGGCTCTAAGCAGGAAGAGGAGGTCTGCTGTATATGGACCCAGGTGGGTAGATTCATTTGCAATGGAAAACCCCCATACCGTCCTCCGCACCTTATGGACCAACATTTCCAGCGTCTCTCTCTTCACCTACACCCAGGTTAACAGACAGATAGTTCCATTTTCACCATGACCAGCTGTCATTTTCTAGGGTGAGCTTTAGGGAGGGCAGATTTCATTTTAACATCCATGGGTAGGAAATAAAATTAGGAATGAAAAATCTGCCTTAAAATGTATTAAACTTTCCCATGCCAAACAGTGGATTATTGTCCCCCAAAGCAGAGATAACTGGAGTAGTAGTTGCTGAGTTTGGGTGGATAAAAACACAATGCAGGGAATGTGAGCTCTTGACTCCCAGTTGGGGGCAGGTCTTTGATATTCATTTTGGAGCCTGATTGCCTTGATTAGAATCTTCAGCTCCGCCACCTAACCTGTATTCATTGTCCTCCTACATAAAGTTGGGCGATAACAATAGCACCTACTGTATAAGGCTGTTTGAGGAGTCAAGGAGTTAATACATGTTATACACTTAAAAACATGCCTGGTGTGTCATTGAGTGCGCTGGTGCTCATATTCTTTCATGCCAAAATGCCTTCTCATGTAGTCTTCTAGGTCTGGTTGATCTTTCCAGATAACCTCATCACACATTGGATGCTTGGTAAAGAAAACTGCCAATAATTGGTTAAATGATTTTGTTCATTCCTAGTATGTGTAGCAAAGCCAGCAGTGAACCAAGGATGAGGGAGGAAGGGGAAGTCTGAGGACAGGGGAAGGCTTTGTCTCTTTCGGGAAAGAAGAAAGTGGGATGTAGTGATCTTGCAATGAAGGCCACCCGAGAGCCAGGAAGCTGGGGACTAAAGCTGGTGGGTGCTCCAAAGGATGGGTGGAGGAGGGGTGCAGGGAGCAAGGAAGGGTGTGGCTCCAGAGGAGAGAGGCAAGAGTGAACTTCTTCCAAGGAAAATAAGGGGACTAATGTGTCCCCTTTGCATGAGGAGCTAATGCAAACAAATGCCATTGAAATCTGCTCTGGAAAATAAGAGATTGCCAATAATGGACCACACTGTGGCATATGTCTTATTCATGTCTTAACACTTCAAACTCTCCCAATTACATCATACAGGCTGAATATTCATGAGAAATTGTAATTAGCTTAACCAAATGCTTATAAAATCTCTCTCTCTCTCTCTCTCTCTCTCTCTCTCTCTCTCTCATCTCTCAGTCAAATACTAGATTGTCAGCTAAGATTTATAACATGACTGTATTTTATAAATGAATCTCTGGCGTATGCAGGACTTTACACACGCTGCAATGATTATTTTCTCCTGGGTGCATGTGAAGTGCTATGCACAGGAATACAGAGGAAACACTAGGGACAAGGAGCAGAACAAACATGAGGGGGACAACTTCAAAAGCAGGAATTGTCAGAGCAGCTTTTCTGCATATGTATGTTTATGACAACAGATCATGCAATACAGATAAACACCAGATATTTCTTCACTGTCTCCACATATTTAATTTCTTCACCAGAAACATACTGCTATGTTCCCCAAAGATGGATTTCTTTCCTGTGCCCTATTCTCCAGACATCCTTAATAAGCCAATTATATTTAATTATTCCCAATGATGAGAAGGATAAAAAGATAATGCGCATCTTTTAAAAGATACAAACCCAAAACCCCACACTATGGAAAGCAGGCCTGATTTCCTGAGTTACTACAAGACCTTCTGTGTATCCCTTTGCTTTTGGAAACATCGTCTACTCCAGAATAACGTTATTTATATATTCACTTACTTATTTGATAAATATTTACTGACACCTACTGTGTCCCAGGCATCATGGTTCTAGACACCGAGGATACCTCAATGAACTGAATAGATAAAAACCCTTGTCCTCCTGAAATTCACACTCTAGTGAGGGGAAAGGGCAATAAAGTGTGTGTGTGTGTGTGTGTGCACGCATGTCAGGTGATAAAAATGTCTATGAAAAATAAAACAGGGAAAGGGGTGCTGGCAGTCATTTGAAATAGGGTGGCCAAGGAAGGCTCACTGAGAAAGTGGCATACAAGAACCCTGGGGTTGCCGAGGGAGTGAGCCCTGTGGGCACCTGGGAGGAGAGCATTCCAGGCAGAGGGAACAGCCAGGGCAGAGGCCGGAGACAGGAACAGAAACATGGGGAAGCTAGAGGAGCTGGAGTTGCACCAGGGTGAACGGTACGTCAGGGAAGTGAGCAGTGCTGGGGCATGAAGACAAGCAGCACAGGGCCTTGTCACCATTTGCTGTCGGGACTTGGGGTTTTATTCCGAGGGAGCTGGGGGAGCCATCGGAGAGTTTTGTGCAGAGCAGCGATAAGATCTGACTTGTGCTTTAAAGGAATCCCTCTGGCTGCTGAGTTGTAGGGAGGGGCCAAGAGAGACCAAAGAGACCAACCATCAGGAAGCCCATTGCCATCAGCCAACCCGTGGGCAGGGCATGGAGGTGATGAGAGGCCAGCTGATTTGGGATGTTGTTTTGAAGGTAGAGAATCCTAAGGCACCAGGATTTCCTGATGGTCTAGGTGTGGGATGTAAGGAAGAAAAGCCTCAAGGATGGTTCTGAGGTTTGGGGCCTGAACAAAGTAGGAGGCAGAAACGGATGCTGTAGGAAATGAGAAACAGCATTTCCCGGACATAGGTCCCGTCTCATTTATTTTTGAAAGTGGTACTTTAGGAAGCATCTTGGTAGTGAGTGATGCTGTGATGTCTGCTTTTATCACATCTCTGGTATGAGATCAGGACCCTCCAGGTGACAGTAAGATGACATTCAATCATTCCTCCAACAAGTATTTATTGAGTGTTCCTTATATGCTACATACTCTTCTAGGCATGGGGAGAAAAGCAGTCTTCAAAATGTCACTTTGTCCATGGAGCTTCCATTCAACTGGGAGGGAACCAACAAGAACACAAGCCATGCCAGCTACTGATAGGCACTAGAGAGAACGAAGCAGAGAAAGGGCACAAGAGCAGAAGGACGTAGATACATGTTTGCAGGGGGATCTCTATACCCTTGCTTTCCAAGGCAGAACTTCTTTTGGGCATCCAGCCTAAAAAGACACAAGCGTGTGTATTTCTGAATCACCTATGCTAGTGGTTGAAAACGTATCCCCTGTGCTGCTTCCTTCTCTCAGAGGGTTTCCTGCAGCCCCTGTAACAAATTTCCACAAACTGGGTGGCTTAAAACCGCAGAATTTGATTCTCTCACAATTGTGGGGGCTGGCAGTCCACAGTCAGCATCACTGGGCCGAAGCCACGGTGTTGGCAGGGCTGCACTCCCTCTAGAGGTGAGAGAGGAGGATCTGTTCCTCTCCTCTAGCATCTCCTGGCTGCCAGGTTCCCGGGCTTGTGGCCACATCATTCCAGCCCCTGCCTACAGTCACACTGCCTTCTCTTCCGTATCACAGCTCCCTCTTCATAAGGATACATGTGATTACATGTAGGGTCCACCTGTATTATCTAGGACAGTGGTCAGCAAACTCATTAGTCAACAGGGCCAAATATCAAGAGTACAACAATTGAAATTTCTTTGGAGAGCCAATTTTTTTAAAACTTCTTCTAATGCCACTTTTTCAAAATAGACTGGCCCAGTGGAAGAGCCACACTCCAGGGGCCAAAGAACTCATGTGGCTCACGAGCCGCAGTTTGCCGACCATGGATCTAGGATAATCTTCCTTAATCATATCTTCCTTAAAAGACTCTTTTTTTCCTTTTAAGATGACCATTTACAGCTTCCAAGGATTAGGGCCTAATCTCTTTGGGGGGTCGTTATACAGCCTAGTACAGAGACTTTACAACGCACCGTGAAAATAGAGCTTAATGTGACCATTTCTCTATGAGCACTTTTCCAATTACAAGTCATCGTTACCTTTGTAAACAGGTTGACTTGCCTTGTGCAAGAAACTTGCATGGTCACCAGAAAGAGGCTGGTTTTGTAATCTTTATGAAATCTACTCCCAACAGGAGCCACGCTTTAGAGAAGCTTGACTCAGCAGTTGAAAAACTTGAACGTGTTGCTCATGTTTGTCTCATGGAAACAAGACAATAGGCTGCTACTGTCATTAGGGTTAACCATTCATCCACCCTTTTGTTCATCTAGTAAATATTTTCTGCTGCCAGGTCTAGTGGTGACTAAGAGCTCAGGCTGAGGGAGGTCAAGCAAATCTGGGTTCAAATCCTGGCTCTACCATGTATTAGCTGTGTGATCTTGGGAAAGCTGCTTAGCCTTTCTGAGCCTGTGTCCTTGAGTGTTTTTTAAGTGGGATTAAGTGAGAAACTAGGTACATAAAGTCCTTTGCCTGGTACATAAGAAAATGCTCACTAAATGTTAGTGATAAGATTCTAGACCTTTTTCAATGACAACATGAGAGAATATGATGGCTCCACTTCCACTGTCACTGAACGCCTTCCCCCTACTAGCTGTAAATTCTGTGAGAGCAGGGACTTGGTGTCTTGCTTACTGTTTTGTCTCCAGCGTTTAGAACCTGGCATATCTTAGGCACTCAGTTAATATTTTTTGAAGGATTAAATATGTCTATGTATATCATAGAGTTTGTTGGTTTTATGTCTGGAAAATAGCCCGAACATACACCTACCACCACCACCACTCTCTGGAGCCTTCCATGCTTCAAAGAGAGGAGCGAGCTATTGTTTATTACATATTTCTGTTTTATAAATAGGGATAAGGAAAAAGGATAAAGGTAGAAATGGAAGTCCTAGATAATGTTTTAAGGTTTGTGTAGTACAAGGGTTAGACTAGCTCAGACGGAACCCATTCTGGCCTCTGAGATTCCCCTCAGAAAAGAATACCCAACAACAACACAAACTACATCTGTCTACCTGTGGGTTTGATCTCTATACCTCATCTGCAAATATTCCTACCATCCACAGAAAGATGACCAGATTGCAAACTTCTCAAGGACAAGAGATCCTACGTCATGCCTCTCTTTACCAGCCCAACCCAGGTCTTCATTTCTTTTGACTGTATTTTGTGTACATTTTCAAAATACAAAGCATCTAAGACACACTAGTGCCCATTTGCTTATTCATTCAACAAACCTGTTTTACGCACTGACTTTGAAGCAGACCCTGAAGAAGTTCCCAGCCTGGCTGGGGAGACAGATAAATTAATAGGTGATTGCAGTGCAGTGTGCAGGTAGGTGTTAGAAGATGGAGTGGGAGGACAATGGAGGAAATTCTATTTGGGTAGAAATCAGAGAAGGTTCCTTGGAAGGCCCTTGAACTCTGTCATGAAGAATGAGTGACATTTTGCCAGGCAACTTGAGTTGGGAGGGGATGAGGTACGGGGAGAGTGGAGGAGACATTTCAAGCCAAAGGACCACAAAATGCAAAGTGAGTGTCCAAATCAATGAGCTCCCGGTAGTGCTTCAGCCCAAATCTTCTGTCTTCTGCATGCCCGAGACCTTGCCTGACCTTCCCTTACCCTTGCTCTGTAAATCATGATCTGACACAGTGAAATATGTTCTCCAGGCCGCAGGGTCCTCAGGTCAAGGTAATGGATCACTAGCCAGCCAGTGCCTCTGCGAAGTGAACCAGAGCCAGAGAATCAAGTGTGTGGGCCTCACATTTCAGATGAACAAAAGTAAGGCATGGGGTAAGGCATGTGATATTTACGTTCACAAACTGCAAAGCCACTACCGTATTTTTCGGCGTATAAGACGACTCTGTGTTCTAACTTCTACCTCATCAGACAAGCAGGCAATTTTGGTTCCTAGTAAAAGGCCTGCTCAGATTGGCCAGAGTCAGATAGGCAGTCTATTAAAAAAAGAACTGGTGTTGCCTCGGAAGTGGGGGGTAGTCTTATACAGCAAATATAGGCCTAAGCCTGTTTTAACTGTAAAATTAGGGGGGTCGTCTTATACACCGGAAAATATGGTTGTTTGCAAAATGTCATTACGTCTGCAGGTGGAGGGTAATTTTCCTGTTACTCAGGGACTCCTGATCGAGTTCTTATTGGTCTCTGGAAAATTGTTTTATGACCCAGCACCAGGCAGCACTAGATAGGAGATGTGGTTTGCTGGGCAGAAGTTTACAGGGCAGGAAATTGCTTCACTGGGCACAGCCATTCATAAGAAACACCTCTGGGAAAAGGAGACCAGGCTCCTGGCAGGGCTGGCCCTGGCCATTTGTTTACATCAGCAACAACCCGTGTTCCTGGTTACACAATGCGGCAACGTCACTTTGAATGGGGGATCTTTGCTCCTTGGACGAATAAACACATTCTTCACTCGCAATGGAATTAGCAGACCTCACAGACTTCTCCGTGACTCTCCTGGAGGCCTTAATGTCATAGGAAGGTGACCGTAAACATGATTAGCTGTATAACTTATTCCAAATTCTGTTGAACTTTCCTTTATTTGGCAGTTGAGCCTTAGGTGAAGATCCTCCAAAGGTGAGGTGTGGAAAAGGGTGCCAGGCAGTTGCCGAAACCACACTAGGTTTCTTAAGAACAACCCAGTCAGAGGTGTAGAGGGCACTGGCCAGTCTGGGCAGGAGGGGACAGGGCTGTGGGTTGTTTGGATACATTCCAAAGCCCACGTTTTCGTTGTCCCACCAGCTCTTAGCTGAGTTCTGGAGCCAAGAGTTTGTAGCACTGGAGCCATCAGATCTGCACATGTCACGGGGAGGAAAGATAAAGGGCAGTGGCCAGAGTCTCTGGAGCCACGGGGGTCTGTCTGGCAAGTTCCCGGAGGCCTCCAGCCCAGCTTTATTCAGTAGAGTCAAGAGTCACGCCCCAGGCCCTACTCTTCCCCACCTCCTTTGTAAACCCCATCTCAGTCCCTTCCTGGCCAGGCGAGCTTCAGAAATGAGCTCTCTAAGATCTCGAGTTCTGTAGTTGCATGAGAGAGAATCATGCCGTTTAACGTCACAGCTCGAATGTGGGGTTTAAGTGAATTTCCTCGTTCTCAAGTGTTTGCACTTGGGGTTTGATGCCTTGTCTCTGGGGCAGTTGAACAGTTAGGGAGAACTTGGAGGGGAATTTTATTTTATGTCTTCTTTTACCTTCCTTTGAGGAGTTGCAATTCACCATTTCCCCCAACTTGATTTGGGACCTACTAACTGTGTACTTAAGCTTTTTGGTAGAACATCTAGGGCAGGAGCAGCTAGTGACAGAGTACCGGGGCTTGCCCACTCTGAGCTTGTTTTATTGGTTTCCCCGGAGACCGTTTATTTAGTTCTGTCTCCCACTTGAAAGTTCTAAGCAGGTCCAAGCCAGGTTATTCTTGCTCACACTATATCTCCAGTACCCCATACAGTTCCTGGGGTATAGTAGGTTCTCTTCAAAAACTGGTTGAATAAATAAGCAACTGCATGAATGAATCAATGAAAGGGTTGCACTTCTTTTAAAATGTGAAAACCATTGATGTAATGAATCCATAGCAAACCTATTATGGACTTCAGGTCAATCTAACTTCTACCTCATCAGACAAGCAGGCAATCTTGGTTCCTAGTTGCCTTGACTTGTAGGAAGGAGCAGGTGTATCAGGGAAAGCAAGGTGGGGTGTGGTGCCAAGCCTACCTAGACAGTTGCAAGGACAATACTTAGCCAAGGACCTTTTCGGTAACTGGTTCAGTAAGAACCCACTTTATTTATTTTTTATTTAAATATATTTTTTATTGATTTTTTTACAGAGAGGAAGGGAGAGGGATAAAGAGCCAGAAACATCAATGAGAGAGAAACATCGATCAGCCGCCTTTTGCACACCCCCTACTGGGGATGTGCCCTCAACCAAGGTACACGCCCTTGACCGGAATCGAACCTGGGACCCTTCAGTCTGCAGGCCGATGCTCTATCCACTGAGCCAAACTGGTTTCAGCAAGTATCCACTTTAATAGTAGTTTTCAGCCCGCCTCAGGATCTCGGGCTTACTGCTTCCCCTTCCCTGCAACTACAAAAGGTTTAGAGCCGTTGCCCCTAGGTATTTGAGGAATTGTGTTACTGGCCACTTGATATCCAAGTCCTACTGGAGGGACCAAGATCAGCCTAGACATGAAGGATGGTCCCACAAGATCCAACTAGAGGCATGTGTGACCAGGGCAACATCGGACAGACCCTGAAGAGTGTTTTGGGATGGAGGATGTGGTCCATGCAAACATGTTAGAGGCCTCCTTTGAGGTGGTACTCCTAGATGTGGTACCTTATATAGGTCTGATGTCCTAAAAGGCTGGTTTTCTCAGTGTTTAGATGTAGGAGTGTCGAACTCAATCAGAGAAGGGGCCAAAATCTAAAATCCAGCCTAAATCTCGGGCTGAATGGTTTACTGAACAGTCATAAACTGTCATTGTGATGGAAACGCAGCGGAGTGCAGTGATGACAGCGCGGTGCGGGCCACATTGCAAGGCCTGGCGGGACGGATTTGGCCCTCGGGCCTTGTGTTTGACACATGTGGTTTAGAGCATCGGCTTTGCACCAAAGTGTCTTGGGTTTGATTCCAGGTTAAGGGCCTATCCCTGGTGCAGGAGGCAATCAGTTGATGTGTCTCTCTCACATTGATGTTTTTCTCTCTCTCCCCCACCCCCTCCTCTCTATCTAAAAGCAATGGGAAAATGTCCTTGGGTTAGAATTAAAAACAAAAGGCATATTTCTCACACTAGGGCAGTGGTCGGCAAACCGCAGCTCTCGAACCACATGCGGCTCTTTGGCCCCTGGAGTGTGGCTCTTCCACAAAATATCTCGGCCTGGACAAGTCTATTTTGAAGAAGTGACGTTAGAAGAAGTTTACATTTAAAAAATTTTGGCTCTCCAAAGAAATTTCAATCCTTGTCCTGTTGTTATTTGGCTCTGTTGACTAATGACTTTGCCGATGTTTATTTGTGTGCAGTCTGCTGGACATAGGGATTCCATGATGAATAAGAAACAACTCCCCCCAGGGTTCTTAGCAGGGAAGGCCAGTATGGAAACCACCCACTGCATGACAGAGAGAAGCTCAGAGGCCCTCCCAGACCAAGCAGGCGGTGCCTGCCGGCTAGCCGGGGAACTCAGTAGACCAAGTGATGCCTTCTAAAGCCGCTGAGGTGGGCCTGGCATCCGCAGCTGAAGTCCTGGGAGACCAGAGGGAGGACCGCCTTCCACAGTGGACTATCAGAATCGCAGGAATGCCCAGCAGAGTGGGTGGGCCGAAGGGTGACCTCCCCATCACCCTGGAGGAAAGTGAGGCCAGGCTAGCACCTGTTGAGACAGGTCACTCCGTTTGCCCATTGTCCCGTGTTTGCAGAGGAGGAGCAGTAAGAGGGGATGGGTCACAACCAGGTGAGCCTCCTTCTGCCGGCACCGCGAGCATTAGCCCCGAGATAGGGCGGCTGTCCTGGGAGGATTTATAACTCCAGATTTTAAGGTCTGCTTGTAAACAGGCTCTCTCGGTCACAACGTGTCGGGGGTAGGAGTGGGCAGCTAGGGGCAGACTGGAGAACGGTGCTGGGGGTGGCAGTGAGATCCTGGTAGAAATGTGCACGTTTGGTTGTAGCAGAATAGGAAATTTAGGAAAGAAAGAGGGAGGAAGGTATGTGGGAGAGTGAGAGAGGGGGGTAGAGGGGTGGAGTTGTCCATGGCTAATATTGTATGGAACATTAAACTAGTTAATTATAATGCTTTATTTCTTGCCTTATTCCCTATGGCCAGGCCCAAAAGGTCATAAACATGCTTTGGAATGTAGTGATATTGTGAGGCAAGCCGAGGGAGCCGGCCCATTGGGAGCATTGTCCTACCTAAGGCTTCTGCTTTCTAGAAGTTTCTCCCCCACACTCAGGGCTCCTCACTCAGGGCATTTTATTGCTGAGGGGCGGGGGCAGGTGGGCAGTGTCTCTGGTCTACCTGTAGCTTCCAAGTCTGGCACAGGGCAGGCTGTCCCTGCCTGGAGAAAGGCAAACTGCTTAGGTTGTAGGTGGTAGGAGTGGGGGAGGGGTGTGTGTACAGGAGGCAGGGAGGCCTGGAGGCAGGGAAGCAGTTGGCGGAGGGAGAGGAGGGCCGGAGGAGACTCTGCAAGTGGGAACCTCAGGCCTGTGGCTGCTAAAGCACCAGTGCCACCTTTGGATGCCTCTCTCTTTCTCCCTTCAAGTCTTCCGTTGATGCCCTGGCTGGTGCTGCTCAATGGTTAGAGTGTCGGCCCATACATTGAAGCGTTCCAGTTCAGTTCCGTGTCAATGGCATGTTACCTGGGTTTGATCCCCAACCCTGGTCGAGGCTCATGTGGGAGGCAACCAATCAATGTGTCTCTCTTACATCAATATTCCTCTCTCTCCTTCCCTCCTTCCTTTCCACTCTTTCTAAAAAGCAATGGGAAAAATATTTTAGGGTAAGAATTAAAAAAAAAAAAAAAGTCTTCCCTTGACATGTATTATTATCTTTTCATTGATTTCAGAGAGGAAGGGAGAGAGATAGAAACAACAATGATGGTGGAGAATCACTGATTGGCTGCCTCCTGCACGGCCCTCACTGGGGATCCAGCCCACAACTCAGGCATGTCCCACTGGAATTGAACGTGAAACCCTTCAGTCCACAGGCTGACGCTCTAGCCACTGAGCCAAACCGGCTAGGGCCCTTGGTATCTATTCTTACCTGATGTCACCTGAATAAAAACAGGTTTCCAAGGGAAGCGGCACACTCTGCAGTTTACCGCAAACCACACCCCAGTATGCCACCTTGATGGGAGGGCACTAGGTATTTCCTGCCACTGCAGCCCTGTCCCCGGCTTTTCTGGACGCAGCCTGGTCTGCATTCTGCTCCTAGGTGGGCCTGCCGGCTCAGCAGGAGTTGAAAGATGGTCCCTCAGAGGCCCCCAGAGCAAGCCTCCCTCCTTCTACTTCTCTGGAGACATCAAACACCCCAGGCCCAGGCGGGCTGGCCGAGTTAACAAACACAGCCTGGCTTGGGGGAGGCTTGCAAGCCTCTCCTCAGTCTCCGAGCTCCAGCCTGAGCAAATCCTGCTGGGACTTCAAAGCCCGCTGCTTGTTTGCCTGGCCACAGGGCAGCAACAATGCTTCCCCTTTGACCTGAGAAAGCATCCCTGACAAATGCAGCACCGAACTCTGATAGGGGTGGTGAGGTAGGCATTCCCGCCAGCCTCCCTTGCCAGTCTAAGACCAGGTGATGTGTTTGGTGGACTTGATAGGAACCACGTCTGCAGGCACCTGGATACACCTCTGAAAAGACTGTACCTGGACTCAGTTCAAAGAGGGCAGGCCCCACCCCACCTCCGCAGGAAGTAAGTGGCCACCCTTGGCAATGGAGACCACAGCCCCATGCACTGGCTGCTCCCCCGAAGGCACCCTTGTTTCCAGAGGCTGCTCATCACAAAGGTGGTGGTGTGGTGTGTGTGCTTGTCCGTGCCATACACACGTGTGTGCATATCCCAGTGACCCCAGACACCACAGCTCTAGAGGAGCTATGCCCTTGACTTGTATTCTGAAAACACACTTTTATGCTTGATCTGGTGTATGAATGAAACTGTAAATGAAATCAACCAGCCTGCTCAAGAGGTGGAGAAACCTATGCTAGGATTACCCTTCAGCTAACTTCGGGCAGGTCAATGATGAGTTATTAATACTTTCAGGGACCCTCACTTTGAGGCTTGAAATCAATTCCAGATTATAGCATCCAGCACCCATTTAGACCTTTAACAAGAATAAATAAATATATATATATATATATATATATATATATATATATATATACTCATTTGAACTACATTACTTAAAATGTGTTATTTGTATGTTTGAAAATAGAGAAGAAAAGCTCTAAAGGCAGGATATAGACACTCTAGCCACTGAGCCAAACTGGTTAGGGCTCTTGTTTTGAATGGAAGTTCCATGAATGTATATAATATCAAAACTCATTGAATTGAACACTTAAGTTGTGCCATTTTTTTCCTGTAAATGAAACTCTAATAATGAATGAATGAATGAATGAATGAGTAAATGAATTGGAAAGAACAGAAAGGAAGCTTCAAAATTAAATTTGGAGCCTTATCAGAGGTCATGGTTTGATTCCTGGTCAGGGCGCATGCCTGGGTTGCAGGCTCAATCCCCAGTGTGGGACGTGCAGGAGGCAGTCGATCAATAATTCTCTCTCATCATTGTTTCTATCTCTCTCTCCTTCTCCCTTCCTCTCTGAAATCAATAAAAAATATATTTTTTTTTAAAAGTTAAATCTGGGGCAGAAGCTTATAATCTCCACTCTCTGATCCTATGGTGCTCAGAATGTAAAGCCCCATTGTGGGGAAGGTAAGCACAAGATTCATAGGTGATCTACACCTCTTTTGTATTTCCATCTGGTCCAGAATCCATGTACAACAGTGCCAGCGTGATGGTCTTTTTCAGAACTCTGGGAAGAGCGAAGCAAACTGGTTCTATTCAACCACACAAAAGTTAAAAAGAAAATTCTCAGAACTGCCATTTGAGCCATGAGTCTCCCTTACAACAGGTAAGCCAGTCTTATGCTTGAACCTCTGCAGTGACAAAGAGCTCCCTTCTTCCCAGTAATAATAATACAACAGCGACAGCTAGTGATGTGCCAGGCCCTCCCTGTTCAAGCCCTTTGCCCATTCCAGATGTGGACAGCTCTGTCTGTAGAGAGTTCGGACAGGACTCCAACATTTCCCTCCTATCTTCACAGTCTTTTAACTGAGAGGGAATGAAGGTTTTCATCTTGGAATGCATTGCCCATGGAGATTAATGGGGAAGACAGAGTTGGTATCCATTGTATTATAAGTTTGTCATCTAAGCACAGTCTATACTGGGCTCTGAAGTAATAGCAATAGTTAAAATTTATTGAAGTATGTGCTCACTTTACATGCATTTACCTCATTCGATCCACATAACAACCCTACAGATCAGCAAAATGTTGCCTTGAAAGATTAAGTAATTACCTTAAGGCCCAGACCTAGAAGCCCACATTCTAGCCCAGGCTGTCTGACCCAGAGGCTGAGCTGTTAACTGCACCAATCTGCACACATTTTCAAAGTTAATATGTTTAGAAGAATGTAATGGAAAAATCTCTGAACTAGGGGTGAGAAGACCTGAGCTCTGCTCCCTGGTCTGCTACTTTCTCTGTGAGTTTGAGAAATGGTTTTCTTCATTTCCTTTAGTACGAAACAAGAGAGGTGGACTAACCCTGGCCAGCTTGCTCAGTGGTTAGAGTATTTTCCCTCAAACCAAAGAGTCTTCAGTTCAATTTCCAGTCAAGGGCACTAGTCAAGGGCATATACCTCCCTGCAGGTTTAATCAGGATGCGAGCAGGAGGCAACCAATCATTGTGTCTCTTTAACATTGATGTTTCTCTCTCCTCTCTCTCTCTACCACTCTCCTCCTCTCCCCTCCCTTCCACTCTATCTAAAAATCAGTGGAAAAATATCCTCAGATGAGGATAAAAAGAGGAGAGAAGTGGACTAGGATCTAGTGATCGGCAAACTCATTAGTCAACAGAGGCAAATATCAACAGTACAACGATTGAAATTTCTTTTGAGAGACAAATTTTTTAAACTTAAACTTCTTCTAATGCCACTTCTTCAAAATAGACTTGCCCAGGCCATGGTATTTTGTGGAAGAGCCACACTCAAGAGTCCAAAGAGCCGCATGTGGTTCGCGAGGCGCAGTTTGCCGACCACTGAACTAGGTGATCCCTAAAGCCCAGGCCTAACTCTGATAGTCTATAAATTCTAAGCCTAAAGTCTCTAATCCTTTCCCATCTGGAATGTGCCTTGTATAACATTTACTAGGGCACCCACCCAATTAACATTTGGACATGGTGATGATAATGATAAATGATGATAATAACGATGATGATGAAATGCATGCATGAATGAATGAATGAAGTGGAATCTTTAGCATTTTCTTTTGCTGAAGGTTGTTCCTGATCAGCTGTTTCAGGAGCAAGGAAGAGAGTTCTTGTCTCACTTTTCAGTTTCAGTTGCCTCCCACTACTTGCCTCAGATTTCAGAGAATAAATAAATAAAGCCAGCATCAACCCCAGAACTTTCTCTCAAGGCCCAGCTGTAGGCTAGAAGAAGAAAGTGAATACGTATGCACAGAGTGGCCAATTAGTTCACTGAGTGCCCTCATGACCTCTGACCCCTGCTGGGCCACCCCATCCATTAGCTGTCCTCTCCCCCCTCCACCCTCCTTTCTCTCAGTTTGATCCGTTGTCCCCGCCATTCTCTTTCAGCAAAGAAACATGCTCCGGCATTCAGCCAGCCGCTTCCACTTTCTGTTCTTTTGTCTGCTCCCCCTGTTGCCCTTGTTGCTAACCTGGTCACCACTCCTTGACCCAATGGCTGGTCTCTCTCCCCTCCTGGGGGTGGGGAGGGGCCGTAGTCCAAAGCAAGGCTGGCTGGCAGGAAGAAGGCAAGCTTTTACCTTTCCTTTTCACTTGGGTTTCCCTCCACAAACGTGAGTGTGATGACGATTTCTTTCAAAGACACATAGTTTGAAAAATCCATGTGGGTGAAGGCAGCAGTATGTTCCTTTGATTGAGAGCAGAAAAGGCTAGTTCAAGACGATGGGTGAGTGCATATTTGTGAGAAACTCTAAAGCAATCATCAAAAGGTGAATATGAACTAATACTTTGAGCTTGAAACAAGCCTTCCAATTGTTGACTGCCTCTGCCGATTCTTTAGAATTTTAGCTCAGAGAACAAGGGAGCCGGTGGTGAATCTATTAGAAAAGGGCAAGCCCGTGGGAGTCAGACTGCTGTCTTTAAATCCAGGGCCTGCCTCTTGTCCACGGGGAGACTTGGTAATCACAGCAGCTTCCAATGTTCTGAGTGCATCCTAAATGCCAAGCACTTGACACACATCATCTTACTGATGCTCATAATAAGGAGGAAGGTAGATTTTTTTTTTTTTTTAGCAATTGTCATCTCATATTACAAATAAGGAAATGAAGGCTAAGAAATTAAATTATTTGTTCAAGGGAATATAGATAATAAAAGGCAGAAAAGGAACATGCATGAGGTATACATGACTCCGGAGTTCTTAAATGCACTACCAAACTTCCTCCAATGTACCCAAGTCAGTCTATGAGCGTCAGCTTCCTTCCCTGTAAAATGCTCGCCTGGGAAGTGCCTAACAGGAATGACTAAGCAGTCCTGCATGCTTACTCATTCTAGGCATTTTTTTATTTTTTATTTTTTATTTTTTAAAATATATTTTATTGATTTTGTACAGAGAGGAAGGGAGAGAGATAGAGAGTTAGAAACATCGATGAGAGAGAGTCATCGATCAGTTGCCTCTTGCACACCCCCTACTGGGGATATGCCCGCAACCGAGGTACATGCCCTTGACCGGAATCGAACCCGGGTCCCTTCAGTCCCCAAGCCGACGCTCTATCCATTGAGCTAAACCGGTCCCGGCTCTAGGCATTTTTTTAAATGCTGACATAACTTACCTCATTTAAGCCTCACAAGGTTCTAATAAATTGAAACTATTTTTATTTCCACTTTACAGAAGAGGAAACTGAGGCTTAGAGAGGTTAGGAAACTAACCCAGATCACACATGGCTAGTAAGTAGTGAAGCTGGGATTCTAATTTGAGCTGTTTGGCTCTAGAGCCCATGCTCTTTCTCGTTCGATTCTATGGCAGTTGCCTCAGAAAGCCTACTGAAGAAGTCATGGCTCATGCACACACGTACACACACACACACACACACACACACACACACACAGTGTTCACAGAAAGAGAGGTCTACAAGAATGTAGGTAACTAATTCCAACCCAAAGTAACGGACAGTTTTCTGAGAATGTAGTGGAGAGTCACTTGATGGAAATTTACTTTAATGTCAGAAAGGCTTGGAAATACATCTGTTTCATAAAAGGAGGAACATCCTAATAACGGACCAGCGTTTATGTTGAAGAAGTAGCAGAGTCCTTTTCATAAACATGTCTAGTCAATAGTAAGGCAGGCCTTTTAACTCTCTAAGCAGAATTATGATTGTTGGCAAAAATAAGCACCTTATCAAAGGTGGCTAAAAGGAAGCCAAGAAGAAACTTGTTGGTCCATTTTCTAAGAAAGATTGGTGTGATGTGAAAGCACCAGCTATGTTCAACATAGGAAATATTGGAACAACGCTAGTCACAAGAACTCAAGGAACAAAATCACATCAGATGGTCTCAAGGGTCATGTTTTTGACGTAAGCCTAGCTCAGGAAAACTCATTAGTCAACAGAGCCAAATATCAACAGTGCAACGATTGAAATTCCTTTTGAGAGCCAATTTTTAAAAACTTAAATTTCTTCTAATGCCACTTCTTCAAAATAGACTTGCCCAGGATGTGATATTTTGTGGAAGAGCCACACTCAGGGGGCCAAAGAGCCACATGTGGCTCTCGAGCCACAGTTTGCCAACCACTGGCCTACCTGGTGTACAGAATGATGAAGTTGCATTTAGAAAATTCAAGCTAATTACTGGGAGTGTTAAGGATAAAACTGCCTCGTTTTCCATGGCATGGATCTTACCCATGACAAAATGTGCTCCATGGTCAAAAAATGGCAGACCATGGTTAAAGCTCATGTTGATGTCAAGACTACTGATGGTCACTTGCTTCATCTAGTCTGTGTTGGTTTTACAAAAAGATGCTCAGCGTCAACAAGTCCACCAAATCTGGAAGAAGATGATGGGAATAAAGACCCTAGAGACGCAGACAAATGACTTGAAAGAAGTGGTTCCAGATAGCATTGGAAAAGGCATAGAAAAGCTTGCTAATCTATTTATCTGCTCCGTGATGACCTGGTTAGAAAAGGCAAAATGCTGAAGAAACCCACATCTGAATTGAGAAAACTTATGGAGCTGAATAGTGAAGATAAGCAGTTTTGAAAAGCTACTGGGGAGGAGATGGGTGCTGCCAAGTTGAACAAGCTGGTGGATAAGCTTCTTGTCCAAGAATCTATTTAAAATTCAAACTTTTAATGGCAGTAAATAAAAACAATCCTTTTTTTGGGGGTGGGGGGCGGCAGGGAGAAACAGAAGGGCAGGTAGGTACTGCATCTCACTCAACTTGGTACTACTTCCCCTTTCCCTTACCCTTTCCTCCCCAATAGCATCTAGAAGCATCTTGCACATACTTGGCAACTCGCTTGATAGGTTTTTCCTAAATGAATAAATGAATAATACCTAAGGGAGGACTTCATTGGGAGTAAATGACTTTCCTCTCTTTGGGGGGATGCGGTAGCCCTGAGCTGAAAGACCCTCTTTCCTCTCATCCTTCTCCCTGCAGCTCCTCTGACAAGCCCACCAGCTGAATGATAGAAAGCTCACTGCACCAGAGATGATTTATGGTTCTTTGTTATACAAACGCTTTCACATTCCTCCCCATCCTCTTTTTTTTTTGCCAATTCATCATGATACTTAAATGAAGCTTTAGATAGTGAACTATGTGGCTCACAGTCTTGAAGACAGTTGTTCAGGACACCTGAACAACAATGGAGCTAGTATGCAGATCTATAAAAAGACCACCTCTCCATGGGGATTATCTTAGATTTCCCCAAAGACACAGAGAAAGAAATGCCTTTATTTTTTCCTTAAAGAATCCCAGGTACTCGGCCTGAGCAGTGAGAAGAAAGGGGGAGACATGCATCTGACTGTGGAAGGCAATGCTCTGTAATCTCTTCATAATTAAAGTAACAGAAGCCCCAAGGAAGGTATTGTCACAGTATTTCGGTCTTGGTTACAGAATAATTTTGCAGAGTTGTCTCAGAGGTGTTTTTACTCAATGCTCTGGGACCTGTAGCTTTGTTTGGCCAATCTGCTGTCAAAATGATGAGGCAAAGTGAGTTGAAACTTTCGTGGTTCTTCATGCTTTTAATATAAGCTGAAGTTACACTAATCAAAATAAACCTTTATCATGGTTATAGGAGTCCAATAGGAGTAAGTTTTTCCTTCCATCTGTCTGTCAGTAAGCCTATTTTAATCACATCATTCATGGGATATTATATGTTGGCATTAACTTGACTATGTCAATAGATCTGAGACTAAGTCACATACACTAACACTAATCCAAGATCATATAAAATGGACACTCTTGATTTTATTGATTGATTGTTATGTCACCACCTTATTGTGAAAAAAGAACTATGGCTGTTAGATACTAACATACCATACATGATTTATTACATGCATTTTTTATAACACAGATGAGTAAGAGATACCTTCTAATTTCTTAATGCTTAATGCTTGATAAACTCACCGCTTCTCTCTGTTTCATTTTCTCTTAGTATACAATCAGGAGGTGAATGTTTTGCTTCCTATCCTTCTAAAAGACAGAAAACTCAAAATGCAATGTAAACAACAAAGGGATATTTTTAAAAAAAAAATACATTTCTTTATTGATTTCAGAGAGGAAGGAAGAGAGATAGAAACATCAATGATGAGAATCATTGATCAGCTGCCTCCTGCACTCCCCCTACTGGGGATCAAGCACAACCTAGGCATGTGCCCTTGGCTGGAATCGAACCTGGGACCCTTCAGCCACAGGCTGACACTCTATGCACTGAGCCAAGCCGGCCAGAGCAACAAAGGGATATTTTATAAAATAACATGTTCAAAGAAGTTAGGCATACATCTTAATTTCAGTAAATCATATCATACTTTATATGTATCATGGATTATAAAATAATATTCTTGTGTAAAACAATCAAGTTTCTTGTATACTGGTTTGAACATTCAAAATCACAAGTAGTCAATTTGCTTAAAAGAGAGGTTTAGTTAAGCTTGCAAAGCTCCTTGAGTTCACCCTGTGCAGTTGGCGTTATAAAATATTTTTTATTGCATTTATTATCAGCTGAAACATTTATCATGTACTTTTCTTGCTTCTCACTCATTCTCTGCAAGCATTTACCTTTGGCCTGCATGATGTTAACATTTTATTGTTCTTGCCAGATGATTATGTTTCTGTTTTGTTATCTGTAAAATAGAAGTCTATCCCAAAGCAATTAGACAAAACAGAATAAAAGACATGCATTTCCTTTCTTTCCAACTTGGGCCTGGCAGAGTGGCTCCTGCAAAGAAAAGTGGCAAAAAGAAGGCTGTTCTGCCATTAACGGGGTAGTGACCAGAGAATATACCGTCAACATTCACATGCCCATCCACAAAGTGGGTTTCAAAAAGTGTGCCCCTTGGGCACTCGGAGATCCAGAAAGTTGCCAGGAAGGAGATGGGAAATCCAGATGTGTGCATTGACACCAGGTTCAACAAAGCTGTCCGGGCCACAGGAATAAGAGATGCCTCATACTATATCCAGGTGCGGTTGTCCAGAAAACAATGGGAATGAAGATTCACCAAGCAGGCTCTACACATGGGTTACCGATGTGCCTGTCACTACTTCCAGATATCTACCAAAATTAATGTGGATGAAAACTAACTGTTGATTGTCAAGTGAAGTTATAAAACTGCCACACACACACAAAAAATAGGCATGCATTTTCATGGAGAGCAATATTTTTAAAAAATATTAATTCTTTATACAATTTTAGCATAGTAATATCCAATAGGACACTGTGATCTTGATTTTTCTCCAAAATGTTTGTCTTCAAACCTGAATAATAATTCTGTGTTAGATCCACAGTTCTCAAACTGTGCTCCAGGGTACCATAGGTTGGCACAGCAACAAGCCCATGGAGTGACATAGGACAATTAAAATATTCAAGGGCAATATATCTTTTGAAAACTATGTGAGACAATTGTTTCAACATTAAACTGCTATCCCTTTGATGCTATCATATCTTTGCAAAACAGAATTTCCTGCAGTTGCTTTGATGAAAAGCAATTACTGTGTGACTATCAGTGTGGAACAAGAAATTAATATAACAAAAGGGGACATATGTAATACTTTCAACAATAAAGATCTTTTTAAAGGAGATGAGTACGGCAGTGTCTAATGCAAGCTCAAGGTTAAAATGTGTGCAGCACCCAACAGGCTCATATATCTTATTAGCAAATAATGGTGAAATATATAAATTGATTTCAGAGAGGGAGAGAGAGAGAGAAACACCAATGATAAGAGAAAATCATTGATTGGCTGCCTCCTGCATGCCCCACACTGGGGATTGAGCCTGCAACCTGGGCATGTGCTCTGACCAGGAATTGAATTACAACGTCCTGGTTTATAGGTCGATGCTCAACCACTAAGCTATGCCGGCCGGGCAGTAATGGTGATGACTTAAATAAAATAAGAATACTATTCTGCCGAAACCGGTTTGGCTCAATGGATAGAGTGTTGGCTTGGGGACTGAAAGGTCCCGGGTTCGATTCCGGTCAAGGACATGTACCTTGGTTGAGGGCATATCCCCAGTAGGGGGTGTGCAAGAGGCAGCTGATCGATGACTCTCTCATCGATGTTTCTAACTCTCTATCTCTTTCCCTTACACTCTGTACAAAATCAATAAAATATACTTTTAAAAAAAGAATACTATTCTCTCTTTCAACTTATATGTATTTTCCAATGGTTACTAAATTGTGAAGTCACAAATATGTGTTAAGATATTTGGCTCTAACTTAATAAATGGAATTATTAAGTATTTATTTTGGCCTGGGTTGCCATGAAAAATTACTAGGACACTAAGAGCACAGTTAATCATGAAAGTTTGAGAACCTTGGATTTCTCAATTGTAAGCTGATTCTAAAAATAGTACCTACTTCCTGGCCTGATTGAGTATCAACCTATGAACCAGGAAGTCCTAGTTCGATTCCCAGTTAGGGCATATGCCCAAACTGTGGACTTGATCTCCAGTGTGGGGCATGCAGGAGGCAGCCAATCAATAATTTTTTATCATCATTGCTACTTCTATCTTTCTCCCTCTGCTTTCCTCGCCAACATCAATAAAAACATATTTAAAAAATAAAAATAATATCTACTATACAGAGTTGCAGTGAAAGTAAATGGATGGATATATAAATGATATTTAGAACAGTATTTTTCAAGTCACCACAGTAGTAGTATTATGACTTCATTAACTAGGACAGTTCTTCCAATGATTTTATACTTCTATGTGATAGGGAACCCCCCCACCCACCCCCACACACACACAGTTTTGGAGTAGTCTCTACATCAGTAACATTAAAACTTTCTCATTGTCATCATAATTAGAATTGCTTTTATTTTTTGCTTTTATTTTTTAATTTAATAAATCTTTATTGCTCTGATTATTACAATTGTTTTCCCCCCCTTGCCCCCGCCATAGCTCCCTTTCAACCAGTTGCCACCCCACCCTCTGCCCTTACCTCCCCTTAGAATTTCTATTTAAATTTACTATCTGGGAAGTGAACAGAAATTATTCCATTTCTTTATTTTTTTGGTCTCCTAGATTGAAATCTTTATCCAACCTTGTTGTTGTTGTTGTTGTTGTTGTTGTTGTTGTTGTTGTTTAATGACTATAAATATAGAATTTATCTCTGGTACATGTGAGTTTTTCAAAATTGCTATCAAAAACTCTTTTCCAACAGGTTTACACACACACACACACACACACGTGTGTGTGTGTGTGTGTGTGTGTGTGTGTGTACATATTTATATATTTATTTTATTTTATTTTATTTCGTTGAAGGAAACATCTAATAAGGTGTTTGCCTTCCTACAACTCCTCACTCCCCAGTGATGGCTTTCCATGAGCTAGCTGTTCTGCTAAGGAGGTGGCAGAGTTAACTTGCTATATGTTGATTACAGCCTTGGTCTTGCTGTAGCTTAGTACACTCCTAGGCAATGCTATAATTACCTTTCTTTTTATCTTTTTATTTTGATATAATTTCAGAATTATAGAAAAGTTGTAAAAAAAAAAAAAAATAGGACCAAAAATCCTCTAAACCCCTCACCAAGACTCCCAAACATAGGTATTTAACACACCTCCCAAATATTGATATTTAACACATTTGCTTTATCATTTACTTAGATCATTTTGTTACATGGTATCTGCCAAATTTCTCCACTGTAGATTCACTACTTTTCTCTTTGTAATGAAGAAATGTCTTTTGAGAACATACTTTGTTACAATACAAAGATCATGTTCCTCATTCAAATTTCACCCATTAGTTTAACTATCCATTGATGATTCTAAATCAGTTTGCAAAAATCTTCCTTATTCTTTTTTTACAGATGCTCTAGTATGTTCTCGTACCATAGTTTATGCAACCACTTTCCCCTATATGAGCATTTAGGTTGTCTCTAATATGTTGCAAATACAAACAATGTTGCAGTAATTAACCCTGTGCATATGTCTTTTCACATTGTTGGATCTGTATATATTTAGGGTAAATTCCTGGAAGTAGGATTACTGGGCCAGAAGTAGACTCATTGGAGTTTTTTTTTTAAATATTTAATACATTTTTAATACAGAGATTTAAAGTATTTTTTTGTGATACTGTTCATTAACTATTTGAATTTTTGTACTATTTTTTAATAACTTTTCTATAAAAAGGTGTTTTTGTTTTCAATTTTGAGTTACCAGACATTGTATATCCTTTAAGTGGCACAGTTATACCTTAACAAATGTGTTCTGGTGATTATAAGCAACTAAATAACAAAATTCTTCCTAAGTGGTATTACATTTTACATGTATCCATTTAATTAGATTTTAGCTCCAAGAGTAATGACATATAAAAAGAAGGGAAAGGAGGGAAATTCCTTAGGTCTGTAAAACATTTGGTACATAAGAATGGATCACATTCTGCAAATAGGAATGATCGGGGATATGATATTTTTACATCTCTAAGGAGGAGGTATTTCTTCCCAGCAGAGTTGATGATTAGAAGTCACTGGAAACATGATGAATAGTGAAGGGAACTGGTCTGCTGGTGCAATAGGGCTGGTTAATTATACTGTAAATCATGCAAACACTGACATGTTGAACAAAAAGCTCCTCTAGACACCGTCTCCTTCTCACTAAAAGAACAATTCTCTTAAAAATAGACACATTGGTAATTATCTTGGGCTGAGAATATGCAAGATGCTGACCCCAGAGACGCAGAGAAGTTTTGTCTCTGAAGTCTGTAAGACATTTTAAAAATGCTTTATAAATATGATTTGTCACTCCATTAACCATTGTAGAAGTAAGGACAACTAACTCCCACTTCTAAGAGGGAGTTAGTTGTCCTTACTTCTACAATGGTTAATGGAGTGAACAGCATTATTCTGGAGTTTTATTATTTGTGTCTTTTTATTGGAAGTCTTCCTATAGATAGAGTCTAGGATTCACCAATGATTCCCAAAGGAAAATGTTTTATTTGGAAACCTTTATGGGATATGGGCCTTCACAGCTGGAGATCAAAGATAGGCTCCATTGCTGACCAATAATGTCAACAAATCCTCCCTGTCCCTTTGGTTTTTCTACTCAAAAAAGGAAAACAGTCTTTCTATGGCACAAATATTGATATTTTGCCATATTTGCTTTATCGTTTATATCTTTATTTACTTAATGCAGTGTCTGCAAGTTTTCTTTCTGTAGATGTACTATTTTTCTTTTTGTAATTAATAAATGCCTTGTGAGACATACTTTGTGACTACGTAAATATCCTCTTTCTCATAGGTGACAAAATGTTTCGCTCAAATTCACATTTGGGGTCCTCACTAGATTCCCTAAGTACAAAAATTACTTAAACTATATTATACCAAACAGTCTATTCCCAAAGAAACACATATTTTCATTTGTTACTGCTTTAATCTTGGCATCAATAATACGAGGCAATGCAGCCTTGTCAAAAGAATCATGCAGATTGAATTAAAAATGCAGCATGGCCCTGCCAATGTGGCTCTGGGATAGAGCATCGACCTAGTGGACCAGGTCTCCGTTCGATTCCCGGTCAGGGCACATGCCTGGATGGAAGGTTGATCACCAGTAGGGAGGGGGTGGACAGGAGGCAGCCTAGCAATGATTCTCTCTCATAATTGATGTTTTTATCTCTTTCTCCTCCCTTCCTCTGTGAAGTCAATAAAAAAATATTTTTAAGTGCAGCATAGCATATCCTCCCTTGTAAATTCTCCCCAGGAAGTTTAATTGTGGAATCTACGGACCAACAATTCATACGAACTCTTTACTTCAATGTGGACTGACCACTTAGACTGAGGTTAGTAAATTGATTGCAGAGCCTTTCATTCCGACAATACCGGAGTGCCACCATGAGGTGAGCTTTGGTTCTGAAAATATTTGCTTGAAATCGGTCCTGATTGCAAGAATATCTGAGTAGTTACATTTACTTTGCATTATACTTACATTAAAGCATGAAAAATGTACTCTATTGATTCTTGATGGCCAAAAAAAAATGTAAAAAAGTATAAGAATTTTTATTTTTATTTTTCAGTTATAGTTTATATTCAATATTTTGTTGTTTTGGTTTACAGCATAGTGGTTAGATAATCATATACTACACAAAGTGTTCCTCCCGTGTTTCTAGTACCTACCTGGTACCATAGTAACTATTACAATATTATTGGCTATATACCTATGCTGTCCTTTACATCCCAGTGGCTATTTTGTATTGTAACTCTAATTTGTACTTCTTAATCCCTTCATCTTTTTACCCAGCCACTCAACCTCCCGTTTGGCAACTATCAACCTGTTTACTGTATGAGTTTTTCTATTTTGTTTCTTTTATTCTTTAGATTCCACATATAAGTGAAATCACATGATATTTGTCTTTCTCTGTCTATTAGCATATCCTCTAGTTCCATCCATGCTGTGGCAAATGGTAAGGCTCCATTCTTTTTTTGTGGGTAATATTCCAATATATATCACAACGTTTAATCCATTTGTCTATTGATGGACACTTGGGTTGCTTCCATATCTTGGCTATTGTAAATAATGCTGCATTGAACAAAGTGAAAGAATTTGGATTTCTAAAGTACTAGATAAAGTATTAGTGAATTTTGAGAAATTGAAAACTTAGCCCCAGGAAAAATGAGATTTTTGTCTAACTGTGAAGGATTGCTGGGTTTAAAAAAATCTATAACCAATCACCCTTTATTTTAATTAGCTCTAACGCTGTGAGCTCTAATTTTATACCTCCCTTTTCAAAATAAAAAAGAATTCCTATTTTCAATTGATCATTACAAATTCCACTCAAATGTCCCACAGAAAATCTGAAACTCAACTTATTCTATTGTCCTCATGCAAACCTAGCTCTCCAATATTCCCCATCTACATGAACAGAGCTACCCTCACCCAATCACCTAAGTTTGAGACTTGGGAATTGTTTTAGGTCCCTCCCCCCCTCCCCTGTCTTCCTACAGTCAAGTCAGGAAGGGAGTTCTATCAACTTTACCACCTCAATGCCCTGTCCCCTTCTCCTCTTCCCTTTTGCTACTGCCTTCTTTCCTCACTAGACTACCTATCCAGTATGTTAAGTTTTTCACCACTTTTGGCCTCATGTGTTCCTCCTTTGGCCGACCCTAACACAATATTCTTCTGGCCTCTCTATCTCCAGACTTGCCTCCTTTCCATGTTGCTGCTGAAGTGATCTTTTTACATTGAAAACTGTTTATGTCACTGGCTTAACATCCTTTAATGGCGTCTAAGACCTACAAAATCAAAACAAACTTTTGGTGTACACATAAAGTGTATGGGAGTAGTCCTTACCCAGCTGTCCAGCTCTACCTGTTGCTACATCATCTGCTCTCAGCTTTGCAAAATCACTAGTAGGTCCCAAACACCATGGATTTTTTTTTCATGTTTTCTTACATATATATTGTTACTGCTTTCTTTACTTAGAATAGCTTTATCTGTCTTGTCTCATTTGTCAACATCTCTCTCTTTTTTTTTTTTTTTAAGGGTGTGCAAGCTTTCTCTCCTCTACAAAACTTTCCTAACTTTCCACAAAGCCCAGCCCATCCTTCCACCACAGAGTGACTAATCCCTTCTCTCCTATAATTTATACCACCGCACCTAGAGAATTTTCTTGCTCCATTTGAAAAAAGAGCTCTCTGTCCATAGTAGACTTTAAGATACCTGAGAGCAAAGGCTGTGTCTAACCTCCCCCTGCATCCCTAGACCCTAGCTTATGCCAAGCATGCTGTACAAAACAACAACAGAGTTTGTTAAATGATGGGCAGGAGGTGGAGGAGAGAATGATTCTCAAAAACATATTTTGGGGTATGGAGTGATCGCTGTGTTCATAGCAACAAAATATCCCAAATAGCTCCCACTGTCGGGTTAGACAGACTTTGTGTTCTCACTTGCTACAGTTGGGAAACCATGTGTGTCTACCAATCAGACCATACTGGTTTTTGGAGAAATTCCAGTTATACAAACCCATGACTCAATTCTTGCTACTTTTATTGACGATAGTTTCTAATTGTTTTTGTCCTGAAGAGGAAATGGTCCCTTAATGAGTCATCTGGACATTACCAAGGTAAGAAATGATACAAGGCTGATAGTTTCCACCTGACTTCATTCACTCAGCCAAAATTCATTACAAAGTGCCAAGCAAAAGGCACAGATCCTTTCCTAAATTCACAAGGTTGGCAGTTTCAGGGATTTTTGTTTATTTTATTTCACTTCATTAATTCCACAAGATTTATTGACTGCTTACTATTTGAAACAGACTCCGTGCTAGGCAAACATAATATGAAGATAAATGAGATATAGGCTTATCCCTCAAAAAGCTCAAAATCTGGTGTAAAACAGATGCGGAAACAAATATAATGCAATAGGAAAAGTGCTAAAATAGAGGTACTTACAAAGTGGTAGGAGAAATTACAGAAAATAGATTGGCTATGTCAAGAAGGGGACATTCAGGGTAAGCTGCTCAGAGGAGAGGACATATAAACTGAGTTTTGAAGAATATAAGGATTTTGCCATGGAGAAAAATGAGGACATTCTAAAAGGAAAGAAAAATATGTACAAAGGTCCATATTTAGAAGAAGCAAACCTGAAATGAGATTGATAACATTAAAATTTAGAGAAGAGAAGTAACCTACCCAAGTGGAGTATGTTATATATAGCTGGTATGTATAATTCGATTTTAATAAATTAAATGCTTGTTTGATGTGACTCCATTGTACCATTTATATGTTGATGACTCCTAAATTTATTTTTTCAGACCTGACCTTCTTCCTTGAGCTTCAGACTCATGGATCCAATTATCTACTTGGATGTCTCTACTTAAAGCCAAGTAGGTATCTTGACATATCCAAAATATAATAACTGATTCCACACTCCCCCACCTCTATTCCTCATCCTTTCAAAAAAATTATTATTCCCTTATTCTTTCTTAGCTCAGTAAATGGCATGCCATCTACCCAGGGTTTCAAGCCAATAACCTCAGAGTGATATTTTGCTCTCTTTACCCCATCTCTACATGAAATGCATTAGGTGCATTTAGCTCTACCTCCAAAATACATCTCAAATCTACCCATTTAACTTCATCGGCAGAGATACCACCCTAATCCAAAGCACCATCACAATTTCTACTTTGATTGGCCTCCTTGTTTCCATTCTTACCCTTCCTATGGTCCATTCTCCAAATATCCAGAGTAATCTTTAATAAAACATTCGCTCATTCATTCATCAAATATTTATTGAGAGAACACTGGAGATGGGGATACAGTATCGAAGGATGTTAGACCCCTGAGCATATGGTCTTTCATTCTAGAAGGGGGAGAGGTAATACACACGTAAATAATTTTGTACAGCACATATGCAATGAAGAAAAAATAAATTCAATAAGCTAAATCTCTTGCTACCCGAGTTTTACTGAGTTGCTCTCTCAGCAAAACATTTTGACAGTTTCCCAGGCTGTTTAGATTAAAATCCAAATTCCTTCCTCTGACCGTGTTGTAAGATCCTATGAGATCTGGTTTCTGTTTGTCCCTCCAACCTTATCAGAGCCACACTCGCTCCCTGCGACTTTTCTCCAGTCGCCCTGGCCTTCCTTCCATGTCCTCGTTGCTCCAACCTTTCCCTTCTGCACACCTGTGTTTGCTCCATCTGGGATGCTGTTTCCCAGACCTGGGAAAGGCTGCCTGCTCTTCACTCCGATATCACCCCATCATTATGAACCTGAATAATATACCTACACGTAGCTCCCCCTTCCCTTTCTCTATCAGGGACACTGCTTTATTTGTTTCCATAGCACTTCTTACTTTCGGAAATTATCTTCCTTATTTGTTAATGTCTTCTGTTCCCACTAAAACTTGGATCCTCCTGAAGTAAGAAACTTGAAGTGGTTCGCCAAAGTATCCCTAAAAAGTCTAGATCAGTGTTCTGCAGAAGAGGCTCTTGATAAATATATTTTGGAAAAAAAACAGATGAATAACGGTGGACTCTAGGACACACAACAAACGAGTCGCTCGCTCGCTCGCTCGCTCGCTCGCTCCGGCCAGGCCCCGCCCCTCGCCCAGGGCCACGCCCACCCACGGTCTAGCCCGAGGCCTCCTGGGAGAAGGCTTCTGCGCAGGCGCTGTGGGGCCGCAGAGCTTTCTGGGTAAAGATGGACGCGCATGATCTCTTCCGCCGGCTCGGGGCTGGGGCCAAGTTCGACGTGAGGCGCTTCTCGGCGGACGCAGCCCGATTCCAGGTACCGTGCTTGGGGGACGGAAGCCGGGGTCGCTGAGGGGGAGCGGGAGCCCGGGAGTGAACCGGCTGCGGGGGAAGCCTGCGCTGGGAGGCGCGGTGGCCGGGCTGTGGGGCATTTCCCCCTCCTGTGGCGTCCCGTTTACCTAGCCAGGACCCGCTTTCCAAGTTAACGCTTTCCTCATCCCTTTTGTGGATTTAGTTGGGCTTAGCCGCAGATGAAGTTGGGCGGCTCCTCCCACCCCCATCCTAAAACAGAAACAACTCCCAAGTGGAGAGAACAGATTCTTTCATTATAAATTTCCCGCGTTTGGCGTGGCCTGGCGTATACACTGGGTGGCCAGATGATGATCTCCGAACACATAGTAATCTGGCCGCTCAGTGTGCTTCCCTTGAGTACCTCATTTATTTGATATCAAAGATATTATAAATCGTGCACCTGATCGGTTTTCCGCTTTGCACTGGCTGATAGTCTAGAATACTGTTGGTACCCGAGGGAGACACAAATACACCGAGCGGCCAGATTGTTATGCGGTCAGAGATCATCATTATCTGGCCGCTTGTTGTAACTTCAGTGGACGTGGTTCTTTTTAATCACGCATTCCTGTAGCTTGTTATTTAACCAAATGAGAAGAAAGGTTTAGAAACAGGAGGTCTTACATAGGAAAATAATGAGTGATAAATCGGGAAATTGTGGGAAATCTTGATATTGGGACTAGGGACATTTGTGTGAGTGTGCGACACGTGTGTTTCTTATTTCTCTGACTGGCGGTATAGTGTAGTTATTAAGAGTTTAAACTCTGGAGCCATATTATTTGGGTCCAAATCAAGTAACCTAATGCCCGGGTTTTCTCATTTGTAATGTTGCTATTTACTCATAGGGTTGTTGAAGAATGTAACTTAATATATAAATATGTTTTGAAATCTGCCTAACAGCATACAAGTATTATGCTGGTGTTTGTTGCTATTGGTTATTGTTACTGTTATAAAGTCAGAAAAGGTACAATCTTGGATTTCATTTGCCCAAACACATTTATCAGTGTAACAGATTTGGTGAAAGTGTAATAAAGATGGGGAGTCATTGGACCCATCTCCTTACTGCTAATACTGTTTGGGTGAAAGGAATGCCATTCTGTGGGTTTCACTTTAAATGTTCTGTGTTTAGGTAGGAAAAAGGAAATATGACTTTGATTCTTCGGAGGTGCTGCAGGGACTGGACTTTTTTGGAAACAAGAAGTCTGTCCCAGGTGAATGTGGAGAATCAAGAACTAACCAGGAGCTCCAAGATGAAGCGAAAAAAGAAGAGAGCCTAACTGAAAGGAAGAGGGAGCAGAACAAGAAAAAGAGGAAGAGAATGGCTTCAGGTTAGTCCTTGGTTTCTGTCTTTTTAATTTTTTTCCAGTTATGAAAATAGTATAAGCTTATGGTACAATTCAAGTAATATGCAGTCATTTATCAGTTGATGGCTTTCAGGTCTTTCCAGGTATTTATTACAAATATTGCTACACTAAAGATTTAAATGCAGCTTTTATTGTTAACGTATTTTCCATATGCAGTCGTCCCCCTTATCTGTGGTCTTTCTTTCTGCTGTTTCAGTTACCTGCAGTCAACCACAATCCCAATATATTAAGTTGAAAAATTCAAACATCAACGGGGGACCCTGTGGATAAGTGGGGGAGGGGAGCTAGTATATTTGAGTCTATCTTTGGGCTCTATTCTATTTCATTGATTTATATTTCTGTATTCATACATCAATACTAGCTTATTTTAATTATTATGGCCTTATAACGCTTTACAAAATTTGGTTGAGTAGTGTGACACACCATGTTTATTGATTAGGCAACTGAAAATTCCTCCCTAACGTGTTCTATCAGTGCAAACCAAATTAAAATATTAGTAGTTTTTGTTGGTAAAAATTGACAACCCCCCCTTTTTTTTTTAAGTTAAACATGCATCTCCCATATGACCCACCTGTTTCACTCCTAGAATTTACCCAAAGAAAGGACAACCTTTTCCCTCACAAATAACTACACTATACCGCCAATCAGAGAAATACAGATGCTCATAGTGACTTTATTTGTAATAACTGAAAATTATCAAAATGCTGTTCAATAGGGGAAAGATATCCATATGATAAAATGCTACCTATTAATAAAAATTTAAAAACGATTGATACATGCTCCAACATGGATCTCAAAATAACTATCCTGAGTGAAAGAAGCCAGATTAAATATAGTACATACTACCTGATTTATTTATATAAAATTCCAAGCAAAGCAAACTAGTTTACAGTTTACAGAAAGCAAAGGGGTGATTGCCTAAGGATGGAGCAATGCATTACAAGAAACCACAAGGAAATTTGGGGAGGTTATGTAAATAACCTTGAATGTGGATGTTTTATCACATGTGTACATATGTCAAAATTCCTCAAATTGTGTGCTCTAAATTTACTGTATGTCTATTTTACCTCAGTGAAGTTGAAAAAGTTTTCTTGCTCATTGCTTTTCTTAGCATTTTTAGGTTATTTTACATATTTATTTTCCCGTATAAACTTCAAAGTTAGCCAGTCCAGTTACCAAAACAGTGCTGTCATTGCTTTTTATTAAACTAATGCTATTTATAGATTTAGTGAGAATTGCTCTCTTTATTCTATTGAGTAGTCCTTAAGCACTGTGTTGCGTTCATTGCTATTATAAGTGAATTATTTTCTTTTACCTTATTTTCTATCTGGTTAGTGTTTGGATTAAAAAAAAGCTGGCTGCCTCATTGAAACCTCTTTTTGTTTAAGTAGTTTCCCAACTAATCTCTTGTTTTCAAGTGTAGCTCATCTACATATTACACAGCTGAAGTAACTAACAAAAGGAAGAGAATGAGCGTCAGAGCTCTGGTTTTATCAGTATAGAACCTGCCTCTCCTTTCCAGTTTCTGTACTTTCTTTTATCTAATTGCAACAAGTACTGTCTTTGTGTGAAGGTATGGCCTGTTTGCTACACTCTAGAATGTCGCACTAAAAATCTTTTAATTTATTAAAAATTATTTTAGAAATTACTTCAGAAGAAGAAGGTCCTACCATACAGTGGATATCATCTGTGGAAGCAAAAATTGAAGATAAAAAGGTTAAAAAAGAAAATAAACTAACTTCAGGAAAGTTGGAGCATATCAGAAAAGAAAAGGTTAGAAAAATATCTTAGCCCCAATTTCTTACTTAGTGATTTTTTTAACTGTCCTTGGGCTACTCTGTTGGTAAAAGTGAGTATGGTTTTGTTAAGATAGAAGATTAATTTGAGTTTTACTTTAATGAAAGATTAAAGCAAAGTGTTTCATATTCTACTAAAACTTATCCTATACTTGCTTTATAACATCTGACAATATTTTTTACCATATCCATGGTGGCTCCTTTACTGTATTTTTCAGATAAACTTCTTGCGGAATAAACACAAAATTCACATCCAAGGAACAGATCTTCCTGACCCAATTGCTACATTTCAGCAACTTGAACTAGAATATAAAATCAATTCTCGACTGCTTCAGAACATTCTAGACTCAGGTTTCCAGACACCTACACCAATCCAAATGCAAGCCATTCCAGTTATGCTGCATGTGAGTGTGAAGGTCTAGAATGCCTCTGACATTCCTGTGTTTGCTTATTCTCTTTTCTCTGTCTTTGAAATCTTCCTTTCTTCCTTATTCCTCCCACTGTTGAAATCTGTACCTTGCTTTTAAGGTCCATCTCTAATGCCTGTGCTTTTGAAAACTTGTCTTGATCAGTACAGCTGGGTGAGATCTTTTTCATTTACCATTGCTCCCCTATCACCCAAGTCTCCATGATACTTAAGTGTGTTGTTTTTCTTGCAACATTTGTCTTATACTTCACACTACTGTGTTTTTGCTCTAATTATATTTATCGTTTTCCTTTTACTATAGTGTAAACACTCTGAGAGACTATGTTCCGTTTATTCATCCATGATTTAGTTTATAATTTCCAGGAACTATTTCAGAAATACAGAATTTTTGTACTAACCTGACTGTTTTTTCCTCAATACTTTTTTTTATTATTGAAGTATACTTTATATACAATAAAATACATAGTTAAGTGTACAGTTTAGTGAGTTTCAATAATACATACCCTATGTAACCATCACCCCAATGAAGAGATGTAACATTTTTATCGCCCCAGAAAATTCTCTTGTGCCCTTTCCATTCTGTCCTCACTCCACCCCTGCCCAGAGGTAACCACTGTTCTCATTGCTATTGCCATATATTAGATTTGCTTCTTCTAGCATGCCATATAAGTGGAATCATTATTTCATTTCTGGTTTCTCTCACTTTGCATACTGTTTTTGAGACTCACCCATGTTACATGTATCAGTAGTTTGTTACTGAGTATAGTCTGTTGTATAAATGTTTCAAAATTTGCATATCCATCTATTGATGTATGGATTAACCTAGATTTTTGGAAATTAAGTTTTTCTAAGGTTTCTTTTGGTAGTGACGATAGCTACCTTTTTCCCCTTTAAAACCAAGATGGCCTTCATTTCTGGTAGTTATAGGACACCCATACTGGTCCTTTTAATTTTCTTTGAAAACTGAAATGAAAATATATTTGAATTATGTTGTTGACTCGTAGTAACTTTGCTTTTAATTTTCATTTAAGATTATTTCTGTCATGATTTTAGCTTAAAAGTTTTAAAAATCAGTGACTTACTGAAGATTGTCACCTGTTAAATGCTCTGTCACTCAGGTTATGGCCACTTTTCTTTCAGCCATTTTGTTACTTATTAAAACCTTCCCTAGGGACTGAGGAGTACAGATATCAGCACAAAATGTTGGTTTTGTAATTTTGCATTGGTAAAGAGTTTAAGGGGAAAGTACAATTGAACTAATGGAAATAATTGAGGTTGAAAATTATCTTTGTATTTTAGTTATCCACATTCTTTACTCAGTTCAAATGGATGTCAGTGGCAGTGCTCAGAAACTCCATTGTGGTGGTATTGGCAGGTGGAAAATGTTAGAAAAGCAAATATAAGAAAAGTCAGAAGAGTGATGAGAATATGAATTATTAGAGTTATCACATTTTTATTATTTGTATGGCTGAGAGCATTATTTAATCACCTGGTTAATTTAATATACTCTGTTTTTAGGGTCGAGAACTTCTGGCTTCTGCTCCTACTGGTTCTGGAAAGACTTTGGCTTTTAGCATTCCCATTTTAATGCACCTGAAACAACCCACAAATAAAGGCTTCAGAGCCCTGATTATATCACCAACACGAGAACTTGCCAGCCAGGTATGACCTCTCGCTTCTGAAGAGGATGTGTTTTGGTGTTTGGTTCAGTCATCTTTCTTATTTGGGGGTAATAGAAAGGTCTCAAAAGAGTAAGGCCTGTGTCTTTGATCAGGTCAGGCATTCTGTACAGAGCCCATTTCTATGTCTCGTTGCATATAGGGAAATATTTTCTAAAACACTATATTAACATTTGTACTTCTTTGGTGAGTGCTCTAAGATCCTTAAAGTTGAAAGGCTACTGTAATATACAGTCACTCTAAACTTTATTTTTCTCACCTAGAAAAATGAAAACTCATCTAAGTTTTTGAGAAAGTAAAACTATACAGTCATATGCTCCACCCTCCATGTGCTTAATGTGAAATACATGCCAAGTATGAAATATTTTTATAATATTATATATTTATAATATTTATAATATATTCTAAATATTATAAATTTATAATATTATAATATTATATATTTATAATATTATATTCTAAAAACAATGAGTAACAGATTGGATGAGTTTTGGGGTTTTTTTCTGTTGAAAATCGTTTATTAGACCTGAAGAAATTACTGAATTACTAGGCATTGAAGTTCCAAACTGCTGATTTCAGGTTAATCTACACATTATTACAGATTAAATTTAAGGTATTTAATAATGTAAATGAGATTATACATCTTATTCAAGTATTTTAGAAGATGATGTTTTTATCGTTTTTTGTTTTAGACTCACCGAGAGTTAGTAAAAATATCTGAGGGAATGGGATTCAGAATACACATGATCCACAAAGCAGCAATTGCAGCCAAGAAATTTGGATCAAAATCATCTAAGAAGTTTGGTAAGGGATTCATGCTTGAGATGTAGAGTATGAAGAGGATTTAGAAATTACAAATATCCTAATTGACACCTAAGAGCTCTTAAAGTATAGTCATGCATATAATTTTGATTTTTAGAGAAGCTAAAAGAGATCTTCCTGCTCCCATCTAGTAATTATAATCAATATAAATATATGCTAGTGGTTCTCTCCAAAGGCATTTTACCCTCCACCCCCACCTCATCCTTCAGGGATATTTGGCAATACTGGAGACATTTTAAATTGTCACACCTGGGGCAGGGTGCTACTAATCTGTAGTGGGCACAAGCTAGGGATGCTGTTAAACATCCTGCAATGTACAAGATGGGTCTCTACAACAAAAGAGTTTTCTGGTCCAAAATGTCAATGTGCTGAGGTTGAGAAGTCCTCCTCTATACTAATTGCATGGAAATAGTCGACAAGAATAGCTTACATCCCTACCCTTACATCAATCAGAGAATCTGCTTTTTACCTGTCTTGTATCTTGAGCTTCTGAGTAAAATTTCATTTAAAGAAGGATTTTCCTGGCCTGGCTAGTATGGCTCAGTTTGTTGGGGCATCATCCCGTACACTAAAAGGTCTTGGGTTCCATTTCCTATCTGCATACCCAAGTTGCAGATAGGATATCTGGTCAGGGTGCATATGGGAGACAACTGATTGATGTTTCTCTCCCTTTCTCTCTCTGTTATCAATAAAAACATATGCTCGGGTAGGATTGAAAAAATAATGATAGAAAAGGATTTTCCTTGAAAAAAATGTTTGAAAATCAAGCTGTTGGATTATAGTGTTTGTAGATCAAATATAATAATACAGAAGGGATATACTAGTTTGTGCTAGATGGATAAAAAAAAAAAAAAAAGACATGGTGGAAGGGAGCTATGAGGGGGGAGGAGGGGAAAGCAGTGTAATAATCTGAGCAATAAAGATTTATTAAATTTGAAAAATAAAATACATATGTTAGCTTACTGACAGCGAAAAACGTTTGTGAAGGTATGAGTATGATCACTGCCTCCTCTTCCCACTTCAGGTTATTAACTGAAAATTCAGGAGCCTTAGTTTACTGGTTCAAGAGGGATGAAACTTGTCTTTGCAATTTGTACCATTTGTTTCTTCTGTAGATATTCTTGTAACTACTCCAAATCGACTAATCTATTTATTAAAACGAGATCCTCCAGGAATAGACTTAACAAGGTACAGATGAAAATGTCTTTTACATGTGCTTTTCTTTTAGTTGATTATATTTTGTCCTCAATTGCTTGTATTGTTGCCCTGTCGAGCTTACTACTTACCAGTTTTCAGTAAATGTTGGTGCTGAGAATAATGGTGTTCATTAAACTCACAGGAAAATAACTATCTTGTCCGGAAGAAAGTCACAGATTCTGATAAGCAGTTAGCACAGAATTCCCCTAGATTTTCAGCAGTGGTGATGGAGTTTATAAGATTTATGGGAATCTCTGTTTTTTGCTAATTGAACTTCATATCTTTGAGGCTAATGGCATAGTTACATTAATTTATCTTTATCTAACTTTACCTTTCCCTGCTTGTTTTTCTTGTACCTTTTTGTGACAATGATATGTGGGTCTGAGAAGCAGCATTATGGTTTGACTTCTTCATGTGTCTCCACAATTTAGTGAAATGTCTTGGATCTTCTAGTTTAATACCCACAAGTTGTTTTGTTGTTTCTTAGTGTTGAATGGTTGGTAGTAGACGAATCAGATAAACTATTTGAAGATGGCAAAACTGGGTTCAGAGACCAGCTGGCTTCTATTTTCCTGGCTTGCACATCCCACAAGGTCAGAAGAGCTATGTTCAGTGCAACTTTTGCATATGATGTTGAGCAGTGGTGCAAACTCAACCTGGACAATGTCATTACTGTGTCCATTGGAGCAAGGTAATTGTTCTGCATTATCCCAGGGTTTTTTTGTGTATTTTTTTTTTTTTTGGAGGGGGGGTGTTTCATTTACTTGGAATTTGGGGTGGAAGGAAGCAAAAATTGGCTCTTGCAAACTGTGAGGCATGTTTTCTTCTCAGGAATTCTGCAGTAGAGACAGTAGAGCAAGAACTTCTCTTTGTTGGATCTGAAACGGGAAAACTTCTAGCCATGAGAGAACTTATTAAAAAGGTATATTTCCAAATAAACGTTTTGATAAAGTTCACTAAGCTTTATGTTATTAGTGGGATGCTGAGCACTGTACTTATATTTACTAATCCAGTGGTAAATTGTCAAGCACTTTGGGCTAGCTCTTCTCCCAAGGTGGAGAGGTTTCACTGTTCAACTATAGTAAGCTTTCTCTTCCAGCTCAGGGTAAGCTAGGAAAAGACCTACCTGATGCCCTGAAAGCCTTTTCCCACATTTGCATATGTATCTGCTCCCTGCATCTCTTGTCCTCCTCCCCTTATCCCTTCCCCCTTCCTCTCCAGTCCCTCTGCTCCTTTCTTATTGAACTGGGGCATTGTAGAATGAGTAGGACAATTTTATGTTTGTATCCCTTCAGTATACACTGAGTGGCCAGATTATTATGATCTCAACGCATAATAATCTGGCCATTCAGTGTATATCTTATATAATAAAAGGCTAATATATAAATTGTCCCCTCGACCAGGGGTTCGACCAACATGCAGGCTGGCCAATCACCCATGTCCCCTCCCCCTGGCCAGGCTGGCTGGACCCCACCCATGCACGAATTCATGCACTGAGCCTCTAATATATATCTATATCTATATATCTTTATATATCTATATCTATATCTATCTATCTATTGAGTGGCCAGATTATTATGCATTCAGAGATCATAATAATCTGGCCACTCAGTGTATATTGAATAAAAGTCATAGTTAAAAGACTACATACTGAAGGGTTGGGGGGAGACTATTGAAATATATGTAAATCCTAAGCTCTGCTCATAGAATTTAGTCTTCTTTAGGAGCTAAAATAAAGGCACTTGTGTAAAAATAGTTTGTGATAAAGTGCCATAAAAGGCTATAGAGTGCTTTTCTTAACCATTCATATAGTTATAATGGGGCCATAAGGGTGGATTGAATTGGTTGGGGGAAAATGCTACTAATTTGGGCCTTGAAGGATTTGTGGGGTTAAAAAGTAAAGTATTAGTGGCAGGAGGAGCAGCTGTCGTAAAGCCTCAGAAGTGAAGCTGAACACATTGAATGTGTTTGTAGACAATGAAGAAGTTACCTAAGGAGAACTTTTATAGTGGAATTAAAGACATTCAGTTTGGACAGGAGATTAGGGTCAAGTTAAGAAAAACCACTGAACATTATTGAAGAGTGTGGCCACACAATTTTTTAGGAAAATTAAATAGTGGTATATAAGATGGATGATAATGAAAAGAGACTGAAAGTAGAGAAACCAATTAGCAGGCTATTAAGTTAGGCTGGTTAGATAGACATAAGGAGGAAATAAATGAAGGAGAGAGCCTTAGTGGAGGATGAACAGGAAAGGTGTTTGCAAGTATCTGGTGACGACAGGAGTGTTAAGAACATTGACTCTGGAGCCAGACTACCTGGGTTGAAATCCTAGATTTAGGCAAATTAACCTCCGTTCCACAGTTTCCTCATCTGTGAAATGGGGGTAATAATATCTACCTCTTACAGTTGTTTCAGTATGAATGAGTTAATACACATATAGTACTTATAATAGTGGTTGGCAAATCACAGATGCTATATGTAGTTTTAAAAATATTCTTAAGGGTATCATTTAGCTATAGGAAATACAAGATTTTCACAGATACATAGGATTATATATGAGCTTTAGATTTGTGAACGTTCTGAAATTATATGTTAAATTTTGTGTAAATGTGTGGGTTGCCTGCTTTCATTAGATTCTGAAAGGTGTATGAACCAAAATAAAAAGATTAAGCCCTAATATAGACAGTTGAAAATATACAAAGTTGATTTTAGAGAGAGGCAGGGTATGATATAAATGTAAAAATCATTTGCTTAGAGCTGATAGTTTATAACTGAGACTTTAATAAGATAAATATTTTATTGAGGGAACTGAGAACCAAGAACTAAGCTTTGGGGGAATACCCACAGTTAAGATAAATAATAAATTAAAAACACAGTCATTACATTTTAACTAGAATCAAAAAAGTTCTGAGGCACAGAGGCCGAGAGATTATTTCAAGCAGTGGGAATCCATTGGTGTAGAAAGGTAAAGGGGATTAATTAGACAAGATCATTGGAATTTTCAAGATGGAGAGTACAGTTCAAGTTGGTGGAAAGAACCCATTATAGAGAAGGGATGAGGAAGAAGGTAGGCAGATTAGACCACACCCTAGAAATTTGGCAATGAAAGGGCACTAAATTGAATTGGATTCTTTTATGAACTAAAATCGTATAAAATACTGTGATTATATTCTTAATTATGGGTTATGTGTACTGATTATTGCGTTTCTTTTTAGGGTTTCAATCCACCAGTTCTTGTTTTTGTTCAGTCCATTGAAAGGGCTAAAGAACTTTTTCATGAGCTCATATATGAAGGTATTAATGTGGATGTTATTCATGCAGACAGAACACAGGAACAGGTAAATTCAGATGTATACTCTCAAAATGATAATTAAATTTTTAAAATGTTTTCCATTCCTAGAGGGTACTAAAACATTTACGGTATGTTCTATTAACCAGAGAGATAACACAGTCCAAAGCTTTCGAGCAGGAAAAATCTGGGTCCTTATTTGTACAGCCTTGCTAGCCAGAGGGATTGATTTTAAAGGTGTGAACTTGGTGATCAACTATGACTTTCCAACAAGCTCAGTGGAATATATCCATAGGATAGGTGAGTTGTCTCCTGCCTCCACACTCATCCATTTTAGCACCTGTGCTATTCCTACAAACATGATCAGTTTTTTAGTGCTATGAAAAGTCCACTTTTATATGTGAATCTTAAAGGTCTCCTTTCCCCAAAAAAGTGTTTTTTAATGGTCTGGTTTTTCTTAGGTCGAACTGGAAGAGCAGGGCATAAAGGAAAAGCTGTTACATTTTTCACTGAAGATGATAAACCATTATTAAGAAGGTAAATTAGGAAAAATAACTTTGTGTTAAATTGGCAACATTGATTCATTATTCTTATATGTATACATAGTTAACAGGTAATTACAAAATATCTTTGTCCAAAATTCTGCTATAGTAGTCAACTAAATTTTAGCAACGAGAAAAGGAAAAAATGAACAAAAGGCCTTATTTTTGCCTTTCGATTATTTGTTAATAACAAATATTCCAAAATTCTAATAAGTCAGAATTCTCCCAATAGCCACCAGTTGAAACAATATAATATTATGTTTTTTGAATGAGTAATAGTTTAAAATTAACCCAGGTCTCTTTAGCCCCATCCAGATTCTTACTATAATGCATCCTTCCCATTATTCTTAAGGACAGATGGAATTTTATAATTAATACCAGGAGCATACTCCAATATTATTCAATTGTAGCCTCTTGAGTAATGTCTGATAGATATAATAGCATCATGGGTTTTAATTTAGCCCATCATCATAGATACTAATATAGAGGTTTTCTACATTTTGGTTGCCTGCAGAAAATTTAGCCTGATGATAATCTGTAGCACATCACATTTCTAACAGTTGAAATTGAGTTGTGGCCCTAGCTGGTTTGGCTGAGTGGATAAAGCATTGGCCTGAGGACTGAAGGGTCCCAGGTTCGATTCCAGTCAGGGGCAAGTACCTTGGTTACAGGCTCCTCCCCAGCCTGGGCCCTGGTTGGAGGCAACCAATCCATGTGTTTCCCTCACATCGATATTTCTCTGTTGTTCCCTCTCTCTTCCACTTTCTCTAGATAAAATAAAATAGAGTTGTAGCTGAAAGCAATTTGTACTTTGAGTTTACCTGTTTTGGCAAAGATTTTGATCTGTGCTTTCTGAGCTGTGGCTCTGTCAGCCTTGGTTTTTCTTTGAGCAGACTTGCATGTGCATCTGTAGGGCAGTATGTATTCCAACTGCCTAGATTCACCTCAAGTTTCCTCAGCAACTCCAAGCATGTGAATTTGATGACCCCCCATATCAGTGTAACTATGCACCTCCATTTTTCATCTGAGAAATGGTGATAATGATAATACTACAAAGGGTTGTGAAGATTGAGTAAGTTACTATACATGAAAAACTCAAGACAATGCCAAATGCATAGTAAATACTATAATTTAATAGATTTACCTGGTGAGCTTGTCTCTGGCTTCAGTTTCTCATCCAAGGTTGAACTTAGAGGTTTTTTAAGGCTTGATAAAATAAATGTTGAGCAGAAATAGCTGCTGTCTAAAATTATTCATCAGTCATTCTGTTAGTAATCCAATGTGATTACATCTGATGGTAATTGATAATATATTAAAATACTGGGTTACTTTCTTGCTTGTGTAGTTTTAGTTTCTCTTGTATTGTGCAAAGGGTGCAAGTTCATAAACATCAGTTTGATAAGATACAAATTTATGTTAATGGGTACCTTTTTCAGCGTTGCCAATGTTATACAGCAGGCCGGATGTCCTGTTCCAGATTACATAAAAGGTTTCCAAAAACTACTAAGGTACAGTTTTGAATTTACCAGACCCCCTCTCTTTCTCTCTGTCTTTGCATATACATTCGTGCTTTCACATTCTTACACATAGTTTTAATAATTCTATTACTTTTAGAACATTTTAAGATAAAAATTTTCCTTGTAAATTTTTGTGAATACTGTATGTTTTTTAAACCTCGCTAGTTTTCTCATCCTTGAAATTTTAAGTATTCAGATTAAAAAAAATATTCAATATGAGTGAAATACATTTGGATTTTGTTTTAGTTCATAAAGCAATTAATTGGACAAAATCACACTCTAATGCTTATTGACACAGAATATAAGGCTGGCATGGGACATATTTTAGCCATAATCACTGCCTTTAAAATCGATTGAATTTACCATCCCTTTGGGTTACCTCTGTAAATCCCATTAGATAATCTAATATGTAAAGTGGATACAAGTATGGATAAATCAGTGAGCAGATAAAAAATGAATTTTGTAACGAATCAAAATTAGTTTTAGCTTTAACTTTTAAATTAAGTTATACTTTATTTAGTTCTTTCCTCTCTTTTAGCAAACAAAAGAAAAAGATGATTAAGAAGCCATTACAAAGGGAGAGCATTAGTACAACTCCAAAATACTTCTTAGAAAAGGCTAAGGATAAACGGTAAGTATCTGGTGAGAAAATTAACTGGTTGTTTCCGTCATATAGTTATAGTAGGCATTATTTTTCCTCAGGATAAGCTTTTTAGAGGTAGAATTAACAGGTTTACAGGCTGTTACAGATTGTAATTAAAGTAATATATCTTAGGTTGGAGGAATGATTTGGGAGCTTGGATGATTTAGTCTTGGATCTATTTTTTTCCACTTCTGAAAACATGATTTCAATTTACTATAAATTAGAATTGCCCACCATCTCCACCCAACTTGCATGAGGACATGCTGCTGAGGCCAATAGTTAGGACTCATATTGATGGAGTCTTCCTTGAAGCTCTATATTCTGGGCAGGTTTTCAAATAAATTTCATACAAATACTGAAGCACATTGTAAAACCTATAAAAAGTATGACTTTTGGTTAAATTTGTAAGTAATATGGCTATGTTGAATGAGTTTTAAGTATATAGGCGTGTGTTTTTTAGCACACATACAGGATTGCTAGGAAGCAACATATTTTGATAGGAGTAGGCTAATATATTCTGAACAGTACTAGTATTGTCACTATTTATGGAAAATGACACTCTTCAAATTCTACCTGTTAATATATAATATATATGAAATGTAGACATTTACTGAGTATCTATTGTCCTGCTGGTACTTGATGGTGGTAGTCTATACAAATGATTATACAATGAGAGTTATTTCTGAAGCTATTATGCAGGGGGAAAAATAGAGAATAAATTTTAAGTAAAATAGGGGAATTTTATTTAAGAAGGGAAATTTGTAATGGATTAGTATAGTTCCACAAAGTTTCAAGGAAGTACACGATCTTTAAGGAAGGTAAATTTAGGCATATAGAAGGAACAAAGTGAACAGAAACATGAACACTGGAATACACTTTCCTTCTAAGTGGAACAAGAATCTTACCTGACATTTTGCATTGATTGTGGGATGATGTTCAGTTCAGGTATATAGAGAGTACAGTGTTTCAGTGAGTTTTAAGCTTTAATCCCTTGAGAAGAATAATCTTCTTAACTTGTACTTAGTTTTCTGAGGTCTTAATAGGTTTTTTATTTTAATTTTTTGTGGCAGCAATCTCTGGGTGACATTTAGAATAGTGGACTGATAGAGGTCACTCTGCTTGGCCACCTTAACGTGTCTCAGACTTTTTCTTTTTGGCCACCTAATCTCTTGTTAGACTTTTTCTTTTTAGAGGGCATTAGAAACTTGTTCTTTGGGTGAGGTTAAAGTTAGGATTGCAGGTGCAATTTTAGACACTGAGCAGCAGCTGATGAAAGTTTTTACAATGGTTGAAAATTAATTTAGAGCATAAGATGGTGACTGATGATTTTAATAAGAAACTAAGACACAATAATGTTGATTTTGTCCCTTTGTAGCATTTTTACTTTTGAAGTTATTAAAACAAAGATGCACTAAGATTTTGAAGACACTCAGTATAAATGTCACTTTAGACACTTAAGATGCTTTTTTCACTTTCTTTACAATAAATTAAAGGCTATACTTTTTAATTTTTTTTCTCAAAAGAAAAAGGTAATTTAGAAAGTTAAACAGAAGTAGTAGAAGTGAGCCAGCTGGGCTGCGTATGTTCAAGAAACCAGTTACAAAGGCTAAAGGGCCCTTGGTGCTTAGGAGAGAAAAGCAAAGGTAATGGTAGGGGAGGAAGAGGGAGAAGGGATAGTGCCTGTGTGCTCCTGAGAGGAAGAGCGTGCCTAAAGGCCATACTTCTTAACATAGCCCACAAGCAAGAACTGATCTGACAAAGTTTTTCAATGTAGAAGTTCCTTTATTGATGTTATCCACACCGGTGGCCTCAGCTCATACCTCTATGCTGATAACGCTTCCATCCATATCTTTAATCCCTGCTTCTCAACCTGAAAATAATACAAACTCTGCCACTTGGGATTTGCTGAGGATTAAATGCGTTAATATCCATCTGAGAACTTTGCATTACTATACCATGATATGCAAGCATTGATCATTTTCTCAAAACTTACTTTCTTTTCCTGTGCTAACATTTAGTTGATGGCATTCACCAGATTCTAAAATCAGACTGTTGGGGCTCATGTCTAATATTTATTACCAGTGTGTGATGGTCAGCAAGTTGTCCAACCACTCTGCTTAATTTTCCTCATCTATACAATGAGGATAAGATAATTTCTTTAATTAGGAAGATTATCCAAGATGATAACATATAAGGCACTTATAACAGTAATAGCACTTAATGTGAACTCTTACTATTAGGCCAGGATCAGAATCTGTCTTTTATACCATACTGGAGGCCTGGTGCACAAGATTTGTACACTGTTCAGGGGGGTGGAACGGGCCTAAGCTTGCTGTCAGACATCCCTCTCACAGTCCGGGGCTTTTGCAGACTGGGATTGCTCGCTCCTTAACCACCCGCCTGCAGCAGAGGCAGGAGAGGTTCCTGCCACTGCCACTGCACAAACTGACCACCAGGGGGCAGCTCCTGCATTGTCTACCCCCTGGTGGTCAGTGCACATCACAGTGACTGGTAGTTCCATAGTTTGGTTGATTTGCATATTACACTTTTATTATATAGGATTGTAGTGTAGTATAGTTTATTGTATTATAGTTTCTGTCTCACTTAGGTGATTGTGGTTTTCTAAAGGGCAGTGACTTAATGCAGCAATGGTAGGTAGTCCGTGGGCCACTGGTGGTCCGCTAGGTCTGAAAGGTTGGTTACCGCTGACCTAATGCATCCTTGTGTTCCCAGTGCCTCATATATTTGATTATACAGGTTTCAGTCAATGTTTATTAAACTGGAAGACTTTGGGAAAGTACATATAGCTAGAATTTCTGATTCAGCTTTTCTTACATTTCTTGTCACAGGAAAAAGGTCACCGATCAGAACAGCAAGAAGAAAGTATCTCTTAAAGACAAAAGCTAAAAAAAAAAAATTATTTTTAAAGCTGTATCAGAAACATCATTTTATGATCGAAACATGAATGTTGTTTACATGGAATACTTCGTCTTAAAGTCATTTGTAGTCAACTACAAGAACATGGCTCTGGTGAAAAATGATCATGAACTTTCAGTGCATCATGTCAAACTTTTAAATGATTACACAATGAAAATCACATTCATTGACATTTCTGTGGTTTGGCTCCAGAGAGATACTTCTTGTAGAAGAACAAAATGCTACAAATGAAATACCCAGATGTGGGGAATGTGTAAGGACTTTTGCCTTCAAGTGTGAAGGAAGGTGTGATGTGTCTTGTAGAGAGACATTTGGAACCAAATGTTCAAAGTAAAGTCTGGAGATTGAATGTCCCTGGTCTCTCTCCCCCCACCTCAGTCTGTTTCTGTTTTTGAATGGACACAATATCTAACAAGAAGAAAGCTACTGCTCTATATTTTACTATTTCTTGATGGCCTTTTATGGTGTAAACCACAACAAAAGATGCCTCTTCTGTGGCTGGTTTTCAAGTTCTCTGGGATTTTAAATTCCTTGGTCTATTAAATATTCTTATATTTCATTGGTAAGGTAGCTCATACTTTACCTGCTTAATGTTGCAACTACAAAATATGGTCAGCCTATCCCTTTTTATTTTAATTTTTTAAGGAATTTATTGGAGTGACATTGGTTAATAAAATTATATAGGCTTCAGGTGTATAATTCTATATGTCATCTCTATATTATATTGTGTTCACTACCCCAGGTCAGATTTCCTTCCATCACCATTTATCACCCCTACCCTCTCTTACCTTCCCCTACCCTCTTTCCCTCCGGTAATCACCATACTGTTGTCCAGCTTCTCCCTTTCTTAATTTTTCATCATCTAACCATGCTTTTTCCTATCTCTTTCCATTCAAGTTGACTTTTCTTGAAAACTGATAGTTTTGTCCTGATAAGGAAGAATGTTCCTATTACTTGATATACCTAGGGCTGCATTCTCTTTCATCTTACCTTTCCTGAGACTTCATGTCCCTTCATTCATTTAGTAAGCAGGTCTCAGTCAAAGGTAAAGAATTATGATTATACAGTGATGGAGACTATTCACCATTAGTTGATAGATTTGTACAGTGGAATAAAAAATCACCTTCAGTCTTCTCTAGGCTCTGACCCAGTTTGTGGCCACATGGCTAAACATACCAAGAAGGTCGAAATCATGGTTAACTACAGGACCCATTATAGCACCTCCCTCAAGAAAACGGTGAAGAAAATTGAAATCAACCAGCAGGCCAAGTACACTTGCTCCTGTGGCAAAACCGAGATGAGATGAACTGTGGAATCTGGTACAGATTCTTGCATGAAAACAGTAGTTTGTGGTACATGGACCTATAACCACTTCCGCTGTCACAGTGAAGCGAGGACTGAAGGAGTTGAAAGACCAGTAGAAGCATTTCCTTTATTCTTAGCCTTTTACTCTAGAGTCAGTACAGGTAGGTTCCCAACTGGAATCTTTTAGAAGGACAAAAATTGTTCATCTTCAGAATTTATGTAAGTGGAGCTCTATTACTACAAGGTACAAAAAATACAAGTGTGATTTTCTTTGTTCTAACAGGTCGATTCTATATTCTAAAGAGGTATACTGCTGCCACCCATTTGCCAGCTATATGACTTTGAATAAGTTCATTAATTTTTCAGAGCTTCAGTCTTTTCATTTATGGAATTGGGGGTAATACTAATTATGTCTCAAGGTTAGAAGTACCTAACACTGCCAAATGTTGTAAATTCACAACCAATATTCCTTAAACATACTTGGTTCAGAATACAAGGCTTGATAACAATCGCCTTCCAGTGTAGTGGTTAGGGATAAAGTAAAGGGTCAAATAGTGTGGCATATGCTATGTTAGACATAAGGGATCACAGGAGGGCATCTAATCCATACTGGAATTGTCATGGAAGGCTGACATCCTGAGCTATGTCTTGCAGATATAAGGATCTATAGGCAAAAGAAAAAGTATTCAGGCAGATACCACATCTGTGACCCCTGATATACTTTCATTTGACTTCCTCTTCAGTATTTTCTGTGTAACCACCCATCCTTTAAAAGTTAGTTACATAAACCTGTAATCACCTTGGTTTGTCAATGGATTAATACTGAATTTAACACCTTTGTCAGTTGGAAGTAACCTGCACAAGGAATGAAATTAGTAGGCAATTTATGAAGAAGAAAAAAAGCGGCATGATAATTGAATAGTTGGCTCTAGTGAAATGAGCAAGGACCTCTTGAAGTCAAACACCAAGTTTTGAATCCCGGTCCTGCTGCTGTGCAGCTGTATGATTTAAGTAAATTACAACTTTTAACCTTGGTTTTCCTATCTGTAAAATCCCAATACTAACTCCTAGGGACATTGAGGATTTCAGAAAATACAGTGAAGTTCCTGACCAATGATTTATGCCCAATAAATGATAACATTACAAATTATGTACCTGTAAAAGCCTTTAGGCAAGAGTGAAAGATAATTATAATTAATCCAATACTTCCTAGTAAGCAAAATGCTTGAGGGCTTAAAAAAAGTTTACATTTGACTTTATTTTACTTACAGTAATTTGACTAAAAAAAAACCGATAAAAATATGGTCAGATGTATTAGTAGTTATGGACTGCTTTCCAAACACCAGTTTCTCCACAGGCATACCTTTTATTGTGCTACGCTTAACTGTCTTCACAGTTGATGTTTTTATAAATATAAATTGAAGGCAACACCCTGCACCAGCGAAAAGAGTATGATTCATTTTATCGCCATACTCTTTACTGCAGTGGTGTGGACCAACCGCTATATCTTGAGGCATACCTGGGTAGGGAAAATGGATTACTGGGTGGCACGATGGCAGAACCAAACAAGAGTTATGCACCCTGGAGGTTTTATATGTGGCTTGGGGTTTGTTGTTTTACTAAAATAAATTTCAAATACCTTTAGCTTTGGGGGTGGTTATCAAAAGAAAGCTGCCGAGTTCCAGGGAGGAAATAGCGCCGGATCCTTCTATTCTTTGTGTGTAAAGAAAAACCATGAGAGAACACACCATCTAGTTTTTAAAAAAAAACGGGACTCAAGCTGCTCTTCCCACTGGCCGAGATTATGATTTTTCCAACGAGGGACGAGACGCCTTGCAGTTTTGCTGCCAGCTGGCTTCTCCCAAACAGCCCTGTCGAATGAATCAGCTCCCCGAGAGCAGAACTGCACCTGGAGGACCCCCTAGCGGCGGCCGGGTCACGTGAGCAGAGCGCACCGCCCCTCTCCCGGCCGCGGGGGTCACGTGGCCTCCGGCCCCGCCCCGTCGCCCGGTCCGCGGCGAGGTAGGGCCCATCGTTTGCCCCGGAAGTGGCTGTCTTCGGCTGACAGCTGCTCTTAAGGTGGCGGCGGCGGCGGCGGCGGAGGCAGGCCCGGAGCAAGATGGCGCTGCGGCCGGGAGCGGGAGCTGGCGGCGGCGGCGGGGCGGCGGGAGCCGGCGCGGGGGCTCCCGGGGGAGGCAGGTGAGTGTGGAAAGCTGGGCGTGGGCCCGCCCGCAGCCTCAGCCTCGGGTCTGTGGCGGTTATGGCGGTTTTCGCCCGCTGCGGCCCCTGTTTGCTTTGAAACCGGCTACGGGAAAAGGGTCGTCCGGGCTCCTAGGCCGAAGCGGGGGTGGATGGAGCTCGGGCGCCCGACTCCTGTCTTGCAGGCTCAGGGGCACCAGCTGCGGGGGCCGAGCGGGAAGCGGCGGGCGCCCCGGGGCGGGGGGGAGAGGGAGGCGGGGAAGGTGAGGGTCCGCTCGGCGGGGGCGGCGTCGGCCTGCGAACCCCAGCGCCTCGCTTCTCTCCTTGGCCGGCTCCGAGCGCCCAGAGCACCCCCTTCCCCTGGGCTTGACCCGGGTGCTGGAGGGAAGGCCCCGGGAAAACAATTGTTCCCAAGCTATGTGTGTGTGGTGCTGTTCTCCGCTTTAGATGGCTCTGTTTTTGTTTCCTTAACACACCTTACAGTGAGTCAATAGAGCTCTTGCAGATGTAATGCTCAAGACTTGATTCCTTTTTTTTTTTTTAATTACTGTTAAACAGCAGTTACGCAGTTATTAGAACAAAGCTTCCAGACTTTCACTTAGCTCTTAAACAAACTGCCCTCTGTCAGCTAGTAATTACTTGTGGATCTCAGACCCGAAACTATAAGGAAGATGAACAATTTGCAATTGGACAAGGTCATCATTTAAAGAAACATTTTTTTACTCCGGGAAGTCTTAACTTCTATAATGACCTAGTCCGGTTCTGTTTTGTTAGCAAACACATACCGCATCCACATTTGGAGGTAAAAATTAGCTTTTTATCGAAAGCCTTCTAAGTTATCTTTGGAAAGGAAAGTATCAGTTTTTTAATATGCAGTGCTTTGATTTTGGAGTCATGAACACTACAAAAGGGTCAAGTCTTTAAAGGTACTACCTCCTGAAAAGAAAAATAAAATTTTTTTAAAAGGTACTACCTCCTGCAGGTGCTTAATGTATTTGCTAAAAAGAGAGATCAACCTCTGTTCAATAAACCACCACATTTTTTATTTCCTCTACACATCTTTCGCTTAGATTTAAAATTACTTTCTTTTTTGTTTTCTAATTTCCACTGTTTGACAAGAGTTTTTCATGAATATTATATATATATATTTTTTAATATATATAAGTTCCTGGCTGGAGAAGACAAATATGTAATAATTTCTGTATCTTTATATGAGATGACAATTTCTAAAACGTTCTTGAAGTGGCATTAATTTGATCAAGTGTATGATTAATTATGGCTCCAAATTCTGGGGAAATGTAAACTTAAAGTAATTGGATATTCTAAGTCCAGGTTTTTAATTTTGTGTGTGTGTGTGTGTGTGTGTGTGTGTGTGTGTGTGTTGTTTTTTCACTTTTTTGGGCGGGGAGGATTTCAGGTGCAGCAAGTTGAGTGGATCAGTCACCTGAGTTAATAGTATTTTAATATCACTCATCCATGGACAAAGATTTTAAAAATAAATATGGCCTGAATTGTGATAGAATTTGTTGTAACATCTGCATTTTGAAACTCTAGGATATGTAGGAGAGAAAGTGGTTAAAATGCTCCTTACCTTGAATAATGTGTGGAAAGTGTTATATCTATTGGAAACTTTGAGAAGCTGTATGCTCAATGAAGAACCGACACTATGGTTTTTAGAGAGAAGTGGTGAGGGCTGAGCTTACTTTGTGAGGAAGTAACATTATGGTAGCCTAAATATATTTTAGGGGGAAACAATTTTAATAAAGAAAATTCATGAAGTATAGTTTATAGTATTTTCAGATACTTGTCCCTGTTCTAAGAAACTATGCAAAAAGCAATGGCATTTTCCAACTTTATTAATATTAGTCTACTTTTTATTGGTATCCTGAATGGGCTACTTTAGAATAAATGGTATATTTGTATAAAGGACAAATTTTACCCCAGAGGTGAGAAGTATAATTTCTTTTTTTGAAGTCAAAATACTACATAAAAGGAGTTGAAAGATCCTAGAAGTCAGTATCCTTCTAGGATATCATTTGTAACTTTGTCAGTTTTTCCCCTGCTCTTTTTAAAGTTCCTTTAAAAGTTTTCTCATCTTTTCATGGTCCACTGTTTCTAGCACATTTTAGCACATAGAAAAACATTCTGTAAATATGTTCAGATTCAAGCTATAGAAGGCAAAGAAGAGGCAGTGTATCACCTGGGCCTCATTTGGAGGAAGCGGTCAGGAGATTGTCATGAAGGTGGGCATCCCTAGGGAACGTTAGGGAACAGTAGGAAGGCCAGATGTGGCACTGAGTGGGGAAGATAAAGTTGGGGGGGGGGAGGGGGGAGTGCCAAACTTGGAGAAGTCCTTGCGTATAAGCAAAGGAAATTTAATTTAAGGGGGAATTGTTGCACAGCTTTAACCTTAGGAGTGGTTCTTAAATGGTCTGTTAGGAAGATGCGCCTCGGCTGTGCTTTATGAGCTACTGGAGGTGGAGGTGGGGAGAGCCATTAAGAAGTCTCATGGGATTCCGGGCCTGAGAAGAAAAGGCTGATTTGGATTAATAACAAAGATAACTGAAAAGGAAGAATGAATGAAGTAAGCAAGAAAAAGGAATGTGACAAATAGAGTTCACAGTTCTGCTTTCACACTAGCACATCAGTAATAGTGATTTTTACCTTTGAAATAAAACTGTTGGTCATCTTGATGCCCAGTGTTTGCCAAACTTTTCTGTCAGTGTGTTACCTGCTTGTCTAACCAGTCTTGAAGCATGCGGATGGTAGTAGTCTAAACATTTCAGAGTCATACAAATGATACATAGCAACATTGCTAAATAATTACTGAAGTTAAGTCATGTTGATTAGTAATGTTTTTAATTTAGTTTTCATTTGTTTATGTTTTTGAAGTAATCTATCCATCTATTCTTGTCTAATTGGGACCTTGGGAAACTTGCAGTTCTCTGTCCTCATTTGACAGAGGAAACAGGACAGGGTGGGGAAGTGGGGGTGGGGGAATGTCTCAAAAGGTTGGATTACTTAAATATATTGTTCCTACATTTATAAATCTTAGTCTGTAAGTAACTTTTTAAAAATTGAGTACTACCAAATTTTAACTTGTAGTTAAACATTGTATCCAGTTAACATATTACTTAGCTAATATACCTAGTGTGCAGATCAGAAAAGCTGCTCACTCTCCTTGGGTGCAGGCCTGCTTGTCAGCTGTAGAAATTGCTAGGGTTCAACTAGAACTTTGTAATCCATCTTAGAATTAAATTTAAAAGTTTAAGTATTTTTTAGCTTAAAGACTCCAAAGTTTGGTTTTTAGCCTTTTTCCTGGGTATGGGGGTGTTATACAGTAGGAAAATGCAAGGATTCATAAATTTGGCATACAATTCCTGGATTTCACAAGACTCAGTAAAGAGGATCCTGAAATCTTCAGATCCTTGACTCCCAAATTGAAAGCATTTCTCACTCAGTTTTTCTTAATTTGTCCCGTTTTCTTTCCCTCCAAAGAAGTCCCTCTTCCGTTTCAAAGATCCCTTTTGCTACCTCACTAGGTTAATATCATTCCCTCTAAAACCTTGTGTTATAAGTTACTAAGTATATCTTTTGTACAGTATTCAAAATCTTTCTCCCTATAGTTTCTTCTTAAAACTGTCCACTCAAAGATCACCATTTTCAAAAGCAGTGATCTTTATTTATTAATCCTCATTCTGATAAGCCTTTCTACAGCATTAGACACTAGTAACTATTTTCTTCTTTCTGAAATGTGGTTGTTCTTCAGTTAAACTCTCAGTTATAACCAACTTCCTTAATTCTCAGTGACCATTCCCTACTCAATTGTCACTATAAAAATTGTTCAGCATTGTCCTTTGTTGCCTTCTTACTATGTATGCACATACCCTTGCTATTTCATCCGCAACTACAGCTCAGTTTTTTTTTTAACCTTTATTTAAAAGAACCTAGCTCGACTCTTCTCCTGAGCTTGAGCTACTTTTCTGATTGCCTGCTTAGATTGCTCCTCATGGCCACACTCCTACCACCCTTCTCTCTAAACCTGTTCAATTGATCTTAGCTTCATGTTCTGCTATTTCTACATATGAAGATCTCAATGTATTTTTGTTCTGTTTCCAGCTTCATGTTTCCAGTAGCAGGTGGAATGAGACCCCCTCAAGGTAAGTGAAAAGTTACATTTGGAACTTTTATTTTTCACTGTTATGTTTCTCAGCTTGGGACTTAAGTGGGTAAAGAAGTTTTGTTTAGCCGAAACCAGTTTGGCTCAGTGGATAGAGCGTCGGCCTGTGGACTGAAAGGTCCAGGTTCCATTCTGGTCAAAGGTACATGCCAAACTATATTTAAAAAAAAAAAGATAATCTTTGAGCCGAGGCCGGTTTGGCTCAATGGATAGAGCGTCGGCTTGGGGACTGAAAGGTCCCGGGTAAGGTCCCGGGTTCGATTCCGGTCAAGGGCATGTACCTTGGTTGCGGGCACATCTCCGGTAGGGGTTGTGCAAGAGGCAGCTGATGGATGATTCTCTCTCATCGATGTTTCCAACTCTATCCCTCTCTCTTCTTCTCTTTAAAAAATTCAATAAAAATATATATTTTTTAAAAAGTTTTGTTTAAACTTATAGTTTAAGCTACTCTTAAGATTTCTCAAAGATTATATAATTTGGGGAATACTAAGAATCATTCCTCATTTCTCCCACACTTATTTAAACATTATACTTAACAGATTATTATTTAACCCCAGAGATGGAGTCTTTCAGTACATGAGTATCAAAGAAACTTCTAAATGACATATTTTCCTTCTATCTAGTTTTCTGCTAGATGGTTTTAGCTGCATAGGGCAGGGATTGTGTCTGCCTTGTCTCATTAGCATATCCAGCACCCAGCACCTTCATGCTGATAGAAATAATAGGGTCTCTGTAGATGTTTGTTGAATGAATAAGAGAACCTCTTCAGTTATTTTATCCTACCGTATTTTCTCTATATTAATTTAATCTTATTCTAATCATATGCATAAGAGATTACTTATTCTGATTCAGTTTTAACTATTTTTTAGTCTCAGTTTTATTCCTAGCAATTTCTTTATTTTTCCTTATAGTTTCAGAGAAGGGGCCACCAATATAAATTTTAAGCTTTTACTTCAAAGAAACAATAGTGAAGGGGTATAATCTTGACTCATGCTACTTAGCCACCAGGCCACAACATTGAAGGAAGAATAAGTCTGCCCTTCTCTCTGCTCACTTTTCCCATCCCACTGTGCCCTTCTTCTCACCATACACCAAGCTGCTTCTGAAAACCGGCCCTTCTCACATGCCAGTGTTGATTGGTTATGATAGTCTCACTAGAGGAACAGACTCCTAGGTCATTGTTAGCGATGAATGATAAAGAGATGATCAGTGGCTCATTCTGACTTTGTCTCCATTTGCGATCAGTGATGGAGGTTGAGTTTCAGGTAAAATTTTCCAAAGGTCATTTGTATTCTTTTCATTGTGCTCACACTTATGCATTATTCAAGCTATCTGTGCTGAGATATGCCCCAGATTATTAAATGGTTTGAGATACTTTGTTCTTTAAGGAGGCATTATAAATTTCTGTTCATTATCATAGCTCATTTTTCATTTTTATAAACTTCCAAGTAAAAACCTATATATGGAGCAAAGAAGAGATCCCAGGACAAGAAGAGATCCCAAAAGGTATCTTGATATTTTTTCTTCTGAAATTTAGGACTGTTTTAGAGATATTTTTAATTTTAACAGAATATGTTACAATGGACTTCTTGATCATTTTAAGGCCTTAAATTATGCCTGGACTATTTATGAAAGCATACATGAGGAACTGACAATAAGAGTAGCCATAAGATCATGAGTAGGTGAACAGGAGACAGGAGAGAGATAAGTCTTATTTTTCTTTGTATATTCCTGTATACCTTTAAACGTACCAAATACCTGAGTTACCCATTCAGTAATTAAATAAAATTAATTAAACTTTAGGTCTGAAGGGATAAGAGGAAAAATATCTTTCTATGGTTTTATTCAGTCTGTGCATTCTAATTCTCTAAGACACCTTAGGATAGGGGTGTCGAACTCAATCAGAGAAGGGGCCAAAATCTAAAATCCAGCCTAAATCGCAGGCCTAATGGTTTACTGAACAGTCATAAACTGTCATTGTGATGGAAACGCAGCGGAGTGCAGTGATGACAGCGCTGTGCGGGCCACATTGCAAGGCCTGGCGGGACGGATTTGGCCCGCGGGCCTTGTGTTTGACACATGTGCCTTAGGACCTTTGCATTTGGCATTCCTTTGTCTGGAATACTCTTCCCAAATATCCATATAACTTGCTCCCTCACTTTTTTCAAGTTCTTGCTTATATGCCACCCTTTTAGTGAAACCTATTCTGGCTATGAAACAGCAACCATTCCTTTCCCTCACCTTTTGCCTTTTACCCTGCTTCATTTGTTGTCCTATCTCTCTCTCTCTCTCTCTCTCTCTCTCTCTCTCTCTCTCTCTCTCTTTTTAAATATATTTTATTGATTTTTTACAGAGAGGAATTGAGAGGGATTGAGAGTTAGAAACATCAATGAGAGAGAATCATTCATCAGCTGCCTCTTGCACACCCCCTACTGGGGATGTGCCCGCAACCAAGGTACATGCCCCTGACCGGAATCGAACCTGGGACCTTTCAGTCCGCAAGCTGAGGCTCTATCCACTGAGCCAAACCGGTTTCGACTGTTGTCCTATCTCTTAACACTACTTGACATGTACTTATATTTTATTATCTATCTCCCCCAATTACAGTGTCCATTTCATGAGGGCAAAGACCTGGTTTTGTTCATTGCTGTGTGCTTAGAATGGTGCCTGACATGGAGTTGGCCCTCAAATATTTGAATAAATAAATGCATGAATAAATGAATAGCTTGCCACTAATAAATGTTACCTACAAATGGGGATGTTCATGCTCCTGAAATTAAAATATGTATAAATAACTTTGAAGGTTTACAGAACACACAAGATAAGCATGGTATGCTTTAATACTTTTAAATCAAAATTTGATTAAAAGCTCCTAGATCTTTAATACTTTTAAATCAAAATTTGATTAAAAGCTCCTTACAGTAGAACCAACATGGATGTAATATGTGATTAAATACAAAATTAGCCCTGGCTGGTTTTCTCAGTAGTTAGAGCATCAGCCTGTGGACCAAAGGGTCCTGGTTCAATTCCCAGTCAAGAGCACTTGGTTGCAGGTTCAATCCCCGGCCCCTGTTGGAGAACATTCAGGAGGCAACCAATCAATGTGACTCTCTCACATGGATATTTCCCTTTCTCTCCCCTCCTCCCTTCCTCCACTCTCTCTCTCAAAAGATCAATGGAAAAAAAAATATATACAATATATATTAATAAAATGCAAAATTAGATTGAAATTTGTGTTCAGGGTATGTAGGGATTTTGTTTTATTCACTGTTATATAACTAGAACTGTGTCTAAAATGTGGTGGGCATTTAGTATTTATTAAATCCCCAATGGGAAGTATCTTCATTGGAAAAGTTTGAGAGATACTATATCTAAGTCATACTTTCATGATAGTTTTACTGATATTGCATTATTTACTTTACATGCTGGTGGCTGTTTTGTGGTAAATGTTATGTTAACTATTAATGTCAAAAAAGAGCAGAGGTATATCATTTCTTCAAGCATATTAGGTATTCAACAGTTTTACAGATGAGTAACCAAGGCATAGAAGTTAAGCAAGTTGCTCAAGATGCCAAAGCTAGCCAGTGACAGTTCTAGCTGGCATCTAAAGTTCATATTGCATTAGTTATATGCTGCTACATTAAGAATTAACCCAAAACTTTAAAAAATAAACATTTTATTATTTTACACTATTTGTTGGTCAGCTATGTGGGAGCGGTTTTACAGGGTGGTTTTGGTACAGGTCTAAAGTGATTGCAGTAAAGATGTTAGCTAAGGCTAAAGTCATCTAATGGTTTCATGGGGCTGGAAGATCTGTTCCTAAGATGGCTCACTCACAGATGGCAAATCTTTGCTGCCCTTTGGCAAGAAGTTTCAGTTCCTTGCCACTTGGATTCTCTGGGGCTTGCTTGAATGTCCTCATGATGTAGCAGTGGCTTTCCCTAGAGGAGGTGATTCAAGAGACCAACAAGGAAGCTAGCTGCAGTGGTCTTTATGAATAAACCTGTCATTTCCGCAATATCCTATTGGCTATAGCGTTCAGCCCTCTTCAGTTGGGAGGGAATGACAAGGGTAGAACACCAAGAGGCAGAGATCACTGGGGCCACCTTTTGAAGGCCAAATGGAACAGTTAGGTCATACTTTTAATTTTTTAAGTCTAAGTATTATCTTCCTTTTACAGGTGAAGTTTTATAACTTCTCCAAGATCACATAGCTAAGTAAATGGTGGAGTTGGAATTCACCCTTAAGTTTGTCTCACTCTAGAGCCTATACTTTTTCACTTGCCATGTCACCTCCCAAGAACCAGTCCTTTAGATACTTACGGTTTTAAGCAAATAAACTTGAGAACATATTGACTTTAATGATAACTTTGTTTGTTTTTCAGCAGGTCTGATGCCAATGCAGCAACAAGGATTTCCTATGGTCTCTGTCATGCAGCCTAATATGCAAGGCATGATAGGAATGAACTACAACTCTCAAATATCCCAGGGACCTATTGCTATGCAGGTATTTGCCTCTTTAGGTGATTGGTTACAAAATTATTGTTATGTGTCTACATGCTAAGATCTACATACTAGGACACATGTGTCAAACACAAGGCCCGCGGGCCAAATCCGTCCCGCCAGGCCTTGCAATGTGGCCCGCACAGCGCTGTCATCACTGCACTCCGCTGCGTTTCCATCACAATGACAGTTTATGACTGTTCAGTAAACCATTCGGCCCGCGATTTAGGCTGGATTTTAGATTTTGGCCCCTTCTCTGATTGAGTTCGACACCCCTATACTAGGACTTTAATGTCATATTTAGAAATAAGTGTAGTCTACATGTTAGGTGTCTTCCTTCAAAATAAAGCAAAGTTGCCAAAACCGGTTTGGCTCAGTGGATAGAGCATTGGTCTGTGGACTGAAGGGTCCCAGGTTTGATTCTGGTCAAATGCATATACATTGGTTGTGGGCACATCCCCGGTGGGGATGTGCAGGAGGCAGCTGGTCGATGTTTCTCTCTCATCAATGTTTCTAGCTCTCTATCCCTCTCCCTTCCTCTCTGTAAGAAATCAATAAAATATATTTTAAAAAAATAAAAATAAAAAAATAAAACAAAATTATGTTCATAAGAGAGAAAAAAGGTAAAAGATAAATCATTTAAAGAAAATCTGCTGACTTCTCTGATTACTAGCTTAGAAGAAGTTTAGAATGATACCATGAAAATCTCAGGAACCTGATGCTATGAAGTAGCATTGTTAGAAGTAGTAGCACTGTTTTCATGGAAGAAACTGTCATTGTTTGGAAGACTCAGAGCCTTCTTTATATTAAATTTTCTCATGTAAACCCCGTAACTTTTTAAAGAAGTGGTATCTCCATTTTTCTGATGAGACCAAAGCCTTGTGAGGATGCTCACAGAATATAGTCAGCCAGAATTTGAACCTAAGTCCTCAATAAGCTTGTACTTAGTCATGTTGTACATCAAATTCTCTCTTAAGATCATTAGGGAGTCAATAGGTTAAAGCAGTGGAATGATACAGGCGGATTTGTATTTCAAAAAAATCATTCTAACTGCTGATTGAAGAATGACTGGAGACAAGAGCAAAAATGGATATAAAGAGTCATTGATGTCCTTAGAGTAGTTGAGATGTTGGCTTTAATTAGGGTGGTAGCAGAGAGATGGAGACATGGATGTTTTTTAGCACAATTTAGGAAATAAAATCAATAGGACTTGTTAAGTGTTTGGATGTTGAGAATAAAGGAAAAGATGGTATCAGACTGATTTATAATTTTCTACATGAACAACTAACTGATGGTGTCATCTTCTATATTAATAAAAGGATAAAATGCTAATTAGATTGGATAGACTGGATGTCTTTTGGACGTACTTCCGGACAGAGCCATAGTAGCGGGGGCTAAGGCAGAGGTCGTTAGGGGCAATCAGGTGAGTGGTTAGGAGCCAGCAGTCCCGAATTTTGAGAGCGTGCAGGCCGGGCTAAGGGACCACCCCCCAACCCCGTGCACAAATTCCGTGCACCAGGCCTCTAGTATTTTATATTCTCCAAATAATGTCCCTGGGTATTAGAAGCTTAGAATTAATGATCCTAAAATAAAGAAGCCACATTCTTTTTCTTTAACTTTTAATCTTGTTGGAGGTATTATACTGCTTAGAAGCTGCTTAAAGGAGAATTTATTCAAATCTTACATTTTTTCCTGAGAAACACCGTATCCCCAACCAACCATAGACGTATATGAGGAAAACCCCCACTAGGGGGTGTGCAGGAAACAGCTGATCAATGTTTCATTCTCACATCAATGTTTTTCTTTCTCCCTCTCCCTTCCTGTCTCTACAAATCAATACAAATATTTTTTTAAAATTTATTATTCAAACACATTGGAAAAACATGTTTAATCTCATTTGTGGAGTAACTACTATTAGATACGTAACAAGCTCTTATCCGTTGATGGAAATAAATACTTGTAAGATATGTTACCTCTTCTCAAAGAGTATAGATCAGTGAGCTTACCAGAATATAACTTGTGTGTATATATGTATGTGCTTCCATACACACACACCCCTTTACACCCTCAGACTATTAGCAGTGGTCACCTCTAGGGCAGTGAAGGAAATGAAGGGGGTGAAATATTAAAGGGAATGTAATATGTCATGAAAGAAATTATGGAAATTACAGTTTTTCTTTGTAATAAATAAAAGGCAAACTTGTTTTTTTTTGAGCCTTTGTCCTTGTCTTCTAGGCAGGGATACCGATGGGACCAATGCCAGCAGCAGGAATGCCTTACCTGGGACAAGCGCCGTTCCTGGGAATGCGCCCTCCGGGCCCACAATACACTCCAGATATGCAGAAGCAGTTTGCCGAAGAGCAACAGTAAGGGACCTCACGATTCAAGGATAAAAAAATACACGATAGCAGTTATTTTAAGCATTTCAGGTGTTCTCTAATGCAGATTTGAAGCCAAAATAGTCACGTTGCCTTTAAAACTCTTTAAAATACTTCTATTTTAAGTTTAAAGCCAGAAGGGACCTTAATAATTCTCTAATTCAACCCTCTTATTTTATATCTAGGAAAAGTGAGGTCCAGAGAAATGAAGCCTTCCCAAGTGGAAGTTCCTCTTTATATGCCAAGCAAAAACTGTTTTTATTTTGTCTATCCCCCTGTTTGTTTGTTTTTTAATTGCTTGTGAATGCAAAAGTTTAGCTCCATGAATGAGCGTCAGCCTTTGGACCAAAGGGTCCCGGGTTCAATTCCAGTCAAGGGCACGTACCGTGGTTGCAGGCTCCTCCCTAGCCCTGCAACCAAGGTCAGGGCTCCTGTAAGAGGCAGTCAATCAGTGTGTTTCTCTGTGACTTTCCCTCTCTCTTCCACTCTCCCTAAAATTCAATGGAAAAATATCCTTGGGTGAGGATTAATAAAAACACACACTAAAAAAAAAAAGAAAAATATTGTCCTCCCCTTGCAAATTAAAAAAGAAATAAATTAATGTCTAAATTTAGGTAAATAATTTTTTAAACTCATATTTTGAAGTTAATATAACGGGGAAATAAGATTGTCAAAAGAAAATGAGATAACATTAGAGAAGATTTTAGTTCTAGAAATGTAAGATGATATTAATAGAAATAGAAATATAAACACAGGTGATAATCCCTGAAGCTGATTCTTTAACTAGAATGTTTTTCCTTCAGAAAACGATTTGAACAGCAGCAAAAGCTCTTAGAAGAAGAAAGAAAGAGGCGCCAGTTTGAAGAGCAAAAGCAAAAACTCAGACTTCTGAGTAGTGTGAAACCCAAGGTAATATATTCTGCCACCCCTCCACCATAGCACCTCCACAGCCTGCATGTGCTGCTGCTTACTCAGTGAATTTTGCCAGGTAGCAGCCCAACCTGAGGCTGTGGTTGGTTCAAAGTCCAAAAGTGAAGGATTTTTCTTCTGTAAAGACATATATTGTTGAAGGAAATGAGATACCAGCCAGTTTTCTCAGTCTTTTTTATTGCCACTAGTGAAGCGTTAGTACAGAATATTAATATATTAATATAATAGAACAACTGAATCATAAGATATTTATAAATAGGCCTTTTAGAGAATTGTTTTATTTCTTTGTTTTATACACTTATCAATCTTCTTCTGACTTGGAGAATTCCGTATCAGAAGTATGTGATAAAAATATTGGAGACAGATTAATATCTGTACTTCTTTTTAACTTTGGGAGTATTTAGAATGAAGTGAGAGGTGAGCAAAGAAATATACATACTTTATTATCTCTTAGACAGGAGAGAAGAGCAGAGATGATGCTTTGGAAGCCATAAAAGGAAACTTAGATGGGTTTTCCAGAGATGCTAAGATGCACCCTACGACAGCATCGCACCCTAAGAAACCAGGTATTTTAATTTAAAGTGTTCTTTTTTTGGAAGGTGACTTATAGTCCATGTATTTTATTGGCCATTACATGTGTGTGAAGAGCTAATGCAGAACTCTTCCTTCAAGCTAAGTACAGATTTGGATGTCTTAAAATTTACAATAGGTTAAGCCAGTGGTCGGCAAACTTGTTAGTTAACAGAGCCAAATATCAACAGTATGACGATTGAAATTTCTTTTGAGAGCCAAAAATCGACTTCTGCGCATGGGCCACAGTTTCGATTGCACTGTATGTCCACACCTGCACGTGATATTTTGTGGAAGAACCACACTCAAGGGGCCAAAGAGCTGCAGTTTGCCTACCACTGGATTAAGCGTTCTGATCTGGATAATCTTAGGAGGAAAAACCCCCTCTTTCTAGTAAAGGTCAGTATGACAACTTTGTTAATCTTCTGTGTATATGAGTATGTTAACGTTGGTAAAACGCATTCACTGAAAGCAAATCTAATAAAGTTTATTGTTTTCTCATTTTAAAATAATTTTGCTTTTTATGAGCTAGTTGGATTTTATTCAGTGTGATTAAACTTAGAAAACTTTACATGCCCCCTTTTTAAAAAGGCATGGATTTAATAATGCACCTCATGAAATTTTAGTTTCTTTAATATTTTTGTAGTTTTTATTTATCACCAGATAAGCAAAAAAAGTGCCTATTTAGAGCAGGATAAAGGGATAGTTGTCCACCATTACTGATCTGAGAACCCAAATTGAGACCTTAAATTCACATTGTCAGTAACCATTATTAAAAAAGACTATTCTTTGAGACATAAGACTTCAGTAAATGTTAAAGGTATTCAAAGTAGTTAAAAATATGGCAATAATAATATTTGTTAATGAGCCTCATATTAAATGTAGACCCTGTTAGAGAAGGTTTATTATAAGAGTGATTCTCACATTTAAACAGTAAAAAGCCATAGTGATGTCTGTATTCTTTAGAGCTAAAGAAAATATAATCCTCAGTCAAGGTTTCCTTTCTTAAATTGACATTGAGTTGTTTGACTTAGCACTTTATGGTGCCCCAGTTTTGAGGCTTTTCACAAGAAAATATCACTTTGGCAATGTGTTTAATGTTCTTGTTGTCTTTCATAACTTTCATAATCAGAGGCCTGGTTCATGAAATTCATGCCCTTGTGTGTAGGGGGTGTAGGAGGGGTGGGGGGTTCCTCAGCCTGGCCTGCACCTTCTCGCAGTCTGGGAACACTGCCTCGGAGACGGGAGAGGCTCCCGCCAACACCAGCTACTGGCTGAGCAACGCTCCTTCTGTGACAGCATATTGACCACCAGGAGCAGTTCCTACATTGAGGGTCTTCCCCCTGGTGTTCAGTGCACGTCATAGTGATAGGTTGTTCCACCATTCAGTCGATTTGCATATTAGCCTTTTATTATCGATATATAGAACTCTTCACATGGTAACTTTATTGAAATGTGAACTAAACAAAATGTATGGTTTAGACCTGCTATATCAAAAATTATAAGTATGTATCATACATTTTTTCTTACTGATATAATGAATTTTAATTAGAGTCTATATCTGCCCAAAATGTGTTCAGCAACATTTGGTAGGTTTTAATATTCTGGTATATATTAGTTTGAAAGCTTATTATCCAGATAAACAGATCACTTGAGTTTCAAAAGTAATCACCACTTTGATGTAAGTTATTAGTGGGCACAGATAGGAAAGTTAGTACTAACTTAATAAAAAAAGAAAGAAATTTTGAATTTTATATTTTTCTCTTTTTGAGTTAAATGTAAAATAGCTATAAACCTCTTTAAAAAAAAACACAAAAATTGTGTATTAATTGACATCAAAGTGCTTTGCATTCATTGTAAAATTCCATTTGACTGTTTAATTACATGCTATTTCTTGTTCACCTGTACTATTCATGTTTCAGTATATTCTTTTGGGATTGTACTACATCTTAATTTCTTTCTCCCTTTTGATTTTCATTTCTGTGTGTTTCGTTACCATTTTCCATTTTGCAGATTATACCACATCACCTCATTCTAAAACTGTCTCCCCATCACCTGCCCTTCTTGATGAAGAAGAATTCAGTGACTTTATGCAGGGGCCTGTTGAAGTTCCCACATGTGGGCCTTCTTCCACTTCCCAGCCTTTTCAGTCCTTCCATCCCACCACCCCTCTTGGCCAGGGGCATACACAGAGGGCTGGAGCACAGCCTCTCCCTCCAGGTCAGATTCCAGTGCTTTTGCCTTACATGGTGCCCATGGACAAATTCCTTATTTCTTTACTGCTTCCGCCTCATACAATGTACAGAGAGCAAGTAACTCTTAGTATATTAAGAAAGTATTTTTAAGATAATCTAGGCTTATTTCTTTCTCTTACCTAAGTTGAATAATACAGTGATGTTGGCAAAGGAACATGTACCTGAATATATGAGTACTATTGGAATTCATCAAAATAAGAATCTAGATATTTTAATTCTGGGGGCCTCACTTTCCAAAAAAGTGATTTAAAACTTTTGCTCTTAAGTTAGGCACTATTAAAACCATCTTAGAATTTTAAAAACAAATTTTAAAAATAAGATTTACTCTTATTTAAGAAAATCACTAATATAATTTTCTTATGAGCCAGGGAAAGCTTCTTTAGAAAGTGCTCTCTCTAGTTCAGTTTCTTTATTTGCTGTCCTTGGGCAAATCTTTAACACTTGTGAAATGATGGGAGTTGGGACAGTTACACACCATGGCTTGAGACATGGAGGATCTCAGCTGATATGTTCTGAGTCCGCACTTCCTCAGTTAACAGAAGAGGAACAGACCCAGAGATAATGTTACGGGTCAAGGTCTCACCAGTGGTTAGTGGAAGTGTCCATATTGGGTGTAGGCCACCAGACTTTCAAGGTAGTACTACTTCTACTACACCATTCTATCTGCTACCTCAGAGAATTCTTGAGAATCAAAGTAGATTTAAAATCCATAAGTCTCTCAATTTCTATACCATTGTGTAGTGATCGAATTATTTAGAAATTTACATTGTATGTGGCAGGATCTTCCCTTAAGATTGGGGATGGAAATGAATGATTGAAAAAATTGGAAATTTTGCAATTATATACAAATATATATATATAAACCTTCATGCTGTTTGTTTAGGCCCTTCTTTGGAGGAGAAGCTCCTAGTATCTTGTGATATAAATACATCTGAGCAGGAACAAATTAAATTAAGTACTTCTGAGGTTGGGCACAGAGCCCAAGGCCCAGGTTCCAGTAAGAAACATCTTAGTTTAACGGCCAATATCAGGGGTGCTGTGGATGGACGTGTAAGTGGTACCACTACTACAGAGGCAGAAAAGACTGCAGATCAAAACCTGCCCATTGAAGAGAGTGGTGAGCTCATGAAATATTTAGCCAAAAGTTTAATTAACCGAATGCTGCTCAAATGCTAACAACTTAAGCATTAATCTTAAAATGAATGTTGCTTGATTTTGCTAATCAAAATTTTGCTTAAAATATATTTGATGCATTTCTTTCTTCAATTAACCCCTACGATTTTGCTCTGAATTCTTTCAGTATACTGTTACTCCTTTTAAAATTTTTTGGTAGTGTTTTTAAATCAGAATCATTCCTGAAATTTCTTTTATAAAAACTCTTCATTCCCCTTCTTGCACTTTGTGTTCTTCCATAAAGACTAAAATTTAACTGGAAAAGTCACCAATGATAATATAGTTTTGCTTCTCTGAAGTAAATCAGATGCACTGCTCCCTAAAAGGTCAAATTTTTATACACTCAGCTTGCAGAGATGAATTAGAATGTGGGCAGCCCAGAAGGTAAACTTTTGGAGGGTATTTCACTGCATCTAAGGCAGCAGTGTCATGTTCAGGTAAAAAATATCAGACTTTGTAAAGAAACATAAAAAGCTGTAAATAATGCTTAGGCAACCACTTTTTTTTTTACATATATTAATAAAAATTTAAACCACTGATTATTATGTTTTCCCCCTTTAATTTGTAATACATGTGAAATGGTGCAAGCCTCATATGATTCAGAATATTGATTTGGTATATCTTAAGTTTCTTTTCCAATAGACTCTTTAGGATATAGTTAATGTGTAGGAGTTGTTTAGAAACCAAATATTTTAGTTGTATTGGTGACTTTTTTTAGTGTCGCCAGCCTGTGCCCTTTTTATAAAAAACTATGACTCCATGTGATTCCCCCATCTTCTACGTGGACTGTTATATATATTAGGTAATGTTCCTTATCTTCTAGGTGTAGGTGTATTTCCCTCCCAAGATCCTGTTCAGCCCAGAATGCCTCCTTGGATTTACAATGAAAGTTTGGTTCCAGGTAATAAAAGCTTCTTTGTCCAGGATTCCCATCTGAATATATTGCTTTAAATGTTGTAAATGTAATTGTAAGGAGTTACTGGTGCCGTTACAAAGTATGCAGAAGGAATTGTAACTTTTTTTTCTGGAAGACTACAAAAAATTATATAGATCTAGTGTTTCTTAAGGCTGCCTCATGTAAAAAGTAACTATATAAATGAAGGAGAAATGTTTTATGTTTTATTGACCATCATATACTTTTAATTCTAAAAACTTGGTGATTTATCATGCTCTAAAATAAATGGTCAAACATTGATTTTATAGATTACTAATAACTATAAAGAATAGTACTAATACGTGTGATGCAATTTTCTGAACTCTTGGTGATTAATTTATATTTTAAAAAATATTCCTATGACTTCTTTGTCGTGTGGTAGTATCTGAAATAAAAAGACCAAGTGGCATCTTTTTCTACACTAGAAGATGATGTTTACTTTTTTTCTTTAAAATGTTATTACTGTTGAGCCAAAGACAAGTTTACTAAGGTGCACATTTTGTGATACTATTCAGTTGATACGGAGAATAGGTCTGTTTAAGCCATGGTTGACTGTTATAGCAGAATATATTAATCAAGCTTAATGAATTGTAACTTACTAAATTTGTTCTACTTTATCAGCCCCTTGTAAACTAAAAGGTAGCTTTCATCAGATCTTTAGTGTTGTAGATTGTTTATAGACTAAAGTTATTCTACACTTGATTAATTAAATAAAACTCATGTGAGATCCTAATAGCTGAACTTCTTTTTACTTCATTATCACAAATTGGAAGGCTAATTTCCCAAACCAATATGGAACTTCAGTTGTACATAAAAACAATAGGTACAATAGGTTTTATTTCACCTGCCCATTAGACAGTTTGCATCTTTTCCCCTTCGTCTTCAAGCCAAACGAACAAAAAAAAATTGGACTTGGTATATTTTGGAGTTACGCCCATTTTCTGCCAGCTTGTTTTCTTTCTTTCTCCTTCTAAACATACATGTACACATAATTTTCCTAGCCAAAATATGTGTTGTCATGGCTGGGCTATTAATCTGCAACCCATAGTTAAATCATAGATGTAAAATTTTGCTTTAAACATTTTTCCCTATCTACCTTAGCCCTATCCACTTTCATCCCCCAAAACTCCTCCAACTAGGGTTGACAGATATAGCAAATAAGCATACAGAACATCCAGTTACATTTGAATTTCAAATAAACAGTAAAGAATTATTTAGTATATGATGTGTCCTGTGCAATATTGATATCCTGTGTTTTATGTCAACCCTTTCTCAAACAGCCTTTCTCACTTTGTCCTTCGGAAACGCTATTTTATTGTGAAAACTTTCCCAAATAGTCCCTTTATTTTTTCTGCTTTATTGCCTTAACTGAAACTGTATTTTTCTCCTGAAGGCTATATTCCATAGCACCTCACCCACTGATGTTTTTTCTCACTGCCTCTAATTCATCGGGACAGGGAAAAGGTGGTATTAGTATAATTCGCTCTTCCAGCCGCTGTTTTCAAATTATTCCCACCATCCTTATTCTACAACTTCTTTTTTTTTTTTAACTTGACATGTTTATTAATTAAACTATCACTTAAATAAAAAAAAGTGCATAGAAAATAAACATGTTTAAAAACTCCTTTTTTTTTTTTTACAACTATGTACACTTTTTACTTTTACATTCAGTCTTTTGTAGAGAGCTTTCAGCATTATTATTTTTTGAACTATTAAAGTTATTTTCCTTCATCCCTGTCACAGGGAGTTAACAATGATGGATTTTAGACACATTCTCTTTAAAGTCCACCTCCATTTATTATTGTTATAACCTTCTACTAAATTGTAAGACATTTTCTTACTTTTAGTCCCAAATCTTCATCTTTAGGACCAAGCTCCAACTTCTCTTCTAAGCACCATACCTTAATTATCTGCTGGATATTTCTACTTGAATATCTTTACAGCAGTTCAAACCTGACATAGCTTTAGTTCTCTTGAAGCAGTTTGACTTAAGATTATTCTCGTATAAGCAACATTGACAACAAAAAAGATCAATCAGTTGTAATATATTTGTGTTTGTAATCTGGTCTTTCTTTAATAGATATCTATAAGAAAATCTTAGAAACCACAATGACTCCAACTGGAATAGATACTGCAAAACTTTATCCCATCCTGATGTCATCTGGACTTCCCAGGGAAACTCTTGGACAGATATGGGCCTTAGCTAATCGAACTACACCTGGAAAACTTACTAAAGAAGAACTTTATACTGTTCTCGCCATGATAGCAGTAACACAGGTAGATATTGTTTTAGTTAGATCAAATAATTTTTCAATATAAATTGGAAGAATATGAATCCTTTGTGATTATAATCTCATAGCATTTCTTGTACATTAAAATTTAGATTATTATCAAGATACAGTATACTTCAAAAAATGTATAGTTTATATGAAGCACATATTAGAAAAATATTCCTTTGTCTAAAAACTAATATATTAATATCTTCTGACATGACTATCTCTCTTCTGAACTTGAAAGTTAGTAATATTGTAGATGAAGTTTTTCTGTCCTTTGAAGTGCTTGTTTAAAATTCCTTAGATATATATAAAGTAGTTTCCATCTGATAGTAATTTCTCTTATATTAGAAAGCCATTTATAATATATCTAATCATGATTTGATTATAGTAAATTAACCAAACTTGTCAGAGAGTGAAAATGTCAGAATTGATACATGTTGGCCATTTCTTTGCTAAATATTAGGACTGCATTAACCTTGTAACTTATTTTCTTGTATTAAATTCATGAGTTTTGGGAGAGTTGGGAGTGGAATCATACCAATGCTAAAGATTTTACATTTTTATCTGTCTTTGCCAGATTTAGTTGTATGTGGTTCATAATCTGCTAAAATGTTTCCCTTTTCTTCCTATGTAGAGGGGTGTTCCTGCCATGAGTCCTGATGCTTTAAACCAGTTCCCAGCGGCTCCTGTTCCAACTTTAAGTGGCTTTCCTATGACTTTGCCTACTGCAGTGAGTCAGCCAACCGGGATGCCTTCAGGTCCTGCAGGCTCCATGCCCCTCAACCTTGGGCAGCAAGTCATGGGCATTAACCTTGTTGGACCAGTGGGGGGAGCTACGGCCCAGGCTTCCAGTGGCTTCATGCCAACTTACCCTGCAAATCAGGTAAACGGAGAAACTGCATTATTTCCAATAATCTCTGAAAAGGAATCTGGGCAATGTTTTTTCCAGAGATGCAGAGAAGATTGCTGGATTATGTTGGGCTCCGGAGGTGAAGATTAAAACAATACAAAATGTAATTTTTCATTATTTAAAAAACATGAAGCAATTTGTTAAGCCTTAACATAGTTAAATTTTGGCTAAAAGTTTGTAGTTCTTTATACCATATACATTTTAAACATCAAGCCTAATAAAGTTTATTAAATTCTTAGGCTGTTAAATCTGAAATTAAAGTACTTCAGTTTATTTTTCATTTCTCAGATTGGCAAGAAATTTAAAAACAATATTTAATATCAGTAAAAATGCAGGGAAAAGGGACTATTGATAGTCTTTTTGGCATGTGGGTTTGTTAATAGCTCTCAATTTTCTAAATGTATCTTCTGACCTACACAGTCATGCTATTAGGAATCTATCTCACAGAAATAGTCACTCAAATTAGCACAAATACAAAATGATATCTGTTATAAAACTGTTAACATAAAAAAATAAAAATGGCTAAATGTCCCCAAGGAAAAGAAAGGCTACATAAATTTTGGTTCATTCATATAGTGGTAAACTGTTTGATCATTAAAATGAATTAAGATAGATCTGTATGTACTGCATTGAAAAGATATCCATTTCATATAATTATATTTTTTAAAGTGAAGAATATAATATAAGCTCATTTTTTATAAAATAAATGAACTGTTTATAATAAGCTTATATTACTTTTCAAATTTACAAACATGTATAAATTGTTTTTTAAAGATGACTGGTTCTCAGTAATCTGTTAAATGATTTAGCTGTTTAAAAATTATATAGGTTTGCCCTGACTGGTTTGGCTCACTGGATAGAGCATTGGCCTGCAGACTAAAGGGTCCAGGGTTCGATTCTGGTCAAGGGCATGTACCTTGGTTTTGGGCACCTCCCCCGTAGGGGAGTATGCAGGAGGCAGCTGATCGACGTTTCTCTCTCATTGATGTTTCTAGCTCTCTATTCTCCCTTCCCCTCTGTAAAAAAGCAGTAAAATATATATATTTTTAAAATTATATAGGTTAGCCCTAGCCGGTTTGGCTCAGTGGATAGAGCATCGGCCTGCAGACTGAATGATCCCAGGTTTGAATTCCAGTCAAGGGGACATTCCTGGGTTGTGGTCTCGATCCCGAGTAGGGGCTGTGCAGGAGGTAGCCAATCACTGATTTTCTTTAATCATCGATGTTTCTATCTCTCCCTCTCCCTTTCCCTCTCAGAAATCAATAAAAATATATATAGTTTAGCTTTTTAAATAATTTTTTTATGATTTGTACATTAGAGTATATAATATTTTAGACAAGATTCCTCCTTTAATTAAGCACTGGAGTTGATGTTGTATCTAAAGGGTGTTCTTCTAAAATTAGGTACTTGTAACTAAATGCAGAGATTTAAAAGATAATCTTTGAAACTGGTTTGGCTCAGCGGTAGAGCGTAGGTCTGTGGACTGAAAGGTCCCAGGTTCGATTCCGGTAAAGGGCATGTACGTTGGTTGTGGACACATCCCTGGTAGGGGATGTGCAAGAGGCAGCCGGTCAATGTTTCTCTCTCGTCGACGTTTCTAGCTCTCTATCTCTCTCCCTTCCTCTCTGTAAAAAAATCAATAAAATATATTTTAAAAAAAAAAGATAATCTTTGAGATTGGCATTTGGAGATTTGTTATTTACTATTTTATCAGTTTAATGCTTTCTCTTTAAATGTCCTCTTAAACCTAGGTGGTAAAACCAGAAGATGACGACTTCCAAGATTTTCAAGATGCTTCTAAGTCAGGGTCCCTTGATGATTCTTTCAGTGATTTCCAAGAGTTGCCTGCTTCTTCAAAATCAAATAATTCCCAGCATGGAAACAGGTACAGAAGAGTTGATTTTAGTAAACATTGCATTTAATAATTGATAAAGAGACATCCACAATGGGAAGCCTAAGTGTAAATAAGAAAATTAAGACTCTTTACTTTCATGGTTTTTCTGATTAAACTCTCCTTATTCATAGTTTTACTCTTCAAACTTTGTCCGCATTGCCCACATTAAACTTCATCCCCTACAATTTCTTCCTGGTACACACCTGCTTACCTATATTTTATGTGCCTGTGCTAAACCTGATTTATTATAGTTGAGTGCATCTGTGCAGTGAGGACTTCATGATCTTGTGTTATGACCAGGTCTTCAACTGCTGAAAAGTTTTTTAGCCTGAAGCACATAATTTGATATTTTTGCAATAAATACAATGTTGATTTTCTATATAAATCATAATTCAGAAAATTAAATATTATTCACATCTCATACTTAAGTTGACATTAATGGCTGTTAGGCCTTCATATTTCTCTGTTTGCATAGACCGTTGCACAAACATATCTCTAATGTTTTATGTGCTAGTTTAACTTTTAGTTACAGTAACTGATTCAGTATGTTCTCAACATGATTCCAACATTTTGAAAAAGTATTTAGGTACTTCTTCCACAGAGTGGAACATTCCAGAATTTGATTAAGCAATATGAATTTCTTCAGGATTTTTTTTTAAAACTTGTTTTTGTCAAGATACATATTCCATTTCTCTTGTTTCTATTTACCGTATTTTTCGGACCATAAGACGCACCGGACCATAAGACGCACCAGTTTTTAGAGAAGGGAAGTGAAGAAAAAAAGATTCTGAAACAAATAGTGTCCTAAAATATTTTATGTGCATTAAAACCCAACATCACAGTCATAAACACATGTAATCAACCCTGTAAAGTAAACAGCAGCATTTAGAACCATTTTAGAGCCGGGCAAGCACACACAGACCACACAGAGCCGGGCAAGTAAAAAAACTTTTTTTTTAAAGTATATGTGTAGGCTATATTTGGACCATAAGACGCAGGGACTTTTCCCCCCCACTTCTGGGGGGAAAAAAGTGCATCTTATGGTCCGAAAAATACGGTATGTAATTCCATTCATCTTTTCCCTTTTAACTAATTGATTATCTCTTAGTCAACATTTCTTGCATTTGCAATGAAACAAGGACTGAGAGATAGACATTATAATCACAAATTAGGGAGGGAAAGAATTATTCTGATTTTAGGAATATATCAAACACATGTAAATGACATATAGAAAAAAATATATGAGGGTTGTGAATTTAAAAGACTAGGATTTCCAAGCCCACTATACCAGCATGTGTTATTAAACTGGTAGACACAGAATAATATTTTTCTCATATCTCTTCCTTTGAACAAAATGTTCTACTGCTATCTGAAACATACTTTAATGACCCAAGGCATCTCAAAGCACCTGCATAAAATTGAATTTATTGTTTTCCTAGTTAAGGCTAAATTAAAAATTATTAAATCATCATTTTCTTCTTTGGTGAATCATGTCACCATATTCAGTCACCAAATCAGAAACATGTTATTTATTTTTGGCTCCCTCCTCTCTCCTTTACCACCATCAACTCTGTCAGCTCTCCTTGTCATGGAAAAGGCCATGTGTGATCTTGCTCCTGCCTACTCTCTCAACTACTGCCATTTCCCCACAGCTTGTACTGCAGCCATGCCAACATGACTTCAGACTCACCATGCTCTTTCCAGCTTCTGGCCTTGTACATTTCATTTTCTTCAATCTGAAATTCCATTGTTAATTCTAGTTTCATTTCATAATTTGATTTAATATAGGAAATTTTTACTAGCCCTTTTGGATCAATCACTGCTACCAAGATGAGCTAAGAGCCTCTCTGTCAAGGTACCTTATGATATCTGTGTCCTACTTATAATTTCTGTGCTACCTATTTCCTTCACTAAGCAATAAGTAATATTTAATGTCTACATATATAATACTTAGTCCATGATTTGTAGTTAATAAAGGTTTGATGGATTATTATATTATAACAGAGGCCTGGTGCACGAAATTTGTGCAGGTTGGGGGGAGGCTCTCACCCCAACCTACATCCTTTCCAATCTGGGACTCCTCAAGGGATGTCCACCTGCCTGTTTAGGCCCGATCCTAGTGGCCCCCAACTGTCCTCCCCTGCTTGCCAGTCACCCATAACTGCCTACTTTTGCCAGCCTGGTCCCCCCCTACTGCCTGCCCCTGCTTTCCTGGTCACCCCCAACTGCCCTCCCCTGTAGGCCTGGTCCCTCCCAATTGGCCTGATTGCTCACAACTGCCCTCCTCTGCCAGCTATCTTGTGTCAGCCATCTTGTGTCCACATGGGGGTAGGTTCTTTGACCACATGGGGCAGCCATCTTGTGTGTTGAAGTGATGGTCAATTTGCATATTACCCTTTTATTAGATATGATTGTAGTATGAAAGTCATAGACTGAAGTTATCAAATTGGTGGGTGGTTCATTCCTCTGGGGGGGAAATCTCTCATTAGATGAAATTAAAATTGGGGTATAGAAAGTTTTAAAATGGTGGCTAGACCTGAGATATGTGGGGTATTAGCAATTTTGTGTGGCATTATCTCCATATCATAGTTGACTTTCATACATAGCCATTCTTTGCAGATTTTTCTGAAAGATGAGATAGAGGGCCGGAGACCAGGACACAGGCTTTATTGGAGGAGAAGGAACCCTGCCAGGCTGCCTCCCAAAGGAAGAGAGCACATGTGCAGGGTGAACACGCCTTTTAAGGGGAGGAAAGGGAAGGGATGGGGCTTAGGGTACTCGGCACATGCTGATTGGTGGTTTCATATAAGGCACATGATTAGGCTTAGGAATCAGGTGCTTAGGGTGTTTGGCAGGTGCTGATTGGTGGTTCAATGTACAGTCCTTATAAGGTGCCTGGTTAAGTGCTCAGGAATGTCCATGCTGCTGGTGCAGTTTTCATCATATTCTGTCAATCAGTTGGGGGAAGGGAGGATCTATCATTTTCTTATTCAGTTCTGATTTAATTTTCCTTGCATGAAAACATTTTGCTCATGTCTAAGAATCCATGTTCGTTGTTTACTTATTCATTCAGAAACATTTACTTAGCATCTGCTATATGCCAGGCATTGGGATAAGCACTAGAGATATTGAGAAGCAAAAAACACAGTTCTTGTTCTCAAGAAGCCTAGTTTTATCTGGGTATTTATATTATTTGATAAAACTCTCTTAGAATTGGTCCTTAAATGTATGTGTGCATATATAATGAACTCCCTAGTTTAGGGGTGTCGAACTCAATCAGAGAAGGGGCCAAAATCTAAAATCCAGCCTAAATCGCGGGCCAAATGGTTTACTGAACAGTCATAAACTGTCATTGTGATGGAAACACAGCGGAGTGCAGTGATGACAGCACGGTGCAGGCCACATTGCAAGGCCTGGCGGGACGGATTTGGCCCGCGGGCCTTGTGTTTGACACATGTGCCCTAGTTTATGATAATCTGTATTTTATATTGTGAGTTTATTCTTAAAGGATATTTGTTAAATCACAATATGAATAGCTAAGCCTAGGTGAGACCACTTTGGGTGTTATTTTTAAGCAAAAAAATGATGGGTTTTTGTTTTTGTCAGAGAACATAAAAAGGAAAGTGTTAGAAGTAGGCTGGAGTGGAGAGTATTGTTAGTGGGGGGAGAGGGGGCGGTGTGAATGACATTAATTAAGGGCTTCACCAACTGTGGGATGCCATGATTTATGGCATAATCTGTAAAACATTTTAGAACTAAGAAGTGGCATGATGAAAGTGATTTTTCCTGCTGTGTGTGGGATAAATTCAGCTGCCATGATAATTCTGTAGTGAGGTGATGAGCGGTACTCTGGATTTAGTTATAGATACTGAAAAATATGTATCTGAGAAATTGCTTGAACTCCATGTTGAACTGGATGTCAAAGTCAAAGGAGAAATAGTTAAGCTGGTGTGAAAGGGAACTGGAAGACAGCAACATCATTCATTTATCCATTCAGAAAAAGCTTTGTGTGTGTCAGGCACTGGGGAACCTGGTATAATACACAATACAGATATAGGGCACTGATGCTAGAGTAAGATTAAGGTGTAGAGGTTTTGAGTTGCTTAGTTTTATTTTGCTTTTTAAATGAGTGTATTTAGCAGGGTGAGCAAATAAGTAAAATCATCTACCACAGCCATGTTGAAATGATTGTAAAGCATAAATGGGATTTTATTTTGTTGAGTTAAGTCAGCAGTACTTCATTATCCTGAAGATCCTTGCTGTTTTTTTCTAATTCTGAAAATAAATTTTAAATTAATAATATTAATTAACTATCACATTTAGTAGAAGACTTGAAAAGACCATAGCTAAAGTTACAGGTCATGAAAAACTAATAGATCATTCAACTTTGTCTTTTATTCCTAAGGCATTAATTACCTTTATTCCTATGTAGCATTCTGTTATACTTTAATTACTTATTGAACTTTTAAAAATTCACCTATAACATACAGCTGATGCCCTATTTATCAAGATCAAATATATAGCAGCTGTTCGGTAGTGAATGTGAAATTATAATATTTGATAGCACTGTGGATCCCCATTAATATGTGTGTGCAACTGGGTTTCTTTCTTTGCTTGGAGGCCACTGATAAGATTTAAATGACTGTGGGAAGGTTTTTGCTCCAGGGCAGAGAACTCAATAGAAATCCATTTATATGACTTGCAGTGTGTTATTGAGTGACACAAACTAGTGGTGGAATGTAATCATTCATATGTAAAGGTGGTTCTTCCTGGGAGCTGCCTGTGTTTGATAAGGGGGTGGGGGGAAAGTGGGGAGAAGCAGTGCTTTCTAGTATGTGTTAAACTGGTCCAAGAATTACCTACATAGATACTACTCATTACACTATTTTTCCATCCAGGGAGAAATGTGTCCACAAGCAAAAATACCTTTATGTTAAAAAAAAATAATTAAAAAAAATAAAATTATATACATACATATATATATATATATATATATATATATATATATATATATATATATATCTTTATATAATTTTGAAGAGATTGTTGTTTTACTACTAAGATAGCTATTGGAACTGCTGATGTGATCCTAGCAAAAAATGCAAATAATCCCATCGCTGCTATCAGGTGTGCAAACTGCTGTCCGTAAGCAACGCCAGGAAGCAGCAGCATGATCAAGAGAGGAACAATTTACATCTTGGCTTGAACAGCATTTCATAAATATGTTTTTATCTAAACTATTCCACCTCTGCATTCTAACCCCGTTTTAGAGAATAATTTATATTCAGGTTCACATAATTTACTTTAAATTATTGGGCATACCTATTTGGAACAATTCACTTTTATGGTTGTAAAGTTAAAATTGCAGTAGGTCGTCATTCTATGATAATCTATTTCCAGTGCCATTCTGGATTTTTTTACAGCTGAAAGATGTGATTAGATGGTCAATGTGGATCAAACAATAATCGAGGAAAATTATTGGTTGGGTGATGTTTCAATATATTTTTTTCAAGAAGGATCTTTTTAATCATTTGTAGCATATACATATTTTTGACTTTTAAAACAGGGAGCCGTGTGTTTTAGTTAGGTACCTATTTGCCATTTTAATTCTAAGTTCCTACTTGAGGAGAGGATTTAGTCTTCTAGTCATTAAAAAGTATTTTTTCCCTTTCAGTGCCCCTATGTTGATACCACTTTCTGGAACTAAAGCATCATCTTCAATGGATAAATATGCTGTGTTTAAAGGAATTGCAGCTGACAAGTCCTCTGAAAATACTGTTCCATTTGGAGGTAAAAATAGTTTGTGAATGTAAATCTTTGTTTTTAGTGGTGGGCCTTTTTTAAAAAAAGCTATTTTATTGATTTCAGAGAGGAAGAGAAAGAGAGAGAGAAACACCAGTGATGAGAGCCAATCATTGACCGGCTGCCTCCTGTATGCCCCACCCACCAGGGATTGAGACTGCAACCCAGGCATGTGCCCTGACCAGGAATTGAACCATGACCTCCTGGTACATAGGTTGATGCTCAACCACTAATCCACACTGGCCAAACCTTAGTGTGGCTTTTTATGGTAAACTAGAGGCCCAGTGCACAAAATTTGTGCATGGGTAGGGTCCCTAGCAGCTGCCAGCCACCAGCCAGGGCCTCCCTTCCCTGGCTGCCGGCCAGGCCTGCCTTCATCTCACACCACCCCTTGGTGGCCAGCGCACATCATAGTGAGTGATTGAACTCCCAGTCAGTTGAACTCCAGAGGAGACACTTTTCATATATATAGATGTGTAAAATGCCTGTACCACGTGTTAAGTATGTTTGGCTAATCCAGTCTGCCTTATTTTCTTGAGTTGTGATCTCAAGGTTCCTAACCTTACTTGAGTTTCTGTCTTTTTAATCATAGAGTCTGGTGATAAATACAGTGTTTTCAGAGAACTTGAACAGACAGCAGAGAGTAAATCTTCAGGTAAGTTTTTGATTTCTTAAATGAATAAATTATTTCAGTTTCTAGTAAAAGAGATCTTTGAACGTTCTTTCAATGACACCTATGAATGCCTTTATTGTATTGTGTGTGGGTTGTTTTTTTCCTGTGTGTCTGGAAATTATAAGGAAGCAAAATGTGATTCAGTTATTGGAAATTATTTTCTAAAATTTAGGGCAAACCCCAAATCAATGGAGTTTCTTCTAAAGATAGTGCATTTCCTTTCTCCAGAAGCCTTTAAGCCATATTAGGCTCTTGTATCGAATGGAGGGCTCTGACCACTTTGGGTTATTTTAATGTCCCACAAGATTGTGGACCTGTATAGAAGGCAGCAACCAATCTTTTACTTTTTAAGATTTTCAAAATTGGTTATAACTTAATAAAATAAAATGAAAGGGCTTTCTATGCATATGTGGTCTCCATGTCTGATAGAAGGGTTAAGTAGAGTAGAAAGGAATATAGGATGATATTTCCTGGTAGGGTGGCTCAGTTGGTTGGAGCATCGTCCCATACACCAAAAGGTTGCAGGTTCGATTCCTGGTCAGGGCACATACCTAGGTTGTGGGTTTGATTCTCTGTCAGGGTGCATAAAGGATGCAGCTTATTGATGTTTCTCTCTCACATGAATGTTTCTCTCTCCCTCTCTTTCCCTCCCCACTTCCCCTATTAAATCAATAAGCATATCCAGTAAACATATCCTCTGGTGAGATAAAAAACAACAATAAAATAATGTGAGAGCCATATGTGTAAAGGGTAAAAGTTATGTTTGTGGTTAAATTCTACTGTAAATTTGATATGTAGAGTTTAGATAATCTATTATATATGCCAAATTACGCCCTTCAAAGCTTAACTGTGGTGCTATGAAATTTGTATACTGTTGAGGAGTTTTTCCTGGGAACAGTACCACATTCTACTTTTTTTGTACTGAATGCACAAATTTGGAACATCCTTCAATAGTCACTTGTTCTCACCCTTCTGCCTAGGGCAGCGGTTGCCAACCTTTTGGACCTCACGGACCACCAGTTGGTGACCGCTGGCCTAGGGGATGGGAGGAGAATATGGGATAGGTGAGTATATGTGAAAGTTTAAGTAGAGAGTGTACTACTTAAGTATCTAAAAGGGGAATCTCACCTTTTCTGAAAATACTTAATCCCTGGCAGTTCTTATATGCTAGAAATGTTCCCTTGTGTTCCCAAGGGTATAATAACTGTGGCTTCCTCCTTGCCTGTATTAGGTACTAGGAGTACAAAGATAAGCACTAGAGTAACTTTTGGATTGTTATTTTGTCATTTACTCCTAGCAATGCTTTCATCAACTCCTGGGCCAAGGCAAGTTCGGAATAGAGTATGGTTTAGTACTAGGGGTCTTTGTATAGTATAGTATTAATGATGGAGTGTATGTATGTTATTTCTGGGAAAGACAATGGTGCCACCCAAATGTCCTTAGTCCTGCTTTTTGACACTTTATTAACAGAATTCCCGATTGTTGTTGTCATTTTTGTGTACTTGCTTTCATTCCTTTTTTAACTTGAACTGTATGGCCTTCCAGGCAGAAATGCCAACTTTGTTCATTTTAGAACCTATTTTATTCTACTTGCATTAAAAATACATTGGCCTTACAAAGTATGTAAGTATCTTAGAACTTATGAAGACTCTTATGGTATTCTGTTCAGAGCTGTGGGTTTCTTAGGTTACTAAATGACAGAGTTTAATAATATTTTCTTTTTTGTACTCTACAGTTTAAAACATAAAGTTAATGAGGAAAATATTTTATGTAACTAAGTGACATTGAAGTTTTAATAAAAAGTCATCTCTTTTGAAACATTTTTAGGGCCTATAAAGTAACAACTAGAGAGGGAAATTTATGAAGATTCAGAAGTTAACTAAAAAGTTATCCATGAAGTAATATGCTTAATGGAACTTCTGATACGCAAACTTAACTTACTGTAACTAAATTATTTGCCTCCAAAACCCTTTGTTTGTAAATTTGTAAACATATCTATCTTTATTTCTTTTTAACCTTTTCACTCAGCTTACATTTCTAATGGAAAAGTTTACAATTCATCAGTAAGTTTAGTTTGCTGTGGTTATTTCTTTTTAAAAATGACAAAGCAAAACTTGTCAATTTCACAGATATTTCAAAGCAGCACATCAAAAATTTTGGCTGTGACAAAAATTAGCTGCTTATTACCTTTTCATTTACAGAAATAATACAAATATTGTCAGTGATATACTAGCCTAGAGTACTAGGGTGATTTTTAAAAATGTTCTACATCTGCTTCTCCTGCTGGTTTGTGAAATTGACTAGTTTTATTGGTCTTATGTTTTACAAACATAAAATAGAGGAATTCTGAATGTTTTTCCTCCTTCTAAAGTTTTCCTACTAATACTAAATAGATTTTTCTGTTTTCCTAATAATACTGTGTAGATTTCTCATTGCTGATGAATTGGTTAAGTAGCTCAGATTAGAAGAAAAAAAATCCCTGCTTTCTTATGATATATCAATATATATACACTTTACATGCACAATTTATTTAAAGCCTATACTATTTTAATGACAATTTAAGAATTGGATTTTAGTTTTAAATACATTTTTATAGTTTATATGTTTTTATATTTTATTTTTAGAGAAAATATAATTTAAAAAGTGGATGAGGAAATTAAAGCTCATATTTTGACATAACTCTCTGACACTTATATTTTTAAACAGGTGATGTTGGTATAGCTTATATTTACATTTGGTTTATCGCTGGTTTTCATTATCAGATATTATCTAGTGGGTTTTATGAAAGACCTTCAGACACCATTAGAAAACTAAGATCATTTGCATCCCAACCTCATACCTATGAGTGATAACATTACTCTGATAATAAAGAATAGAAAACCTAATAAGAATCACGGCTCCAGATTTTTATCAGTATCTTAACTGAATCTATTTAAATATTTATGAGAAATACATTAGCACCTATTTTCTTTGACTAAAAAATCAATAAAAAATATCAGAATCCCATCCTCAGAGTAGCACAGTATAAGTTTAAATCATATCCTTGGAAAGTTTTAATAATAGAGTTAGTGCAGATTCAAATCCCTTTGAATTTTAATAAATAAGTGTTCAGTGAGATGACTGATTTAAAGAAAAACCCAAGTACTGCCAGCTGCTTTACAGTGTGCCCTGGGCCAGAATGCTTTGCAAATAAGTAGATACTTTTTCAAAAACTTTCACCAAAGTTGCCTTTAAATTAATGCTTTCATATACTGGAGCAAGACCATATAATGTCAAGTTAAACCTACTATGTCAAGTTAAACAAAGTGGTGTACATCCTAAGTTTAGATGCAGTGATTTTTGTTGATTTTTCATAATATTCCATTGGTACCTGTGATATTTTTTTCTGATTGATCACCATGTAACACATTTTATATTTAAAGAGCAATATTTTAATATAACTCTCTTCAGCAATGACTTCTTTAAAAAATATATTTTTATTGATTTCAGAAAGGCAGGGAGAGGAAGAGAGAGAGAAACATCAATGATGAGAGAGAATCATTGATCGGCTGCCTCCTGCACACCCTCCACTGCACACACCTTTTCACTGGGTTGTAGAGCCCACAACCCAGGCATGCACTCTTGACCTGAATCAAACCTGGATCCTTTAGTCCGTAGACCGACACTCTATCCACTGAGCCAAACTGGCTAAGGCCAACAATGACTTTTTATTCTATTATACCCTTGGCTGGCCATCCATAGTGAGGAAAAGTTTTGCAAGCAGTGCTTTTGGCCAAATGAAGGATCTGGCACCAGGAGACTTCTCAGACTACAGGGAGCAAATGAAAATAATACTATTTGGTGCTCTTGGTTTGATTTTGATTTTTGTATCACTAGCTTTCAATGTGGAAACAGATATGTAGTTCCTAAAGGAATATTTGGTACGGTTTAAACTGTAGTTAAATTGTGTCATTCCAATAAGGGAAAACTTTATATAAGTATGCTTGTTGCATTTTAAAATATATATTTTTATTGATTTTAGAGCAGAAGAGAGAGGGAAAGAGATAGAAACATCAATGATGGGTGAGAATCATTGATTGGTTGCCTCCTGCATACCCCACACTCGGGGGATGGAACCCACAACCCAGGCATTTGCTCTGACCAGGAATCGAACCATGACCTCCTGGTTCATAGGTCAGTGCTCAACCACTGAGCCATGCCGGCCAGCAAAGTTGCTTGCCTTTTAATATGCTGTACATCATATTGTTTTCAGCTCTTTCTTATTTCGCTGCTGTTGTTGTTTTCTTCCAGGAGAAAACTTTGCAGAATTCAGGTCTGCAGGAACAGATGATGGTTTCACCGATTTTAAAACTGCCGGTAGTATATCACCCCTAGAGCCACCAACAAAAGACAAAACTTTTCCAGCAGCCTTCCCCTCAGGAGCTATACAACAGAAACAACAAACTCAAGTGAAACATCCTCTGAACTTAGCAGATTTAGATATGTTTTCCTCAGTTACTTGCAGCAGCGAGAAACCAGTGTCTCTTTCAGCCGCATTTAGTACATCAAAATCTGTTTCTACACGACCACAGGCAGGACCTGCTGCAGCCACAGCAGCATCGGCATCGACTAAATCTTCTAGTTTGGCTGACGATTTTGGAGAATTCAACCTTTTTGGGGAATATTCTAGTCCAGCATCTGTTGGGGAGCAGGATGACTTTGCAGATTTTATGGCTTTCAGTAATAGCTCTGTTTCATCTGAGCAAAAGACAGATGACAAATATGATGCCCTCAAAGAGGAGGTCAGTCCTGTTCCTTTGACCAGCAGCTCGAGCAACACAGTGAAGAGTGGACAAAACTCAGCTGCTGCATCTACCAAATATGATGTCTTCAAACAGCTTTCTTTGGAAGGATCTGGACTAGGTGACGAACTGAGGGATAACCCTCCTTCGGGAAAAAGTGATGATGATTTTGCTGACTTCCACTCCAGTAAATTTTCTTCCATGAACTCAGACAAATCCCTGGCAGAGAAAGCAGTGGCTTTCAGACACACCAAAGAAGACTCTGCTTCAGTGAAGTCCTTGGATCTCCCTTCCATTGGTGGCAGCAGTGTTGGCAAGGAGGACTCTGAAGATGCGCTCTCTGTTCAGTTTGACATGAAACTGGCTGATGTGGGAGGAGATCTTAAGCATGTCATGTCTGATAGCTCTTTGGATTTACCAACAGTTAGTGGCCAGCATCCTCCTGCTGCAGGTGAGGAATTGGTGAGATTGCTCTGGTGATGGTGATGTAGATTTCGAAGATGGTTCTGTGGGTGTTGATTTACAGACAGTAAGTCTCTGGCTCTTAACCTTTATGAATTTCTAATAACCTCTTAGTTACCTTAAGCAATGTTAAATTTGAATCTATGGAGACTTGGGTGTAATGGATACCATGAATACTATGGAACTTAGATTGAATAAATACTTTTATTTTTTAAATCTAACACCAATTTGGTGTTGGAGGCACATAAAAATCCACTGCTAAATGAACCCCACATTGCCAAAATTTTTGTAGGAATTTTTGCAGTGCCAGTAATGTTCCTCTATTTCTGTGAGTGAGGCCAGTGTTTCCCTCTCCTTTTTTCTTCTCTTGGGTATATTTAATAGCTGCCAATATAGTTTTCTGTTTGGTTTACAGAAACTGACTCTTGTTAGGTCAATAAAGTAAGGATGTGTAGCCAGTTGTAGTGCAGATTGCCAGGTCCCTACAGGAGAAAAAGAGGAAAGTGCTTGTGTATGGATGTACAGTGTGCCAGGGTCTGGCAAAAAGGCAGACGTGAGTTAGTGGATTTCAGGTACGGTTTTCAGTGTTAAACTTTATTGTTGGAAGTATTAAACTGTAACAGGTCTGTAGATGATAGAATAGGGTAACCTCTCACTTTCTCATAAAATGTTTGAGGCTATCTTATAAGGGAGCCCTCTTAAAACTCTGGATGAATTTACATGTAGCAGTTTATCCTCTAGTTTAACTTCCTGTCATAAAAACTAGATTCCCAAGTGTCCTAGTTTTTATTTTGTTTTGTTATTTGATATATAGAGAAGATAAACCTATTTTGTGGCCTTTAATAATGAGAGACATCTCAGTATTACTGTATTATTCTAGAATATTTATTATGCACATGAAGGGTTCATTGTTGTTGTTTTTTAACTAGAGAGGAACACATAACACACTTCCAAGTTTACAGATCCAGGCAGAAATTGTAAAGTATTAATGACTTTTGCAGTCAGAAAACAAAATTGCCTCTGTCCTTTGGCTGTTGAAATGGAGGTATCCTTAAACAGGGTGCTGAGGCAGGAGCAAGTTTTAAGAGACATCGTGTTTCACGTTGCTACTTGCCAGGGTATTTTCCAAGTGCGGTAGGTTGTCTGTCTTCAGACTCCTTGTGCCCCTGACTGTCTACTTCCTTTTTTTGTACTTTTCCTCAGATAGTTTCCTATATATATTTTTTTGCTACTGTTTGTTTGATACAGTGAATTTGTTTCTCTTTTTTGTATGAGCTGCTTGAGCCACAGCATTTGATTGCAAAGTGCTCCATTTTCTGAACCACAGTATTTGATTTTTATTTAAAAAATCTCATGACAAGTAAACTAGCCTTCTGGACTCTGGAATTATTAATTAGAAACTATTTTTCTGAAGTGTATCTATATTCTTTCACAGTGCCAAGCTAGATGTCTTTATGAGATGAGTCTAATCTGGGTTTGGGATGTCTTATTTTTTTTTCTTCCCATTTTATTTGGGGAGGGGAGGCTGGGTTTTTTGGTTTTTTACTTTGTTCTGATAGACCTGTTAAAATAATATTCTGTGCTCATGTTCTTTTATGTATGTTTGGGACATTCCCAGCTTAGAACCTGTAATGTTCAAGCCAAGTCTCTTCAGTTTGAGATATTCTTAAAAGCAGATTGTTTCTTCCTTTGGATCTGTAAACCTGTCAGAAAGAAGCAGTATCCCTTTAGAGCGGTTGTTAAAAGGGGTTGATGTCTGATCAATGCACTATATTATTGTTAAGCAAAACTGCTGCATTAATATATTTGTGGAGGGTACATGGCAGGGACTTCTTCAGTTTTTATGCTGCCCACAGTATCTCTTGCTCTCTTAGTTTGAGGGTTAAAGGTACTTCTTGTGGGAGAAATTATAAGTGTGCTGATGAAGAGAGAATAAAATGTAGTAGATTGCTATCTCTAGACCTTAATCCTATTTAGAAACCCTAACTTAACTCTGAAGGGGATACTGTCTCTTTTATCTCTTGCTATAATTCTTTGTATGGAAGGTAGATAATGCTAATAACATTGCCTGATTTCTCTGCATATTATTACATTTAACCCTTTGAGCCCTTGCTGCATATAATTTCAAGTAGGCTGCTTTTGTCTGCCCACTAAATTTAATCTCTCTGGCACTGCAGCATCTTGACATGCAGTCATTAAGATCATCTAGTTTTGTTAGCAGCAAGAGCTTAACTTTATTTGTGACACTCAAAGGGTTAGCAAGACTTCTGTAGCTACCTACCTACCTACCTGTAAAGTAACTCTTCTTTGTCATTAAAACTTTTTGTATTTTAATCAGCACCTTTTTTTTTTTTTTTTTTTTTTTTTTTTGGCTGCTTTTCTGATGTCTTTTTTCATAGACATTTTTTGTGTGAATGTGCCTTTTCAAACTTGCTTTGGTATATTCCTCTGCAAATACTGATCTGCATGCTTATTCTGATGACTTATTTTCCAGCTCTCTGTACCACTCTCTTTTGTGATCTGTAAGTCCTATGTTAATAAATAATTCTTTGGCATATTTTGAAAGTGTGGGGATGTGTGTAATTTGTACTTTTTCAGGATTAGACCAAAAAAATCCCTGATCCATATCAAGTTAAAGCAATAGCATCTCCTGCGATTAGAGGGTTCTCCCTTTTGTTTGTTTTGTTTCCTCAAACACCTTTCTCTAGAAAAGTATTGGTGCATTTTAGCTTTTTCCCTTATAATTCCATTGATAAAAGTTTAACATCTCTCTGGATTAAAATGTAACTTTAAATATTTTTTGAAGTGTAAACTGAACACAATTTTACACATTAGGAAATTTACTTCTTCTAGTGAAGAAACTGAGTAGATGCTATTGGTAAAGATCACAGAGCCTGTCTCCAGTAGGAGGGCCATTGTGAGGAGAGGGGAAGGTGAGGGGGCAGAGGAAAAGGACTCATTGTCAGTAAATTTAATTTAAAATAAATTATCAAATGGTGTTCAGATGGACTTCTGAGCACAAGAAATGTAAATTTAATTAAATTTATAATCTCTGTACTGGAAAGTGTTCAGTGTTGATACCAGGACTGATTTGATTTGAGTTTGAAATTGGGTGCTTCATCCTCTAATTTTCCAGCTTCAGAGTGTATTGTGAAGCCCGCTCTCAGTTTTTTTTTACTTAGTCCATAAAATGACTTTAGAGGATGCCTCAAAGTAGACTTCACACATTTCCATTTTTAAGAAAAGAATTCTAGAAAGACCCACAAAAATTAACAAGAACAGACCAAATGTCGAAAATATTTATTTCATTTTATTTACTTATTTGTTTACTAGAGGCCCATTGCATGAAGATTCATGCAAGAATGGGCCTTCCTTTTCCTGGCTGCTGGCACCGCCCTCCCACCTTCCCACACTGCCCAGCGGCCTGGAGTGGCTGGGGGGGGGGGGGGGGGGGTTAGATGCCAAGCATCCCACCCCACCACTGGCTGCTAGGCGCCTGTGTATGCAAATTAACCTGCCATCTTTGTTGGGTTAATTTGCATATTCCTGATTGGCAGGTGGGTGTCATGAAGGTACTACAGTCAATTTGCATCTTACTCTTTTATTAGTGTAGTTAGTGTAGATTTCCCCTGGCTGAGGATCAACCTGCAACACTCCAACCTACTGAGCATCCAGCCAGGGCTTCCTCACCCCCCATTTTAGAGTGTAATAATAGTAAAAAGAAATCTTGGGAATATTATTGCTTTCAGATAAAAAAAAACCAAGATCAATAAAAACCTTGGGCAAAAGGGTTGTTTCTATGGTTTAACTTTTTTTCTTACAATCTGAGGCTTTAGTTCTTTGTTATATTTTAAAATTGAGGCAGAAAGGAAATTAAACCATTGAAGATGAGGATTTTTATTAGAATTCTTAACAGATCACTTATATGAAATATGCCACTTGAGAAGGAAAAAAGTTGCATATTGGGTTTTAGATTAACTCTAAGAAAAGCTGGGTTTGCCATTTAAAGTATTGTGTATTCCAGGACATAATGCTAGACATTTGAATAACACTTGGTTTCAGAATCTTGTGTACTGATAACTGATTTGAATGAAAGAGATTTTGGTGTAGCCTCCATAGAGTGATAATACCAGGTGCCCTTTATTTAGTGTTTCCTGGTGCCGTATATAAGACCAGTCTTGTAGTAGCTTTGGCTAAGTCATAGGGGTGTCGAACTCAATCAAAGAAGGGGCCAAAATCTAAAATCCAGCCTAAATCGCAGGCTGAATGGTTTACTGAACAGTCATAAACTGTCATTGTGATGGAAACGCAGCGGAGTGCAGTGATGACAGCGCGGTGCAGGCCACATTGCAAGGCCTGGCGGGACGGATTTGGCCCGCGGGCCTTGTGTTTGACACTTGTGGCTAAGATATTCCTTTGTCAGTGGAATTACCTAATGCTAGATTGGTCCACCTGAGACTTGTATTTTAAAACCTGTCTGCATTTATCTAAGGAGGCTGGAGAAAAATGACTGATTACAATTGTGTTAAAACAGTCGCATTCACAAATTGAGTAATTAATTTGTTCAGAGTAACCTTTACTTATAGGAAGTTTTAATAATGTAATATTATGAACTTGCAATAAAGAGTTAAAGAACTCTGTGCTACAGATTTAAACAGGCAAACAAAAAATAGTTTCGTTTATTCCAATACCAAGTTAACACGTGAAGCGCCCAGCCTGTTTTGTCTTCTGGACGGAAAGTATAGTGTCAGTCACTGGTGACTGACTGGGCGCTTAACGTGCTAAGTAAGATGTGGTTAGTGCTTGACTTCACATATCAGTGCCTGAGAAATTATACAAATGTATTTATACAAATGTATTTATAGTCTACAATCACTCTATTGTTCACATTAAAATCGCTGCTGATTTTTAAAAGTAGCAAATGAACATGTAGAAGACACTGGCAATATCGAAGAAGCTGGGCTAAATCTTAAAATAACTCAAAGAATCAAATTATTTTTTAAACAGCTGCTTGTAGCTTTGTTTTTCCATCAATTGAATACTTTTGATAAGTTGTTTTGGAAGGAAGATGCTGGCCCCTGCGTCAGAACAAAAGAATGGGAGGCTCTGTGCGGACTGGAAAACACTGGAAGGCAATTACCCAGTGCTTTCCTGTTTTTCTCAACATCTATCAGGGAGTTTGAGATATAGTTAGTGGGATATAGTCAGACCAGATTTTAGCATTAATAGAGAATGTGAATATGACTGATCTCAAGAGAGAACAGGGCCAGGTTGGGAAGGCGTTGAAATGTATAAAGGTTTCATGGTTTGCTTTGATAAATGAAACTTGCATTAAATCAGTATTGGAAATTAAAAGGTATTTTTTTAAGTTTTTCAAGACTCTCCCTGAGTCCACTGAATATTTCTATTGCTATATAAAATACTAGGGAATGGTAGAATTTGCACAGGTATCTATCTCCTTTCTTCTTTTCCAAACCCCTTTCTCCAAAGCCTGTAACTCTTATTAATCACCTGGGGGTATGCTTACAGCTTTAGAAAATGTCCGAAGGAATTGGTATCACCTTCTGTCTGTGGTGGCAGCTCACATTCTTTGTTCCAAGAAATGCCTTGTTTTCATGTGTAACATTGGTTTAGAAGGGATTTCAATGGAGGTTATAAAGGAAACTGGTAAGGTTACTTACTAGCAAGCATAAGCAAGAAATCCGTAGTCATGATTTGAGATACAGGATGAAAGGCAGATTGTATAGTTTATTCCTTTGGCCTTTGTAATAGGACATGTATTAAAGCACACAATTTGGCCTATTATATGTGTGCAATTGCAGTTCAACCTAGCACAGCCTCAGTGTGCTTCAGTAGAATTGGAAATGTAGTGATTCTCTGCACATTTTATTGCATCCATTCTCTGTTTTCTTTTTCTCTTGCAATGTTTGCTAGTAGAATTCAGCTATCAAATTGAAAACCCATCTGTAGCAGTTTTGGTGATTACAAAATAAACTGGGTTGTTTTCATATTATTTTCCAAATAGAGCTTCCATCACTTATGTTGTAGGTCTTACAGAATCTTTAATATTTTTAAGACCATCATACAACCAGAATTTTACTGCTTAGAAAGTGTAGAACTATTGACATGGGAAATAAGGAATTTTCCTGATTTACCTCATTTTCTTAGAAAATTGCTAATATTCACTATGTGGTTTATAAATGCTAAGGTTTAGGAATACAGCGTATTCACTTTCCTATGAATTATCAGCTGTAGTACTTCCTTATACAGTGTGCAAATGAATTGCACTTCAGTGAATGATTTTTTTAATACTATAGGCAAAAGAAAATTTAAAAATCAATCTCAGGGCTTGATTTTAGTATATCCTTTATATTCATTCTTTTTTTTTAAGTATAAAATATAAGATTTGTTAATTCACCTGAATCTTTCCCCCCCCCCTCCTATTTAATAAGCCAAATTTGAAAAGAACCACTTATAGTACAGAATTTTAAAATACACTGTTGTTTTGGGACTGTTATATGCTTTTTACTGGTTGGCCTTTTTATATACCTAGGATGTTTCATTTTTGTTTTTAAGTTAGTACCCTTTCCTAATATGGTTAAGTATACTGTTAGAAGGGCTATGGAAATGTCAGGAGTCCCTTAACTCAAACTATGCAGTGCTGCTAGGAAACAAAGACAAAATAACCCAGTGTGGCACCCCTTAACTTAGTTATGGAAATCTGAGTCATAAAACTTTTGAGCAATTTCATTTATTTATTTATTTATTTATTTATCCTCACCCAAGGGTATTTTTTCCACTGATTTTTTAGGGAGAGTGGTAGAGAGGGGAGAGAAAGAGAGAAATATTTAGTATGTGAGAGAAACACATTGTTTGGTTGCCTCCTGCCCACATTCTGGCCAGGGAGGAGCATACAACCGAGGTACATGCCCTTGACTGAAATTGAGCCCAGGACCCTTTGGTCCGTAGTCCGATGCTCTATCCACTGAGCAAAACGGGCTAGGGTTTGAGTATTTTCTTTATAAACCGTGTTTGGATTGTCAGAGAGGGGGTGTTGCATGTGGCCTTCTGGCCTTGTATATAGCGACTAAAATGGAACTAAACGAATGTCAGCCAGACTGATGGACAATGCTGCTGAAGGTAGCTTCTCCATGTGCTTTCGTGTTCACTGTTGTTCAGCCTTGGCTGGTTTTGATTTTTCAATATGGACAAGGAAGTTTCTCTAGTAAGACCACTAAAGTGTTGAGTAGACATTTTATTTTTGCTTTAAAATAATTGCATTTTAGGCCCTAAAGTAGCAACTAAATGTCAAATTGAGGCTGGTGGCCACTATGCTGTACAAATACCACTATTTTGTGTTGTTTACCAGGCCCTGGCTCCTTTACACATGTTATTGTTAATCGTCACAACACATCTCTTCCAAGACCATGGTATTTTCATCTTACAAATAACAAACGAAGGTTAAAAAATGTGAAATAGCCTACTTAATGTCACATCAGTCATAGGCGGCAGGGCTGGAAGTCGAACTCAGGTCTGCCTAAATTAAAAACCTACATTCTCTTTGCTGTTTTATGCTACCACTTAAATTACTAAAACATACTACGAATCAAAGATAAGTCCTTTGCCCCAGCATTTCTTTCTTTCTTTTTCTTTTATTATTATTTTTTTTAATGAGGGGCTGAACATAGTTGAAGGAGACACAGGAGCCCAACTGGACCCATACCTTTGCCTCTGTTTTTTAGGGGCTAATGTAGATTAGATTGATTTTTCTTTCCTCATATGCCATCACAGCAATATGACGTCCATATTGACCAAAATAACAACAAGGTAAGTAACTGTTCAATTAAAATCTCATATTTGGCCTGGCTTGGGACAGAAACTCCTAATAATTGATTAAAAGTTAAGTAATATTTTCATTCTAGTTTTGAGAAATTGTTAATTTTTAATTAGTTTTTCATGCAGATTTCATATGTCCATATTTTATTTTATTTTATTTTTATTTTTTTAAATATATTTTATTGATTTTGTACAGAGAGGAAGAGAGAGAGAGAGCTAGAAACATCGGTGAGAGAGAGTCATCGATCAGCTGCCTCTTGCACATCCCCCACTGGGGATATGCCCGCAACCAAGGTACATGCCCTTGACCGGAATCGAACCCGGGTCCCTTCAGTCCCCAAGCTGACGCTCTATCCATTGAGCCAAACCGGTTTCGACCATATGTTCATATTTTAAAAGGAATGGTTTTCAACGAAGTCAAGGCAAAAAGAGGCATGCCTTAAGCAGGGACAATTGTAAATACATTTTAAAGTTTATAAACGAACTATTTATAAAATAGCCATATTCTCATATGAAACAATATATACATTGGTAAATGAACCTATCTTTTTTTAGTAGTATTTATATCCAAAGAAAACTTCTCCTTGTAACTAAATATAAATGACGTGTCAAGGCTAATGTGGGTTTTTAAAGATCAGATTTTACAGCTCAACTCCTTTAATTTTAGGACAAGCTCTAAATTTAGTTAACTCTAGCATAGCATAAAACTAATCAGATATGCTAGACATTTTGCTTCTGCAGAGGTTAGGGCATTTTGCCTAAATCGTGAGCCTGCCTCTAATTGTGGGGTCTTATTTCCCTTTCAGATATAGAGGACTTAAAATATGCTGCTTTTGGAACCTACAGTAGCAATTTTGCAGCAAGCACACTTACAAGCTATGACTGGTCAGACAGGGATGATGCATCTCAGGGCAGAAAACTCTCTCCATTTGTCCTCTCAGCAGGAAGCAGATCCTCCTCCGCTGCCTCAGTTCTACAAAAGAAAGAGACTTCATTTGGCAGTTCTGAAAGCATCACCATGACATCCCTGTCCAAAGTCACGACCTTCGCAAGTGAAGATGCTCTTCCAGAGACTCCCTTCCCAGCTTTTGCCAATTTTAAAGATGTGACTCCTCAGACCAGTGAGCAAAAGGACCATGAAAGCAGGGACTATAAAGGTTTCACAAGACAGGACCTACCGACAGCTGAATGGAGCCACGAGGCCCCCTGTCCAAGCCCCACTTCCAGTGGCACTTCTCACGACACTCCCAAAGAATGTTCAGATGACTTTGGGGAGTTTCAAAGTGAAAAGCCCAAAATCAGCAAATTTGATTTCCTGGTGGCCAATTCACACAGCAAAATGAAATCCAGTGAAGAAATGATCAGAAGTGAACTGGCAACCTTTGACCTTTCTGTTCAAGGTGAGTAGCTTTCAACATAGATTTTTATTGTCCAGTTTCCCCCCTCCTCTCCCACTGAGGTGTTAGATGTTCTTAGGATAAAAAGTTGGTTCAGCAGGATATAGATTTCCCAGTGTTTGAAGTCAGTCTATTACAGAGAGCTATAAAAAAAAAAATGTTATCCTCAGGCTGAAGTCAAACCAGTATCCCTCAGATAATAGCTTTTTGGGCTAAACACACAGCCTGTTTTGCATTAGCTTGTTTGCTTAAAGGTGTACTGGGTTAAAAGTACCGGAGAAATGGATTTGATCCACTTACAGGCAAGTTAGTTAGCTTTGCTTTTGTTCCCTAGCTACATCCTGTATCTTTTAATCCTGAGGCTGCAATGTGGTAGCTGTAGATATGGATCCAGTCTGCAGACCTGTTTTATTGACTCACAAACAAGGTTTTTCTAATGTGCGAAACAGGTACCAATACGTAAAAAATCATGAGATTTCCCAATCTGGATTTCTAGCTTTTCTTAAAAAGTAATATCTGGCAGCCAAAACCGGTTTGGCTCAGTGGTAGAGCATCGGTCTGTGGACTGAAAGGTCCCAGGTTCGATTCCGGTCAAGGGCATGTACATTGGTTGCGGGCACATCCCCAATAGGGGTTGTGCAGGGGGCAGCTGGTCGATGCTTCTCTCTCATCGACATTTCTAACTCTCTATTTCTCTCCCTTCCTCTCTCTAAAAAATCAATAAAATACAATATATATTTTTTTAAAAAAGTAATATCTGGCAATACTAAGCCCTTTAATTGATGGGGTGTGCTCTCTCCCGTGTCACAGTCCCCAGCACTTCCGAACTGCAGTGGACTTAGTCATTTACTTGCCTGCTTTCTGAAGACATTTGAGTTTGCCCTTTCTGCTGTGAGCCCACCTTGACAGAAGGGATCATTGATTTCCACTAGATTGAGAGAGTATGTAGGAGATTGGTGCAATTCCATAAGGACTGGAAAAGCAGCACAACTCGGACGCACTGATATTTAGAAAGACACGTTAGGCCTCCAGGCTCCAATGATTCTGCACTTAGAATTATGCAAGAATTATGATAGATCAGGGAAGAGTAGTGAAGAAAATTAAAGGTGGGGAAACTAAGCGAGAGAGAACAATGGAGAGGATTCAACATGTAGCTTGCCAGACAGAATGAGTGAGGTTGGTATTTCTGAATGTCTCATGCCATAAACATCTGCAGAAGAGGGTCGGGTTAGCAAGAGCCTCGGCTTGAACTAAGCTGAGTCATCAAAACTTTTAACTGTGCCATCTACTTCTCCCAGGATCACACAAGAGGAGTTTGAGCCTTGGCGATAAAGAAATAAACCGTTCTTCTCCTTCTCCGGCTTTGGAGCAGCCTTTCAGAGACCGTTCCAACACTCTGAATGAGAAGCCCGCTCTGCCTGTCATCCGGGACAAGTACAAAGATCTGACAGGAGAGGTGGAGGTGAGTGGGGTGTGTCCCACAGGGGCCGGGTAAAGGTCCGCTGAGCACGGAGGGCCCCAAGAAAAAAGGCTTGCAGCTTTCATGTGTGATACGAGGGGCAGAGAGTCGCAAGGCACCAGATGTAAAATACACAACTAAAGTGAGAGGATGGTGACATTATCCCTGGACGAAAAAACCTCCCAGATATGGCAGACACTGAAAGTAGGTAGTGACCTGAAAACCAAAATTATTCATGGGACTGCACAAGGAGAGGGGGGAGAGAGAGACACGTTTAAGGAAATTCTTTTTGAGCACTTAGGTTCTATCATTTTAGTGAATGTTAACACATCAAAATTGGAGAAGGGGTAAATGTTATGAATTTTCTATATTTCCTGTACCTTGTTCTTATGCTTTCTTCCGCTTCCTCATTCTCCCCCCAAATCCTGTCATCATATACATGCACGTATGCATGTACACACACACACACAGGATTGTGACTGTGGTAAGCCAGGGGTTTGACATGGGCTCTTGTACTAGACACCTGTGTGGTGAGTACCTGTGAAGAAGTTCATGCTATCACTAGAAAAATGAGGCGACATTTGCAGAGGGGAGCAGTCACAAAACATTTTCCTCAGATCCACAAGGCATGTGCTTTGAAGTTACATTTATTCATAATTTAAAATAGTCATTAGTGGGTTCGTAAGAGGAACTGTGCTTGAACTAGAGTGATTTTAATAAGAAATGAAAGTCTTCCGGTGCCTTCTGGACTGACAGCTATAGAGGATTCCAGACTTGCCCTCGTAACTCAGTTCTTTTTGTGAAATTCACAGGAGAATGAGAGATACGCGTATGAATGGCAGCGGTGCCTGGGGAGTGCCCTGGAAGTGAGTATGTCACTTTTGTGGTGTTCACCTCTATGTAAGCTCTGTCTTGTGTCATCTTGCTTCCTCTTTAGTTCTTTTGAATGGACAAAGGCAAAGTTAAAGAGAGCCCTACCTTGATTGCCTTGTGCAAAGTGAAGCTCTGTGGAAAGTCATACATCTTTTTTTTTATATACACATTTTTATTGATTCCAGATAGAGGAAAGGGGAGAGAGAGAGAGAGAGAGAGAGAGAGAAACATTAATAATGAAAGAGAATCATCCATCAGCTGCCTTCTGTACCCCCCTCTCGGGGATCGAGTCCACAGCCTGGACATGTGTCCTGACTGGGAATCGAACCATGACCTCCTGGTTCATGGATTGATGCTCAATCACTGAGCCACGCTGGCTGGGAAAACGTCATACATCTTAAGCGAGACTTCTTTTACATTTGTAATAGCAGACACTGGCTCATTTGTCAGTTGTGCCCTCATCTGTCACTGTGTTTAAGAAACAACAAACTGATATCATTAACTCTGCCTAAATCAGTATTTTAGCTAGAGAACCTCTGTCTTTCCACTTCCAAAGAAACGGAGGGTTGTTTCTCCAAGGTTAAAATGAAATTCTCGGGTTTGTTTTTAGCATAGTCATGTATATACATCAGTTAGTCATGCTTTTTCACACCTCTTAGCTTGGGTTTTCTGCTAATAGTAAATTGATTTGCAATGACTTTTCTTGATTATGTAAGGTGATGTGACTTCATTTCTTGTAGGTCATTAAGAAAGCAAATGATACCTTAAATGGAATCAGTAGTAGTTCTGTGTGCACAGAAGTAATTCAGTCCGCTCAAGGCATGGAATATTTATTAGGTATGTTCCTTTATACTTATTCAAAATCATGACACTTTGAAATATTTTCAGTTTTCCCTTACTTTAGTTTAGGTCTCTCAAGTTACATATGACTTTATTAAGTAGCATCTGCATTTGTAGATAAGATATGTCATAGGCAGAAATGATTATTTGACTGTTTAACTTCTCTATGGCCACGCTTGCCAGTCCTTGTTATAACATAATGGCAACAATGTAAAATTATATCTGTGTTACTGGTTTATCAGAGTCTGAACAAGGTGATACATTGGGATGAAATCATTGGGTCTCCAGTCAGTGCCTCTCTTTGCTCTATCAATTCTTTTCTCTACCCCTTAATGATATCACCGATTCCTTAATTTCCTGGCCATCTTCACCTATTAAAAATCCCAGTCCATCCTGAAACCTCAAACTCTGTTCATTTCAGTATTCCTCCTGCCCCAGCTCAGGCTTAGCCTGTGGCCAAGAGCCACAGGCACTGGACCCTAATCTTTTTCAGATCTTTACTCACATGTCACCTTCTAAATGAGGTCTTCTCTGCCCCCTCCCCCCTTACTCAACTGTATTCCCTCTGTTTACCCTGGCACTTCCTGTCCCTTTTCCTGTTTGATTTTCTCCCTAACCTAATCACCTTTAATATCTTATATATTTTACTTATCTTGTTCATTATCTGTCTCCCTCCACTAGAAGGAACCTCCAAGTAGGGAAGGATTTTGGCCTGTTTTGTTCACTGCTGTGTCTCCAGCAGCTAGATTAGTCCCTGGCACATTAGTCACTGGAGAGTATTTGCTGGATGAATGGATAGTGAAGGGAGGCAGTTTCTCCTTTGCCCCTGCCACCTCACTCTACTTCCTCTTTCCCACCCAGACAGGCATCATTCTACTGCATACACAGATGCTCACCAGGGCTGCCTTCAAATACTTTCCTTCAAATGCTTTCCTAGTGTCTGTGAAAGATTGTCTTAGAAGTCCCCTCACTTGGCTTAGGGTGGAAGTAATTCCTGCCCTACCCCTGGGAAAGGAAGAGGACAAGCCATAGGGCTGATACTAGACTACTGCAGACCCCCCGGGGTTCTCCAGTTTTCCCTCATAGCATCTGGGGTAAGGGTGGGGACGTGTCTGGGGCCTCTCCTTAGGATGCAGAGATACTTGGCACCTATCGCCCATACTCAGAAGCCATAGGAAAAGAACGGTTCTGAATTCTGTTAAGTGTATAAAAAAAAACATGAAACCACTGAGTATAAATCAGTAGGCATTCATAGGAGTAAGATAGTTCTTAATTTGTGATGATATTCAGAGTCTTTTTAACTTTAAATATTCCCATTTTCAGTGAGTTTAATGTTATTTCCCAAATTCAAACAGATGGACTCATAAAAAAATCGGGGGGGAAAACCAATCGTTAATATTTGCATAATACCTAGTACTGTTCTACGGACACTGTTCTAAGCCTTCTATAGTATTAACCAGTTTAATCCCTTCAGCCATCCTTTGTGGAGGTGCTGTCATTAACCCGGCTTTACAGACGAGGAAATTGATGCCTAGAGAGGTTATGTGACTTGCCCAAGGTTACACAGCTAATAAGTGACAGAGCTGGGATTTGAATCCAAGCAGAGTAGCTCTAGAGTTTATGCTCTTACCAGTCTGTTATACTGACGCATTGAGGGATGGTTGGTCCCAAGAGATAGTACATTCCCCTCTGTCCAGATAAAGTTCTTATTTCCAATTCAGATAACAAGGAGCAGTACTGCTCTTGATACACTTCCAGCACCTAACTCGACTCTCTCCCCTGCCAGGTGTTGTTGAAGTGTACAGGGTGACCAAGCGTGTGGAGCTGGGGATAAAAGCCACCGCAGTGTGCAGTGAGAAACTGCAGCAGCTGCTGAAGGACATCGATAAAGTGTGGAATAATCTCATCGGCTTCATGTCACTCGCCACACTTACGGTAAGCCCATTCGACAATTCAAGTTGCTGTTCTTTCCAGAAACCTAAGTCGTAACACAGAGTGTACGTTCCTATGACAACACTTATAGAAGATGAAGGTGTCTACTGTGTCATACTATGTTAAAGGAAGGACAGAACATTTGTGCAATTGGTTCGATAGTACCAGGTTAGCTTCTGGAAAACATTTATTCTTAACCCATCCTCCTAGTTCACATATATATATGGGTATTTTGCAAAGTTTTGGTTTGAGTTCCTTCCTTTGCATTTCTAACCCTAACCCCGGACAATATGTTTTAAACAGCAAATTCTCTCCCCAGTGTTATATTGCTTCTATTTGTAATATTAAATTCTTAAAGAGCTTAAGTCATGTCCAAAATCTCTATTGTTCCTTTGGACCATTTTTCAATTTATAACCTAAAATCATACAGTTTGGGTAATTATTTTTTTAAAATACTCTTCTGACCAATACAGTAAGAAATGAAGTATAAATATTTGAAAATAAGAGATAAATTAAATTTATTTGTTGATATGAAATACTTCTAGAAATATGAATTCAAGAGGTTAAATTTAATGAGCTTGGCAAAAATTTGTGGCATTCTTACATACTAATAATAGTTGGAAAATAAGGAAATGGAAAGCTCACTTTTTTTTTTAATCCTTATTCGAGGATATTTTTCCATTGATTTTTAGAGAGTGGAAGAGAGAGGGAAAGACAGAGAGCAATATCGATGTGAGAAAAACTCATTGATTGGTTGCCTCCTTACAGTTTACCCAGGGTGGGAGGAGCCTGCAACTGAGGTTTGTGCCCTTGACTGGAATCAAACCCAGGACCTTCTGGTCTGCAGGCCGACGCTGTATCCACTGAGCCCAATGGCTAGGGCAAAAATTCACTTTTTTAAATGTACTGAGCCATTCAGGCTGTGTTCTTCTCATTCAGGAACCTAGGCTGACAGACCCTCCACCATGTGGAATAAATCTGGTCACCATGGGAAGGTGAAGGGAACATCACAAATAACACGTTGGTCTTAAAAGCTTCCTTCCAGAAGTGACACACGGAACTTGTGCTCAGCCACAGCTAATTTAAGGGAAGGAGAGTGAGAATATTTGTGAACAGTAATTACTACCAAAGCCTTCTTCTTGGACATAATTTTAGCAGTTCATCATTGGCTAAAGATTGAGGATTGTATATCCCAGTCTGCCTCTGGGACTAGAACTTTTTAAAAATCTAAATGAGATACTTCCAAATTCAGGTAAATGATGTTTTACTTAAGGTGGCCTAGATCATTATTTTGCTTTGGTGTTGGATTTGATTTTTTTGGTTTCTTTTCGTTGTTATGCAAGTGTTTTTGTTTTTGTTTTTTTAGTTGAGGAATAATTTACATAAAATGAAATGCACAGATCTAAATGTATAGTTAGATCAGTTTTGACAAATGCATACAGCAGTGTTTCCTACACCCATCAATATAAGGAGTATTTTCATCATCCTCTGAAGTTCTATCTTGCCCTTTCTCAGTCCCCTGATCTGATTCCAAAACATACAGTGATCAGTTTTCCCTGGATTTCTATCACCATAGATGTACTTCTTCTAGAACTTTATATAAATGAACTTAAGGTAGTATATATGTTTTTGTGCCTGGCTTCTTTTGCTTAGCATACTGTAAAAATTCATCTGTGTTGTTGTGTGCCAATTTGATTTTTTTTTTTACCACTGAGTAATATTCCATTGTATTAATATATCATGTTTCTTTTTCTTTTCTTTAAATATATTTTATTGATTTTCCATAGAGAGGAAGGGAGAGAGATAGAGAGCTAGAAATGTCGATGAGAGAGAAACATCTACCAGCTGCCTCTTGCACACCCCCTACCGGGGATGTGCCCGCAACCAATGTACATGCCCTTGACGGAATCGAACCTGGGACCTTTCAGTCCACAGACTGACTCTCTATCCACTGAGCCAAACCGGTTTTGGCTCATGTTTCTTTTTAATCCATTTTATTGTTTATAGACACATGCTAATTCCAATTTGGGCTAATATGAAAGTTGCTATGAACGCTTTTTGTGCAAAACTTTTTGTTAATAGGTTTTCATTTCTCTTGAATAAATAAGAGTGGACAGCTGATCGATAATTCTCTCTCATCGATGTTTCTAGCTTTCCCTCTCTCTTCCTCTCTGTAAAAAAAAAATCAATAAAATATATTTATTTTTAAAAAAGTGGAATTGCAGGTTCAAATAGATATATATTTTAACTTTTAAGAAATTAACAGCTGCCTTAACTGGTTTGGTTCAGTGGATGGAGCATCGACCGGAATCGAACCCGGGACCCTTCAGTCTGCAAGCTGATGCTCTGTCCACTGAGCCAAACGAGCAAGGGCAGGGCTCTACTTACTAGCTGTTGTTAGATTTACTCTCTAGCTGGTAACTTTCAGGTCTCTCCCCCTCGAACACTAGGACTGTAGTATATCCATCTGCCGCCTTATATAACGTCAGAGCTTGGCTGTCCCATAGGCAGCTCACACTGAGCTCTTCTCCTCTCATCCTCCATTCCCAACCCTGGTTCTGCGCTCACGTACCTTAACATGGTGAATCCTCTCAGTTGCCTACGCCTCCCCACTCCTTGCACACTAAAGTTCATCCAGTCCCGTTGACTCTACTGCCTTACTAGATTTTTCTTGTGCCCATTTCTCTCCACTCCCCACTGTTGCTACTTTAGTTCAGACCTTCCATGTCTGGGTCCTAGAGCACTACAGCAGCCTATAACTGAGGCCTTTACCTTGAAGATTGCCTCCCCTGATTCACTGCCTGCACTGCATCCATAATACACACCGGAATTTGTAATGATCCATTTAGAAACCTAACGTCTTCCCAGGATAAAGCCTCAACCCCGTATTTTCCTTTCAAGACCTCACATTCCAGCTCCATTTCTTACCTCTTTCATAAGTTTGGCCCCAACCCCTAGATTTCTCCCCATAACAATCTTTTGCTAAGGTTCTTTGCCTGGCCTGCTTGTTCTGCATAGAATAAACATCCTTCCCTCCCTGCTCATCCATTCTGTCCCCCTCACCTAGCATAGCATATCCATCAGGATGCAGCCAAATTGTTTCTAAGTTCTGGGAAGTGACCTCTGCCATCAGGCTGCCCTCCCCTGGGGTTGGAGTAAGTCTCCTGCCCCGTGTGCCCTGTCACTCCGGACTTACCTTAGCAGGGCTTTCAGCACCTGTGCTGTAGGACTGGAATTGGCGTTCTCAGAGGACAGGGACCTTTTTTTTTTCTTTTTCTCCTCTCGTGTTAGCATCCCTACTGGAACATGCAGGTACTTAATGTTTGGGAAATGGTGTAATTGTATTGGTGGTTTTACAGAGCTTACCCAATTTGCTGTTGGACCTATTGGGGATAGGTAATCATTGGAGTGAAGCTAAAAGCATTTGGAATTGCCAGGTTCTCACACGTGTCTTGTTTTCACAGCCCGATGAAAATTCACTGGATTTTTCCTCTTGTATGCTGCGGCCTGGTATTAAAAATGCTCAGGAACTTGCCTGTGGGGTGTGCCTGTTAAATGTGGACTCCAGGAGCCGGGTAAGTCACATGCCTTCCCCGGCAGATGGGAAAGTGCTTTCCTAACATGACCTGGGGGACAACCCCGTTTGGACCACGTCACTACAAGGGCCATGCCCAGGTGGCAGGGGTTTTATGAAAGCCCTGAAAACTGACCAGAGAAATAGACACATTTTCACAAAAGCAGTGGGGAGACTGTGGATGGAACGCGCGCAGTTCTTCCCTTTCTAGGGAGCGTGCTTTTGCATTGGGCCTGCAGCACCCTGTGCGCAGTGGGGTTGTAAAGAGAACAGGTTATCTGCAAGGATTTGTTGGCAGGCAAGAGGCTCTGTTGTGGGAATTTTGTTTACCTTATGGTTTCAACGTTATTTCAGAAAGAAGAGAAGCCTGCAGAGGAACATCCTAAAAAAGTATGAACCAATTCCACATTATCTTAGCATCTACATCTAATTTTTAGTGTGGAAGGCAAATCAGATGATTCCACTGCCATCCTGACCCATTCCAATCATGAATCTTTACTGAGTCACTTTTGTTCCCATAATGTTTAACTTAATCAACCAGCCGTGTGGATCCACTTCCATCTTGTTTGCATGCTTGTGTATCATGATTGGCTTCTGGTGTTGTGGTTATCTTTCTGTGATGAGTAGGGTAACAGAATGAGCAACTTCTGAAAGACTGAAAGCTATAGTGACACATAAGGAGATCAAAGAACTTCAAGATTTGGCCATTATCAGACAAAAAAATTGTTTGGGTTTTAGAATTTTATTTATTTGTAATGCTTTAAAAAGCACTCTTGGACATGAGGTGGTTAGGATTGGCTAGCTGTAACTCACCTATAAGCCTTATTTATCCAAAAATAATTCTTATATGTTTAATATCTTTATTTATTATGAACCCTGTCCCTATTTGGACTTTTTCATTATGTTGATTTAGTTACCAGCTCCCAATGGCATTAGACCCTAAGAGTTCATAATCTTTTGTTGTCTTTCATGGTCGGTCGGTAATTAGCCACAGAAACTTAAGGGATTACATGTGATAGTCACATGCCAGCCTTTATTCCTTCAGCACAATGAGAGATAAAAATTAGCCACAGCTCTTGGCTAGTTCCCTGTATCATGACACCCCTCCTCCCAATCCCCTAGTCCAGTGGTCATCGAGCCACATGCGGCTCTGTGGCCCCTTGAGTTTTTAGCAAAGGCCAGCTTAGGAGTACCCTAATTAAGTTAATAACAGTGTACCTACCTATATAGCTTAAGTTTAAAAAATTTGGCTCTGAAGAGAAATTTCCATTAACAGAAATTTCTGTTGATACTTGGCTCTGTTGACTAATGAGTTTGCTGATCACTGCCCTAGACTCTGCCTTTTCTGTGACAAATTTGGTTGTCTTTTGCTGAAACTGGGTTTAATAGTAAAAATACTTTTATCCCTTTAATTAGCAGCAATAACTTTCTCACCTGAATTTCTGTGTATATAAATACCTGCTCAGCTTTTGTATGTGTGCCATTTGTGGGCCTCTATGACTTGGTGAAGTGTGCATGCTGGTTGCTGCTCAGCTCTTAGGTGCAGAAGGCTGACTTGCTGCACACGTCTGTTTGTTTCTGGCAGGCATTCAACTCAGACACAGATAATTTCAAGCTGGCATATGGAGGACACCAGTATCATGCCAGCTGTGCCAACTTCTGGATCAATTGTGTTGAACCAAAACCTCCTGGCCTCATCCTGCCTGATTTGCTCTGAAAAGCTCCTCTATGAAGTACCAGCTGGGTGGTGGTGGTGGTTTTTCATCACCCCCATGGGCGGCAGGGACCAATGAACAGAATGCAAGTCCTGCAGAGTTCACCTCTGTGAATTTAAATGAAGAATTCCTCAAGAGGTGGGCGGGGAAAGCTGCGCACATTCCCAGTCAGAGGACCTGTTGCCTGGTTCCACGGTGTCTTTGGGATTTGCGGTGAAATTGCCCTCCCCAAACTGCATGTGGCCCGAGGTTGCTCACTTATCACTTGTTCTTTTAAGATGTTTTCAAATATGGACCACAGTAATTTGCTGCTGCAGTATTGAAACTGTGAAGATTTGTCATTTGAAGAAAAATAAATCGTCGTAGGACTGGAATTGGCAAGCATGTGTTGAGCCAGAGCTTATTTATTGTCCTGTGAAGTAGAGTGCATTTATCTGCATTTAGTGTGTTATTTGAAATGAATAAAGAGGGGAAATTGTGATTTAAACTGATGTTCTTTTTCTTAAAAAAAAAATTCTGTCTCCATTGAACAAGGCCAGGTAGGTAAGTACAGATTTACCAACTTTGCTGATGCAACTGAACCAATTTACCATTTCTCTTCTCCCTGCATTCATTTCTAAAACTATCAAATTTCAAGAAGACTTTTCCTCAAACATGCCTGGGTACTTTGCAGTGGAGAAAGTTCATTTTGACAGAAGCCCCAATCCTTGAGGATCAGAATGATATTCTTCCCGTTAGGGGCCTTCGCTGAAAGCCTTCAATTTTACCTCATGACTGTGAACGTGGTATTTTTTTTTTTTTCCAGACAAGATTTGGAAAGGCAGCTGAATGAAATCTTTTTGCGGTGGGCTCTGTCCAGATTTCCAAAAATGACTGCCTATGTACCAGTACTGCCGAACTTTGCAGTATCTACGTGAGAGACCTGAAAATTTAAGGTTGGAAGGTGGAATTCCTGGCCTTGAGAGGTGGATGTGATGTGCATTTATGGTAAAGGTAACAGAACTTAGAAGTAGTGGAAGAAAATTATTCACAAAAGCAGCACTGAACTTTAGAATGAAAAAGCTCATGCTATTGTAGGGGATTGTCTTTGCCCCTGAAACTAATACATCAAATCAGGGGGAAAGCCAAATGGTTAGGACTGTCATTCCTAGGAAGAACATGCCAGTTTAGGACACACATTTCTAAGGTGTTAATTATGTGCTTTATGAAGAGATTTTGAATCTTTTATATTTCACTTTATATGACTTGTGCTGACTGACCTAGACTTACCGTATTTTTCGGACCATAAGACGCACTTTTTTCCCCTCAGAAGTGGTGGGGGGGGGGGGGAAGTCCCTGCGTCTTATGGTCCAAATTTAGCCTACACATATACTTTAAAAAAAAAGTTTTTTTACTTGCCCGGCTCTGTGTGGTCTGTGTGTGCTTGCCCGGCTCTAAAATGGTTCTAAATGCTGCTGTTTACTTTACAGGGTTGATTACATGTGTTTATGACTGTGATGTTGGGTTTTAATGCACATAAAATATTTTAGGACACTGTTTCAGAATCTTTTTTTCTTCATTTCCCTTTTCTAAAAACTGGTGCGTCTTATGGTCCGAAAAATACGGTAAGTTTTTATTTGTAACTGAAAAATTTGGTTTTGCCAATATAATTGCTGCCTTGCATAATCAACTAGATTACTTTCCCTTCTCAGGACAGAACTTGAGGAATTGTCTTGCTCCATCTTACACCTTTACCTCCATCCTCTCCAGAAAAGGTTTACATTTCCATGAACAGCAGTCGACGCTTCTTTTACCTTGCTGTGCATCAGAACGTAGAGAAGTGTTGATGAGGTAAGTCTGTTTTTCTCATTTGCTCCAGCCGATGCCATCTCCAGATAAGGACTGAGACAGCTGTCTCTGAATTGTTACTCCCTTCAGAGCCTTTGCCCTCCATGAGGCTGTAGAGTGCCAGTAACAACACTTGTGGACCAGTTTGTAGCAGGCTTTTCCTGAGGCTTCTGTGCTCTAATTCAGCGGGAGCAGCCCCTAGGGTTTCAAATGGCACCTAAATTCAAGCAGGCTTCTGATTGGTCTTATGCATTCCATAACAAAATCTACCTTTGCTATAAAAATACCACACGGTTTGACAGAATTTACATCGCTAAGACTTTCTTAAATGCCATATGTGTTGTTATTTTCACAATGGTCTTTATCAGTAACATTTTTTAAAGTATGCTAACTAGATTGGTTCCCATTCCCAGATATATTCCAGAATGCCTCAGATAAAATTCTACATATTACTGCTGACCTTATCAAGTATGGTAGATTTAGTCACTCCATGGGAAATTGCAAGAGGAAAATATGGCAACCACCAACAAAAAGCCTTTGCTATGAAAAGTATTCATTACTTTCATATCTATGTAATAGTAGAAGTGTCTTATTAGATACCACCAAAGACTTGGGGAGTGTGGGTACCATTGTGTTGATGAATGCATTTATTAAAATGACTCAACATTGCCTTCAGCTTCACCTCAGTTCGTTAGCCAAGAGCCGTGTCCTTGGAAACAGTAACCAAGGTTACTTACTGTGTATCGTGCGGACAGTTTCACCCATTGTTTAAGAGGTGATTAATAAGCCCTTTTTTAAAATTGTATTTTGCCTTTAAAAACGTTTTGGCATAGTGTTATTTTTGTGCTGATATGCTGAAGGTAGAAGTGAGTATATTAGGATATGATCCATTCTTTATTTTTCCCGTGGCACTCTAGGTTGAGTATTTTAAATTGAGAATTTTGTGTACATATACTTTTTCTTTTAAAGATACCTTCTACTTGGCTTTTATTTAATGACTTGTGTTCTTAAGCTTTGAAAATTATAGTCTTTATGTTACAGAAATTTGAAATGCTTGCCCTGTACTGGGGATCACTACAAAAATTCCCCTAATATCTTGTAGGTTACACATCTTCCTTTAATAGCTGGTCCTAATAAATTCTGACATTTGGATTAGAAAGGTGTTAAACTTCCCTGGGGCTAAGGATGCTCTTAGTTATCACAGTGGTGGTGTTTGCCAGGATTTCTGCAGGAAATTTTCCTTAGTTACCAAGAACATATCACTAAGTATTTTCTTACTAGAGTGCAATGATTATTTTGGACTTTATCTAGAGTCTATCAGACTTAAGTTTGCCTTCATACTAAAGCAGCCATGGCCTCCAGAGCCATAGTATTATTTTGTTGTTGTTTTTGTTGTTCTTTTGATTATGTGCTGATGTAGCATTTATGGTTCCTCTTATTTCCCAGAGAGAAACTATTAGCTTCTTTTGAATTTTTCTATTTAGACAGTGATGATATATGTGGTTGTAAAAGTGGGCAAGTGATATGAAAGAAAAGGTAGAATTTAGATGGAAACCACTGACCAGGTAAAATTTGGAAGATATAATTTATATAAATATGCAGCCACTGACATTATATTCCTAGCTTCTTACCAGAATAGACTAAAATTTTAGAAAAGTATTCCACAGCCAAGCTAGCTATAGCCTACCTAGCAAATGGGTGAAAAAGAGCAGTGCTGTGGCAAGTGGCTCCCCTTCCTAAAAATTAGGCAACCTGCTAATGCCCAGTGGCTTCCCAGGAACATGGAATAATTACCACTTACCTACAACTCCTGGTGAGTTGTCAGATTCATAAGGGCCAGTTGAGGAAGCTGCTGTTATTTGCTTAACACTAGTTTTAGGTTAGGGCATGTTAATAGTCAAGCAAAAACACTTCTTTTGTGAAAAAACAAATTGTTTGATGGAGAATTCATTGCTTTGGTGCACTTAAAGTTACCGAGAGACTACTGAAAACTGCCTTTTGTCAGAGTGTACACTTTATGCTGTTTTTCAGTTCCAGCACTGTAAAAGGTATCAGCCAGGATGTGAAATGTTGATATGATTCAGCTGGGATGTCTATTTTCAGTAAAGTTCATTATTGTCACAGAAGCCATATTATAACAATTATTGGAGAGCATCTTTCTTCCATTCAACATAATACACACACCCTAAAATTCTTCTTAAACATTCTAATATGTTAAGCAGTCAGGTTTATTAAAAATAATATAGTCTGGGGCACATTGATTCCAAGAGGGTGTTTGCAGCAGATTTTGTTATAATTAACAGCTAAATAATAAAGATGTTTTTTACCTTACAAAGATACTAAATAATAAAGGGAAAAGGAAAGAGTAGGGCTAATCCAGTAGAGACTGAAGACGGTATCAATCTTCCTAAGCACTTGTGTGGTCAGAAGCCTTAGGCAAAGCTTGTCTCTACAGGATTAGCCCAAAGTGATTTTTGCACTGAGCTTCTCTTGCACCTTTCATGCCAAAAGGCATGGGATTCAAGATAGAGCAGAATCAGTTTATTAAACTGTTCAAATTATTAAAAATGATTTAAGAGCTAGTCAAAGATTTTCATAAACACTATTCCAAAATGTTAGTTTTAAAAATGTTATTAGCAATGTATGTATTCCCCTTATGTTCCTCCCCTCCTCCCTACCTCTTAAAATAAACCTGAACACTTCAGGGAGAACCAAAAAGTCAACCATTTGAAAAGAAAGGTGAAGAGGGGAGCAGACACTGTGTAGCAGATGCTGGTACTGCTGGAGGGGCTGCTGATGCAGGCTTTGCTGGCATTAAATCCCCCAGTAAGGCATCAGGTGTCGGGACTCTTTCTCATAAACATCTGGAACTATGCCATAAGGTGTCTGTACCATTTTAACTGTCGACTTCCCAAAAAGCTGGCGCTCGTAGTCTATCAGCTGCCTCCAGAAGCCCACATTGGGCCTGATCACAGGCCTCCGGGCTTTCACCCAGTTGTATGCCTCCAGCAGGCACACACTGTGGAATTTCATCAGGTAAGCAATGCAGAGGGTGGCTGAGCGGCTCACCCCTGCCGCACAGTGCACCAAGGTGGCCCCATGCTTCCTGCTCACACTGTGGATCTTGTCGGCCACCGTGTCAAAGTATAGTCCAATGGGGGCATGAGGCATGTCGGCCAGAGGCACTTTGACATATTCGAACTGGGGCCAGTTGAAATTGGGTATCTCAATAGTAGCATTAACAATGCAGGTGATGCCACGAGCCTGGAGGAGATGCCGGTTGGAGGCCACACTGCCTCTGCCCAGGAAGAGAGAGGAGGTGATTTGAGCGATGCCTCCTACGTCTCCCTCAGCAATCATCCGAGGGGCCATGAGAGTCCGTGGTAGTGTGCTGTGACCTCTGGAGCTCATGAAGACACTGACGATCACACTTGCATCATTGGAAGCGAGACCAGAGCGTTTTATTTTCCTCCACCAGGGAATCCGAAATTAGTCTCCGTCCTGCAAAATACAGGTACCTGTCAGTATTTTATATAGTACTGATTCATCACAGCCTTCTGCATATTTGTGGAATGGGAAGGAAAAAGGGTTAGAAATGGTTATTTTCTATGATATAGAGTATGTTCTTTCAAGGACGTATGCACATCATCTAAGGATTATCAGGAAAAGTAGCCTAAGATACCAATATGTAAAATTTATGTAAAACTCAGCACTCTGGCGATTGTTTTTCTTTGTTTAAAAAGGCATTAAATGGAAATATCCTATTTTAGGAAAATGGAAAACAGAGGCATGCCCAGCTGCTTTTTTTTTAATTTTATTTTTTAATATATTACTGATTACAGAGAGGAAGGGAGAGAGAAACATCATTGATGAGAATCATTGATTGGCTGCTTCCTGTTCACGCTCCACTGGGGATCGAGTCCGCAACCTGGGACCCCTCTCAGTCCGCAGGCTGACCCTCTATCCACTGAGCCAAACCAGCCAGGGCCCTGCTGATTTCTGAACCAGTAATCTTGTAGGGTTTTGCTTTTATTGAAATGAGTTTCTTGGTAATTAGGAAGAAATCAAATTCTGACCCCTTCTTTCAGGGACTGTTGCCTATCTTCATGTCTAATTCTAGAAAGAGAGCTTATGATACCATCTATTCAATGAATTGCCTTTGTAGACTAAAAAGATACTGAATTGGGTCAGTGACAGAAAATCCAGGATATATGGTCACTTTAGCCCTTTACTATTTAAAAAAAGTTCCTCCTTTCATATTTGTGACATCTGAATAATTTGGAAGTTTGTGCTGTGGTATTTCTGTGGAAATAATTCCAGGTAATTTGAAAGCCATGGTCTCTAAAATCATTTGTCTAAGTTAATAAGCATTTTAGCCAAAACCAGTTTGGCTCAGTGGATAGAGCATCGGCCTGTGGACTGATTCCGGTCAAGGGCATGTACCTTGGTTGTGGGCACATCCCCAGTAGGGGGTGTGCAGGATGCAGCTGGTTGATGTTTCTCATCAATGTCTCTAACTCTCTAACCTTGTCCCTTCCTCTGTAAAAAATAAATAATTTTTTTTTTAAAGCATTTTAGCTGACCTGAGCCCCTGGGTTTGGTTGAAAAACTTCACCTTAGCCAATTCTAAGCTCCAAGGTGAATCTCACTGGCTTTAGATGTGTTGAATTAAAATGAATTTAATATTTAAAGATATGTGTATATATTATATATATCCTCATTAGCACAGAGTTTACTTACTATAAGACATTCGATATTATGTAAGTTCTATGTAACAACATATTGTATATTAGTAACAATAGAAAACACAACTCTTGGCTTCCTGGGATTTTAGACATCAGTTCCTCTCACTTCAGATGCACGTTGCTTTATAGTCTGTGCCCCCTGGGAAGGGTGGTTCCAGCCAGGGTATTGTAGAAATGCCTGAAGTTACTCCAGTCGGACAAGACTATCCCTTGTTCTACAGGCAGAGGTAGTGTTGGGCTACTCACTTGGGAGGGGTCTGGTTACTCTGGAATCCTGGGTCTGGCTCTGGCAAGTTAGGAGCGAGCTGATCACAGTGGATATAAATTAGATCTGCAGAAACACAAGGAGGCAAGCATGTGGCCAAAGTTCAAAAGAATTCCCCCTGGAATTCCACGTTGGCCCTTTTTATTTATTCATTTACTAGAGGCCGTTTGTGCACGGGGAGGGGAGTTCTAGGGGGTTCCCCCTCAGCCTGCACCCTCTCCAATCCGGGACCCCTTAGGGGATGTCCAACTGCCCAGGATGGGGCCTAAACTGGCAGTTAGACATCCCTCTCAGAATCCAGGACCACTGGCTCCTAACTGTCCCCCTCCATGCCCTGCTGCTCGATTGTTGGGTCGCCCCACACAGCCTGTTGAATTGTTCCTTAGGCCGCGACGGTCACTTAGGCTTTTTTTTTTTATTATTATAGATGTGACGATGAGCACCTGTCCCTCTGCCTTTCCCCCAAGTAACCATCACACTTAAATTTTTAATAGTTTTACAGCTCTTGAGTCATAACTGGTGTACAATTTGATGAACTTTGACATAGGCATACACTGGAGACAATATGACTTGGGGAAAAAATCTATTGATATCACCCCCCACAAAATTTCCTCATGCTCTGTTATATTCATCCCTCCCTCACTTTCTAGCCCACTCCCTAGCAACCACTGATCTTTTTAAATCAGAGGACATACAGGGTAGTGTTCTTGCTGGGGGGAGGAAACAATTTTCTGATTTTCACTAAGTGTAGTAGTTGTTTTTTTTTTAATCCTCAAGGAGGACATGCTTTCATTGACTTTATAGAGAGTAACATTGATTGATTAGTTGCCTCCTGCATGAGCCCTGATGGAATCAAACCCAAGATATTTTCACTATACGGGACAATGCTCCAACCATCTGAGCCACACTGCCCATGTTGATGAATATATCAATAGTCCTGTCCTTTATATAGATAGATATACCACGGTTTGTTCACCTGCTGAAGGAAACTGTGTTGATTTTAGGCCATTATAATTAAAGTTGGTAAAACATTTCCCAGGTGTTGCTGTGGTGGGCCACCCAGATTGCCCCTTCAAGCCGGAGGCACTCAGAGTGCTGGGAGGTTACAAGTCCCTCCGCAGAAACTGCCCCTGTCCGCAGGGAGCTGCCTCACCCAAGGTTACACCCTTCTTTTGAGGCCCACATCTGATACAGGGGTACAGGGAGATCGGCGCAATTGTATTATGAGAGAGAACAGGGAAGTAGTCACATAAGATTCTCGGATGTGGTGTTAGAGGAAATGTGCAGAACTTTTACATTTATTAGAACATCCTGTCCTGTAGCAGAGCACAGTGTCTTGCCACTTCCAAGTCTTTCCCTGGCAGAATCCTGATAGTTTAAAAAAGCAAAATCACTGTATAATAAACACAATTAGGCTCTCAAGCTGGTGATAACTCCCTGCTCAATGTGGAAAATCTAGATAGCAGAGGACTCTCAGCAAGAAGTCCCAGAGCAGGCACAACAAGAAGTGTTGCTCAGTTCAAAGGTTGACAGATTCTGATCATAAAGGAAAAAAAAATGAGTATTATATCACAACTGTGTCAAAATCAACTTAGTAAATGTGTACTGGGAGACAGAAAAAGAATATTAGGAAAGTTTGACCCACATTTGAGGGGTCAAAGATTGCAAGGTGCTCTGAATGAATACCACTCCCGCTGCAGCACACTGGTCTCGGATGAGGATGGCCATAGAGAAAGCCAAGGAATCCACATCGCTGTCCCTGGGGTTCAACTCAGCCCTTCCAAGTTGCTCTGACAGCTGCATTTCTTCAGGGGAAAATGCCTTTTCTGGCTCGGGGAAGAGGGTAGGTTGGGATAAAAAACAAAAATGAGGAACTGTCTTAAACCAACCCAGAGACGTATTTCTTTTACAAGTTATAAGCAGCTGGTCGCATCAGAGATGATTGCAGGTCTCTGAATAATAAGCATCAAAGTGCTAAACAAATGAATTCGTATTTGCCCACAAGGCCTGAAATCTCAATTAACTACTCCCTGCAATGGAGAGCTCCTGGGATGTGGTGTCCATACCTAGAACAGACTTGGAATCGCTGCCAGGAGTCACAGTCTATTTGGAGCATCCATCCCAGTGCCACAGAGAGCACTTCCCCTTTTTAAAAAAAATGACAACCACTAGAATCCACAGCTAAAAAACTGAAATTCTATCTACTGAAATTTTGCCTCGTGTTGAATAAGCAGAAAATGGCTACAGCGGTGCGAGAGAAGACTGTGTAAAATGACCTGATTAAAGTGGTTTTAGCTTTCGGAATTTCAGAGGGTCTCAGTATACTAATATGCTGGAGGCCTACAATGTTATTTTTTTTTATAACTGAAAACCTATATAATTGCATTTTCTCTCTTTTTTAGTAGTTTGATTTTTAGGAAAGAGAAAGGGAGAAACAGCAACCAGCTGCCTCCTGCATACCCCCCATCAGGGACAAGGCCTTGACCACAAATCAAACCAACAATCTCTTGGTGCTCGGGACAATGCTCAACCTAGCACACCAGCCAGGGCGACATTTTCTCCAAACGTCACCCTTTTAAAAATAGAAGCATTTTAGCTTACATTGCAATACTAGTTCCTTCATTAATTTTCATTTATTAAATCAGAAATGTGTTCTATTGGGGAAAGTTAATATACTCACTCTTACAAAGAAAAAAAGTGTGGCAATTTTTCATTAAAGAAAAAATACAACAACATTTGAGTTTTATTTTTAAAGTGAAATAAAAATATTCACAAATTGTTCTCTGTCATCTAGAAAACGTGAGTGATTTGGCTAATATACTTGAACGTGTTACACATTTGGAGGCGGGATGATTTTTGCTTCTCCCACCATATAACTGATATGATGGTGTCATGGGATGAGGATAAATACACATAAAGCTCAAGTCTGAGAGTCCGCATTTTGGTTTGGCCACAGGTATTCCCCAGGATGACACACAGCTTTAAAATAACTGCTTTCTAGTCGTGACCTGGCTGCACATCTCAGTGTGCTCATGTGGGTCACCAGCCCATTAACTGCATCTATCCGACATTAGCCAGCTGCTGGATGGAGAACACATTATGGCCCAAAGAAGGATGTGGGCAGCCCACTTGATGAGAATGGGGAAAAAAGCATGCCAGTAGAGCAGGGATGGGGAACCTTTTTTCTGCCAAGGGCCATTTGGGTATTTATAACATCATTTTTGGGCCATGCAAAATTATCAACTTAATCATCAGACTACTATGCTAGTATTTGGTCAAACATTTAACTAACTCACCCCTAATGCCTTGGCAGGGCCAGACCAAATGATTTTGCAGGCCAGACATTCCACACCTCTGCTAACAGCAACATAGACGCAAAGGCCTTACTTAACAAGTTTAGTACCATATGATAAATTCATAGACTCCCCTGTTGAAAATAGAGAAGAAACTATAAAAGACGAAGGTATATATTTGGATATAATGGGGTAATCTGTTCACATGTGGAATTGAATTTTTTAATTTCATCCTTATCCACCTGGGCATTTAAATTATATCACTCATTCACACAATTATATTGACTGAGTTCATGACATGTGTTCAACACTGTTCTGAGTGTTGTTAGGGACTATGGCAGAATTTGCCAAGACTACCCACTATCTCCCATCCCATATGACCCTCTTACAATGTGACCAACTCGACCAAAAAAGTACAGTAGAAACGACACCACGAAGACTAGATTATTCTACCCGTTCTCCTGGGACTTGCTCTTGCAACTAAGCTGCTATGCTATGAGGAAGCTCAAAGAAGCTCAATAAAGTTACCACATGGATGGTCATATGTGGGTTTACAATTGTGAGTACATGAAACAGTTTATTCTTGAACTAGTTCAAAGATTCGTGAACCAGTGGGAGTCCCTCGGCCTGGCCTGGGGGGATTGGGCCGAAACCAGAGTAGGAGAAGGCACTCTGTAAAGTTGCTGTTGCTCAGCAGCTCCTGTGTTGTGCACCTGCCCCCTGGTGGTCAGTGCGTCTCATAGCTACCGGCCAATCGGCTAGTCACTTAGGCTTTTATATATACAGATTATTTTCCATATGAACAACTGAAACCTATTTTTGCCCCACCCTGTATGTAAGTGAAGACACTTCAGTGATTCTAGGTTCCAGCCATCAAGCCACTCCCACGTCTTAAATCTCCCACCAAAGGCCCCAGACATTGTGGAGTAAAGAAAAGTTGTCCCCACTATGTAAAGTCCATAGGAATCTGAGGGAAGAAAGAAAAAGTGTTTAAATTTTTCGGAACAGTATGCTATGCAGCAGTAACTAGAACAGAGTATAAAGGTAACATAAGCCATACCCCTGTGTTATGATTTTATCATCTTAAAGCAATGATACAAGATACTCATATAAAACAGTTGAATATCAATAAGAGATGGACTAACAAAAAAATCAAATGATGCAGACAGTGAGTGCCATCAATTGCAGAGAAGGCACAGGTCAAAGTAAAAGTTAACCGTGTTTAAAAACTATTAAGTTGTTCATTACCTGGGGAGGTATCTGTATTTTTTTTATTGAATTTACCAGGGTGACACTGGTTAATAAGTTTACATAGGGTTCAAGTATACAACTTTAATACATCTGTTTATTGTATTGTGTTTGCCACCCAAAGTCAAGTCTCTTCCAGTCACCATTTATCCCTTTCCCTGTTCTACCTCCCAACTCTACTTTCTCGCTTCTCTGGTAACCACCATACTGTTGTCTGTGTCTACAAGCTATTTTTGCTTACTCCCAAAATTCACCTTTGTTCAGCCCCAGCCCACTTTTCTCTGGCCAGTCTGTTTTCTGTATCTATGAGTCTGTTTCTACTTTATTTTGTTCATTAGATTCCACATATAAGTGAAATTATATGGTATTTGTTTTCTCTTACTTCACTTAGCATAATACTCTACAGCTCCATCCATGCTGTCGGAAAAGGTAGGATTTCTTTCTTTTATACAGATGAGTAGTATTCCATTGTGTACATGTACCACAGCTTTTTTATCCACTTGTCTGCTTATCGGCACTTGGGCTGCTTCCAAATCTTGGCTATGTAAACAATGCTGTAGTGAATATAGGGGTGCATATATTCTTTTGAATTAAGTGTTTTGGGTATCTTCAGATATATTCCCAGAAGTGGAATCACTGGGTCAGTTTCATTAATTTTTTGAGGAAACTCCATACTGTTTTCCACTTTGGCTGCACCAACCTACATTCCATCCTCAAAACAGTGCACAAGGGTTCCCTTTTCTCCACACCCTCAACAAACACTTATTGTTTGTTGATTTATTGATGTTAGCCATTGACAGGTGTGAGGTGATATCTCATTTTAATTTTCTAATTACTAGTGACCTTGAGCATCTTTTCATATGTTTATTGGCCATCTGTATGTCCTCTGGAGAAGTATCTATTCAGGTGCTTTGCCCATTTTTTTATTGGACTGTTTGGTGATGAGTTGTATAAGTTCATAAGTTTTGGATATTAATGCCTTATCAGATGTATTGTATTATTGGCAAATATAGTCTCCCATTCAGTGGCTGTCTCTTTTTTTTTTTTCTTTTGCTGTGCAAAAACTTTTTAGTAGTCTCATTTATTTTATCCTTTGTTTGCCTTGCCTGAGGAGATCGGAAGAAAAAACTACAAGAAATGTCCGAGATTTTACTGCCCATGTTTTCTTATAGGGTTTTTATGGTTTCAAGTCTTACATTTAAGTCTTTAATCTACTTTTAGTTTATTCTTGTGCATGGTGTAAGATGGTGGTCAAGTTTCATTTTTTTGCACATTATCTGTCCAATTTTCCCAACAACATTTACTAAATAGACTGTCTTTACTTGGGGATGTAACCTATAAGATTATAATTATATATTTTTTATCAATCCATTTAAAAATGCTGCCATTCTTGTCTTTCAAGAGTCTCCTTATTTTTAGATTTCAGATGGAGAACACAAGCCCTTTTCTACTACTCTTACTACTAAAAAGTGTGATCAAGACCTAGCAGCATCAACCTGGAGGTTGGTTGAAATGCAGAATCTCAGGCCTCATTTCAGACCTGTGGAATTACTGAAGCAAACCCAAGTACCTTGTTTGTTTAAAACATGTGAGTGGGCTCACTCTCTTACGAATCAGTATCATTCTGCTGTCATGGTTCCCAAATGAGGAATCGGAGGTAAATGGAGGATAACAGGTTTTCCCAAACTCTACATAGAAAAGGAGTAACCCACTGGGACCTTTTCCATGACTTGCCTGTTGATTAGTCATACAACAGATCAAGTGACCTAAGACTACCAAAACGTACATTTCACTGGGGAAAGAAATAAAATCTGCAAAAAGAACTTAAGGAACATAAAGTCAGTCTGGTTGTGCTTCATCTATAATCTGAACAACATCAATAAAAACTAAGTGGTATGTGATGGGTTTGGGGTATGAAAAATCTGATAAACCTAAACTAAGAAAATGCTTGTAAAATTCCACAATTACATTTAAAATTGTTTCGTGATTAGAAACCAGTTCGTGCAACAGCCTATATAAATGATACTTTAAAATCGTCAAGGAGCAAGTGGTAAAAATTAAATAGAATCATAGGTTCTTGGTTAAGTGAACTTTCATCTATATAGGTCAGAACATCTAGACACAGAATACTTAAAAAAAAAAAAAAAGTCAGCAATTATACCCAAATAGGTTTAAGTGTGTCTCAAATTGCTGAAGTCACTACTGCCCTCAGAAGCAGGACCATGAAATCTCAGAAAATGCAGATATTTCCATAAGATCTCAGTCCTTCAGAGCTCATTACTGTAAGTAAAGCAAAAAAGAATTTGTAAGTTAAAATTCCTAAGAACTAAAGAGTTCAATAGGGAAACGACCCCGCTTGACCATCTTATCCTTCAATGTATCATTGTATTAATCAAAACCTTAAAACCCAAGCAGTGAGTCTCAACTTTCTTCATACAAGAACTTACCATACCTCAAGCCCAATTTGACTTTTTGGCCACTTTATACCAAACTAGCTTCATTTTTTTTAATTAATTTATTTTTTATTAAGGTATTATATGTGTACATATCTTTCCATTGCCCCCCAAACTAGCTTCATTTTTAAAGCATCACTATTTTCCCATTTTTCTTTATAGTCAAAGGCATCTATAATTGTCCACCAGAGTTCCTGAGCAGAATAAGATAACCAGATTATTAGCTGGATGGAAGGAACCTGATAAAACTAGATACCCTCTCCAGGCTGAGGAACAGCAGGCCTATTGCATTTTGAGGCCAACTGGGTATGTCTGAGCCCTACTACAGCAAAAGGAAGAATCAAGTTTGTGTTTGTTTTGTTTTATATATAATAAATTATATTGATTTTTTTACAGAGAGGAAGAGAGAGGGATAGAGAGCCAGAAACATTGATGAGAGAGAACCATCAATCAGCTGCCTCCTGCACACACCCTACTGGGGATGTGCTCGGAATCGAACCTGGGACCTTTCAGTCCGCAGCCAATGCTATCCAATGAGCCAAACCGGTTTTGGCAGAAGAATCAAGTTTTTAAGTAAGAGTCAAAAAGCAGAGTGTCCCAAAGTTATTCCCTTGACTTTAATTCTCTCCTGAAGCAGTTGTCTTATGAAATAAAATATACCACCCTGGCTGGATAGAGCATTGTCCCCATACACCAAGGTTGCAGATCTGATCCCTGGTCAGGGCACATACAAAAATCAAACAATAAATGCATATAAAAGTGGAACAAATCGATGTTTCTCTTTCTCTCTTTCCGTCTCTCCCTTCCTCTAAAATCAATAAATGAAAAAGAAATTAAGACAATATACATGGTGCTTTTTAGATTATACTACCAATTATTATTTACATACTCTAGTCTAAGAGAATGCAATTACCTCTGAAACACTGCAAATAGCTGGTGGGCCATGTCTAGCTCATCATCTGTTTTTGGTACAGTCCATGAGGGGGGGGGGGGTGTTTAGAGGCCTGGGATTGTGTATTTCTAGCAAGTACCTCTGTAAAATAATTTTTAAAAAAGATTAAGCTATTGTGGAAAAGATAAAATATTACTTATTGTAATTTCTAGAAGGATAAATGGAATGAGAAAAATCCATAAATGTAGACTTATTTTTCAAAATTGTTTTCAAATAATACATTAGTTACTTAGGTTTTATATATAATCCAGTATGAAACAAGTTCTATTTCATTTACATTTTGGATCATCTTTAGCTGCAAATTTATATCAAGTAATTGGAGTTCTATAGAACAATGAATACTTCTCCAAGTTTTAATAAAAAACATCATGTGAAATGATATAGAAACTTTAACCCTGGAAGGGTACTGTTTCCCAAACACAGAACATGTGTGACAGTGCAAATTAAAGGCTATTAGATATTTCTATGTCCTTTTTACATTTGTCAAAAATATACTGGCTAATTTAAAATAAGCCTAACAATCATGAGTCATTTAATGGATACATGGGGATACATTCTGAGAAATGTATCGTTAGGTGATTTCATCATTTTGCAAACAGTGCATTTACACAAACCTAGATGGTGGGGCCTACTACACACCTAGGCTATATGGTACAGCCTATTGTTCCCAGGTTACAAACCTATACAGCGTGTTACTGTACTAAAGACTGAAAGCCAGCAGTCACCAACTGGTGGTATGCGGGCCACTGGTGGTCTGTGAGGTCCAAAAGGTTGGTGACTGCTGCTGTAGGCAACTGTAATACAACTAGACATATCTAACATAGAAAAGGTACAGTAAAAATTATAGTATAAAAGATAAAATGGTGCATTTGTATAGGGCACTTAACATGGAAGTCTTCACTACCAAAGACTTGATAAACACTGCACACCAAACTTAAAATACATTTCCTAAGCTACACCAAACTTAAAAGTATTTTTCTTCAATGAGAAATTTTTACCTTACTATAATTTATAAACATATTATTTTGTGACACTTAGCTTAAATCACACCCTGTATAGCTACATAAAAGTATTTTTAATACATATATATTTTTTAAATGTATTTTATTGATTTTTTACAGAGAGGAAGAGATAGGGATAGAGAGTTAGAAACATCGATGAGAGAAACATCGATCAGCTCTCTCCTGCACACCCCCTACTGGGGATGTGCTCGAAACCAAGGTACATGCCCTTGACTTGAATGGAACCTGGGACCCTTCAGTCTACAGGCCGATGCTCTATCCACTGAGCCAAATTGGTTAGGGCTAAAAATATTCTTTATATCCTTATTACATAAGCTTTTTGCTATTTTAAATTTTATTTTTAAACTTTTTAGTTAAAAACTAACACAAACATACACATTAACCTACAGAGAGTCAGGATCATCCGTGTCACCATCTTCCATTTATCTCCACATCTCGTTCCACTAGGTTTACAGGAACAATAACACACATGGAGCTGTCCTCTCCCATGAGGACAATGCCGCCTTCTGGAATACCTCCTAGAGCAGTGGTCGCCAACCTTTCGGACCTCGCGGACCACCGGTTGGGACCGCTGTCCTAAAGGACTTTAGGCTCTTCCTGAAGAGGAGTCACTCTTTTCCGTAATATGTCCATGGTGGTTTGATCATACATTTGCTGGTGAGTAGATGATGTCATGAACATTCCTCTCTGTTAATGAAAACCTTTTGGTGTTGGGGTCCAGGTTTTCAAATTTTTAAGGAGCTTATTCAAGTCTGAAAAAGCTTTGGTTAAACCCTTCACTGTGAATCTTGGAAGTTCCTGTCTTCTCCTGAGGTTTCCTTTAGCTATGTGTTCCTGTTTCAGTTCCAACAACACCTCATTAGTCGATTCTCAGGAATCGCCTCTAGGAGCTCCTCAATGTCATCCTCATCCACACCCAGATTAAAATTGTCATTTCAACCACAACCTTGTTGATTTTTACATCTTCCTCATCATTGGCAAATCCTTTGAAGTTATGAACGAACAAACCTCTTGAGTGTCCTCTTTCAGGTGTCATACATATACTCCTTTGGTGACATCACCCCAAGCCCAAGCAAGGTTCTTTTTAAAATTTTAATTGACTGATTTAGAGAGAGGGAAACATCAATCTGTTGTTTCACTTGTTTATGCATTCACTGGTTGATTCTTTTATGTGCTCTGACTGGGAATCAAACCCACAACCTTGGCATCAGGACACCTCTCTAACCTAGCAGTCGCCAACCAGAGGTCCCAACCAACTGAGCAACCCAACAAGGGCCCAAGCAAGGTTCTTGATGCAGTCATAGATGTTGTAATTTTCCAGAATTGCATCAGTTTTCTCCTCATTTGAAGCAATAGCCTGGTCTTCCTCACATAGGCCTTAAAAGCTGCTGTAACTCTTTGTTCCACTGGCTGAAACACCACTTTGGTATTGAAATAAAAATCACCAATAAAAGGGTGTCAACAATAAGAGAACATTATGAACAGTTACTTAAAAGGTATTGTTATTCTCAAAGAGTACCTCTCCATTTCACTGGCAGAGCAATTCAGGAGAGCATCTTGGAAGAGGAGCTGAGTCATCCATGACTTCTTATTGCTCCTGTCTGTACACTGACAGTGTCTGCTGTACACTGACATGCCGGAAGGCCCTGAGGTTCTCACTGTGCCAGATTACAGAGGGTTTCAATTTGTAGCCTAAAACAGTCCCCAAGGCAAGACTGTTACCTTGTACTGGAAGCCTGACCATCTTATGGATAAAAATTTTTCAAGTATCCATTTCCAGAATAAGAAGGTTTCATCCATGTTGAATATTTGCTAATTTTCTTCCACAATCAGCTTTACAGTTTCCACAAATTCTTCAGCTGCCTTCATATCAGCACACAGACTTCACCATTCACTTTAATATTATGTAATGAATAATGATTCTTGAATTGTTTAAGCCACCCAGAGCTAGCAGTAAATTCAACATCATAGTTGAGTCTAGCTTTTTCTTTCAGTATTGGAAAAAAAAAAAATCTTTTTGTCTTAGCCCTGACCATAATTGTGCTGAAAGAGATGTGCTTCTGTGTCTGATCTTCAGTCCAGGTCATCAGAAGTTTCTCTCTGTCTGATATGGGCTCTTGTTGGAATATTGGTTAGTCTAATCTCATTACCTTCAATGAAGCAGATCCTTTAACAGCTTCTGCCATGTTCTTCAAGATGGTAATATGTATAGTGGAATGGAACATGCCTGACTGTGAGTATAACCATCACTGATTTCCCACCTTTGTAGTTCTTAATCACTTTTAATTTTTTTCCAGATTAATCACTTGATATGACCTTGTACTGGCAACATTAGCAGTGGATTTGGCACTTAGGGACCATGATGAACAAAATAACATGAGATTAAATCAAGCACCAGAGAAAATAGTGCAATCAACAGGCATGATAAACATGAAATGTATAAGGCTATTCCCAAGCATAACAGGACACACTTGTATAGCAAACTTTTTTTAAAATTCAGCTTTATTGTTGAAAGTATCACAGATGTCCTCCTATTTTTCCCCATTGGCCCCTTTCACCCTGTACCTACCCCTAGCAAACTTTTTTAAAAATACATATATTTCTATTGATTTTAGAGAGAGGGGAAGAGAGAGAGACAGAAACACCAATGAGTGAGGTAGGGATATCATCGATTTGCTGCCTCCTGCACTCCCCCTCCACCAGGGACCGTGAATGGAACTGGGGGGCCATCTTGATTTCTGGGTCCACGCTCAACCTCTGAGCTGGGTGCTATACTTTTATATGACTGGCAGCACAGTTTTGTTTACAGCAGCATCACCATCAACACTTTAGGGGACAGGAAACTTATGGAGTAAGTATGAGGTCTCTATGTTACATATATATATATATTTACTAGTTAACAGAAGCCACATGCTCTCACTTAAGAATCTTCTCCTGTGTATCTACAAACTTAAAGAGTGAAGAAATAAAAAAAAAAAGACTAACAAAATCACATCAAAGAATACAAACAGGATTTCTCCCCACATTGCTCAAATTAAGAGGTTCTAACACTTTTTATCCTCCCCTTAGGTGTTTTTTTCTTGAACTTGTATGTAAGTAGTTGTTTTGTTTGTTTTATTTTAAATATAATGATTTTAAAGAATCTTAATATGTGTTTTTAAAGAAATCATTATTTATGTAAGGGCTGAAAATAAAACAATTTAGCCATTTTCCAAGACGCCTTACAGAAGAAATTAAATAGAGAAATTTTAAAATCTCACATTCTTTGGGCTACTGTTCTTCCAACACTCCTCCAGTTAAGAAGAAGAATCTCCCCGAGGGTATTTTCTAAACCTATAGAACTGTAGAACATTCTGCTACAGACTGTTAGCAGATACTAGGCACAATAGTCAGTCAACAAATACCTGAATTTAAGAATTAGCAGTTCCGTAACCTCACCACATCTCCCTACCCTCATCCCTCTCCTGCCCCCACCCCCATATATACACCACCTTTAAATCTAGCTAGCAACACCAAACACAAGCAATCAAAGTTAACCTGGCAACCGTCTACTCAAAAAGCAGGAATTTTCTATATCAAAAGAGGTAGTACTAAACTGTCTCTTCTCTCGCATTCTAAGGAAGATATGGAGAAAATTACACTTTTAAAGATGGTAAAAAGAGTCATTTATTCCAGTGGCAAAGAAAGAAGCTATGGTTCCTCTGGAATTGCCAAGAAAGGACAAACCACGGTCTGTCCTTGGCGCCTTCTGGAGGACATGCACATGTGCACAAGCATGTGAATACCTGTCCTCCAAGGGTACTTGAACAGCACTGGCCTGAGTTCCTACACACATCGCCCTAAAGCCAGCAATGCTGGTTTGCACATTCAGGGCTGGACACAGGCAAGCATTCAACAGTGCAAGTCAAGCCATCTGGTAGCCCAAGAGGTAGGATTCACCAAAAATCTTTAAAAGACTTCTAGGTACTAGACACTTTTATTTATACTACTTCATGTGGCATATTTAAATATTCCTATAACATACATGTATGGGGTTTAATATTAAAAGAAGGGTTCTATTGGGTATTTGTCTATTAAATAAGAGTGGGAAAACCATCTCTAACCTTTGAATGGCATGTTAGTCCAATCGATAAAATAAACATAAGTATATCCTACCTAATAAAATAGTAATATGCAAATTAACAATCACTCTACTACACCCACCAGCCAATCAGTGCAAGTATGCAAATTAACCCCAACCAAGATGGTTTCCGCCACAGAGAGCAGGAGGAGGCTTGGGTTTCCCCAGCAATAGAGGAAGCCAAGCTTTCCACCTGCCCTGGCCGGCCTAAGCCTCCACTCAAGGATACAAAGTTTCAATTATAGAAGATAAATCCCAAGAAAAATGGTGGCAGCCACAGAGCTAAAGAGAGCAGCCTAGGGTTTCCCCTGGCAACTGAGGAAGCCAAGCTTTCAACCTGCCCTGGCTGCCCTAGGCCTCCACTCCAGGCTACAAAGTTTCAATTATAAAAGATACATAAACCCAAACAGAAATGGCTGCTGCCATGGAGCAAACAGAAGGCTTGCAGGTGAAATGATTAGGGGTAATAAGGAAGGCAGGCAGGTGAGCAGTGGGAGCCAGCAGTCCTGGATTGTGAGAGGACTGGGCAGTGGGACATCCCTCGAGAAGTCCCAGATTGGAGAGGGTGCAGGCTGGGCTGAGGGTCCCAGATTGGAGAGGGTGCAGGTTGGGCTGAGGGTCCCAGATTGGAGAGGGTGCAGGCTGGAATTTTGTGCACCGGGCCTCTAGTATAAATATAAAGGTACATGAAGGGCCAGGGATCAGTCCACATAGGTGACATGTATTCATTTGAGAAATACCCAAACATATTGTGGTTAAAGAACAAATATAGTGGACTATAAATTCAAGGCTGGCACCACTGGAGGAATGTAAATTGGTACAACCACTTTGGAAAACAGGCATCAGCAGTTCACAACTGCTCCAGAGCAGAAACCATTTAGGTGTCCATCAGCAGGAGATAATGGATAAATAACCTGCAGTATGTTCATACAAAAATGAGTACAGGCACATATAACAACATGGATGAATCTTAAAAATATATAATAAACAAAATTAGGTGTATATGTATATATACAGGGTGATCAAAAACATGTACATACATGTTAACAGCTAATAGGCCGATTTTGAAAATGAAATGTATTTTAATAAACACTACCTCTATCATTCAAAGTGTATATGTATGTTTTGGGGGGACATCATATATATGTATATATACATATATACATACATATATGGTATATTAAACAATTTATAGTCATAGGTATCAACATAGATGAATTTAAAAAATATATAATGCTACAAGAATTTAAACAAAAAATGTATGTGTAGATACATACACACACACAATATTGATAAAATAAAAGAATTTCTACTTTGGCCCATTTGCACAAGATTTAAAAAACACAACGGGCAAAATGAAACTGTGCTGTTTAGAGCTTTATAGTTAGGGGATAAAACTATAGAAGAGAAAGGAAGTGATTTTCACAAAAATGAGAGTAGTTACTGGCTTGGTTACCTCTGGTGGAGGGAGAGGTTGTCACTGGGAAAGAGTGGGATTGAGGGTACTTCTTGACCTGCAAGATGGTTACTATTGTGTTTTCTTTAAAATAATTAAGTTGCCGAAACCGGTTTGGCTCAATGGATAGAGCGTCGGCTTGGGGACTGAATGGTCCCGGGTTCGATTCCGGTCAAGGGCATGTACCTTGCAGGCATATCCCCAGTGGGAGGTGTGCAAGAGACAGCTGATCGATGGCTCTCTCTCATCGATGTTTCTAACTATCTCTCTCCCTTCCTCTCTGTACAAAATCAATAAAATATATATATTTTTAAAAATAAAATAAAATAATTAAGTTATATTATGTTTTATAATCTCTTCTGTGTGTTACAACTCACAATTTTATAAAAGGTTAAATAACTATAACGTTGATTTCCTGGCATTCAGAATCATTACAATTCTGGCTAATCTGGGGAAAGAACACTTCCTCTCTTACTGTTACTATTAGCCTGTCAGCACAATACCTTTCAGCATGGCAAATGTCCTCAATAAATACCTAACATTTAAAATCCATAAACTCTTTATGGGAATTTTGTTTTAACTCACTCAGCTCTTGAAATTACGGATTTAAACTGTGCCCACATCAACACATCCCTTTGTCTTCACCCCAGTGAAGCTTTCATAAATAACTAAAGCTTCTTACCACCTTAAGTGTTGTTTGCTCTGTAAGTTTATACCCAGGTGCTGTTGCTTTAGCAACTCTCTCTGCTTTCCACTCCCTTTTATGCCTCCTTATAAGCAAAGAAAAGATGAATACACTAGTAGTCCTAGACTTATCTATTTCCTGAAGGAAAATTTTCATCTGCAACTGAGAGTAACGCCTAGGATCTTAATAACTTAATTGTTTTGAAGTTGGTTAAAAGGGGGGCATTTGCCAGTTGTCCAAATAAATACTGCCATTCTATCAGGTTAATAAAACTTTATATAACCAGCTGGAATTAATATACATGCTACCTGTTCTAGACAGAACTCAAATCTCTATGAACAGGACCAGTTAATTTTATAATGCATTTCAATTAAAAATCACATTGTGCAAAGACATTCATGAAATGCTTATTAGAAAAGTCTAAAAGGATACAAACCAACCAATAAACACAGAGTCAGCAGCTGTTTGGGGGCAAGATGCTCCAAAGAAACCTTTAACCTTATCTGTAAAGTTTTAGGTTTTTTACATAAAGAATTATTAAGTCCTCCCCAGTTTGGCTCAGTGGACAGAAGGGCCCCTGGTTCGATTCCGGTCAAGGGCACATGCCTGGGTTGTGGGCTCAATCCCCAGTAGGGGGCATGTAGGAGGCAGCCAATCAATGATTCTCATCTTTGAGGTTTCTGTCTCTCTCTCTCCCTTTCCCTTCCTCTTTGAAATCAATAAAAATATATTAAAAATAAGTTTTTTTAAAAAAAGAATGATTAATGTATTTCTTGTATTTAGAAAAAGTATTGTATTTTTAATCCACTATCCCTTGAAATAAAATCCCAATTACAAAAGAATTCACGAAACCCAAACTCCTTCCTAAAGACTACCATTTAAAAATGCTAGTTTTCATGCAAAAGTTTTAAAGGATTTCCTGGAGCTATACACCTGGCCAGTTTTTATGATATAAATAAACACATTTATTGCTAGCCTATTAAAAGATGCTATAGAAACCATACTTGCATTCAACCAATATAAGAGAGATTTCAGATGAGACCGCAGCATGGACAAATTCAGCGCTGACGTTCAAACAGACTTGGGATGAAGGAAACCGTCTCCCCTTTTATGGGGGAAAGCCAAAAATACCAAGCAACACCTCTCCTCCCCCAAGCGTCAGAGGATGAGTCAGAGCTGGAGGCAGCAATAGTGCCCGTGTGTCAAGCCGCCAGCGCAGGGCTCATTCCTACCTCCACCGGGCAACCCTCTGCCCTCTCCCCTCTTCCCTCTCCCCTTCCCCCTCTCCCAGGTCGGGGTCCCTGCCTCAGGCTGTCCGTGCGGGGAGTTCTCAGGGGCCCCGAAGATAGGCGACTATTCATTCTGGTGGGCGCCTCATTCCCTGCGTTTCTAAAGGGAACTCAAGAAGGGGCGCCTTTATCAGCCCACAACAAGGAACAGTTGCCAAACGCAGCTCGTCGGTGGAGCCTGAGGACACACACACACAGCTTTGCCAAGATACAGCACCTTAGCTCCCCTCGTTTTAAAGAGCAGGAAACGCGCGCAGCAGCTGCGGCTCGTCCTGTAGCGCTTCACTCGGTGACAGGGCTGAGTCCCCAGAGCATGGGGCTGCTGGAGGCTGGCCCCGGCCCCTTTGATTTTGTTAATTGAACAATCTCAGGGACGGTGTTCTCGGTGGCCTTACTGCACCAGGAATTCCAGGGAACTCTGAGTTCAAGCTCTTGGTCCAAATTCCTTTAAGGTTCGTAAAGAATAGGGACTCGGCTCTTCTCCGTTCTCACCTCTGTAAGGCGGGATGCTAATGCGCTCTGCCTGCCCGCTTAAACATGACAACGAACAGCTGCTAGTTAATACATGCTCAATGCCCTAAGGTCTTGCTGGATAAAAAGTACAAGGAGGTGTTTTTTTTGTTTTTTGTTTTTTGAGTGTGTGTGTGTTAACTAAATTCCTACACAGCAGAACTGCATTTGTAAGTCACTTCCCTTGCCTCTCGGATGCCCTGTTACCATAACACTGGCTGGTACCATTGGCAACATCCACCTAAATAAAATATAGTCATACAATCCACTTAAGACAGTGACAGCATGCAACTGGCCCTCACCCACGAACAACTCAACTTCGCTTTGGGGCAAGGGCACTCGGACGGAATAAAACACGCTAGCCTCCGCGCACACCGATGGACCACCGCGAAGGAAAACACTCAAGTTGAATATTTGGCATCGCTGCGAGTCAAGCTGCTCCCACCGATGCACCAGAAAGGCCTTGGGCGGATGCAAACAGCCGCCGTGGGCCCCCACGGCTCGGGGCGAGGGGTGGCGAGGCCGTGGCGAGGCCGCAGGGCACAGGGGGCGGGAGGGGAGCGGACGGGGATGCCAGCGGAGGAGCCCAAGGGCCCGTCTCCGGGGCCAGGGTGTCCGCCGCCGAGAAGGGGGGCGGCCCGGGGGGCGCACGGAGAGGCAGCGAGGCGGGCGCCGCGCGCCGAGGAGGGGGCGCCGCGGAGGGCGCGGGGCCTCTCCGCTCCCGCCGCCAGGAGGATGCGAGAGCCACCGGGGGGAGCGGGCGGGGGCGCCGGCACAAAGTTTCCAGGAGACGAGGGTCGCGGGGGACCCGGGACCCCGGCCACCCGAGCTCGCCAGCGTCCCAGAGCCGCATCGCGGCGCCAAGTCCCGCCCGTCCGCCCGCCCACCCTCCCGGGCCCGCGGGCAGCGTACCGGTTCCGACGGGCTCGCGGCGGACGCTCCGTCCTCCTGCGCGGCTCTCGCCTTCTGCGGGCTGGCCGCCGCGCGCACCCCTCCTTCTCCCCTCCGCCCGCGCCCCGTCCGGCCGCGCGCATGCCCCCTGCGCCCCACCGCCCTCTCCTGGGGCGGGGCCTCGGGGCTGGGGGCGGAGCCTCGGCGGGGAGCGGGGCGCCCGCGGCGGGGGACGCCTGGAGCCGCGGGCGTTGCGCGTGCGCACTGTGCCCTCCATCGCCAAGCGGCTCCGCGGAGGCGAGTCTTCTGCTCCCCTGACACCCGCCTCCTCTCTCCTCCCAGCCCCCCCGCAGACTCTGCTTAGGGGTTCCCCTGTGGTCTCCCCATCCACCTCTCGCCCCCCACTTCAGCGTTTGCAAGCCGTGTTTGGGGCACAGGTGCAGGGTGATGTACTGGTACCTTCTGGATGAGAGGGAGTTAAAAGCAAAAAACAAAAACAAACAAACAAACAAAAAAACACAAAAAAACAATGATCAGAGGGTGAAGACTGCGGTTCGTGACTAATCCCGGACTCTCGCTCTACCCCCACCTTCAGTCCGCGCGGAGGGCCGGGGAGCTGGGGCGCAAGAGCGAAGGGAAAATCTCGTAGCAACTAACTGCTGGGTGACTGTTGCTTGGGCAGGTGTGGGCGGGTCCCAGTAACTGCGGGGGCTGTATTGTCCGAGGCACAAAAGGAGCTATGGATGCGGCGATGCTTCGCCCGCCCCCAGCTCGCCAACCCACCGCCAGGAATAGGGGTGCCATCCGAGTCTCCAAGCCCGACCCACACAGAGCCCGAGCCTCCGGGGAGGGGTGCAGGGTCCACGGAGCCCAGGCTGGACATACGGATTCGTTGAGGGATTATATGTTTGTTTGTTTTTTTTTTGTTTTGTTTTTTTTTTTTTTACTTGTAGGTTGGCTCATCTGTAACATGAGTAGATGCAAAACCGACTTTTTTTTTTTTTTTTTTTTTTTTTTTTTTTCCAGCACAACCCTGCCCTGGCAGGTGAGGGGCGTAGAGACGACTTCCTCGGGCTCCGTGAGTCAGACACCTGAGTCCTGACTCCACGCCCAGCTTTTGCTCCTCAGATCCAGCTCATCGCCGTTGCAAACCCTTTGGCATCAGAACTGCTTAAGTCAATCGAAGAGTCATAGGTTTGGGGGAGGAATTGACGAAGGAAGTAAAACCACGCGCGCGTACTGCCTTTACATCTTCCAGCGTCTTCAACCAAAAAACTCTGAGGCTTTCTCATGTTCTTCCCGATTCCCAGCGGGACTCAAAGTCTCCCCCTGGGTGCAGGGATATCTAAAAGTTTTGTCTACTTCCCAGACAAAAACAGGACATCAAAAGCATTTCCGTGTTCCTCTTTAGGGGAACTAAAAAGTTCCAGGATGGAGAGATTTATTTTGCCTTCATAGAGACTCACAGCTTTAAAGTTAGGCAAAACTAATCTTTCTGTGTGAGAGAAGGAAACTCTGATTCAGGATAAAACACTAGGAGTTCAAATCTTGCCTGGGAAAGGCATCTTCCCAGCACTAACCTATTCCACCATCACTTCATCTAAAGACTTATTTTTGACATGCCAATACCAAAATAACAAAATCTCTATAAAGACGCCATTGTATGCTTCTTCCCGTTCTTCCTTCCCCTTCCACCCCCGGTCTCTCCTTCAGTCAATTCAGTGACTCAGCAGCACAAATAGATGCAATCCCTCTCCACATTCAAGCTTGTTTGTTACCCAGGAGGCAGGTTTCCAGAATAGCTCTAGTCAGTGAGGAGGTGCCGGGCATGCTCATGGATTACAGGCACTAAGCCTAAACCCACCTAAACCCACCGAGAAGAATCATATCCTCATCAGTAAAGAGGGAGCGGGGAAGGGCTAACACAGACTGTGTTCAGTGCGAGGCATGTATAAAGATGTAGAGATTAAGGAAAGTAGGACAAGGTGCTAAATTCAGCATGATCCCTTAGTGACTACACATAGGCCTGTGGGTAGGGAGGTGCTGCATGCCCTCCCAGTGGAAGTGTGGGCTTCTATATGCCTCTACCAAAAAGGAAGAAAGGAAAAAGGCAACTTGAAGATACTCTTTTCTAAACCAGCACAGTCCAATAGAATTTTGTGATAGAAAAGTTCTTTCTGTGATAGAAATGTTATGTATTTGCACTGTCCAGTACAGAATCTCCTAGCCTCAATGCAGCTTCTGAGCACTTGAAATGTGGGCTGTGACTGTATTTTTAAATTTTAATTAAATTTTAAAAGCTTATCGATTTTAAGGGGAGAGAGATTTGTTGTTCTATTTCTCTATGCACTCCCTGGTTGATTTTTGTATGTGCCCTAATCTAACCTGTAAACTTAGCATACTGGAACGATGCTAGTTTAACCAACTGAGCCACCTGCCACGGCAATTTAAATTCACTTTAATACATTTAAATCTCAATAGCCACATGAGGCTAGTGGCCACCCTTCTGGATAGCCCATTACCAGACTAGAAATAGGTATCTTTATAGGTGTTAACGATCTTTGTAGAAACATCTTAGAGGTCATCTGCTACAAGAGTGTGACTGGTCTACGCCTCGGGAGGTGTGGGTGCTCCCGACTATATCTAAATAAGCAATGTTTTCGTGTGATGCAGCTTCTACCCAGAATGAGAGCTGATCTGATCAGACACAGTAAGTAGAGGGTGCAAACTACCTCTCTGCTTGGCTTCTGATGTCTCTGCCTTTCCAAAAATACTCTCCTTAATTGCTTAGGCTCCTTAGAGTCATCAGACCTTTATGGGTCCCTCAGAAAGAATAGCTGCATCTTCCATTTGTATCACTGCCTCTGGTTAACAAATTGGCAGCAGCTTTAGGGAACAGCTGTGATCAGGGCTCCTCGGGCTACAGAAGTTTACCATCAGGTCCTGTTGGTCACATGTGTCTCAAGCCGCTGCTTGCTAATGTCTGTAATTCCAGAATATGTGCCATCCATTGGTGGCTAAAATGCAATATGGCGTTCCTCCAGAGAAGTCTTTAAACTATTGTCCTTTGGCACATTTGAGAGGGACAGAGGACACCCGGTATTTGGGAGGAACCTATAAATGTGGAGAAGATAAAAGAACTAGGGGACAAGAAATCCCCAAACACGTCATCTACTACAGAAACTGGCTAAGGCTGTTTTATAAGATGTAATATAGCACCTTATATAGCTGTCATAAAGACTCAATTTTATTAATGTAAAATATTTTAAACTTCTATTTTTAGAGTATTTATAATTCTCATAAAATTTCTTTTCCATTAACAAGCAAGTGTCACATTACCAGAGAGAGGGGGTGTACAAATGCCATCACCCATAATTTTACTACTTTGATTTTTTTCGTTTTCTTTATGTAGTGACTATCGTAGTGTGTATACAGTTTTGTGACCTGACTGCAAGTTTCTTGGGCAAGGTATTGTGTAAGAGAATGTTACAATATGTCTAGGATAACTAGGTCATTTAGTATGTATCTGTCTCTGAAACTTTCTGCCCTTAATTCAACCCTGGGGCTGTGGCAATGATGCAGTGATGAGAATTCCAACGTAAATAACATCCTTGAAAACTGCACACCTGCCTGTTTTAACACTTGCTCTGTGTCTTTCAGATTTTAGTGTGCCCTCTGTGAGACTTTACCATGATGTGAATTGTGTGGTACAGGAAAACCAAGTGCTTGCTTCTACCTGGTTGGGATTAAAGGAAAATATCAAAGGTCCCATGGGAAGGGAAGGGAGGTGCCAGGTGGTTAATATACCTTATGCCGTTTAATCTTCATCAAACCTGGCCAGGAAGTATTATCAAGCACACTTCACACATGAAGGGCTGAGGAACTTGCTCACGGCTGTATTATTATTATGGAGCAGAACAAGCATTAGCACTCAGGTCTTTCCAGTGTCGTGCTGGTGAACAAGAAAGTATATGAACTCTTAATGTAAAAAGGAAAAGAGAGGGGTTTTAAAAAAACTTACAACTAGGATGTATTCGTGTATTCTTTACAAATTGTTTTTAAAGAAAAGGGAAATGAAGAAATGAAATGTTTCCCCCAAGAGTTAGTCACCTCTGATAGTAACAATACCAGCAATATTGAGACCAAACTTTTAAGGGTATCCTAGGGAATTAATGCCACTTTGCATAATCTCCTACACCAGAGGGGGAAAACCTGGAACTACTGAAAGGGAGTAAAGGCCCAAGAACCTGTATACTTCCCCTCTAGTTGGAAATTGCTACTCCTCAGTCTCTGATTATGCAAATGAAAGAGTGGAGCACTGACTGGTTTGGCTCAGTGGACAGAGCGTCGGCCTGGGACTGAAGGGCCCCAGGTTCGATTCCGAACAAGGGCATGTACCTTGGTTGCAGGCACATCCCAGTAGTGGGTGTGCAGGAGGCAGCTGATCGATGTTTCTCTCTCATCGATGTTTCTAACTCTCTATCCCTCTCTCTTCCTCTCTGTAAAAACTCAATAAAATATATTTAAAGAAACAAAGAGTGGAATGTGAATGCAGGTAGTAGTAGAGGTTCCCACATGGTTTAGAAGGCAACATCTAACCTACTGCATTGCTCATCTGCTCTCTGCTTTGCCAAAGAGCAGCAAATCTGTGCTACAGCAAGTTAAGACACCTCAGCTGATTCCCCTCCACCCCAAAATGTCTATTATTGCTGCAAACATACCACCAAGTATCTCCAGAGCCCTGGAACAATGTCTGGCTACATTCTGGATGCTCATCAGGGGTATCTCCTTTCACCAGAGGGAGCTCCCAGGCCCCTATATCCACCCCACCTTGCCCCATCTGCTGGAAATTCATGGCTTGCCTTTTTCCTTCTCCTAGTTTCCATGGAGACCCAACATTTTACTTTTTACGCCCCTAACTTTAAGCCGTGGTTATTTTTAACTCTCAAACTCCGAGCCAGGTCACAGCTTGGATCCGGTAGATGCAATGACATCTATAGCCGCTCCTCTCTGCAGCAGACGCCTTCTTCTCTGCAGTTGCTGGGGGCGGAAGGCACTCTGAGAGATGCTGCTCTCAAAAGGGTTTTGGTTTGCAGCATGAAGTTAAAACCATGCTGACTTAGATCTGACAGCTGTCCTGAACCTGAAACTATATATGCCCAAAACAAGGCAAAGATTTTCTTCTGTGTGTGGTGGGGGCGGGGCAGGGTCAGGTTGCCAGGTAAGGCTGACCTTGCTGTCACCTCCTACCTGTGGCTAGCGATTAGATAAATGTCCTTCGGTAAAAACATCAAAGTGCTCTCCTTCAGGCAAAAAACAAGGGCCCTGGCTCCTACCCCCAGTAGGGTGGCTTCTCCTGCTGCAGCTTGGCAGAGATTAAAAAGAGGCTCCTAACAGGATACTATGTGAAAAGCTCTTCCACCCCTCCAAAGCAGGCAGCAAATTCCCAAGGGAACACTGCTGCCTTCTCCTCCCCTGCCAAAATTCAAATCAGCCTCCCCATCCCCCATCTCTAAGGTCCCTGGTACTTGGGGAGCCAGTGTCTGTTCATGGCATTTCTTAACTTTTCACTTCCTTTAAATAACTTTTTTAAATCTGTTAAATTACCCTGAAAATTGCCCCATTTCATGTTAGACCTCCTACCATTGGAAACTGAAATATAAATATCAGACACTTATCCCAAATTAATCCATTTTCTTGTTAGGGATGTTGACTGGGAACATTAAAATCAAGCTCCAGGACCAATGGTGTGGCTCAGTGGTTGAGCATGGACCATCAACCAGGAGGTCACAGTTTGGTTCCCAGTCAGGGCCCAGGCCCAGGTTGTGAGCCGATCCCCAGTAGGGGGTGTGCAGGAGGCAGCCAACTGATGATTCTCATCATTACTGTTTCTATCTCCTTCTTTCTCAACCTTCTTCTCTGAAATCAATTTTTAAAAAAATAAATGTCTCCTAAAAAATATATCAAGCTCCATAGTACAAATTCTATTAATTTTTTTTTTATTTCTTAAAATAATATATATTTTGTTTTAAAGGAATCCTCTAAATGAAGGGTGCTAATAAGGGGATAATCCAAATCAGTTACTATTGTCTAATGGAAGAAAAGTGAAGGTTAGGCCATTGCAAGTAATTCCAGAAACAGGAGTATATTTGGCAGACAGCTCTCCATGGAGAAGAGATGCATTAGAAGTGTTGAGAGTTGGCACTTAACTTTCAGTTCACTACTGAATCAGGGTGGGAAGATGACAGCATTTCAGTATTTGCGCTTCAATTAGGAAAAAAAGTGTTGATTTCTTAAAACTATGAGGTTTTCTCCTTTTGACACTTCCTAAGATGCTACTTCTATTCAACATAACTCTGGACCAGGGTGGGTTGATCAGCAAGCCTCACCTGGAAGTTTTCTGCCACATATGACCCAAAGACTAAGCAAGCTGGGAAAACAAAAGTGTTACTTGGTTAAGAAGGAAAGAATAATTCAACCAAGATGCCATTCCCTGGGCTCCAAAGCAGAAAATAAGTGCATCAGACTTAATTACCCAGTCCTGAAAGACACAAAACAAGTCTGTGCAGGCAAAGATTAACGACAGGATTTTTTTCAAAACAAGGATGTATGGTGATATTCAAGTTTTTCTGAATCCTTCAGTTTGGGATTTTAAGCCATTTAAGGTTACTTTCTGCATTCTTATATCAACTTCCTTATTCCTACTCCTAACAGGGAAGGGGCCACGCACACAATGCATACCAAGCAAGTTAACTCAGCCTGACAAAGGCATTTTCATGTCAGATGCAAGCCATTCATCCTTTCCTTAAATACCTGGGTCTCTTGATTGGAATCCTGGTTGGTGAGCTCGAAGGGCAGTTCATGCTTTCATCCCAGCACATCTCATCTGATGGAAGCCCAAGCACCAGGTAAACACTCAACAGAAGAACTCCATTAGATTTAGAAGCAGGCTTTCCAGACTTCTCAGAAATTATTCATGTAGCACACGAACACCCAGCCCTGATGCAGGTTTCCTGGATAGGCTTAGGTCCAAAGTATCCCCTAAATGCTCTTCACTATTGTTCTCACTCCCAAATTAAATGCCTCTGTCAGTAATGACCATTACTACCGTATTCAGGCTGCTCTGGCCTTGCTTGTACTCTAAGATGCTACTCAATTTCACTTTGAAGAGCTGGTTATTAGGTCTGATTGAAGAGAAATCCCTTGTCTTAGCCCAGCTTCTGCTTCTACACAAGGCAAGGCAGAGTCCTATTGTCCCAGAGATGGTCCCCTTGGCCGATCAGGGAAGAGTTAACCATATCTGGTCTAAGCACATTGGACAGGAAAGAAAAGCTTCTAGATTCAGTACCTCTTGAATCAATCTTCAGAAATTTAAACAAGTAAAAAGCCAGGTACACACAAGTTGTGGAAAAGTTTTTCGTGTTAACAATAATACAATGTGTATTTAGAAGGTATCTACAAAGATCCTTAAAAATGGATGAACCATGTTCCAAAATATGACTGACTCTCTTGCCTGGAGGCCAGGGGAAAAGTGTTCTGGAGTTTACGCAAACAAGTTTTCCCCCCAAGCTTCTTGTAATTTGGGACTCTGTTCATACTGGACATTTTAGTTCTTTTTTTTTTTATTTTTTTTTAATACTGATTCTAATGAGAGGGAGAGAAATATCTATGAGTTGGCTCCTGCATGCCCCCCAACTGGGGAACGAGCCCACAACCTGGGTATGTGTCCTGACCAGGAATCAAACCTGCCATCCTTTTGTGTACAGGATGACTCTCCAACCGACTGAGCCACAGAGGCCAGGGCCATCTTAGTGCTTTTATTGCACTCGTACATATTTCTAAAGCTAGGATGACTTACCAACTGGAATTTTGTTGTTTTTGATGTCATTGGCTTTGTCCTTTCAGCTAACCACAAGCTGGTGATTTCATTACTAAAATCTGGACAGCTTGTTCTTATCTCTCAGCAAGGACTGGTTAATTACCTACTGAGTTCAGATTTTAAATGGGTTAAAGGATGAACACTAGAGTCCATAAAGGGATAAACCACAAATAGTTGGTCTCAAGACAGACAGTCTCTGCCTTTAAGCACAGGAAAGGATCATCACAGGGAAAGAAATTCTTTCTCCATTCCCAGCCCTGGCAGGAAAGATATGCCAAAATGTTAGGTTGCAATAAAAATCCCCAACAGTAAGGAGTCTTTATGCATGTTGTTGAGATTCAGAGTAAACTGTTCCTCTCTGAGATGATCTGGATTGAGACCTCTATTGAATGTGGTTGGAATATCCTCTGAAATGCCCTTGCTAGCTCTTGATTTTTATTAAAAGCAAGGTCCTTCCTTTGGTGATAGAACATGGAAGAAAATAATGTACTTAATCCAGCCACATCAAATATGTCAGCAAATGCTTTTCTATTATAAAAATTGAAGTAGAGACTGAGTGACTCCTTTCAAGAGCACTCATCGCCCAAACTATGGCTTGATCTTATTTTTCTATCATTATTTTCAACCATGCTGTTTTTCCTCATCAAATCTGCTGATTACCCAATCAGTTTTTCAGAGTTCAACGGATTCCAAGGTTTCTACCAGACTGTCCTACCATCCTCCACTCCTAACTACCACAGCTGCCCTCGTGTCCTAGACAACCAAATCTCTTGGCACCATTTTCCTTACTCCCACTGCTGCCTCGGTGTTACCCTCTACCCACTATGTCTGGAACAGTCCCCCACTTCCATCTGCGAAATTACCCCTTTCCTCCCGATCTTATTGCCCCAAGAGCTCACCTCACCCAGGAAGCCTTCCTCAACCAAGACTGAGGACTCTTCAGATTATTACAGATGTCACCTGACATTGATGTCCAGTGCATTCCGAATTTTTAGAGCCAGAATTGCCGTTCAGGGATAAGACACAATCCCTTCATAAGCAACGGAGAGCAAAGTGGTAGTAGAATACATTTTTCTAAGAGAGACAAGTATGCAAAGAAAAGAGACCATTTCCATAAGCCACCCTTTTTCAAGATGGAAGTTTTTAATTATTCTAAATCCTTCAGATCCTCAGAGTTTCCTTGTCATTTGTAACCCCCTAGATGAAGTCTATTAGCAAGCTACATGCATATTTACATCAGTCAAAAAGTCTGAGCAGACACTTCCAACAAAGTATATAATATTTTAATTAGATATTTCAAATGTTGAAAGAACCAGTGACGAGGTAATTTGTGCAGATTCTGAAGTTATTTCTATATATACAACCTTCCTTCTATTAGAAATGGGATAACCATGACGTTGAATTTGGATTCTTATTCTGCAGAAAGTTTTGAGGACCAAGTTTCAGATGTGGTTGAGTTACTCACCCTCATATCTACTGAGTTCCATATATAACTCTGCTTTACTTTTGTTTTAAAAGTAGCTTTTATTGCAGGCTAGCCATTCCCCATTAAGAAATTAAGGTTCAAGTTTCAATCCAAGCAAAGTGGAGGACAGTTGCATCATCTCCATCCTCAGGGGCCTGGTGTCCTGGGAAACCCAGGATACGAACAGGGTGAGTCCCGGACACATGTCAGGAGAGACAGTGCAGGGTGTTGAGGCAGGCATCCAGCCCCCTAAGTGTGCTTTAGCTACCAGAACATTGACACCACAAATTGAGCAGCAAAACATTTTAATCTATTAATTCTAAAAATAATTGAGACATTTTATATCTGATGCCACCTCCTCAAAAGTCTACTGCAGGTTAGACAGACTGCAAAGTACAAAGCCAGACATTCAAATTAAAGATGCAGTTTGGGACAAGACCATGATGAGATTTTCCTCCTTTTTGCTCAAACTTAAGTTGTCAACTTAAAGAATCCTCAGAAGGAAGGAGAAAGCTTTCTCATGCTCTTACTGTAAATCTGTCTGTATTGTTTGAAGGCAAAACAGATAATGAGAAAACCAACCACTGAAATAGAAGAGTCTGAGCTGGACCCATGGGACTGAAGACTGGTTTAGTTCTATTTCTACCAACAACATGATGTGAGGTACTATGGTTCTTGTTTTAGTTACAAGAGGTGCTAGGAATGAATGCCCACTCACGTTTAATAATAGCACATCTAGCATTTAACTCTGCAGCACAATGCCAACAGCAAGAGTGTTTTAAAGCAGGGTAGAGAATAAAGTAGACATTCTCACAGCTTAAGGTTTCTTTTGTCCTTTCTTTCCCCTTGTTTTACACTGAGAATTCAGCTCAAGAACATATATACTGTCCTTTGGTCCAACACATTCCAAACCTGTGATTTCAGATCCCAAGCTCCGAGGGCCTCAGGCTTTAGTGATGTAGCCTTCTCGAATAAGGAAATCATATATCTTCCTGGTTTTGTTCACGTCTATCTTGATGAGTGCTCTTGCCTGTGCCAGTCTCAAGCCTCCTTGCTTGTTACACTCGTTCAATAGAGCAGATTTGTATTCTAAATAGGCTCCAGGGACCAACCTCACCATCTGACAGAGCTGTAAGACACGGCAAATTTAATAAACATTAACATCTACCATTCTCATAAGTTAATCCAGCAGGTATAGCCAAAACAAAATTTAAGAAGTGACATCAACCTCCAACTATTTATAGGAGCTGTTGGGTGGCTGGACGACATTCCTTTTAGTCTCTTCCTTGGAGGGAATACTCACTAAAGAGAGACACACTCAGGAAGAGAAAGCCACGAAGTGACGCTGGGAGAGCCTTTAGCAGGTGCTGGTGGGGTAGAGGCCCAGCACATTCCAACACAGCCAGTCAGGGGAGAGCCACAGGGCTCAGTGAGGGTGGCGGTGCAGATAGTTGGGTTCCCAAGTGTGAATCACATCATTTTTAGTATCGGCATAAAGTAGTGGTCCCTGCTTTTGTGATTACTTTTCCTACTTTGGGAGAGAGAGGAGGTAGAGATCTTTTTAAAAGAGGACATTTTTTATTATGGCTGCTAACGCTTTTAGAAAGCTGGCTCGTTCCAGTTTACTTGCCATTATCCAGCAATGAGCCATCTAAGGTCACTGTGTTGTGGTTAAGGATAAAAAATGCTTAAAAAAAAGAACTCCAGGCCATTTAATACTTGGATCCAAATGGCCTGTGACCTTTTTTTTTTTTAGCAATACTTGAATATAAAATATTCCTAAACTAACCTTTACTATTCCTAGTGGACATAACAGAAGACTAATACTAGCCCCTCTCCTAGGCAGCTCTTTACTATCTGACCTGACTTAATGGTACCAAGTGGCAGACAGGCACTGATCTGGGAACTGTAAAAGGAGCATCTGAGGAACAAAAGAGGAATCCCTTTTTTGGAAAGGACTTTAGAGCCGAAAACACTTTTGAGGCTGGATGTAAATTTTAGAAACAGCCAAAAGTAACATGAGGACAAGTCTGATGATTATAATGGGAAGGAAAAGTGAATCATGCCATTTTAAAATCAAAATTAATGTGTGATTATATATGATGAAAATTTCCTTTCTTTATGCTTATAAACATGCTATGGAGACAATTCCAAAAATCTTTCAAGTGATTCTGTTGGAAAAAGTGTAGAACAGCTCAAAGTGACCATTGTAATAGGAAGTAACCATTTTCAGGTATATGTTATTTTAAGTTTATAAAAATTAATTCCATTTACTTAAAGCACTCAGTACAGTATCTGGTACATGGTTAGTGCTCAGTAAACGACAGCTGCTATTATTAAGATTTATACATCATATGCTCTTCTCCCGGAAGGTAAATGAGGGCAAGGTGATAGGGAAAGGAGTCCTTTGAAACCTGCTGGTTAGCTCTGCAGCGCACAGCCTTCGGGGACGGACTAGAACTGTGCATGTCGTTAGCTAAGCAGAGCAACCCGGGTTTGACCCTGTAACGGCAATTCAATGATTTCTCAGCCTCTTTCCTCTATCGCCCCTTTTCTGTTACCTCCTTTTCTTTTTCGTTCAGCTTCTCCGTGCCAGGGAGGCCCGTGAGGTTCAAGGGTGGTGCACTTCGTCTACCTACAGACACAAAGAGAAAAGGGCACATATGTCATAGAAGTGACAAGTCCTCAGGTGGAAAATATAGCAAAGTTCACTGCAGCCCGGCCAGTTAGGCAATTACGGCCGGCTGGAGAAAATCTCCACCAGTCCCCTCAGGCGCCAGTTTAATTAGCAACATGGGCTCCACAATGTTTACTTGAAAATAGCAACGCTAATTTGTGTGCCCTTTGCTTTAGCCTGGCCGGGGTTCCTCAGTGGTTGAGCGTCAATCTATGAACCAGGAGGTCACGGTTCGACTCCCAGTCAGGACACATTTCTGGATTGCGGGCCCAATCCCCAGTAGGAGGTGTGCAGGAGGCAGCCTATTAACGATTCTCTCTCATCACTGATGTTTCCATATCTCTTTCCCTCTCCCTTCCTCTCTGAAATCAATAAAATTATATTTTCTTCTGAACCCAATAGGAGATTCTAAAATCTAAAGCCCCCCCAAACAAACAAACAAACAAACAAACAAACAAAAAACGGGGGCATCTGTAATACTTTTAATAAAGATAAATTTAAAATAAAATTAAATTAAAAAATAAAATCTAAATCCCAGAGCTCACCTAGTTAAGAAAGGTCATGCACTACCTGCCTTGACAGCTGATGAATGGAAATAACAACTCTGCAGGAGACATTTCCTAATCCTTGCCACTCTGCCAGCAGTACAAGGCAAACATGGTAATTAACCAAGTACCATTTGCCTTCAGATCAAAGGCAGACTGTTAGGCCAGCAAAAGGCCCTTCTTATTTATTATGTGAGGGAATATCTGTTCCTTCTAAAGCAGCCCTGTTTACCGGAAAGATCTGCTGAGAGGAACAATGAGCTATTATATGGCAAAGGAGAGGCTGAGGTGAACTCACACACCTGAGAAAGAAACCTAAGAATGAAGACACTGCCCGGGATGGGAGGCTTGATGTGCAGAATTTCTTGGTTTGGGTTGGAAAGTTTGAGATGAGTGTTCAGGTGGGGATGGTAGACTGAGGTAAGCAGAAGAAAGTGTAGATAGGATAATGTAAGTGTTGTGGGTGTTGTCATTTGGTGTGGAGAGAACCGGGAAGGACTGTTGATAAGACTGCTGTGCTAGAAAACATGCTTCTCTGTAAAATGAACAGAGGGGACCCGGGCTCCTCCACAAAGTGCAGGGGGCAAAGGGGCCAATACCAGCCTAGGAAGTCAGAAATGACCAGCGAGTGCAGATGGTTCAGAAACACAAACACCGATGTTGCACGGTCATGTTACTTCATCCTTATTTATTTATTTATTTATTTATTTATTTGAGAGAAGGGAGGGGGGAGAGAGGGGAACTTTTTAAGTCTCCAACTTAAAAAGAAAGCCTTGCATTTCTGGCAAGTAGCATGCCTCTTTGCTCATATAGGACACAACACCTTTACTTTCTCCCCTTTGAGAAAGTAAATCTCAAAATCTGTGATAGATACAACCACAGTAAACTAACTGCCCGTAGACATTGGTAAAATAAAGAAACCACCTCTTTGGAGCTATTCTTCCCCATCTCTGTACTCTAATCCTGAGGCTAATCCCTGCCAAGCCTTGAAGATTCTGAAAACTTGCTTGTGTTTATAACTTGGGACAACACATAATTACCATTACTCTGCATAAGCACCCTGATTCCACAAAAGGGGGAAGGGTCTGTTGGGTCAAACAATCTCTAGAATGAAAACTTAACAATCAAGATTTGCTCTCGCTTGAAAAGTAATTACCTGAATTCGACGCCATTGAAACAGAAGGACTCAAGCCGGAATCACTACGATGAAGAAAAGGAATTTAAATTTATGTCACGCCAGAGAAGGCAGTTTCCAAAAGCACACGTGGGACGGGCCCGTTACTCCGAAGAGATGTAATGAGATAGACTGCACGTGTTTTACAGGTTATCCCACTGGCTAACCAGGAAGAGCCATCTGTTCTGGGAGCGGAAATCACTTGGATTTGTTAAGAGCCGAGCCCAGAACATCACGGGGACCATTCATGAGAAAAGACAGGAACATGCTTCTCTAATGGAAAGTATACCAGTAGATACGGAGGGAGTGAGGAATTACTTATTTTAAAAAATAAGATTAAAGTAGCAAAGGATTGCAGGAGGCAGTTATGTTTCTCAAAACTGTCATACTGCCTTGTTTTTGAGACAGACTCCTAAAATTTTCAGAATTCTTCCAGCTACCTGATTATTACTACTACTCTGCCATGGGTAGGGTGCCCATGGAGATGCCTGGAGATACACGTGAAGGCCAAAAGGATGCTCCTCCACCCCGGACTAAGCGCTCACATGTCGGCCTGCCGGCGGAGCCACTGCTGGCAGGCGCTGCTGTCCTGGATGTACTGCAGGACCTCGGAGAGCATGGTGCGCTTGAGGCGCTCCTCCTCTCTCGTCTTCTTGAGGTGATCGTAGGTCCTGGCGCCTGAGGGTGTAAAAACCCACAACTGCAATAATGATGCAGAACTGAGAAGGGCTTCCTAGCTGACCAGCAAACAGCTTCTCTCTTTTTTTGTTTTTGCAAAACTGCTTCCACAATTAATTTTCCAAAAGCAAAGTAGATTTCTCCTACCGGTAGTTTAAAATCCCTTTTTAAGTTAAGAAATTAAAATATCTTTATTCCTTTTTTTGACCTTTAAGAAATGTTGAGGGGAAAGAAAAAACCCAAAACAGAAAAGTACAAAGAAAACAAGATGATTCATCTTTCCACCCCCAAAAGTAATCAACATTCAATATTGTTATGTTTGCTTCCTGTTCCATTTTTCTATCTATGTATTTTTCAGTGGCACAAGTGCTGTAAGCAAACATTCTCCCTTAAAAAGCAATTAGAATTACAAATAAAAACAAGCCTTCACCCACCAGTACTGTTCCTTTCCCTGTCCCAGAGGCAGCCAGTATCAGGTAACCAGGCCCTGGTATCAGAGATTTTACATGCATGTGGCTAAACAAAAGTCATGTGATGTTTCATACATGTTAACAAAGGTAAACAGATGCCAAAATGCCACACCCCTGGATTTTGAACTGAGTTCCAAGGAGCCCCCTCGGCCCATGAACATCCATCAGGGCTTACAGGAAGAGCAAGGGCACCACCACATACTGGTGGTTGTGGGCTCTGCACCTGACCTGAACCACTATACTTCAGCCAAAGCAGTTCCACTTTTACCTTACTTATAGATTAGGGCTCCATATACAATTCTATTTTGAAAACGATTTCCATTGTTAAAAACGAAGAACCATTATACTAAGCTAAACTTAAACCCATAGGGCTACTTCCTGTGGGTACTGGGTGATTGCTTTCAACCACCAAGAAGGAGGGAATGCTAAAGATCATTCCAACAATAACAATGAAACAGCAGGAACTGCCATTTGTGGAGGATTTACTGCGTGCCTGCTACTGTACTATGTTCTCATGCATTAACTCTAATTTATCTTCAAACTAATTCTAAGAGACTTGGAAAATTAAAACTGGAATAGAATTACAGATCTGGGAAACAGGAGAGCCAGAATCCAAACCCACGCTGTCGAAGTCCAGACCTCAAGCTCTTAACTCCCATGACACACTGCCTTCTCTTTTGACCTGGCCGTACTACACATAGCTCTTTAATCGCTTTAAACCTTAGCTTCTTCATTAAATGGAAATAACAATATCTCACTCATGAGTTTGTTATGAGAATTAAATGACAGGATCCAGGTGAAATGGTAGCATAGGGACTGGTGCATGGTAAACTGTTTCTATGAGATGTTAGCTACTATTAATATAATTAATATCACCACCTCAGTCGAAGCACCTTAAGCTAGGTGAAGTTTGGTTAATAAGAATGATTAGACTATGCATCACTAAATGTTAACTGGCTGAAGCTAAAAATTAAAATACAAATCCTTTTTTTAAGATGCTGTAGAATCCTAAATCTGAGCAGTGCCTCTCTTTTGTAACTTCTATTTTACCTCAGATAATCCATATAGTGGTATTTATAAGGATTAAACTGATGAAACTTTACTGAAAGGTTTAAAAACTCAGTCTGAAAAAGGAAAGTTTATTTAAAAAACAACACACCACATCATCTCAAACAGAAATTTCCTCTGTGTTCGGAAGACATCTGTCCTCTGACAGAGCATGTAGTACTTACTACAAAAATTGGTGATGCCTGCTGTCCTGTATTCCTGGAGCCGCTTGATTTCCCTTCGGAGTTCAAATTCCACTGCTCATCCCAAAAAGAACGAAGGAGAAAAATGGGGGGGGAGGGGGGAATGAATATTAATGGGCACTTTTGCTGTTGACCATTTTAAGTAATTCTGCCTTATATAAAGACTGGGCCATTCCATTTGGGGAATCCTATTTGTTGGTAATATCTCATTAGAAATTTTACCCAAGAGCTGAGAAAAACCCCTCCAGCTGTCTTCCAGCTGCTGTCTCAACTGGAGACAGAAGCAGCTGCAACAGTCCCTTAGAAAACTTACAGTGAACTGGCTGAATTCATTTAGTTAGAGAATAACAAACTTTTAAACAACCAAGTTTCCGTGCTCTACTTATTCTGTGTTAAAAGTTCTACCACATAACCAAATTCTTTTATGAAACCTGTCTCTGGTATTATTTGATGTGGCCCTTTTGCAAGGGAAGGACAAAAGCTCTGTGCTCAAGTCCCAGATAATTTATTTCTTCACAGACACAAAGGAGCATTGTGTTTCCCATAAACCAAAGATTTCTACTTCCTCTGAGCACACAGACCAGGCCGCGTTGCTTGGGTCATTTGGGTGCTTGGTAACAGAGGATGAAGGGAATGCCTGGACAATCCGTGGGCGTAGTTCCTTGAAGTGATACATAACCCAGGGATGGCACAAACTGGGACAGGAAGTAAAGCATCAGTCACCTCCTATAAACCACACGAAGAATAAAGCCAGACAGGGTGTTGGTGAGGACAATCAATCTGGTCCAGACAAATGCCTATCATGCCATGTAAGAAATAACTGCATGATGAGAACGGGGTGAGAGCCTTGCTAAAGTACCTCCCCAGAACTGAACTTATGTCAAACACAAAAATCTCATGATGAAGGGTACAGACTAAACCACCCCACCTCTTTCAAGTCTAGGCTTCCCTCCCTTAACAGCTTTAATTTTTTTTATAGCAAAAAGTCAAAGGATAACTAAATAGAGCTCTCTCGGAGAAACAGGCGAGAGAATGATGGAAGTACTAGCTACATGAGTTATCTAACACAGTCCCCACTTAAAAAACTAGTTTTAAGCCCTGGCTGGTGTGGCTCAGTTGGTTGGAGCATCATCCTGTGCACTGAAGCATCTCTGGTTTGATTCCCAGTCAGGGTACATACCCAGGTTTCGTGTTCCATCTGTATGTGTGGCACATGCAGGAGGCAATCAATTGATGTTTCTCTCTCACATCAATGTTTCTCTCTCTCTCTCCCATCCCCAACACACCCCTCACCCCCTTCCTCTCTTATAATAAATTTTAAAAAATACCCTTGGGTGAGAATAAAAACAAAAACTAGTTTTAAAACTAAAATATTTATAGACAAATAATATAATGTCTGGGATTCACTTCAAAATAATCCAGTTGAGGGTGGGAAGTAAGTGGTAGAGATGACACTGGATTGGCCATGTGTTGACAGCTGTTAAAGCTAGGTGATGGATATATGGGGGTTGATTATACTATTATCTCTGTTTTTGCATGTAGTTTTGAAAACTGTCATAACAAAAAGTAGGGGGAAAATACTAAACTACTTTTTATATGGAGAAAAAAACACCACTAGGTTTTTTACTTCTTATCCAACTCTGAAAGGCCCAAATTAATTTCATGGTAATAAAGGCAGACAAAGACAAAAATATCCATGTATTTATTTACGGAAATTCACATAAAACACATCATTATCTCCCCTATTTTTATAATCACACACACACACACACACCCTCAAGGCTCAAAATCACCTACGTGCATGGCTTTCAATGAACTTGTCATGCTCCACTGGCCCCACAATCCTTGCAAATCGCCTCATTGTTTCATAAAGGTCTTGGACCTCCTTGGGGTACCGCCGTTCCATTACTACAGAGAAAGTAAAAAACAACCACATCACAAAGAATATAAGGATCCCTAAGTTTTCTGCATTTCCTTCACAAGAAGTGAAATGGAAGGATATTATTTATAACCTCAGATGACTCATTTACCCATGACAGGAAGCAAACAGGAAAGCTAAGAATGCAAAACACTAATCAAAACAGCATCACGATTATCACACAGGGATGTTGCTATCACAGGAGAGCATCTGCACCACTGAGCACCCTGATGACCTTCGCACCTCACTCTCTCTTATCTGTCCAAGGGCAGGAATTGTTGACAGCAATGGGGAAAGACAATTAAAGGCAGATCATACATTCTTGGGAACAATGTTGGGCAAATTTGCTCGTAACTTCTGCAGGAAAACCAGGGATGTGCAGACACAATAATCCATCTGGAAGAGATTAGCTTGGAAAAGGTGTATGACCTTTTATATGCCTCACCAAAAATCTCCCTCCTACATACACTTACTCAGGTGAGGCATATGGTATTTCTTCACTAAATTAAGTACCACAACTTAAGTCCTATTTTGATAACTATCATGCAAGTAAATGGTCACATATACAGGATACCTAGGGTCAGCAACTTTGAGGATCACTACTGACCAAAGGACTAATAATAAGAGACATAGGCAAAGAAGATGGGAAGTAACACCCATAAACAATACAGTAAGTAGTAGGGTGGCGCAGCCAGAAACCCTCCAAGTGCTACTTGGTCATTTCAATCAGATAATAATAACTAGGCTAATTCTGCCCACCTCTGACAGTTATTTAAATTAAGTCCTCTTGTCAGAAGACTATTTCTCCTTGCAGGAGACATCCTTACCCACAAATTCTAAGAGCTAATTACTTGGGCAGCCACCAATCGATAGTTTTCACTATTAACACCATCTTCTTTCCCCGTCTCTCACTACAGGGATAATATAGAAGAATTTGTAGTATAATTTTAAAATTTGATGGGAAAAAAACCCTCTGCCTACCATAAGCTGAAGGTCACGTGTACATTCAGTATAATGACCACTGAAAACCTCTGAAACCACATTGCACATGTCACAGTTAAAAGCGTAAGAAGGCTAAACTGACCTCTGTCCACCAGCTGAGATTAGATATACACAAGAGTCACGGTCTACTATAAATAAAGGTTAATAACCCACTGACCCTATTATGAAAAGCCTGTGGTTACCAGAATGGACCAATTATTGTCTTCAGGAAAGGCAATGGAAATCTGCTCCTGAGTTATTTGTGCAAACCTACAGCTCTCATTGAGGATGAGGTTAAACAGGCAATCTCGTACACTGCCAGAAGGAATACAAATTGATATAACAGTTTTTGTAGAGCAGCCTGGCAGCAAGCGTCAAAAGTTTTTCTTCATCATATTCTTTGACCTATTAATTTCACTTCTGGGACTCTACCAAAAAAAGATACATAAGTCTAAACATAGAGAAAGTTTTATTCATATACAAGTTCATCACAGCATTATTTTAATGATTAAACAAATGAAAATATGCTAACTAATAATAAAAGGCAGGTTAAGCATAGTATTATAAATGTATATATACAACACATTACGTAATTGTTAAAACGACATCTTCCAAACACCACAATCACTTGAAAAGTGTGTAATGGAAAGTGAAAAAATAAAGGACATAAAATGTAACATATTTATGTTCATGACTATATTAAAAGACAACAACTATGTCTGGCTGACCTTAGCACAGAGTATCAAAACCTGTAAGAGACTATCAACTAAGATAATTATTAGGTACTTAAAAATATACAGATTATTGTGACATACAACTATTATAAACTTTTCATTTAAATATTGTAATTACTCTGAGATCATCATTCTAATTTGCTGAACAAACTCTTCAGTGTAGAAGAAAAGGGACAGGAACTCTTTCTGCCCAGCCTAGGAATCTCCAATATTTAAAAGAGTAAGGTCAAAGTTGGCATTAAAAAAAACAACAACAAACAAACAAACAACAACACACTTAGGTTTATTATCACCATCACACAATGCAAAAAGCCATGGTTATTTGTTTGTCTACTATGATACAAAATAGAAAAATTACTTTCTGTTGATTTAAAAAACAAAACATTTTTACAACCTGGTGTTCAAGGTTATGTTTAACATATAGTTCCAGAAAATGATTCATGCATACTCATGTTGCTATACTCATGTTGCTATACAGTAATTACTATACTGATTGTTAAAAGATTATCGTGCAAATGTTGACTATATATTAATGGCTCTTAACTCTTATTATTCAGCAGAATCGTTTTGAAGACTTTTATCTTTAATTACTGGAGGTCCAATGCACGAAATTCGTGCAAGGGGCTCGGCCCTCTCAGCCACAGCTTCGGCTGGAAAGTCGTTCAGCTGTCGGGTGTAATTAGCATATTACATTTTTATTATTATAGATTGCCTTGAAGACTTTTTAAAAATACAGATGCTCTATCTCCGTCTCCAGAGATTTTAACTTAGTCTGTGGTAATACTGTGGTATCAGAATTCTTTAAAGCTTCCTAAATGATGATATTATACAACTTGAATTATGAACTACTACCATAAATGATTTAAAACTACTCAGTTAAGGTTGGAAGAAATTTTAAAATAAAGAAAACAGTTAATACTTACACTGAAACTTCCTAAGGTTGATTAACCCATGATCTCTTATAATTCTAGAATGAAAACCACAATGTTTATTATAGTCAGTTTTACATTTGATAATGTTTTCCACATGCAGCTTTTACCAGACATCCTAACTATTCTGAGGCGAAATATCGGGGTCTAAAGAAGTCAGTCCCCACATAGTTCTGCGAATCAGTTAGTCACTAACACAACTGTAGGCTCTCAAGCATCATACATTTTCCCCTCTCCTTGGGCTGAGCAGACTCTCAATAACTATTTGCTGGATGAATGAATGAACCAATTAGCATTTACAAATACTGAAAAATACATGTCTCTAACTTAAGATGAAACAGAAGGGAAGGTGTATTCATGTCATAAAAAATTAACTTATTCAGCTTAGGGAATTTAAGGGAAATTTAGGGGAACCCTGTTAACCTTGAAAGGACAGCATGAGCGCACATTCAATATTTACAACTGTACACTGACATAATGCTTTGAAACTATTTGAAATAAATATTATGCATGTTTAATGGAAGGGCATCATAAAACATAATATCTAATAGCAGCCTCAACAATTGAGTTCTATAATACTGTCTAGCTCAAACTGGGTGTTTAAAGCAAAACAGAATTTAAGTAAACCATACAGAATGATGTGCCTGGAACCTTTGATTTATACCAGAGGTATTCATGATTAGCTAGGAAGCTTCTCACGAGAGCAGCAGGTTAGCTTCTTAGCACTTCTCAGAAGCTAACTCAGACACCGAGAGAGTGAGCTTTACTTTGTATCACATCTTGGTCCCTGAACTGTGTCTCCCAATTTAATTAGTATAGCAGTTCCCAAGTTCCAGCCCTTTTTATTGTTGTGATGCCACTAAGTCTCTAGGTAGTAATAGCACGTGTCGTGTCAGTAACATGCCGCCTCCTCCTCTCTCCCTCTCTCTCTCCCTCTCTCTCTCTCTCTCTCTCTCTCTCTCTCTCTCTCTCTCTCTCTCCCTCCCTCCCTCCCTCCCTCCCTCCCTCCCTCCCACCTCTACCTCTACCTCTACCTCTACCTCTACCTCTACCTCTACCTCTATCTCTACCTCTACCATATATACCCTTCTCTGAACTGTAAAAAGACTCTGTAAAACAACAAGGGTCTGTGATCTATAATTTCTCAATCTGAATGTATGTTTTTTGTTCTATTGCAAAGAGAAGAAATAACCAAGAGTGCCTGAAACTTATTCAGAATTTCCTTTGAAATTCTTTTAGATAAAAGATTCTCATAAAAAAATCCATTAGAATGAGAACATTACAAAAAAGCATAACAACTTAATAAAATCTTGAATTTATTTTGTTCCTTTTTTCCTTAAAACAATGCACCCACATTCTTCATTGGTTATCAATACTTCAAGAAAGGTTAAGGAGGAAGTAAAACACACACACACACACACACACACACACACACACACAAAACAACAAAAACCCCCAACAGGTATTATCCTCATTTGATAGTTGAAAAAATTGAGACCCAAGGTCTTCCTCAAGGTAACAAGATAAGCTACAACAGGAACGTACTTATATACTATATGTGTATGTGGTCAATAGTCGAAAGCTGAAAGAAGGGTCTTAGTTTTCTATACTTACTTTTTCCGCCTTTGTCTCTCCTTTAACCTAGAATGGTAGATATCTACTACAGCCATCTTCAGAGCTTTAAATAAACAAACAAACAAATACATATAAATAAAGCCAAGTCAAAAATAAAAATCTTTAAACCTCATATTGCTAACTATTCCATAGTCACTCAGTGGTCTAGGAGACCAATCATTAACTACAGGAAGAAAAAAAAAATAAGAGAAATGAATTAAGTTAGCACTATGCTACATTAAACCATTCCTCTAATCTACAATATATGAATTCTGAAGAAATGCTAAGACTTAATAACTTCAGTAGATACTGGAACTATTCTAATAACCTATTACCTCCTTAAGCATTGTATAAATTGAGAGTTTTGTGGTTTTGTTTTAATTCCTGAAGGTATTTATGAAGAAAGAGGCCTAGTGCACAAAATATGATCTGATGTGTCCAATGAAAAAACTAAAACACATTATTCTAATGTTAGGTAACATAATTTCTAATAACAAACCAGCCTTCAGCCTTCACAATAAGGAATTTGGTTATGTATGACAATTACTTCTTCCAGGCTAGAAAGCTTCTATCCAAAATACAGCCTCTGTAATACTAAAAAATAAAAACAGCAATCCCATCTCGTCCAAAGAATATGAGATACAAGTTCCAGTTTAGCTCAGGGGGGCAATGAGTCAGCACAGATTTGTATGTTCTGCAAGAGTAACTCTTAAACCTTGTTTTGCAATGGATGTTAGATGTGCTCTAGCTGAACCTCTTCTCCCTATTCCACATCCAGCTACCTTTCCTAGTACTAGTCCCTGGGGGCACCTCCATGGAATTGTTTGAAACCCACGCTTCTGCTGGAAGTAGTTTTAGGGTAGGGGGAAAATGGAGCCAATTAATGAAGAGAGCAGAACTCAATGGCTTGTTAGAATCATCATTTCTTTCACTACATGAAAACAAACAAAATTAAGCAATGCACAATCCTGGTGCACTATCAACATGGTAGCCCTAGCGAGATAATAGAAATAAATTCTGGATACTCCATCCTGACTCATTACTGCCTATTTGCCCTAAGGATAGTCTCAGATTAGAAAGAATACCAAAATCTAACATGCTGGGCTGTGAACAGATGCATTATATTCGTCTGTAACTTCAATCACTGGGAAATGACCAGAAATACTTTATCTAGGCCATTCTCCTTTGGATCTGAGATAAAAATAACAAGTTCTAGCTGGATGATCTGAAGAAGTGAGAGAATGCAATATTTTTTAAAGTTTAAGTATAAAAAAAAAGTGCTAACTACCACGAAAATTGTTTTTTTCTAACAAGTTCAAAAATTTAAACATGATTGTTTCATTTTTTTTCTCATAACTGCCAACAAACTAAACATAATTCAATGATAACAAGTCCATGATTTAAGGCAATGGTTTTCAAACCTTTTTTAGATAGAACTATTTCTTCAATGAACTCTTCCCTGATTTATAGGGTGGTTCTATATAAGCCCAGGTACCATAGCATGGCCCTTGCCCGCCACCATTTCTAGCAGTTGCTGTGGAACGATAGGCTCTAGAATGCCGTGCTGGTGGAGATGCACTTCACGTGCCTGTGTGGGGAAAAGGAGGATGAGAAAAGGGAGGGGAGGGTGTGTCTATGACATGCAGTGTAACCTTATACAAGTTTTAGAGTGGATTCTATTTCTTACGACAAATAGACTTAGGAAGTCAAATGTTCAACCAGAAAGAGGAGCAAATATAACAGCTAAGGAAATAGTTAAAATACACTATCATATTCCAGGCTCTTTATGTGCCTCATCTCATTTATCCACCCAATGATAAGATGAGTTCAACAGGAAAGAAATTACTTCACGATGTAGTGGAAATCACTGCTAATTTTGACAAAATATATTTTTAAAAAAATTTTCTAAGATACTAACTTACCATGCTATTTCCTGAGATTTGTGTGGGGATGACTTAATTAAAACAGAACAACTGAAGAGACTGTTACCCCCCCCTCAAAAAGAAAATTCTGTAAATAAATACTGCTAATAATTAGCTCTATAGCTTCATCATTCCAATAGTTTAAACAACTAGCTTTGGATAACAGAGAGAAGGAAAGAAAACATAGAGAAGATTCGTCTTTGAAGCTCTCTCTTTCCTGATAAAGCACACTCAGGTTGCAGCAACTGATTATAAGTTCTTCGCTGCATGAATAACCTCGAGAGGGCTACAGCACAGCAGGCAGAATAAAATGACAAGGCAAACACTGCAAGAATTCGAAATCATCAGTTCACATTCTACTTATAGTGACTAGAGGTCCCAGTAAAGTGGGAACAAAGAACTTCGGCCTGGGGACTGAAGGGTCCTGGGTTCAATTCCAGTCAAGGGCTCCATCCCCAAAGCGTGCAAGAGTCAGCCAATCAATGATTCTCTCTTACCACTGATATTTATATCTCTCCTTCTCCCTTCCTCTCTGAAATCAATAAAAATATAAAAACAAAAACAAGCCAAAACCACCCATAACCTATGCACTGATGCAAGGCCTCTGAAATCTCAGCCTTGTGGGAAGAACAGTCTCCCTGTGACTATACTGGGTACTGATGATAAAGTCTCCAAATGCCTGGCCTTAAAATATTTCAAGTAGTGGGCAGAAGTCAGAGGCAGCTCCTTCCCACTGCAGTGTATTTCTAACATCGTTCAAAATAGCTAGCAACATGTTTCTGTTTTCCTGACAGAAGGCACTACTGTTTATTTGGCAAGAAAATCAAGGCAGAAGCCTTAACTGCAGGAAAACCGATCAAGATCCCTATTACAACCACACAAGTCCAAACTGATGACTCGGGTATTCCCAAGAAGCAAAGCTTTTTAAAAGTCATTCCAACCCCTCTTCTCCTCCCCTTCCCCACCACACACTCCAAGCTTTTGGGCCGAGAGGTACACAATTAGCTATGTGAAGGAAATAAGACTATCCAACCTAAAGGTTAACGTCAGCAATTAGGAGGCCTGAGGCAAGTTAACTCCTTTGTACATTACCCTGAATGTAAAATGGGAACATATTTATTCTTATTTATTAGGAATGTGGTTAAGCCATAGGAGACAACAAATGTGAATATCACCCCCACCTTTCAATATAAACCCAGCAACAGAAATTTAAGGTTGTAAAGATAATTAGTACAGTATTAAGATCATAGACTTTGGAGATGGCTCTGTCACTTGCAGGTTACATTACTTCAGGCAAGTTACTTGATATTTCCATTTCTCAATTTCCTCAGCTATAAAATAGATATAATAGTAATGCCCAACTCAGAGAGTTTTGTGAGGATTGAATGAGTTCACACATGTGAAGGACTTAAATGTTAATATGTATTAACTGTTATTAATAGCATTTATGTCTAAAATGTCCTAAGCATAAGATAGTCAAATCACTATGAAGAGGGAGGGTACTTGCAAAAGGTGAGTGTGGGTAGAGACCAGGTTAAATCTCTGATCTGCTAACTGTAAAAGGATCTAAAGACGGACAGTACTGGCCAAAGAAGGGCTGGCGGTGAGTGGAGAAGTGAGGGAAAATCCATGCCTGGCCAAAAAAAATTTGCTCAAATTATCTTTCCAAATAAAAGGAGAATAAACTCTCTTAATGTGCGACCCTGAGATGTGTTGAACACACAGACACAACACAGAGAAAGGAGCTTATAATGATAATGCTTCTTGCTTGCTTGAGTTATGCGACAGCAATGGTTAGAAAATGTAGCAACCAGGGCACATCCCCAGTGGGGGGTGTGCAAGAGGCAGCTAGCTGGTCGATGTTTCTCTCTCATCGACGGACGTTTCTAGCTCTCTATCTCTCTCCCTTCCTCTCTGTACAAAATCAATAAAATATTAAAAAAAAAAAAGAAGAAAAAAAAAAGAAAAAGAAAAGAAAATGTAGTAGCAACCAGAGTTTCAGACCCTGGGAAACTCTGGGAAAGAGGAGTCCACAAATTTAAAGAGAGATTTTCCCAAATGAAAGCAGGGAAAAAGAATTACACTGTGTGTCTGCACTGAAATTCCCACAATACACCATGACCACAAGAGTGCCAAGTTATGAGTCTTCTGCAAGTCTCTTTCTGAGTCCATAATTTCTGCATAGTTCAATAAAATATAAGGCGGTGTTATTTAGGGCTCCCAGAACTTCCTTATTTTTTTCCTCAGACACTGCTTCACCTGTATGTTCTTTGGGCCCATTCTACAAGCCTTCTGGTATGATTGGAATGCAATTTATTATCCCTCCATTATGTCTCAGGCCTCTATAATGGACCATTCAACTCCATTTTATGAGACAAATTCCATGAATCATAGCAAACGTCTTTGGGTAAGGAAACGGGCTTGGTAGCATCTGTTGATCTTCTAGATGCCCTGGGATGGAATATAAAAAACACACCCAGCCAAACAGTTTGCTTCCTTCTAGTAGTTACAAGTGAGGAAACATAAAAGGAATGTTGTTAATGCTCAGTAATATTAAGAGTATAATGGTATAATGGAATGGTAATAATGTCATCTGAATTAGGTACCATCTTTCATTGGAGACATTCACACTCTATGACTAATCAGTGTTACCCCCTTTCTTTCTGGCAGAGGAGACAAAAAAACAGTAAGCAAGAGTCTAAGGACTTGCCCAAGATCACACAGTGACTCAGAAGCAAGCCCAAGGCTGAATCAGTGTTCTGATTTGCACAAAATATGTGTTCCTGTCTGTTCTGGGTGTGCTACTTCTCCTTCCTTCCTGAGTCTCCTTGGACTCCTAGTCCTTATTCAATGAGTGCTCAGGGAGAAACTGCTCTCAGCTCAGGGGCAACATGTCCCATTGGACAGAGGGTCATGCGGCCAGAGGAGCTAAGAACTCAAGAGCCATAAACAAAGCATCCCTTTATGGCACCAACAAGTCTTCCCTCTAGTACTACGAAACCTCTTTAAAATATTATCACCTTTTTGGAGATTAGGGAGTGGAGGCAGGTGGAAGAAGGTATAGGGTGGGGATAAATGGTGATGGGGGGAAAAATAAAGAAAAAAAATGTTATCACCTTTTAAAAAGCACCCATTTCAACATCCACTACTAGACAGGAAGGAAAGGGGATACAGGCATTATTACTTATGTTTGCACACTTACCAGTATGCAAACAATCAATAACTAATGCTTTGGTTCTAGTGCAAATGAACTAGAAGAAAGTGACTAACAAGTTTTTCTGAAGCCCGAACCAGTTTGGCTCAGTGGATAGAGCGTCGGCCTGCGGACTGAAAGGTCCCGGGTTCAATTCCAGTTGAGGGCATGTATTATACCTCGGTTGCGGGTACATCCCCAGTAAGGGGTGTGCAAGAGGCAGCTGATCGATGATTCTCTCTCATTGATGTTTCTAACTCTCTATCCCTCTCTCTTCCTCTCTGTGAAAAGTCAATAAAATATATTAAAAAAGTTTTCCTGAAATATTAATGTTTAATGTATGTAATATTATTATATTTAAGATAGTTTTTCTTGAATTGGTGTTTATTGCATATAACATTACATGTAAAATCATTTTCTTGAGATGTTGTTTATTGCATGTATTATTATATTTAAGTTTTCCTTAAAACATTAATGTTTATTGTATGTAACATTATATTTAAAATCCTTTTTCATGAAATAAAAAAACAGTTCCCATTTGGAAAAAAAAAGTGACTTAAGTTTGTATAAAATTGTAGGAAGAGCACAAATAATTAAAGTATGTTTTAGGTTTGATATGCTAACTGAAATAAAAATTGTTAATCGATCGTTTCTTTCTGATTTTTTTCCTTTTTCTCCCACTTAACAGAAAGTAGCACAAGTGCACAAGGACAAATTACAGATCTTGCTTGTAAGAAGAATGAAGAGTGAAATTAAATCCCAACCATTACTACACTTTTCTTAATAATGTTGAGGCTTAAGAATGAAGACCTTGGATTAGGGCCCAGAGAAGTGACTCAGCAAGTCTCTTACATGGTTTAGCCATTATTGACATTAGAGATTCTAACTTTCAAAAGTTCAGGACTTTTGAACAGTATATAAAAGATTATATTAAGTTGCCTTTTTTTGCATTCTGGAAAAGAAAGAAACAAGCTAGAAAACAATACCATTTTAATTAAAGCTGGTGTATATGAGGAGAAATACTGAATCCACATACTACCTTCAAGGGAACAACAACACAGGTGAGAAAAGACAATGACACGAGTTACCCAGAGTTGAAAAAGAGATTGACATGATGACTGAACAAATACAATGATGAATCTAGTGAGTGCCAAAGTAGTTTGCTTTCAAGCTTTCCTCTTTTAGTTCAACCTGCGTCACTCTGACTTTCCTTCAACTTGTGTGGGAGAAGTGAGATGAAATTTTGAAAAGAAAATGGCTCAAGAAATATGTAGAGATAACATTTTTATGAGGACTCTTTCTTTGTTTTAGATCTGGTGTTACAAACACCAGAAGGTAGCTCTTCTGTGGAATCAAATTCCCCTTCTAATGACAGAGTAGCAGTTAATATCACATGAAAACTTGATTTATGTATAATTCAACAAGGATTCTACTTGCCTTCCCTGCCTGGGATATAGATTTAAGAGAAACAATGAAGATGCTGCTTGGGGAATATAGAATCCAAGGGAGCACTGTTCATATTGTATCATATTCAATTTCAATTCTGAACTGAAATGAAAGAGAAGACTAGGGATTATCTCAAATATGTAGTTCACTGAAAACAGAAGGAGGTGGGGGAAAGATTCAACAAAAGTCTAACCATCCACTTTTTTAAAATATGTTTTTATTGATTTTTAAAGAGAAAGGAGAAGAAAAAATGTTAATCTGCTGCCAACTGTGCATTTCTTACTGGGGATCAAGCCCACAAACCCGGTATGTGTCAGGACTGGGAACTGAACCGGCAACCTTTCGGTGCATGGGATGATACTCAACCAACTGAGTCATACCAGCCAGGGCTAACATCCACTTTTAAGAGCTCTGTTGGTATTAACCATTTATATAAGAATACAAAGATTGGCATAAATCCCTAAAGGGCTAATCTTAGAAAAGAATTCAGAAATGTTAAAAATTCAACAGTTCTGAGGAATGAGAAATTTCTAATCTCGGTCTAAAAAATCCTCAAAGAACTTCCATTCTTTTCCTCTGCAGTGGGAAATTTGGGTTAACAAATCATAGTGAACGTCTAGTATCAGCTGCTACTCAAGTCCCAAGGCCTTCACATTGCACCCCTCCCTTCTGAGGAGGCAATGAGGGCCAGTTAACTAATTAGCCCTACCTCAGTCAAAAGGACGATAATACATTCCAAGGAATGGGATATTCCCAACTACCATTATATAATCAACATTCTCACCATCAGCACAAATGATCTTTTTCATTGTGGTCAAAACCCAACAAAAAAGTAAGTCCAGCAACTTAATCACTAGATTTTGAGTCCCGTTTAGGACAGGGGATATGTTTTATTCATCTTTAGATTCCTAGACCCCAACACAGTACCATCACATAGTTTGCAATCAATAAAAACATTTGTTGTTACCATGTAAAATGTCCGAGTCATCTTCAACAAAATCGATGTCTCTCAAGTCCCACTCTGCGTAATTGTCAAACTCCTGTGTGGGGGGAAAAAGTCCCACCCCAAACATATCAGTTTTGAGTAATATCTTTACAATAGCCATGCATTAAAAGCAAGTAGAAAATACACAGGCAAACATTACTTTAAAAGTAGTGAATGGGTTACAAAGCCAGAATACTGCCACAATAAGAAGAAATCACGGGGGAAAACTAAAAGGCTTTCAGGCAGTACTGACAGCAAAAATGAGAACAGTTATGAGCTCACAAATAAAGCCAAGCTATTGTTGTAAAAATTAAAAGTAGTCTGTTTATAAAAGATAACCCCAGAAAATCTAACTCTGACTAGATCTTCGGGCATGAAAATTATCTGCATTAATTCATCTACCTTTTTACTACTTTCTGAGGGCTCTATTTAAGCAGTAGATCTGTTCATATTCCATTCAATGAGTACAATTGGTAGGGATAGTGTCTATGGGGTAGCTCTACAATACCACTTGCCATGAAAAAAAAAAATGCAGATCTTGGCATGGCTAGCAAAATTGTTTGTAGCTCACTAAATCTTTGAACTTACCTTCAAGTGCACTGTACTTGTGCATTAGATATAAATCAAGCGACCTGAGACTACATTCACAGGGCTTTTAACTCTATAGCTGAACAAGGGACATGTAGTTTTTATATACATTTGTCATTCTTTATCTCATAAACACAGTACAGGGATCAGCAAACTACAGCCAGAGGCCCAAACCTAGCCCAAGGCCTGTTTCTGTAAACAAAGTTTATAGGGGCCCAGGCAGGCTTGTTTGTTTACATATTACCCATGCTGCTTTTGCAACAATAGTGACAGAGTTCAGTTGCAAAATAGACTTTTTTGGTCTACAAAACCTAAAATAGTTACCATCTGGCCCTTAAACAGAAAAGAAAAAAAAAAAAGAAAAAAAAAAAGCCAACCCCTGATAAGAGTACATTGAAACCCCTTAGGTATGGAATAAGAACCAGTCTATGGAAACCCCACACTACTAAGAGAGTGGGAGCCCACACCAATGACATTTAAGAAACTGGTTCTTGGTCTGAAGAACTTTCACTGCTCTTCATGTAAAAATATTTACAAATGAGAATGTGCACACAAATAGAAGAAAACGTCATTGCTTAAGGGACTACAAATTACAGTGCTTTGAAAATCTTTTCTTTTTTAGTGCTATGAAACCTAGGGCTAAGAGATATTAGCCTCATCAGAAACAAAAATGAGCATCTCCTACCTCAATGAAATCTGCTCGAGCTGGCATGTATCCTGCCATGTCCCGAGAAAGCAAAGAGTCAAAGGTGGGTCGGGGAGGGTCTTCTGCCGCTGGAAAATGTAGAGTTTTTCTTATTTACTTTAAATGACATATAAACAGTCATTTACACTCTAAAATATTTCTGTTTGGAGAAAGCCAGCGTCTGAGACAATAAATAAAATTCAAAAGGCTTTTATAAAGAAAAAAGTGAAAGAAATAAACTATTATGGAAACAGACTGATTTAAAAAAAAAAAAAAAAAAAAAAAAAGGAAATTAAGACTTAAGGAATCCTTGAAAGCAAAGATAGGAAAATTCGCTTTGCTTTTTGCTTTTAACATGTTAAAAAACAAAGGATCTTTTCTTTAATATTACAGAACATAGGTTTTTAACCTGTTTCCTTCAGCATCCTTATGCTTTAAGACTAATCTCAATTTATAAATCTCATCCAACTGAGAGGCCAAAAAGACCCAATTGGGTTTGGAAGTTAGCTGGAATTGAGTCCCAGTTCTAACTTCCACTAATCCCCTGACATCCACATGACCTTGCACAAATTTAACCTTTGTGTAAAACAAAAGCACCTGCTCTGCCAGGGTTTCTATGAGGAACAAATGGTCTAATGGATTTAGGAACTGAGCACAACATTCCAAATACAAGATATTAACAGGCTTTGAGGCAATCAGCTTCAAAACTCTTTCTATGAATATGAGGGAAGGGAGGGAGGAAGGAAGGGAAAACATTCATATTTCATTACTTGTGCTCTGGGAGTCATTGAGGAAAGATGTCTATTTATAATTCATCGTAGTTTTGATTATGTTTTGTCAAAAGACCCATGGGTCCCTCAGCCACATGTGAATAAAAAAAAGAAAAGTGTGCTATTATTGCCACAACTAAGTGAACAACAATAACAAATTGCCTCTTGCGCTTAACACTGGGATGATTAATAATGAACGAAAATAAGTCAAGTAGTGGACTTTCTTATTAACTAATATCTATAATCATAAACTCTCCAAAGGGATTATAAAAAGCTTTGTGTTCACAACAGCATGAAACTACAAGTCTCAGGTGTAACTACACGTTGAATCCAGGCACCCTGGTGTCCAGCAGAGAAGGGAGATGTCCCCTCCTGGCCTCATTATGGCCCTGACTCCCAATAATGGCCATGCCAACTCATCCTATATTTCGTAAACTCATTAGCTGTCCAAGTCAACAAACCATTATGAATTTGCTATGCAACAGGGCCCTAAGTATCCCTTTAAAAAAGGGAGGCACTTACAGTGAAACGGAATGGCGGTGTCAGCAGTTTTTGCCTCCTCTGCTTGCTTCAGGTTCAGCAGGGTAGATGCAAACAGAGGGTTGTTGATGAAATGCTTCATATAGTGCTTTTCACACTCCTCCTTGGTCTTGGTACACATCTGATTAGCTACATCCTGCCTAGAGGAATGTGAGGAAAGAGAAGGAAGTAGTGCGTTCACCTAAACATAGTAATGATAAAAGCAAGGTTTGTTCTTTACAAATTTTAAGTCCTATCCATATAATGACTGGGATTTTATATTTCCAAACTGGTGTCATAGAGCTTTCATCAGAACAATAAGACAAAGACAAGGCTAATAATGGTGTAATCTGCTATTCCAAGATAGAGAAACAATATCTGAAAAGCAGCTCCCTCCCGCTGCTGCGCCGCACTGCGCTGTATGAGGCCAGGACCCAGGACTGACTTCCACCACTCCAGCCAGGACCCTAGACTGGTGTTCGGTTGTCCATCCAGACGTTTAAGTCTTGACGGATCCTGGCCCTTTATATATCAGGATATTTTATTATAATAAATGCTGAATGATGCCAAAATCGGTTTGGCTCAGTGGTAGAGCGTCGGTCTGCGGACTGAAAGGTCCCAGGTTCGATTCCAGTCAGGGGCATGTACATTGGTTGCGGGTACATCCCCAGTGGGGGATGTGCAGGAGGCAGCTGGTTGATGTTTCTCTCTCATCGACATTTCTAGCTCTCTATCTTTCTCCCTTTCTCTCTGTAAAAAAAATCAATAAAAATATATTTAAAAATAATAAAAAATAAATGCTGAATGAATAAAACAAGCAAAATGTGAACTGAACTCAAGTCTTCCTTCTTCAGAGACCTCAACATAAGGGAGGCAGCATAGTATGTTCTAATAATATCAGGAAAGATTATATATACTAGGAAGTCAGGACAGGGTAGATCTAGTTAAGAGTCCTTTACTAATAAGATATGTGATCATGAGAAATCATTTCAGGTCCCTAGGCTTAAGATTCTTCATTAGCAAAATATATTTAATAAAGTCTGTTGTCTAGTTCATGAAATGGTATCATCAGTGTCAAAGTACTCCCAAAGAATAAAAATAAAAGCAGTAGGATTAAGGGTTACTATCTAAGGCAACAGCAATACCTGCTGTTCAATTCTGCCAAACTTGGACTAAGGCAGGTATTGAAAGCTAAAAATAGGGAATGCAAATAGGAAATCTGTCAAACTTGAATCTTAGGTAAGCTGTGGCCATCTACCAAAAGTCTAACACAGTTAAATAACAAGGCATCCAGAGCCAAGAATTCACAAAATCAGAAAGGAGCAATGACTAATGAGTCTAAATTTCCCCACTACTCAGAAAGAATAACCAGCCTTCCCTATATTTATCCATTCAAAATGGTCTTTTAGAGCTTCCCAGTCACAGAACATGAAACATCCCATATCTCCCGGTGAGGCATTTCAGAGGACTTGTCTTGAAGTCATGGATCAATAGAAAAGCAACATATGATCCCCAAATTTCTTTTTGTGAGGCTCCTCCCTTTACTCTTTACATGCACCTTTTCCTCTGAGCTCACTAGGGCAGGACAAGCCCTAACACCAAGCTCTTACCAATTTCCAAAGCCACAGTCCATCACAGCTTCTAAAAGGGCCATTTCTTCTTGAGCAGTCCAGCTGGGGTCAAGAACAGGAAAATCTGAGGTCTAAAAAAGAAAAGGTTTTGCCTAAGAATAGATATAGAAATGGAACCTAGTATCCTCGACTGTAATACTTATTTATGTCCTTTTTCAATACCTATTCTATTTTACTAACTATTCTCATGGTGGTCTACCACCTTACTCCTATTTCCACCATCTAGGCTCTCCAAAAAATATTATCACCCATAGAGTCCATGTAACTCATACAGAAATATAAGCATTTTTAAACTTAGCACAAAGGTAGAGATAAATATTGTAGTATGGTAAGAAAGGAGCAAACACACGAGTGTGTGTAATTTATAATGAAAGAATAAACATACATAGTAGAGAAATCTGTAAGTAAACTACATCAAGCCTTAATTACATTTTTTCACTTGTAATGCTGATGGTAAGACAACCATGGAATTACACTGGTGTCAAATAAGCCAAAGGAAAATGGTCTGGTTAAATGGAAAGATCTAGAGTTTGGCTTATTGGGAGGGTCCGGGCCCCTTGTTAACCTTTGATCAAGGGTATGTTTGTGTATTTCCAGAAAACTCCTCCTAGCCAGTGTGGATTCCTGCAAGGAACACTCAACATGCATCTGAGAGAGGAACTGACCACACTGCTTCAGCTACAGATAGCAATAGCCCCAAGCAACACGCTGAAGATAAGAGTTGGTAAGAGAAAAGAGAGAGAAGAAACAGTCCAGAGATGACCTGGGGGATGGTGAAGAAGCCTTGCCATGCTAGCAGTCATCAGTTGTGCGATGGTGCAGGATGCCCTGCACAAAGCCAAAGAAGGTCGGATCTGCACTGACACAGTTTGACCACCATTCAGAACTCGAATATCATTGCTCTCATGTCACAGGGGACAGTGACTGAGAAGGGAACCCATAAGGAACTGATGGCCCAGAAAGGAGCTTACTACAAACTAGTTCCTTAGATGCCTGACAAAAATTTTAAAAGGACATGAAAGAACTCAATCCTTTTCAATGGATCTCCCTACATTTGACTCTTAGCATAACCACTATTACCTGTCTCATTCTTATTCTTATTATATGTTTAATTCTAGTCTGCAGATGTGAAATGAAAAGCCTTAAAAGAACTCAGGCCCTGCAGGTGGCATACACCTTTCTAAATTTATTAAGAAAACAAAAAGGGGGGAATGCTGGAGGCTAAAACTAACAGTTATTAGCATATTATGCAAAAAGACCCATTGGAAAGCCAATGGACTTTGATATTCAGCATAATATTGCCAGGTTGTGGGCTCAATGGCTGAAGGCAATTCCCTAACCTGATAATCCTTTCACTGTTTACCAAATTTTACCTTTGATATGCCTGTACGTATTCCTAAAGGGTAAATGTGTATTTAAGTGAATAAAAGCAGACAGGACCCAGAAGATGGGGAGTTTTTCCACTAGAGGAGACAGCCCTCTAAATTTCTTGTCTAGTGTTTTCATTTGTGCATGGCCCCTTCTTCAGATCCTGAACCCTAGCCATAAATGGATATGGCAATACATTTAAAAGAAATGCTTACCTATGGCAAAAGGAGGGAGGAAACAGTGGAGAGGACAGGAATAGAAGCTAGACTCTGAATATTCCTTATTTTGCAGATTTGACTTTGAAACATCAATATTGTATGTAGTTACTAAATTTTAAAATTGTAAGAATTAAAAAACAAAATGTCACAAACATGAATTTATTTTAAGGCATAATCACACAGAAGGAAATTATAATATCTCAATTGACTTTAAAATACAATGATTTGTACATCTGTAGAATATATCTTAAAAGTTCAAAGAAACTGCCTGGCTGGTGTTGCTCAGTGATTTACATTTTTAAGAAGCTACCCAGGTGATGTTTCTCCATTAAAGTTTAAGAATCACTGGTATAGGTAAAAAGGGTCTGATAGAAAGTGTTGCCTTGACTTGTTAAAGGTTCTAAGAAGTATAAAATAAAAATAGGCATAGAATTCAGAAACTTAACACATCACCCACCAAAGCATGAATAATTTCCAAAATTACAGTACTGTGAGGTAACAAAAGTACTGAAAACCATTTCAAGTTTTCTGAGACTTCATATGCCAAAAATAAATAAATAAATAAATAAAATCACATTTTTAGTGGCTTCATGAATAGAAAGCCAAAATTTGGTCATTATTCCTACTGAAGGAAAGATGTAGAATAGATAGGACTAGTAGAAAAAGAGGGACTATTAGTAACCTCCAAAGGTTCCCCAAAATGTTTGTTTAGGTGTTGAATATGTGAGAAGGATGTACTCATTAGTAAATGGACTTGGAGTGAAACTTAGTACTTCTAGCATTAGGCAAAAAGCACTGTGTCCAGAACTGCTAGAGAGCTCATGTTATCTTACAGTGAATAACTATCAACCTACTCAACATATACTTAATTATTAAGGAATTATTTTCACAATTCAAATGAATAAACGTGTATTCTGGCTCAAGATATTCTTTTGGGAATTTGAGAAAAATAAAACAGCTTTCTGAAGATCTGGTAACCTTGATGAAATGCACTCAAAGCCAACGCTACTCCAACCATACTTTATTCATTTTGCAATTAACAAATAGGAAAAAAATGTATTGATACGAGAAGATATTCCACATCATATGTTATAATAGAAATACCAATTAAAACAATTACCACTGTACACCTATTAGTGGCCATTAATTCAGAATAGATAACACTAAATGCTGGTGAGAATGTGGAGTAACAGGAACTCTCACTGACTGCTGCTGGGAATGCAAAATGATACAGCCACCATAAAAAGATCAGTGATTACCAAGGGTAAAGGGGAGGGATGGATGTATAGGTAGAGCACAGAGGATTTTTAGGGGCATGAAACTATTTTGTATGATACTATAATGGTGGATACATGATATTACAAAACTTCAGACTATACAACGCCAACAGCGAATGCTAATGTAAACATGGAATTTGTGTAATAATGAAGTATCAATGTAGTTTATCAATTATGACAAATGTTTCACTGTGGTGAGGCTATTGACAATAGGGCAGTCTTAAGTGTTTGTGGGGGCCAATAATATACACTGTGTGGCCAGATTATTATGATCTCTGAACTCTAATATTAGAGACCCAGTGCATAAATTAGTGTATGAGTGGGATCCAGCCAGCCTGGCCAGGAGGGGACATGGTCGTTTGCCGGCCTGCCTGCTGATCGAACTCCTGGTCGAGGGGACAATTTGCATATAAGCCTTTTATTATATAGGATATACACTGAGTGGCTAGATTATTATGCCTCCAGAGATCATAATAATCTGGCCACTCAAGTGTATAGAAAATCTGTACTTCCTACTTAGTTTTACTGTGAACCTATACCTGCTCTAAAAAACAAAGTTTAATATAAAAAATGCATTCCAAGTTTTACAATTAGTGAAGAAAGTATTTAGAAGACAAAGTATTTAGAGAGAGGTTAAGAAATGGCTAGTCAGTTGGCTGCCAAGAACTCTTATTAAAGAACATTTTCTTATTAATTTATTATGGACGGGGATCTGATTCTCATCATTGCAGGCTCAGAAATTCATCTTAACAGGGCCACACAAATGAGACTCAGAGATGCCAATTCACCCTTTCTAAACTTTTAAGAGACTGAGGCAGATATAGAACAGTGCTGTAGTAGGCATAATTCTAAAAATGACTCCCTTCTACCCCAAGGATTCCTGATCATTCAAACACTAACTACATATTCATGTGAATGAACTCTGCTGATGGGACTAAGGCATTAATCTACTGACCTTAGAATAGGAAGAGTGTCCTGCACTACCCAAATGTAGAAGAGGGAGGCATTATTACTATAAAATAAATGCCCCAGCCAGCATTCTTTCCTGTAAGAAAAACTATACGGTTAACTACAAGTTAGTATCTGGTAACTGACAAAACTATCTTGACAAAGGTATACATACTTGCCAAGCAGGTAAGATATTACTTTGGCTTACTAAAGTGCCCATTCCTTTGGCTAGCTAGAGCGTGGAAACACACTGCCAACATCTGCCTCTCATTCCCTCTTTAAGAGGTGGTAATACAATTAATCAAATTACAGCCAATTCTTACTCTGGCCTATAAGCCAGTCTGTTTCTTCAAAATGATTTTATGTATTACATCATTCACTCTATGTTTATTTAAAACTTAACTTCAAAAAGTTAACTAACTTTTCTTATGGAAGGGGATAGAGTACCAGGCATAAACATTAAGACTATCCACATGCATCATATAAAAATACCATTAGCTAAAACATCGACAATACATCTATTTTGTTTTATCAATTAACCTAAAAAGCAGTGTAGCCCAGCCAGTGTATCTCAGTGGTTGAGTGTCAACCCATGAACCAGGAGGTCATGGTTTGATTCCCAATCAGGGCACATGCCTGGATTTCACAGTAGAGGGTTAGGTGGATGCAGGAGGCAGTTGATCGACATTTTTCTCTCACCGGTGTTTCTCTCTCTCTCTCTATCCCTTTTCTTTTCTCTCTCCAAAATCAATAAAAATATATTTAAAAAACAGCATAATTCTTATGTCAGTAAATGTCAAAAGTTCTTTCTAAATTTGAAACAAAAATCTGAGTATTTAAAAAGATTTTTGGACTTAATAATGCCTTAGATTAGAAGATCCATAAAACTGAAAAATTTACTGGGTAATAATTACCTAATTTAGGAGAGGAGAAAAGAAAAGGAGAGCCTTGGAGGTGAAGAAAAAAAAGACTAATTCGCATGTAAGACTTGAAAAATAAACAGAAAAACTAGAAAGAAAAATAAACAGAAATTCCCTGCAACTTCATCATTACCATTATTTCATAAGTATGATCACTTTGATGCTTCTTGTACTCAAATCCTCGAGTGAAACACTGCAAAAAAGAGGAAAACTAAGTTACCAAAAAGCTACTTTTTGAGACACTTTCTTGAGAGACAGTACCCTGGCGAGTGTGGCTCATGGGATGCTTCTTCCAATCAACAGTGTCTTGAATAAAAAAATATATGGTATCTGTTGTGTGACCTTGAGCAAATATCTTAACCTTCCCCTTGCTCGAGTTTCTTCTATAAAATGGAGAAACTATAATCATATTTACTTTATTGGGATGTAGTGATGATTTAAGAGTTAAATCATGTAGACTAGTAGTACCTAAAGTAGTGCCTTGCACAGAGTAAGCACTTATAATTAGTATTACTATTTCTACCATCATCCACAAAATGGTTTGTTACCTTGTCTGTCACCTGCCCAAAGATCACTCTTCAATAAGACAATAGACATTGTGTTGTAGGTACTATCAAAAAGAATAACTCTCCTATTCTGTTCCTGTAATCTCAATACTTAATTCTACTGGCTAAAACAGTGTTAAGCATTAAGTTGATACCTCTGTGAAATATGGGCACACTTCATTTTACTGTGCTTCATATTATTGCACTTTACAATGATGTGTGTTTTTTTTTTATAAATTGAAGTAAAGACCCTCTACTAGCAAAAAGATTATGACTTGCTTTATTGTGAAAGTCACTTTAATTACGGGATCTAGAACCAAACCTGCAATAGCTCTGAGATATGCCTGTGTTCAACAGTCTACCTCATCCATCTGCTCTGTTCCCCAACTTTTCACTGGTAAAATGTATCCTGGAAGATTGACGGGAACAGATTTAATAAGATATGGGCCTTCTGAGCAATCGATAGTCATTTCTGAATTTATTACATCCATAAAAAAAAACAAACACCTAGGAGAGGCAGGCCTCTCCTTAACGAGATACCTGTAAGCAGAGGAAAAAAGGAGGTGGCCCACATTCTGCACACTTGATGTAAGGCTCCATGAGGTAGGAGGAGCAGCCTCGGCAAGGTGGCTTATCAGAGGGATCGCCTAGAACAAAAAGAAAAAAATATATACTAGCTTCAGAACATCTTCTGATTATCTTTAGAGCCAAGAGGGTGAAAATCTGCAAATGACTATACTCCTAGTGAGCTATGCTGAAAGTTCATGGAAACAAGAGCTCATTCTAAATAAGAACACACAGAAATTATGTTCCTTTTTTTTCAGGGTAGCTTTGTTCCTCCCTACAGAGTACCTACTGCTTTAAACAGCATCTTCGTAGATATGTCCCGTACATAAAGAAATTTACAAACACAGTGTTTTAACTGGAAGTTTCATAACACCCATAACATGTTTCTCAGGGGGGAAATGCTCATCCAACACTGGCCAGGGCTTCCTCCTTCTTTTTTAATGGATGAATAATACTCCATCGTATCAATTACCTAACCTAATGGTTCTCAACGATCCTCTAGGAAAGCATATTGGAAATCTGAGATGCTTTTTTGTTGTCACAAGGACTAGGGAACACAACTGGCACTTAGCCGGTAGGCACTAGAGATGCCTGAGACATTTCTCCACAACAAAGAATTGGCCTGTATCTGCACAACTTTCAAATGTCCCACCAGGTATTCAAGTAGCTAAAAAAAACCTACTCAAAATTACATGACCAAGAACCCAGTTTCATACTACATAAAACAAAATGTTTTTGATAGTTTTTATATTGAATTTCCCAGAAAAGCAACTGCATGTACTACCAGAGATTTTTATCTTGTTTTGTTCAGAACTTTACCGAGTTATTCAAGCTTGTGGTATTTGAGTTACCAACACATCACACATGAATCATTCATTGTGCATGTGTAGTTGTAAGATGCTGTGATTCAATATATGCGTGCAAGTATCTGACTACGTACTTAAGTAATTTTGTCTTCTACTATAATCATGTCTAAACATATTGAGATGCATATTATCTTATTATAAATTCCTTCTCTTTTATTTAGCCTTTGTGTTATAGTTAGGGCATTATTGTTTTTATTTCTTAGAAATCATGGTTGTAGATACGTTATGTTATCATGTATTTAATTTCCAAACAGTAAAAGGGGTTTTAAAAATATTATTTTAAAAAAATCACCAGGTCTCATAAGGTTGAGAACAACTAATTTACAGAGTTATTGGTGGACATTTATAATAATCGTCTCCAATTATTTACTATTATAAAGAATGCTGAGATGGCCGGGACCAGTTTGGCTCAATGGATAGAGCGTCGGCTTGGGGACTGAAAGGTCCCAGGTTCGATTCCGGTCAAGGGCATGTACCTTGGTTGTGGGCATATCCCCAGTAGGGGGTGTGCAAGAGGCAGCTGATCGATGACTCTCTCTCATTGATGTTTCTAACTCTCTATCTCTCCCTTCCTCTCTGTACAAAATCAATAAAATATATTTTTTAAAAAAAATGAAAGTAATTAAAAAAAAAAAAAAAGAATGCTGAGATGAATGTTCTTGTATATACAACTGTTCACATTTTGTTCCTTAGGATATGTATTTTCCTAGAACTAAAACTGGTATAGAGAGCATTAGGCAAATGCTGACTAGCCATACTTTAACCTCTCTCTAAATACATATCTTATTAAATCTGTTCCCGTCAATCTTCCACTTTTTTATAAACTAGGAGTAGAAAACTTTTCTATAACTTAGCAGCAGGGAAAGGATTTTTTTATCATCGTTCAAAATCCAAGGGAATAAAAGGTTAATAAAGTTGAGTCATAAATAAAGCCAACAAACAAACAAAAAAACTCTTTCTTGGCAAAAAAAAAACACCAGAAGCAAAGTAAAAATACTAACAAGTTGAAAATATCTGCAAATATATCATAAAGGGCTAAAATCCCTAATATTACAAAGAACTTTTAAAAATTGAGAAGGGCCCTGGCCAGTGTGGCTCTGATGGTTGGGCAATGTCCCGTGCTCTGAAAACTTGCAGGTTTGGTTCCCAGTCAAGGGCACATGCCCGGTTGCAGGGAAAAGGTTACGTATTTCCTTTTTTTCTATCAGACATTATTTCTTATCAAGGCATCACAAATGTGTTACGAGGAACCCATCTGCTTTTTAAAGAAATCCATCCAGCCCAGCCGGTGTGGCTCAGTGGTTGAGCATCAACCTATAAACCATGAGATCATGGTTGGATTCCTGGCCAGGGCTAATGCCCAGGTTGTAAGTTCAGTCCCCAGTAGGAGGCATGCAGGAAGTAGCCAATCAATGATTCTCTTTCATCATTGATGTTTCTATCTCTCTTTCCTTCTTCCTTGCTCTTTGAAAACAGTAAAAAATTTAAAAAATAAAAAATAAAAAAGATAAGCCATGACCGGTTTGGCTCAGTGAATAGAGCGTCGGCCTGTGGACCGAAAGGTCCCGGGTTCGATTCCAGTTGAGGGCATGTACCTTGGTTGCGGGCACATCCCCAGTAGGGGGTGTGCAAGAGGCAGCTGATCGATGATTCTCTCTCATCAATGTTTCTAACTCTCTATCCCTCTCTCTTCCTCTCTGTGAAAAATCAATAAAATATATTTTAAAACTTTTTTTGAAAAAATAAAATAAAAAAGATAAAATAAATCCATCTTCAGGTTAATCATACTATGTTTGGTCCATTTGATCTTAGTTTCCTTATAAGATCTAGGGTGATATATTTGTGTCATATGTTCAGTGGGCAATCAATAATAATTGATTTTACTTTGAGTTGATACTTATTCCTTTAGGATCAGATTCACAGGGCTTTGTTTAACTTCAAAGGGCTTATTTTTCCTCTTTGATCAACTTCTACTTCAGTTTGCTATTAATATTCACCTGAGACTTGTGCACACAGTACTTACTGCTAAAGGAACCCAAACGGTCCATTCTTTAATTGGCAAAGACTTGTTTTGATCTTCCTCAGTGCAGTGTCCCTTCAAGAAGATTTCAGAACTGGCCAACACTCATCAAGCTTGACAACCCCCTATGAGCAAACAAAGTTGCACTTGGATCAGGAAATAATTCAAAGGGGCAAGATAAAGAGAAATTAATGCAATGTACTCAACTCTATTACAAACCGAGTTCTGTTAACATCAAGCAAATATTTTATCTATAGGAGCCTGTTTCCCCAATAAAATAATTTCTGCCTCCCAGAGGTGTTGTAAGGATTAACTATCAAAATCCATATAAATGATGTACCATGGTGCCCAGCCTATAGTAAGCCCTCTACAAAAGCCACACAGTCCTAATAGACAGCTGTGGGTTTTCTCTGCCCACATCACTCCTCTCCTTAGCCCCCTTCCTTTGAAAACTGACTCTCAGACATTTCATGTGGTTCAGTGGGGTTGCCACTTAAAATATGTTATTCTCTACCCTCCCGCTAGCTAAAGCAACCATATCTCCTCGTAGAGAAATCTGTATCTAAGACATTCAAAAACAGAAGGCAGCTGAAACTCAAACTTTCATTAGTCAAATATTTGGTCCATGAGCTCTGGCTGTTGAGATCCCCATCTCCAAAGGTGGCCCAACCATGTTAGTATTTTTTTTTTTCTTGTTTCTCTAACTTTCCAATACTTTAATTTGAATTCTGTTGCTAGAATCCTATCTATTAGAACAGTGGTCGGCAAACTCATTAGTCAACAGAGCCAAATATCAACAGTACGACGACTGACATTTCTTTTGAGAGCCAAATTTTTAAAACTTAAAACTATATAGTAGGTAGGTACATTGTTATTAACTTAATTAGGGTACTTCTAAGCTGGCCTTTGCTAAAAACTCAAGGGGCCAAAGAGCCGCATGTGTATTAGAACATACATTTGTTCAGTTAGTTACTCTTTAAATATTCAATAGGTATGCCCAATGTACAGTTTCTTCCTAAAGGCAAAATGAAATCATATTTCACACTAAGCCAAGAAAATAGCCCAAACGGTGTAGCTCACTGGTTGAGCGTGGACCTATGCACCAAGATGTCACCAGTTCGATTCCCAGTCAGGGCACATGCTCAGGTTTCAGGCTCGATCCCCAGAATGGGCAGTGCAGGAGGCAGCCTAATGATGTTTCTTGCTCATCTCACTCAAAAATGTTCCTTCCTCTCTCTCTAAAATCAGTAAAATAATTTTTTTTTAGTCACTGTGGAGTAAAAGTAACAAAAACAAAAACCCCACATCCCTCCTTCTATACTCTCATCGTTGTTACCTCTCTCTTTTCTGGTGTTTTTCACATTCTAATTTGTGAGGATTATTTCTGCCTGCATATTTACCCAAATTTTTAGACTAAATAAAAGCAGGGACTACATCCCATACAAATTTGTATGCTTTAAAAGTACCAAGCACACAGAAAGAACCCAGTAAACACAAATGTAATAGACAAATGTCTTTTTGTCTTTCAAGAAAAATGAATTTGGCAATGGGTATTATGCACTTGATAATACAACAATGACCAACATTTACTGAACTTCTCTCATATGCCAGATATTGTGGTACCACAGTATGTGGATTATTTCTTTGAACCTTCTGAGGCATGATGCTGTTTCAAAGGAAAGGAAGCCCTGAAAGATTGTCACTTGTACAATGCCTTACAGGTAGGAAACAGTGGTGCCATTTCAACAGAGGCTGAGAGAGAGAGGTTCAAGTTAAGGATGTATAAACAGTCTGATAAACACTCGATGTCATAAGCAACACTCCTATATAATAAAAGCCTACTATGCTAAGTGTCTGGTCATCTGTTCAACCAATCAAAACGTGATATGCTAATGATATGCTAAGCCTGCTCAACCACTCACTATGACATGCACCGACAACCAGGGGGCAGATGCTCCAACTGGTAGGTTAGCTTGCTGCTGGGGTCCAGCTGATCAGGACTGAACGAGATGGGCTGAACATGCCCTGGAGCCCTCCCTTGGTCCATCCCCAGCTGGCCAACTTCCCCAACCCCAATCATGCACCAATGAGGTCCCTCAGCCTTGCCTGCATCCTCTCGCAATCTGGGACCAGTTTTGGCCCGATCCCACAGGCCAGGCCAGGAGACCCCACTGGTGCACGAATTCGTGCACCAGGCCTCTAGTCTATAATAATAAAAGCATAATATGCTAATTAGACAGGATGTCCTTCCAGCAAAGCTGGGGCTGCTAGGGAAGCCAGACCTGGGTGCCAGAGGGAAGCCAATACCAGCAGCCAGAACAAGGACCTACTCTTGCATGAATTTCATGCATCGGGCCTCTAGTATTTCAATAAGCAGAATCTTCTTTCTTCTTCTCACGAGACATTTCTGACAGTAACACCCACGAAAGGATGAGTGCTAGCTCCAAATCAACATTTACCAAATTCAAACACATTACGGGGGAGGACGGAAGGCACGCAAACAGCAGCATTCAATGCGGGGCAGAGAGGACAGGTGCCGGCTGTGGAGTTTTGCAGACAAACTTCAAATCCTCCCTTCGTTCCTTATTAGCTGTAGGACCTTGGGCAAGTCATTTTACCGGAGCCTCAGTCAGCCTGAGCTGTAAATAAGGAAGCTTACGTGCCTACTGTAGGTGTAAAGCCTACGTGAAAACCCAATGGAAACGGGGGTAGGGGTGGGACACACAGAGGCTGTCCTTAGTTTGGGTGCACGCCGCTCTGCAGAGATAGGAATGCAGAGTCTGAGGCAGCGCGCAGGCACCCCAGGCTCGCCGAGGGGCGGGGCCTGAGGGCGGGGCCTGAGGGGCCATGCATGCCCCGCCCCGCCCTCCCAGACAGCGCGACGTGGCCGGCCGCCTCCCTCCCGCCCGCCCGCCCCCGTGCAGAGTCTTCCCGATCACCGGGGTCCACACCCTGATCCCGACCCCCCACCGCACCTCGCGATCCTCACCTCCTTTTCGTCCCCCTAGAGGGGCTCAAGCCCGCCGCCGCCGTCCCGCAGCGCGCCGCGCCTCACCGCGCCGTGCCCCCTCCTCCACGCCGAGGAGCAGCCAGCCACGTGCGCGCCCTGGGCTGCGCGCGCGCTCCCGAGCGGCGCAGGCGCGCGCTCGCCCCGCCCCCTCGCGCTCGCCGGCCCCGCCCCCTTCCCTCCGGGGCCTTCGCGCTGCACTGCGCGCCGTCGCCACCCTCTCGGCCGGCACCCGGGCCTCTCCGCGAGCCCGCTGCTGCCCTCTGGCAGAGGCCGGGGAGGACGCGGGGGAGCCGCCTGCCTGACTCTGAGTCCGACCGGTAATCACTTTTCCCGGGACGTGCGTTGCGGGTCGCCAGAGGCTCGCCGGGGCGAAGTGACTGATGATCGATCCCCTCCCGAGTGCCCTCCGTGAGGCGGGCCGGGCCGGGCCGGTACTGCCCTGATTTTTTGTGTGTTTTTAACATCCGCCTCTGGAATCCGGGTGTTGAGTGCTGCTCATGGATTTCCCAGGCTGAATGGTTTCAGGGTGTGCGGGGTACGTTTTATCCCGATGCTTCTGGACAGCCGACGTGATCTCCTTTGGAGAGAGCGAGCCCCTCTGTGGGCTGCAGAGGCCCGGACTGAGGCGCAATGATGAGAGGATGTGGTGGTCCACTCTGATGTCAATCTTGAGGGCTAGGTATGTCCTAACTCTTACTACTGCTAATAATTCTTCTATAACAGCTACCCTATGTCGAGATATGTATTGCATGCCCGGCATTGTACAAAGGAGGTTACAATGCATGGGCTCATTTAATCTTCCAAAAAACATCGTTGTGAGAGGCACTATTATTTTCCCCATTTTCCCGGTCATTTTACAGGTGAAGACATTTAGACTCCTGTTTATAAATAATTTGGGGTCGCACTGCTACATAGGGCTGGCCAAGGAGATGCAAACTGTGGTCTATCTTAACCTTGAGGCTGGTACATCTAGTTAGAAGTTTGTCTTTCATAAAGTTGCCTAACCTTTTTTAGAATTTATCTACATAGCTTATGAGGCTTTTTTATTCATTTTTCAGTATGTGAGAGACAAGTTCATTGTAAAAAAAAAAATCAGAAAATTCACGTGAGCAAAAAGAATGTGAAAAGCAGCTCTCGAATGTTAAACTGTTAACATTTTGCTATATACTTTGCAGACATTTTCCTGTGCACCAATAAATATAGAGTCGTTTTACATTTGTTGTATCCTGAAAACCTATTTATTCACTCAACAAATATTTAATGAGCAGACATTGTTCTGGGTGCTAGGAATTCAGCAGTGAACAAGATAAAGTCTGCCTCTTATAATAGTGGGGAAGGATGATAGTAAGCAATCCTGTATAATAAAAGCCTAATATGCTAAGTGTCTGGTCAACCATTCAACCCATCAAAGTGTAATATGCTAATAATATGCTAAGGCTGCTCAACCACTTACTATGACATACACTGACCACCAGGGGACAGATGTTCCCACCGATAGGTTAACTTGCTGCTGGGGTCTGGCTGGGGACTGAGTGAGACAAGCGGACACACCCTGGAGACCTCCCTGGGTCCCTCCTCAGTTGGCCAGCTTCCCACATTCCTCCCCAGCCCCCATCGTGCACTGGCGGGGTCCCATGGCCTGGCCTGGGCCTTCTCACAATCTGGGACTCCTTGGGGGATGTCGGAGAGCAGGCTAGCCCAAGGGACCCACTGGTGCACAAATTCATGCACCGGGCTTCTAGTAACAGAATATATTGCTAAATAAAGATAATGCCTAGTGATGTGTCAAGTTTTATGGGGGGGAAAAATCAGGATAAAGGGCTAGGAAGGATGTGGGGAATGCTCTTTTAGGTAGGATAGACAAAGAAGGTATCTTAAGGGAGGATCACATCAGTAGAAATCTGATCATTAAATGAGGGAGGCAGATATGTGGATTTCTAGAGGGAATCTATTTTAGGAGGAAAAAAAAGGCAATTGGCAGTGGCCCTAGGATAGGGGCTTGGTTGGCATGTTGGAGAAGAAGCAAGGAGACCCTATGACTGGAGCACACCATATTAGAGAAATAAGGTGAGGAACATAGGCAGAAGCCTTATCATGTATCATCTGACTTTGGATTTGGTTGGACTTTGGATTTTATTGGGACAAAAGAGAATACAATGGAAGGGTTGAGAGCCCAGGAGTAATCAGATTTGCTTTAAAAGGTTTTCTCTGGAAGCTGTGTGGAGAATAGATGGCAGAAACATTTAAAATGCCCTTTAAAGCATGAATTGCCCTTTTACACAGCAATTGTTCAACAGATGGTTTATTAACATTGGTGTTTCACCTACATCTTTATAACCACTGTCACATTCTCCTCAAAGAGGAGATAAGGTCAAATACTTAGGACTTACCTTCAGGTCTTTTTCATCTAAACTGACTGGCTAGGGCATATATCCAGATCTGGACATCATGGTTGTCAACAACCTGAATATGAGTTATTAATGTACAGTTGTGGAAAAATAGTCCCACATAATACTGGGATCTACTCATTAAAAAAACATTGCGTTTAAACACCTGAAAATTACCCTTCCTCTTCGGTTGATGTTAGGCCCTCATTAGGATTCTAAGCCCCCGTTTAGACATTGTGCTTAAGAAAGATATGGAGAAATGGAAATGCACAGTGTGAAGGATAGCACTGATAAAGAACAGAGATTTGGAAGAAAACAGAAGTTCTTTTTCAAATCTGTGTTTTGTAATAATCTGAGTGAAAATGACATACGGTATATGCGTTCAGAGCTCAGAGGAGAGGCCAGGACTAAAATTGTATAATTGTGTTAGAATTGTTTCTTTGGATATGTGTCTTCTTTAGCCAGAGCTTGAGGACAGACACTGTGTCTTTTCTTCTTTGTAACCTCAGTGCCCAGAAGTGCATCCTGGGTGAATATTTGTGAAATGAGCGAGTAAAGGCAAAGGTATGAATGAAGTCACTCAGGCAAAATGTATAAGGTAAACAGAGAAGATATCCAATCTTTACTTTCCCTGGAGGTTCAAGCACCTGAACATGGCTTACAAGTAGGGTGACTATAAGTTCCAAATTGCTCAGGACAGTCCTGGTTTACTCCTCCTCTTGTCCCCATATAATTAGTGGTATTGTCTCATTTCACTCTCGGAAGTGTCTCAGTTCCATAAATTATATGGTCACTGTTTGTAGAAGGCTCTTCACGGCCTAGTGTCTTCCTATTTCTGTGTCATCACTGTCCCATCTCATATTTTATTCTCCGGCCGGATGGAAGCCCCTCAGCTTTCTCTTATGCACTCCGTTCCTTCCAGGCTTCCTTTACCAAGGTACCTCCACTTCACCTTAAACATCACTTCCTCAGGAACGCCTCTCCTGGCCCCAAGTCTGAGTTAAGTAGAGCCTTTACAAGCTTCCAGTGCAGCTTGTATTTAACCTGGCATGGCAGAGAGAACTGTCTTGTTCCCCTCACTGAACGTGTATAAAGGAATCTGGAAAAAAAAAACAAAAAACACCACTGTCTATCCTTTTTAAGTTGAAATTTATTAATATTCAAGATTAGTTCATGTTGGGTAATATTGTGGAAAACTGAACTTTAGGACTTAGCACATTCTCCAAGCCATTTTACTCATAACTAATTTAGGAAATTGACTTTGAAACCAGGAAAATTGTACATACTGTCAGGCTCTGTGATGTGACTGCCATTGACCAATTCCAGAATATCCTAACAACTCTTTTTTTTTTTAATATTTTTTTTAATTGATTTTTTTTTTTTTTTTACAGAGAGGAAGGGAGAGGGGGAGAGAGTTAGAAACATCGATGAGAGAGGAACACCAATCAGCTGCCTCCTGCACACCTCCCTCTGGGGATATGCCCGCAAACAAGGTAATGCCCCTGACCAGAATAGAACCTGGGATCCCCCCAGTCCACAGGCCGACACTATCCACTGAACCAAACCAATCAGGGCCAACAACTCTTCAACTACTAAGTTTCAGTTGATTGGAATAAAAAGTGTACTTTCTGAACTTCCCTCCCTCCCTATGGAAATGATTCTCTACCATTTTTAATACTTACTATGGCCAGAGTGCTGAAAGACTTTATAAACTTTATTTCATCTAATGTTCTTCCTATAAACTGAGGTGGCTTTCTGTGTTTTATTTGTTGTTGTTGCTAATCCTCACTGGTTTTTAGAGAGAGTGGAAGGGAGGGAAGAGGGGGGGAAAGAAAGAAAGAGAGAGACATCTATCCTTTGTCTCCCGCACTCTTAGACCTTGTCTGGGGTATTCCAGGTTAGGTCCATTAAAATCAAATTGACCCAGGTCATGGGGAAGCCCGTGTCTCCACAAGATTGCCTTACAGGAAAAGACCCTTGAGTGAGCATATTTGTCCTAGGAGACATAGGTTGAAAGGACAGCTGACTCTCAAGGGAGAAGTTTCTTTGGAAATCGCCCTGACACCCTGAGGCTGGGTTCCCTGGGCCTGCTGGGAGAATAGGTATTGCTTAGGGGCTAGGCTTGGCTCTTTGGAGGTAGGCCCCGCCCTTCAGGGTTGGGTTCGGCTCTTTGGGGCTAGAAAAGAAAAAGCAGATCTGTCCAAGTGTAACTAATAAACTTCCTCTGACTAGTTAAAAAGGAAGTTAGCAGCAATCAAGATTTACATAATGCTATGATCATCACACAGAGTTTTCATGAATTTAAACCTATACTACCCCATTTCTTCTGCCGCTTCCTATCTCACTGACTGCTTTTTTTTTTTTTAACATATCACGTTTAAAAAAAAAAAAAACTTCCCCCCCAATTTTTTAAATATATTTTATTGATTTTCTTCAGAGAGGAAAAGAGAGGGATTGAAAGAAGTATTGATGAAAGAGAAACATCGACCAGCTGTCTACTGCACACCCCCTACTGGGGATGTGGCCACAACCAATGTACATGCCCTTGACCGGAACCGAACCTGGGACCTTTCAGTCCGCAGACCGACACTCTATCCACTGAGCCAAATTGATTTCGGCTAAAAAATTTTTTAAAAAAATATATTTTAATTGATTTTATAGAGGAAGGGAGAGAGAGAGAGATAGAAATATCAATGATGCAAGAGAATGACTGATCGGCTGCCTCCTGCATGCTCCGCACTGGGGACCTAGCCCACAACCCAGGCATGTGCCCCTGACCGGAACCGAACCAAGGAACCTTCAGTCAGCAGGTCAGCTGTCTATACACTGAACCAAACCGGTTAGGGCTCACTGACTGCTTTTGACCTACAAAAAGTGCAGGATATCAGTGTCATGATTCACAGGCTTTGGGTAGAATCCAAAAAGTCAGGAAAACTAGGAATGTATTGTTGCTATGTGACTTCTGTTTATCGGAAAACTTTAAAATGCCTACACAGCAACCTAGCTACATACTTTTTAGCTTACTATATAGGGCCTCCACCTTTTGACTATCAAACAGGCTCCGAAAATATTTTGCATCATTCGATGACAGGCAGTTTATATTCTTTGCAACCAACAAGTGCCTAATGTTTTAACTATGGTTTGTAAGGAACCTGACACAGTTTAATATAATTTAAAAAGCATGACTTTAAAACTTTCCTTAATCTGAATCCTGTCACCAGCTTTTACTACCTTTAAGAATTAAAGCAAGTTATTAAAAAAAAAAAAAGAATTAAAGCAAGTTATTATCTGTGCCTCTTTCTTCATATGTAAAATGAAAAATAGAATACTTAATAAGAGTTTTATGATGGCTGAAACCGGTTTGGCTAAGTGGATAGAGCGTCGGTCTGTGGACTGAAAGGTCCCGGGTTCAATTCCAGTCAAGGGCATGTACATTGGTTGTGGACACATCCCCAATAGGGGATGTGCAGGAGGCAGCTGGTCGATGTTTCTCTCATCATCGATGTTTTTAGCTCTCTATCCCTCTCCCTTCCTCTCTGTAAAAAATCAATAAAATATATTTTTTACAAAAAGAGTTTTATAATGATGTGTGTATTCATGTACCTAATTCATGGTGGTAGATAGATCCTATATAATAAAAAGGTAATGTGCAAATTGACCCTAAAGACCAAATGACCAGGAACAACAGGTCGCTTTGATGTGCACTGATCAACAGGGGACAGACACTCAATGCAGGAGCTGCCCCCGGGTGGTCTTTGTGCTCCCACAGGGGGAGCTCCCCTCGGCCACAAACCCGTGGAAGCTGGCCTAAGCCAGCAGGTGAACATCCCCCGAGGGGTCCCGGACTGCAAGAGGGCACTGGCCGGGCTGAGTAATAACCCCCCCCCCCCGCACCCAGTGCACGAATTTTTGTGCACTGGGCCTCTAGTAAATTACAATGGTAATTTTAATTCTATAAATGCTCCATGAAATAACCCTGGAGCTTGTTTAGAAGTTGTTCTAGATTGTAGGTTATGAGTTTGTTCACCAGTTGGAGCATGTACAGGAGGCACCGTCAATGTTTCCCTCTCCCTTTTCCCCTCTCTAAAATCAATAAACAGCTGAAACCGGTTTGGCTCAGTGGATAGAGTGTCAGCCTACAGACTGAAAGGTCTGGTCAAGGGCATGTACCTTGGTTGCAGGCACATCCCCAGTAGGGGATGTGCAAGAAGCAGCTGATCGATATTTCTCTCTCATTGATCTTTCTAACTCTCTATCCCTCTCTCTTCCTCTCTGTAGAGAATCAATAAAATACTTTAAAAATAAAATAAGATCAATAAACATATCTAGAACAGAACATGAAGCAATGAAACAGAATTTCTTTCAGCTCCCTGCTTCTTTAGTACTTTTATCACTACAAAACTATTAGAGTGGGCCCTGGCCAGTATGGCTCATTTGGTTGGGCACCCTCCTGTGCACTGAAGGGTTGCTGGTTGGGGCATATGCCAGGTTGTGGGCTGGGGGTGTGTCAGAGGCAGCTGATTGATGTTACACTCTCACATTGATGTTTCTCTCTTCCCCCTCTCTTCCAGTCTGTCTATAATAATTGAAGGGTAATATGCTAATTAGACCAGATGTCCCTCCAGACATCCTTCCAGATGACCTTCCAGACAATGCTGCAGTGGCCAGGGGCTGAGGCAGCTGCTGCTGCGGCAGGACCGAGCCCCTTGCACAGATTTTGTGCCTCGGGCCTCTAGTAAATCAGTAAAAATTAATAAAACAAAACAAAAAATAACAGTGTACATTATCTGACAGGTCATAGGGAAAATGCATAGCTGTAATCAAGGACAATTAATCCTGACTTACCTTAAATGCAGAACAAACTCAGGAGCTCCGTCCCATTTAATTAATGTAAATAGTGAACAGACTTATGTATTATGATCAATTAACTATAAGACTGTTCCTCACAGTACAGAACAATTTCTTTACTATTGTTAAGTAACTATTGTTACAATGTTAATCTGATGCATATTTAATGATATATGTAATTGTTGTGCTGCATGATGATTAGACTTCAAATGCTAAGCTATTTACATAAATTACTGCAATTGGTTATTTTCACACAGCCAAACACATTTTTTTGGTGTTTGCTCACTTTATTAATTTTCTAGAACCTATAATAATGGCCATGACAACAGTTTTCTCTGAAACCCTTTTCTATTTAATCACCTGTTCACACACACAGATAAACTATTGTTAAGCAAAGTTCACAGCTACCTATTCAGTGCTGACAGGAATTCCCAGTCTGGGGTGTGGTGAAGGGAGAAGCTTGAGTGAAGGGTTTCCAGTGAGTCAGCTCAAGTGAAGCAGCTCAAGCTAAGTTGCTCAAATGAAGTAGTAAAGTAGCCTGTATTACAGGTCTAGTGTTGCCAAGTGTTATAGCTCTAATGTTGCAGTTCAAGCTTTATAGTGGCAAGCTGGGGAAATGCAGCAGAAAGTGCACTCCATCCTAACAGAGAGGAGGCTGGCTTATATATTATAGAAAGAAGTTCTTGTCTCTGTCCCTGACTGGTCCATTTCTATGCAAATGAGGACTCCAAAGCCACACAGTTTTGTTCCAAATTGCACTGTTCTGTTTGACCAGCTCACACATTCTGGTTGGTTGTTGTGGAACTGCTCTGATTGGTTAGTAACTTATGCAAATGAGGATATGGCGGCACAGCTCCCATTGGACAGTAAGGTCTTAGTCCCATTGGTCCAAATACAATACCAGGAGTTTCTTTAAGAAGTGAGGTCAGGAGCACAGTGCAGGAAGCTTGGCAGCTCAGTCTGTGGCTTTCCCTGACATGCAGTATGTGTGAGCATTCTGTAATCAGAGGCTGTTAGATTCTGGTTATGAATTTGGGCACAAGGAGCCTTTGTTGGCAGATATTCTTCCTCCAGGTTCACACTCTTCAAAATGGCACTGCAGGGTTCTCCTCTCTACTTGGCACTGAAAACAGCCACTGCTCAAAGCTCTGTGTATATATTTTCTTATTTTAGGCCTTAAAAACCTTTTAAGGAAGGTATTGTTACTCCCATTTTACTGATGTATAATAGAAAATGATGGCCATAGAGGGTAATCAGGTAGCATAGTAGAGATTCAAACTTCTACCCCCAACCTCTAAACACACTTTATACAATCTTAGAAGGTAATGGATCCCAGCAGAGATATGTAACATTTTTTTAAGGAAAATCAAATGGCTTCTGAGAAATATAGAATATTACATTAGTGCCTCCTTATCTGTGGTCTTGCTTTCCATGGTTTCAGTTACCAGTGATCAATCATGGTCTGAACATATTAAATGGGAAATTCCAGAAATAAACAGTTCATGTTTTAAATTGCATGCCATAATGAAAGCTTGTCCCATGTCCTCTGTCCCTCCTGGGACATGAATCATCCGTTTGTCCAGCTTATTCCAGGTTGGGATGGAGAGGAGAGAGACATCACATTCACATAACTTTTATTACAGTGTATTATAATTGTTCTATTTTATTACTAGTTATTGTTAGCTCTTACTGGACGTAATCTATAATTTAAAATGTGTCATGTGTATAGGAAAAAACGTAGTGTATATTAGGGTTTGGTATTGTCTTCAGTTTCAGGCATCTACTGGGAGGTCTTGGAACACATCTTACATGGATAAAAGAGACTACGTACTATATTCCTGAATACTAATCCTTGTGAAACATGTTGCAGTCTGCAATGTTCTAATGTAATATTCCTTAATATGCAAATATACCCATAAATAAGCAACTGTCAGGCTTTGAAGCTCTGAGTCCCATTGCCTCCAAGAATCTATTTTCTTGGCTGCATTTAAAAAGCTATTGACAGGTACGTCTAAAAATCCCACAAAACAGAACTGACAACATGATACATGTCAGCAACAACCTAACATTGAAAAAAATTTTCTATCCACAGTTGGTTGAATCTGTAGGTGTAAAACCCAGATTCAGAGGGCCTACTGTATAGTCAGGAATACAAGACTGTACAACTCAATTAAAAAAACAACAACTTGCTGAAACCGGTTTGGCTCAATGGATAGAGCATCGGCTTGGAGACTGAAGGGTCCCGGGTTCGATTCCAGTCAAGGGCATGTACCTTGGTTGCAGGCACATCCCCAGTAGGGGGTGTGCAAGAGGCAGCTGATCGATGACTCTCTCTCATCGATGTTTCTAACTCTCTATCTTTCTCCCTTCCTCTCTGTACAAAATCAATAAAATATATTTTAAAAAAAACTTATCACACAATAGGAAAAAAAGGGGGAGGTTATAAGCAAACACAAGAAAACCTGAAGCAAATAAATACATGGAAAGATGCTCAACTTCACTAGTAAGCATGAAAATGCACATAACAACAACAATATACTACATGCTTTATAGCCAACAGATTGGCAAAAATTTTAGTCTGAGATTTCCAAGTTAGGGTGTGGCAAAATAGAGACTCTCTTTACCACTGGGGCATTGGAAAACAATATGTGTTTAGCAAAGTTGAACAATGAATTCTACTCCTTGGCATATGTCCTAGACATAAACATGTCTAAGGAAATTTATTGTAGAATAAATAAGTTAAATTGCTATATGATATTATTGTGTTGTATAGCTTATGTCTTCAAAGTCAGTCTCTCTTCTGTTGAATGTTTGATTCTTCTAGAGGGCAGTTAGAACTTTACCCTGTATGCCGAAACTGGTTTGGCTCAGTGGATAGAGCGTCGGCCTGCGAACTAAAGACTCCCAGGTTCGATTCCGGTCAAGGGCATGTACCTTGGTTGCAGGCACATCCCCAGTGGGGGGTGTGCAAGAGGCAGCTGATTGATGACTCTCTCTCATCGATGTTTCTAGCTCTTTATCCCTCTCCTTTCCTCTCTGTAAAAAATTAATAATATATATATATATATATTTTTAAAAAGAACTTTACCCTGTAGTCTGCACTATTTATTCATTTTTGGTGCAGTAAGGAGCAGTAATAACTCGAATAAATGCTAAAAGAGTCTTCTGGATATCATCTTTTTTTGGGGAGACCATGACACTATATCTCTGAACATGTCTTTCTCCATACTTTGATAAGTTTTAGAAAATAACTTAAAATAGGACAAAATTCGGCTGTTGTGAATTGGGGCACTTATAGCCATCATTTAGGGCACATATAACTTCTTTCTCATTTGTTATTTTTGCCCACTGCTTTTTTTTTTTTTTTTTTTTTCCTCAGAGGATGAAGTTGGTAACTTCAGCCACTGGGTGGCGCAAATTCACCAGAGCTTGGTGAAAGTTGGTAAATAACAGCTCAAAGTGCACTAGTTGTTACACTGTAGCACGTGAAGCAGGGTTAGGTAGAAGAAAAAAGGCTTTGGGGGCTGAAACTTAAGTATAGACACGGATCTAAATCCTCTGGGAGTGAAAATTAAGGGAAATTTTTAGTATTGGGTGACTGGCAAGTCAGGTCACTGAAAAAGGGAAAGAAAAAGAAGAAAAGGAAAAGTTTTAGAATACAGAGCAAGAAGAGAAAGATGAGAAAGAAATATGAGAAGCACAGGCTGGATGGCTCAGTTGGCTGAAGCATCATTTTGTACACCAAAAGTTTACAAGTTCAATCCCCAGTCAGTGCATGCAGGAGGCAACTGATTGATTTGTCTCTCTCTCCCCTTTCCTCTTAAAGTCAATAAAACATATCTTTGGGTAAGGATTAAAAAATAAAAATTAAACATTTAAAATATCAGAGGGAAAAGCATGTAAGTCTAGAGAAATGAATTCAAGTGTTACCAACAATTACAGATGGCCTTTCATTGATTTGCATCCACCTGGTTAACCAATAGCAGCTTTGATGTAAAATAAAAGTTACTTCATTTTCTCCTAGAAAGTTAGGTATGATATCCTCAGCTATCCATTTAGTAGTATGATGTGACCAACATTTTCTGAATATCTACTAGGAGCATAGTGCTTTGTTGGCTACAGAGTAATATGGAGATATACAAATGTAGATGTAGAGAATACACTACAACCTCCAAGGATACAAACTAGGAAGTATACATAAAAAGATAGATGGCAACTAAAGGCAACATGGGGGGCATTGTATGAACTCTAAAATGAAATCCTTTCTGAGAGTGGGAGAGGAGGTGTGGAGGATCAGAGTGTGAGGGGAGGAGGAGCCATAAGACTGTCAACCTGTGCAGGATAAAAAAAAAAGAAGAGTTCCTAGTCCCTAGCCATAAGTACATATAGCAGGTCTTCCTTAGAAAATGGCTTGTTCTGGACATATACATAGGAAAAGTGCTGTAGGTCAGAATTTGCTGGAAGGTGTTTAAAGAGGCTCAAAACCAAGTGGGAGTAGGGCAAGAACAATTAGGGCTAGAGCCACCTTTTAAGTCCCTCTGTAATTAGTAACCTCTTGCACCACCCTGGGTGTACAGAAAAGAGGGGACCCTAATTGCCTAGTCCTCAGTCATGTTGATTTTTTGAGAACACAGGTATATCTACAAAATGAAGAATGGCAAAACATACAAAATTGTATATTTTAAGTTTATATTAAGTAAGTCATATTTTAACATACATACACATACAACTATTAATGTTATTCAGCAATACCTTCAAAAGTTTAAATTGGAAATTTCTGTTAATGTGCCTTCTCTGCCCTGAGCAACTTCCTACCATAATCTTTGCATCTATCAAAAAGTATTAGGTTGCTTTGGCTGGTGTGGCTCAGTTGGTTAGGGTTGTGGGTTCAATTCCCTGTCAGGGCACATACCCAGGTTTTGGGTTCAGTCCCCAGTCAGGGCATGTCCAGGAGGCAACTCATCAATGTATGTATCTTTTCCATATTGCTCTTTATCTCTCTCTCCCGCCCTCTCTCTTCCTCTTGCTCTCCCTCTTCCTCTTCATTCCACTCTCTCCAGAATCACCGAAAAACATATCCTCTGGCGAGGATTGAAAAAGTATTTGGGTGATTTAGACCCTTAGAAAAGGTGGAATGACTTCCAGTTCTTTCTAAGACTTGACTGGAATATAGCAGTAATATGCTAGCCAAAAAAGAGATGGCAACTTTAAAATGGTATGAAGAGTATGATGTTAGTTGTGTAACATGTGTCTTTTTTTGTATAATGAGAAATAGATATAGATATAGATATAGATATAATCATGTCTATAAAGAGATACATCAAAGTATTAACAGTGGTTATCTCTAAGAGGAAGGATTAGTTGTAATATTTTTACTTTTAGATTTGCCAGTATTTTCTAAACATTGTATAATGAGAATGTACTTAATTGAAAAACAAAAGGTGTTAGCTTAATAAGAAAGAATTTGACATAAAAATCTTGCCAACTAGTCACTTCCCGGAGGAATAATTGGCACTCCACACACAGAGCGTTTTATCAAGCTGAGACGATAGCCTACGCTATAGTGGTGACAGGGAGAATTGTGTCCTGCTGTGAAGTGGTCTGCAGACTGAGGTGCCCATCCCAAGTTCCCCTCCCTTGTGCTATTTTTCTCATCCATTTCTTAGTTTTCAAAGATCTCCAACTGTCAAGAGAATATGGGATTCTTCAGGGTCATAGAAAGAGATTGGACTAACAATTCCCAGGGGGAAAGGATTCTGAGGGGTGCGGGAAGAGATTGGACAAAAATCTTACACCTATGGATGAAGACAGTGGCCGGGGTAAGGGCATGGGGTGGGGTGGGGTTGGGAATCAGGTGGAGGGGAGCTATTGGGCGGGGGAGGGGGGGGAAGGAACACCTGTAATAATCTGAACAACAAAGATTTATTTTAAATAAATAAAAGTCAAAACCTTAAAACAAAACAAAACAAGAGAGAGAGAATATGGGATTCTAAATGATTACCAATGAGGGAGTCAGAAAATCCTCAGAGGAACCTTGCTTTGTCAGGGGAAACAGATTGTCCCTAAAGCAAAATAAATGATTTTGATCCCATCAGTGAATTTCTTTAAAGAAAGTCACTATAAATGTTATTAAAATTATACTCTTGCAGTAGCATTAATGGATATAGACTTTGCCCCAGGTTTCACCTCCTGATAAATCTCATGTTTCTGGATTAAAGGACATGTGTGGTGGATGAGGCTGGGAGGGTGGGGATGAATGTAGGTATCAATTCTAGACCAAGTATAGAATGCTTCTAATCATCCTCACTCATGGTCTAGGGAAGGAACAAGTTTTGTTTGTTTGTTTGTTTTGTTTTTCCTATTTCATGGTCAGACTGAACCATGGTGGCAAGATAACCTGGAGGTGGAAGGTGCAAATCATAAACTCCTTTATCCAAGTGCAAGCTCCAGTGCTCTGTTGTCTTTACCTGCTATGTTTTCAAGGCTCGAGGGGACTTTAGGATGCCTAGAGGGTCTCTAGAGCTTCCTTGAAAACTACCATCATCCATGCTTTATTTCTGTTCCATCTCTTCCAGGCTTGGCTTGAATATTAATTCAGGGTTTATGGCAAGATATATTCATTCCTCTGTTGGTACAGTTTTGAGAATCATTATTTTTTGGACAATACTTGAAGTAAAAGAAAATTAAAATTAGTATATGATTTTTATCAGAGAACTAACAAAACAGAATTATTTAGAAACAGGCACATTTCACCACAATAAAATGGAATGGTTTTAGCCTTTTATGAAAAAAAGGCAGGATAACAGTTTTATCTGCCCCCACCATTCCCTTTTTACCTAAATACTGCTTTAGTATAATCTCTTTCCATTTTCTTACCAAACTCTTAGTTAAGCAGGTCAGACTTGACTTATATCTGTATCTCTTTGAGAAAGATCATGGTAACCATTTTTGCTCTCATGTCCTTGTTCAGAATATACATAGCTCACTCTTCTGGTAGGGTACAATATTGGGAGGAAGGAACACCTGTAATAATCTGGATTATTAGGAACTCTGGATTATCAGGAGACCTCATCTGGGTCTCTTAGCACCTTGGAATGCTTAAATTCACATTCCCTTCACCAGTGTGTTCATAGCTACTCGTGGTGGCAGAAGCTAAATCATAAAACCTTGGGAAAACAGGACCTTCACCCTAAGCCAGTTGAGAGCTAGTGAGCATGAAGTCAGCCCTGAAGATAACAGAGGAGTGGGTGAACTATGCCACACTTGTGGCTGCTCTTCGCCATTCCTTGAAGGCTATGTTTAAACCTTTTGTCAAAGAGCAATAGGTCCATTCACAGTCCTTAGAGGGAAGACTTCCTGTTTCCATTTGATGGGGTGAGAAGATACCCACTTTTTGTGGAGGTACAAAGTGAATCTCAGAGACTTGGATATCAGTCAGTACCAGTGGCATGAGGGTAATTGATTAAGCTCAGGCTCCCCCTTCATTGGCCTGGCATTACTGTTTGATTGCAATGTTCATGCTGAAGATATGAGTGCAGAAATGACAAATATCTGCCCATCCTATATAATAAAGACAGAATATGCAAATTGACCATAACTCCACAACAAACTATGGCAGTGCCCACAGCCAATAAGGAGGGAATATACAAATTGACGCAACAAGGTGAGAGGCAGAAGGCCACTCCATCTGGAGCGAGGGTGGTGCCTGCAGCCAGGGGAAGGCAGGCCTATTCTGCATGAATCTTTGTGCATTGGGCCTCTAGTCTTAATTAATAATAGGGAGAAGACAGTATAGTATCCATGAGAGTCAGAATAGAACTTCTCAGAAGTATGTCTGGTGGATAACAATGATTTCGGCAGCTTTCTTTGAGTTTGAGTTGGGAGCATTTTCTCCAACCTAGAGATTGAAAGAAAATAGGAAAGATAAAGAAGTATGCAAATGGGTTTTTCTTTATATACTGCCAAAAAAAATAGCTAAGTACAAAACCCTGTATAATTCCAAGTACACATCATTTTGCCTCTTTGCTTCCCAGTAATTCTAGGGAAAGTTATTGTACTTATACAGAGAAAGTATCTGCAAGGTACACTTAGTATGAAAATCTACAATTTATTGGACCCTATAACCTACCAGCAAAGAGCCTATCTACCCCTTGCTTGACCTATTTGCCTTGGATGGAAAAGGCCCTCGATCTGCAGCCACTTTGGATCCCAGATGCACAACAGTTCTACTTCATCCTTGAATCCGGCCCATTCAGTCTCACTCTGTTGGAAAGCAGCAGAAACCTAGGTCTAAGTGGACCAAGTATATTTTACTAATCCTTTTCCATTTGCACTACACCTGACTCCATGCCCATCTGATTTTGTATGTACTTTCTTTTTTTTCTTTTTTCTTTTTTTAATATATTTTATTGATTTTTCACAGAGAGGAAGAGAGAGGGATAGAGAGTTAGAAACATTGATGAGAGAGAATCATCGATCAGCTGCCTCTTGCACACCCCCCACTGGGTATGTGCCCGCAACCAAGATACATGCCCTTGACCAGAATAAAACCTGGGACCCTTCAGTCCACAGGCCAATGCTCTATCCACTGAGCCAAACCAGCCAGGGCTGCATGTACTTTCCAAATGCTAACCTGTTATAAACATAGACTGTAAGCCTCTGGAAGGTGGGAAGAAAGAAGAAAAATTGACACTTTCAGTAAAATTTTATGGAATAGATGAATAGGCCAGTAAATCCAGTATGTTAAAAATTCCTGATTCTTTCTGCTGATTCATTATATCTAGGGCCCAGAAATCTGTATTTTCAGTTATGTGTTATGGTTGGTCTAATGTTAAGAAAATATTATAGCATTACAAATACCTACCTGTTTCCTGACACATAAAACAATTAACCACATTTGCTTCATAACAGAAGCAGCTTCCTGTATCCCAGGTCTTATATATTAGCCCCATTTTCTCCAAACAAATGCACAAACCATACAGAGAACACTTTCCTTCTCTGGCTGAGAGTGAGGCTGGGATTCAGCTGCCTCAGGTTGCTGGCCTTCCTTCCTTAGCCTTCTCCACAATCGCCGGCATTGGCATAGTTCTCTGGTTCTTGGGTGTTTACACTGAGGGGAGAAAAATGCCTGGTATTAACTTTAGGTCCCTGGTATGCATTTGATTATCTTCCAAACCTCATGTCGGGCCATTTAAAGGAAATTATCTCTTATAAAGAAACTATTCTGTCCTATTGGCTCTATCCTCCCTAGAGAATGTTGAAGTACAGTAAAGAAAGGAACTCACATTTAGCAAGGACCTCCTGTCACACATGATCTCAATTAACCTTCATAACCACCATAAGAGGCAAATATCATTAGTCCCATTTTAAAGATGAGACAACTGAGGCTGGACAAGTCAAGCAACTTTCTCAAAGCCACTCAGCTAGTGAGTATGAGTGGTAGGTCTGTCCAAACTCCAAAGTCTATGTTTTTCTTATTATGCCAACCTGCCACTGGAAAAGGAGATTTTTATAGATCAAGCCCAAGCACCCAATACATCAGCAAACTTACAGGACATGGAACTTCAAAAATGACAAACACTGTAATAGCGATTCCACTTAACAACAGAGTGACAGCAATCAGAAATTTGACCACACTGCTCCATTTCTGCCTCTTCTCTAGATCTTCATCCGTGTCTAAAAGAAGAGAGCAGAGTAGAAGAGGGAGAAAGAGAATTTGAGAGAGGGAAAAGATCAACCCTCTGATTTGAAGGTCTCTTGGCTCACATGACTAAGAGGGGTCCACCTAGATTCAGAGGCAGGGCCCCCTTTCCAGTTCAGACTTACAGTCAGGAATGGGGTTGGCATCATGGGCTCTGCTCTAATCTCAGAGAGTCACCTTCCCAGGGCTTTGGGATTTTTCCATGATCAAATAGGACCCATTTTTGCACTGCCCTCAAGAAAGGAAAAGGGTGGGAGTGCCCAAGGAGGTCTAACTCTTCTTTCACCAGCAGCCCTCTCAGGGTCTCTACCTAGAAAGTCACCCTCCTTTGCTCCTTGTGGCTTTAGTGGGGCATAGAAAGAACAAAGGTGAGTTGGCATTGCTCCTGGGTCATAAGCCAGATTTGGGGACAAATGGCTTATATGCAACTTGTTATTACTAGTCTCATATTTATTTTTCCCCTGGTAGGAACTAGGATGTCACCCAAGCCAGAATCTTACAGAATCTGAGTTCTGGTCAATTTAGGGAAGGTCATTTCCAAAAACTGGGCAGATGAAACATGTACTTGATTGGTGCCATCACTATAATAATTGCTTAGTGTGTAAATGTCGCCTGTCTATACATGAAGAGGCTGGTATTTCCTACCACATGAATACATTTCATTCTATCCCCAAATCTGGCTGCAAGATTAGCTCATTGCTATGGAGGTAAAGCACTATTAATACAGTCATGTGCCCCTTAACAACTGGGATACATTCTGAGAAGTGCATCATTAGGCAATTCCATCACTGAGTAAAAACGAGAGTTACACTAACCTGGATGATACTTACACTAACCTGGATAGTGCAGCCTACTACACACCTAGGCTATATGGTATAGTGTATTGCTCCTGTACAGCATGTTACTGTATTGAATACTGTAGGCAATTGTAGCACATTGGTATTTGTGTATAGAAAGGTACAGTAAAAATACAGTGTAAAAGATAAACCATGGTACACCTATCCAGGGCACTTACCATGAATGGAGCTTGCACATCTGGGAGTTGCTCTGGATGAGTCAGTGAGTGAGTGGGTGAGTGAATATGAAGATATAGGACATTACTGTACACTAGTGTAGACTTGATACAACACTATACATTTAAGCTACACAAAATTTATAAAACAACCGAGATTAAATCAAGCATAAAAGAAAAGGGTATAACCAAGAGACAGTAAACACAGGTGTATAAGGCTGCTGCTGGCCTAACACAACATACTGTTTTACAGCAAACTTTTCTTATAAGTAGAAAGAGTACACTCTAAAGCAATTATAAAAAGTGTAGAATAGTAAATACATAAAGCAGTAATAGTCATTTACTATTATCAAGTATTATGTACTATACTATATATACAGTAGTTCCATCATAGACCAAAATGTTGTGATGCAGCACAGGTCTATAGTGTCAAACTACAAATATTTCTGAGACCTTCTTTTTAAAGAAACTGATGTTTTCCATAAGAAATGGAGTGGTTTTTCTAGTAGAAACTCTGTGTAACCTCTCAACCTCCAGGAAAATCTTAGGAGACCCAGGCTAATGTTGGGGTTAAAATTGTTTTTCTTTCTGTTCTTGTCTCACCCTTACTTATTCTGTACCTTGTTTCAAAGGGGTAGAAAAATCATCAATACTTGTAGTTTTCTCTCCTCCTTTATTCCCTGGAGTTATGGAGGTGGTAGTGGTGGGAAAAGCCTCTAATGAAGTCCTCGTTGCTGGATAGACCTTACATTGGAAGACCCCTGGTAAAAAAGCTAGAAAAAAAAAAAAAAGAATGAATGAAAGGAAAACTGAGAAAACTTTATCCTGCCTTTGATTTTACCTGACAAAAGAACCTAGCTCTATCCAAGATGATACTAAACCCATTGACCTGTCCATAGGTTTAGGCTGTAAGCTCCAAATAATGCCAAGAGTATATGAGAATAGAGATACTAATAAGAGATATGGATTAAAATCCCCAGGAGGCCTTTGACTAATGTAGGATCAGAGTAGAGGAGTAGACCATATCTTATTTGCCTATCATGCTTAAAGCCGTAATAATAATAATAAGGATGGAGGGTGTAACACTGTTCAAAGTTTCCATCTTTTAAAAAGATGGCTCCAAAGTCCAAAGAGGAACATGAAATATTATCATTTGCCTTAATGACTGCTGCAAATTTGTCTGGTGGAGTGTAAGTCAACTACTCTGAGAGGGGATTGGGGAAAACGAAAAGAGTTGGAAGAAGGAAAGACCACCCAGCTACATGCACTCCTCAATTTCATTCATTCTGCAAATAATTAAAAATGAATACTGTATCTATTATGTGCCAGAGATTACTTCATTACTTTGGATTTATCAGTTGGATACATTCTAGCTAGGGAAGGAATAAAGGAGAGAAAGGGTTGAGGGGATTGAGGGAATAGACCACAATAAATACAGTAAATTTTATGGTATGTGCTATAAAAAATAAATGAATAAATAAATAAATAAATAAAGTGGAGGAAGGTGCCCAGCTGGCATGGTTCAGTGGCTGAGCATTGACTTATGAACAAGGAGGTCACTGTTCAATTCACAGTCAGGGCACATGCCCAGGTTTCGGGCTCCATCCCCAGTGTGGGCATGCAAGAGACAGCCGGTCAATGTTGCTCTCTCATCATTGATGTTTCTAACTCACTCTCCCTCTTCCTCTCCCTTTCTATCTTAATTCAATAAAAAAAATATATATTTTTTAAAGTAGAGGAAGGTAAGGGAGCAGTCTAGAGATGTGGTGCAGGTGGGCAGTGGTCTGGCAATATGCAGTGTAGGCTGGTTCATTAAAAGGTGAGAATTGAGCCAAGACTTGAAGGAAGTGAGGGGAATAGCCATGCAGATACCTAGAAAGTATAGTAAGTTCTCACTAAAGTTGTAACTAGATTTGGAAACTGTGACTTTAAGGCAAAATGACATTTAACAAAATCAGTTGTCTCATAGGCTAACTGATATAAATGAAAATAAGAATTGGGTTCCTCTGGCATATTTCTGGTTATAAAAACATCACCAAATTTCTAAAGACAACACTTCTAATATTAAAGTTTGAAATAAATGTGAATTTCATATACATTTAATAAATATTAATAAAAACAAGCAAGATAAATCTTTTCTAAGCTGCTTATTTCAGTTCAGGCCTGAGGGTAGCCAGAGCCTATCCCAGCAACTCAGGGAGGGGACAACCACTGCAGGGCACCCACGTACACCCACACGGAGACCAGAGCAATGCGGATAGTCCAAATCATGTAATATGCACGTCTTTGGGTTGTGAGAGGAAACCAATGTATGGAGGGAAAACCTTGCAAGCTGGAGAGAATATGAAAACTCCACACAGACAGTGGCCCTAGTGGAAATCAATTTTCTTCTCGTCAATGTTACAACAAAATTGATGTTATTCGAGGACCTGTTGTAGTGACCTAGGCAGAGGCGAGAGCTAGAGTATAGGCCCCAAGGCAGAGATGTCTATCTGGCATGTTACAGTTTTAGAGGACAAGCAAAGAGGCCAGTGAGATTGGAGTAGAGTAAGCAAGGGGACAGGAGTAGGTGATAAGGATCTAAAGGAAATGGGCGCATATCACTGGGGGCCTTGTAAGCTAGTTTAAAGATTTTGGTTTTTATTCTGATTGAAATGGGGATCCAGTCCTGCCCAGTGTGGCTCAGATGGTTGAGCGTTTTCCCATCATCCTGTGCACTGAAAGGTCACGGGGTTTGATTCCCAGTCAGGGAACATTCCTGGGTAGTGGGTTTGATCTCTGGTTGAGTGCAACCGATTGATGTTTATCTCTGTCTTTCCCTCTCCCTGCCTCTTTTTCCCTCTCCCTCCCTCCCTCCCTTCCTCCCTCCCTCCCTTCCTCCCTCCCTCCCTCTCTCTCTCTCTCTTCCTCTCCCTCTCCCTCTCTCCCTCTCTCCCTCTCTCCCTCTCTCTCTCTCATCAATAGAAACATATTTAAAAAAAAAAAGAAAAAAAAAAAGAAATGGCGATCCATTACAAGGTTTTGAGCAGAGGAATGGCATGATGGTTTCATTTTTAAAAGATCACTGAAATAGACTGTAGTGGGGCAAGGGTAGAAGCAGAGTCACCTGACAGGAGGCTATTGCAGAAATCCAATGAGAGATGATGGTGACTCAGACCAGCTGTGGAAGTGATGAGATGATATAGACAGATTCTGGCTGTAGTCTGGAATGAACTTCACTTGCCTCCAGAATTGACTTAATCCAATTCACACAGTGGTTCCTATTCCATTTTGAATGGTCTCTTCTCATTGCTTATTAAATTGAGGTCTGTAAGTCCTACTTGATGTTTCTAAATTAGTTTCCCATGTCTTGATTAAGTCCATGTAAAAATGATAGTTCCTTACTTCAGAGGCCAGTGGCTACAGTACCAGACATTGTATATGAAATTACAGGGTAAGGACTCATCCTTGATTTCATTTTAATCAGGAAAACAGTGTTGGCAAAGATAGAGACCAAAAGCTACAGTTTCAAAAAAAAAAAACAAATAAGGAAATGATGTGAAGTGTTTTCAGCATAGTGCCAGTCAGGTCTCTAAAGTGATAACGTGTTCTATGAGACAGATGAGCTGAAGATAAGCAAATCTCACTTTGGACAAGTCATCTAAGTTCTCTGAGTTTTGGTCTCCTTGTCTGTAAGATCGTTATAATCAAAGTAGAGGCTCAATGGACGAAATTCGTGCAAGGGGCTCGGCCCTTGCAGCCCCAGACAGTCGTTCTGCTCTTTAGTCTAATTAGCGTATTAGCTCTTTATTATATAGGATAATTCTTGATCTTCCTATTTCACAGGAGTGATGTGAAGGTAAGAAAGCAGGTATGAAAACACTCTGCACGCTGAGTGATATGATTGGAGGAGGAGGAAAAACCTAGAGATCCTCTAAGTAGAACTGTGCCCTCTAACCACAGGGATAATGGTATTTCACTATAGCATGTCTTCCCACCTCTTGGGGCCACTGTTGCAAAGTCTACCTAATAGGCTTCATTTGTCAATGTATTTTCATTTCTGCCAAGTTTCTGAATTAATGCCCATCCATGTTGACAGTTCATCTCTAGTAGATCTCATCTGCTAGGTGATTAAGGTGGAGCATATTTATAAGTACAGCTCTCCGTTCCTGGTGATGATGGAATTGCAATTAGCTTTTCTTTGGCTAAGGATATTTGGGCATGAATGCCCCACTTTAATGAGAAAAACAAAAGTCCCAATTTATGAAATGGATGATTTAGGAGATGATGCTTTGCTTTATTACAAAATAACTTATTTTAAAACGGGAGCATTAGATGCATTGCATTTAAATGGAAGTTTTTTTTAGAGCCTATTCTGTAATAATATTAGCAGGTTGAAGGAGGTATTTGAGAAGCCTTATATATTGCTATTGGGTTTGTGCTTCGGATCTAAATCTCAACTGTACATATATAGAAATCAGCGTGTAGAAACTGAGCACTGGAGAAATTAAGTAACCTGTCAAAGGTGATCATTAATATCAGAATAAACCTTTGTTTAATATTTCTCCTATCCTCACAGTTTCACATGGGTTAAACAGACCATAGGAATTAGTGCACACCAGTCAAATTCCAAAGAACCTAATCTATATACTAAAAATGACATTGAAAAGTATTTACATAGGTGAATGAGTCTGCCAAATGGATCAGATATGATGTTTTTCTTGTCTAGATACCCTTTTTCTAAACCTACAGATTCTTGTGAAACCAAATGCATAATTGGAAAGTTTCTTGATTAATATAGATCTGAAGAATAGGAACTAGATGGTGTAAACCTTATCAGAAGTGATAAAGACCTACGAGTCCTCTTTCATCAGAAAGAATTATCAGAATATTTATAATAGAGGATCTTTTCCTTGGCCAAATTCCATAAACAGTAACAAATAGTTTCCATCTTACATTTTTCTAGATTGCATGTCAACCCACATCTTCTGTTGCAGCTTATTCTCATCCTTACAATTTCAGATTCCTACTTTTCTCTGGGAACATCTCCATGCATTGGCTTGTTTCTGGGACATCCTCCTGTGTAGACTGATGTCATCTATAATGGCATCTCTTTTATGACCTTATAAATTTGATTATGTACCTAATTATTTCTACTCTACTTCGAGTGTGTCACTTCCTGGCACTCGGTGTAAGTTTAAATTCAGAATAGGCAGTTTTAAACTTATAAATGGGGCAATATTTCAAAAGTCCACTCATATATTGGTTGTCTGCAATTCGTCGTTGTTCAATAAATGTATCTTGACTGATGATTAGATCCCCAAACTAACCTGCAAATATCCATTTACTTTCTTTGCACAGCTCAGATAGTACAGGGTATTAGCTTAAACCAGCTATTTTCAATCTTTTCCATCTCATGGCACACAGAAACTACTAAAATTCCAGGGAACACCCCCCCCAAAATTGTTTTTTGCTGGTTGACAAAAATAAATAGGTATAATTTTTTATTCAGCTACACTGGATAGCTATTTTTAAATTCAACAATCTAAGGGAAGCAGGCCAGCGCCCCTGACTAAAAATCAGGTATTGCATGTCTTAAAAATTCTTGCAACACACCCATTGAAAGTCGCTGGCTTAGACTTTTCCTCCTCCCCTGGACTCTAGGTTAGCCCAAAGCAAATTGTTGAATTAGGTTGATCATTGGCATCTCTCCCCTTTGATCCCCCCGTTTTCCCTGACCCAAATCTCTAAGAGCTAGTGTCTTAATTGCTCTGAGTCCAACACTGCATAGCATTATATCCAAGAAAGATTTACCCTGTACAATGTGCTCTAGACTCCAAAATGACTTAAGTTCGCTATTCCCATCACATTTATCATTGACTCATAGTGTGGGAGTGTCACATGTTAGGAAGAGAACAATCTGGTTGAATTAATTTGCATTAACACTGAGTGACTGAAAGCCCCCACACACTGTCAGAGGCTTTTAAGTTTTTAAGAGCTTTTTTCACACAAAAGTGATCACTATGTGAACTTTAGAAAGTATAGTAAAGGAATTAAAACATTTGTGTCATGTGAGGATTTATAATTTACTATACCTGGGCTACATCCCAAGAACCTATCCACTTATTTCCCAATTTCTAGTCTTCTAAACCAGTGATTGGCAAACTGCAGCTCGTGAGCCACACACGGCTCTTTGGCCCCTTGAGTGTGGCTCTTCCATAAAATACCACGTGCAGGTGAGCATGTACAGTGCTATTGAAACTTTGTGGCCCATGCGTAGAAGTTGGTTTTAGCTCTCAAAAGAAATTTCAATCGTTGTACTGTTGATATTTGATTCTGTTGACTAATGAGTTTGCCAACCACTGCTCTAAACAGATTGTATTGTAGTTTTAAAAGTACTCCTCCACCCCCATTATTCTGCTGGTGATCCCCCAATTTTTTTTAAAAGTGTCAAGTTTTTTTTTTAATATATTTTTATTGATTTTGTACAGAGAGGAAGGGAGAGAGATAGAGAGTTAGAAACATCGATGAGAGAGTCATCGATCAGCTGCCTCTTGCACACCCCCTACTGGGGATATGCCCGCAACCAAGGTACATGCCCCTGACGGGAATCGAACCCGGGACCCTTCAGTCCCCAAGCCAATGCTCTATCCATTGAGCCAAACCGGTCTCGGCAAAAGTGTCAAGTTTTATTTAATTTTTTCCAGCACTGCAACAGTAGCATCTAGGGCAGTGGTCAGCAAACTCATTACTCCACAGTGTCAAATATCAACAGTACAATGGTTGAAATTTCTTTTGAGAGCCAAATTTTTTAAACTTAAACTTCTTCTAATGCCATTCTTTAAAATAGACTCGCCCAGGCCATGGTATTTTGTGGAAGAGCCACACTCAAGGGGCCAAAGAGCCAGATGTGGCTTGAGAGCCGCAGTTTGCCAACCACGGATCTAGGGAATTTCCTGTATGTAGGGGGAACTGCCAATACTAATATTCTTGATATATAGATCATAAACTAGTTGACAAAAAGAATGGGTGGGAGAAGGAAGGACAGAAGCAGAGAAACTTAAGGCAAAGGTCAAGAGCCATTGCTCAGCAACTGTGGGGGAATAGTTACTCTCAATGTGTGTGGAAGTGAAAAACTGAACAACCCCTGTGGAGGGTAACTTAGCAATATCTATCAAACTTTGATACAGCAACCCTGCTTGGAATTTATCCTATGGATAAATTGTAGGCACACAAAGAAGAATGTATAAGATCATTGCTTGCAGCATTGTTTGTATTTGTAAGAGGTTGGAAACAACCAAAATATTGATCCATAGGAAACTGGTGATAGTATAGACATAAAATGTAATAATGTACAAGAGTTACAAGGAATGAGACATATCCTATATAATAAAAGACTAACATGCAAATTGTCCCCTCAAGGGGAGTTTGACCAACCTGGAGTTTGACTGCTCGCTATGATGTGCACTGACCAATGGGGCTGTGCGGAACATGGCAGGCGTAGCGGTATTGGCAGTGGGCTACAGTGAAGGTGCTGCCAGCCCCCATGGGTCCCTATGAGAGCCAACTATGGCAGTGGGAAGGTGGAGCAGGCAAGTGGGTGGCACCAGGCCAAGGCAGGGTGACAATCAGGGCTGCAAGGCTGGGGGAGGGAGTTAGGGCCTGATCTTCACAGGCCAACTTGAGGGACCCCACCCATGTACAAATTTCGTGCACTGGGCCTCTAGTTAATACATATTGATATGGAACAACCTATAGATACATTGTTAAGTGGGGGGGAAAGCAAGGTATTAAATAGTGTATATGGTATGCTACTATTTATATGTTTAAAATATATACATCCATACATGCCTAGAATATCTCTGGAAGGAAACTCAATAAGTTGTTAATAGGATTTCCCTCAGGGATAGAGTACTGGAGGATGAGGGAGTAGAACAAGGGAGATTTACTTTTCACTGGAAACCTGTGTTGTTTGAATATTTTACTATGTGCATTCAGAGTAAATTAAAATCAAATAAGTATTGTGAAAGACAACCCATCAGAAATGAGAGCATGTGAAAATTGCAGCATGTCAGGACTAGAAGGGTCCTTAGAGATTAGAAAACTGAGTCTCAGAGAGGACATAGATTTGCCAAAGGAGAGGATAATCCATTTCCTTGAGGCATTAGCTGCTACTAAGCTCTATCTGCATTCAGGTTTGTAAGTAAAAGTCATGCCTACCTTCACCTTATGTTCCAATCTCACCTTTGCCTGTTAGAAGAGATCCATTCTGAAAGTTGGATGTAGGGGTTAGGTGACAGCTTGGGAAAGCAGTGCTGTTTCTGTGGGGAGCAGCAATGACTCTCAGATTCTTGAGAGTATACTTGACCTTTGGCCTTTTCTCTGAATATGCAAGGCTGACTTTTACTTTGCTCCCAGAGGCAAGGCACTGCAGGGTAGCCACAGTCAGAATTTGGTCGAAGGTGGACCTGTTGTCTTTAGCTTGAGCTTCTGCAAAGAGATAAATAAGCCAAAGAGAATAAAGGAAGCTGGCATATATTTATTGGTTTCAGAGCAGAAGAGAGAGGGAGAGATAGAAACATTAATGATGAAAGAGAATCATGGATCCGCTGCCTCCTGCACGCTCCTCACTGAGAATTGAGCCCCCAGTCCAGGAATGTGCCCTGATGGAGAATCAAACTGTGACCTCCCAGTTCATGGATCGACACTTAACCACTGAACCACACTGCCTGGACAGGAAGCTGGTTCTTAATCTGAATGGCTGAACTACCTATTGACTCGTTAAACTTCACTGCTGTATTTTTGTGTCTTTTTAGTTGATTTCTTCCTCAGCATGTGCTTATGATACTTAATATACAAACCTGCCTTTCTTCCTTCCTACCATGGGCCCCATGAAGGTGGGTGACTGCATTAAGTTCAGCCCAGAGAAATGCTCACGGATTGTCCTTTAATGCAGAGGGTTGAATATTGCCTCCTTCTCTTTTCTTACCCCCTTTTTTGATTTATAGAGCTATATCTTAGCTAATAAGAATTCATTCAAAAAAATTGGTTTCCAGAAAGCCTTTTGGGGGAATACATGTCTTTAAAATAGGATACTTGAGATCTGCGCTAGGAATGGGAGAGACAGGCATCTTTTAAAAATAAAATTAAAAAATAAATAAATAAAAATAAAAATTTTTTGGCAAAGTGATTTTTTTTTTAGGAAGAGTTCCTAAAAATTTTTTGGCAAAGTGATTTTTTTTTAGGAAGAGTTCCATACCTGGCATTAACACATCCCTGGTGCTTCTCATACCCATTGTGAAGAGCCCAGGGAGCTGTTCCACTTGACAATGGCTGTCTCTGAGTTCTGGAAGTAAAAAAAAAAAAGTTCAGGCTTTACTGTTTAGAATTTTAGGCACTGGAGAGGAAGATACAAAATAATGTAGTTCCTTCTCACAAAGCTTGCAATTGGTAATATAAAAATTCCTCCCAAAGTCTTAAAGTATATACAAGAAGAAGTTAGATAAGTAACATTATATAAAGAAGATTGAGTAACATTCTATTATTTTTGGGGGTAGGGAGGTAAAAAAGAGTTATTGTAAATAAAGTTAATGAAAGACTGATCAAACTTTTCCTTTAAAAACTGATTATCTCTTCACCTTCCTGTTCTTGTTTTAAAACTTTTGAAAGTTTATTAAGCGTAACCTTGAACAAGGTATTTTCTGAATTCCATGGAACCATAGATTATAATTATTTATGCTTTTGCCATATAACTCACAGGGTGTTGTGAGTTTTCTTTTTTTCTTTTTCTTATTTTTTTTGGGGTTTTCTTCATTTGCTAAATTTGCTACTACTGCACATTATACTGTTTGGCCTTAACTCTGGTGAGCTAATTACAGAGATGAAATGTCTAGAACACTTTGAAAATCATGTTTTAAATGAACAGTTATCAAAGAGCAGAAAATGGTGCCATTTCAACTCCACACCACCCTTTTCTTAGCTCTCCCTTTCCAAGAGCATCCCCACATATTTGGATGTAACACCTTAAAAAGGAAGACATCTTATGAGGAGGTATGAATTTGTGACAGCACCCTCCAGGAAGGACTCTGATGTTAGTTTCATGAACAAGACATTCTTTGAAGACTTCTCACCATGAAACGGACAGCTATCTTTCTGGGTTGAATAAGTTGCAGTCCTGCAGGAGGATGCATAGGATGACTGGAAAGCATTGCCAACTGAGTTGTGGCTATATCTCTATTTGCCAGAAGAGATCCCAAACACTTTCTGGCCTCTCTTTGGGTTTTCCAGGATATTAAGCTAGAATAGCACTTACCTTTCTTGTTGGCATCATAGGATGTAATGATTAGGCTGAAGACCAAGATGGTATCCATGTCAGCTTAAGCACATGCTCCTTGCAGAGACAGTATGCTGCTAATCTGTCACTGTCTCTTATAGCTTTCTAGGCATTTTCACTGCCCTGGAACCAAGTTTGACCCAGGGAGAGTCTGGTTCCACCCTAATTATCTTGCTCCATTTCCCGAAGATCCAGGAATAGAGCTGATTGGAGAGAGGACCAAATCTGCTTAATGATTGACTCAGAAGGTCTTCTCTGATCACTACTGCCAACATTAGAAATGGTAATTACCCAGAAGTTTCCTTAGGAGAAAGGGCATAAACGCCCAGTGATATCTTTATAAATACTTGCAGGTAGACACGTAGACATTCACAAGCATGCTCACTTAGACAGGCATATATATTTACACACCAGCATACAGAGATAAAGAGATTTCAATTAAGGAAATTGATTTATAGAGTAGAGCAGGGAACTGGGACTGAATAAGTTGGTGAGTTACACTGGAGAAAGCACTGCACTAGGAATTAAGAGAACTGGGTTCTAATACAGGCTATTATTAACTACGTCCTCTTGAGAAAATTGCTTGATTTCTCCACATCTCAATTTTTTCCTCTGTATTCCGACCAAATGATGTCTAGTATTCATTCACAGTTACACACCTAGACTTACATCAACACAGATATAACTATCTAGTTTTGTACATTTTCACACCCCAAGATAGTGAAATGAGTATAGGTAAACCACCTTCCCATGACTATTGGGCTGAGAGGTTGTGAAGAAGAGCTAAATATCCTAGATGAGAGATACTGCATGCAGTTTGGGAAGATTTTCCTAGACAGGTAACTGTTGAAGATTATTCAAAACTTGCATATTTTAGTAATTTTATATAAACTTTGTGATAACATAGGTAGATGGATCATAAAGCAGCAATGAGGATGTATTTAGGTCCTTTCCTAAGCCCAGAGTCTCTATATTCTCTCTACCCACTGTAAATGTACTCCATTGGAGTCAACATAGGTTTGGCTATGTGAAAGAAGGTTCTAGAGGCCAACACTCTCATTGATAATGATGAATAGGGACATTCCATGAGGGAATTCATTAGAGTCAAATCATGATTTAAATGTTACCCTGGCCCTAACCAGTTTGGCTTAATGGTTAGAATGTTGGCCTACGGACTGAAGGGTCCCAAGTTTAATTCAAGGGTCCCAAGGTCAAGGGCATGTACCTTGGTTGCGGGCACATCCCCAGTAGGGAGTGAGAAGGAGGCAGCTGATTGATGTTTCTTTCTCATTGATGTTTCTAACTCTCTATCTCCCTTCCTCTCTATAAAAAAATCAATATATATATATTTTAAAAATGTTAGTCTGTTGCCTGACATTTTAAAAATATATATATTTTATTGATTTTGTACAGAGAGGAAGGGAGAGAGATAGAGTTAGAAACATCGATGAGAGAGAAACATTGATCAGTTGCCTCCTGCACACCCCCTATTGGGGATATGCCCTATTGCCTGACATTTTAATTCAGGTTGAAATCTGGCTAAATAGAGCATCAAGGGAAATATTGGAAAACAAAAAGGGCAACATGCTGCCTGAAATTGGAAGGAGAAGTGCTGAACATTCAGCCACAGTGCCTGTCATTTAGCAAGTATTTATTGTGGGCCTACCATGTGCCAGACACTATTCTAGCAGTGAGCAAGATCAAGTCCATGTTCACATGAAAAAATGGAAAGCACACAACAAACCTGGTAAAAAATAAAATAGTGCAAAGGGCTAACAATGAATGATACACAAATACATAAGATAATTAGAGACTGTGATAGTTGTGAAGCAAAGAACAGAATGATGAGATGATGGGTCACTGGCAGAGGACACTTTAGGGTGGTCAGGGAAGACTTCTCTGAGGTGGTGACATTGGAGGTAAGAAAACTAAGAGAATGAATGCTGTAGAATCTAAGAAAGGCGAGTATTTCCAAGAAAGAAATGATCAGTTGGTCAAATGCTGGGAGGTGTGTATGATGAGAACAGACTGTCCACTATATTTGACAGTCCTATAAGAACAGTTTCAGCAGAGTGGTGGAAGTTGGAGAAGCTGAGAGGGAATTGAAGCTGAATATGTGTACATTATCTTTTTCAAGAAATTTTACCATGGAAGAGAGCAGAGAAGTGAGGCCAGCTAAGTAGAGGGAACATAAGTACCTCAAGTCTTACTGGTCTAGAGCAGCATTATCTCATTCCTTTTTCCCTGCCACAGTTGCCTGATTCTTCTAGGGGTAAGGCACATTGGTTTTGGTTATTATTTCCTCAACATGGTTACATGATTCTCTGCTCCCATGTAGTTTAAGAAACTCCCCCCTTGCCTGGACCGTTTGGCTCAGTGGATAGAGCGTTGGCCTGTGGACTGAAAGGTCCCGGGTTTGATTCCGGGCAAGGGCATGTACCTTGGTTGCAGGCTCATCACTGGTGGGGGGTGTGCAAGAGGCAGCTGATCGATGATTCTATATCATCGATGTTTCTAACTCTCTATCCCTCTCTCTTCCTCTCTGTTAAAAATCAATAAAATATATTTTAAAAAAAGAAAGAAAAAAAAAAGAAATAGAAACTTTCATTTTTTTCTGTGAATTCCTAGATGCCATGTGACAATGCTGCCACCTGGAGGAGGGGATAGGAAAGGATCTGAGGGTTCACTGTTCTCATTCTCTGTCACAAGGTGGCAGAAGAGCTCACTCTTCTCTAAAGAAACCTTGTGCTTAGACAAAGAGAAGGGACAAGCATATTGTTTTATCAACTTTCTGACCTTTCCCTTTCTCTTTGTGTCCTAGAGGCTCAAATGTCAGCCTTTGTGTTGAGCAGCCATACAGTGCCGAGAGCTACATTAACAAGTCAAAATAACTATCAGAGAAATAGACCCAGACTGTTCTCTACTATTATTATAGATATTTTGATTGGTTTTGTGTTTAGAATATATGTGGAGGAAAGGATATCTCACCTGATATCCTTTCCCTACAGCAAAAATGTCAAATTTAGAAGGAAACAAAACTGTAACATAGGTGAGTCTTGTGAGAGATATGACACGAAGATATTAGGAAACTGGGACTAACTAAAAGAATCAGGGTGGGTCTGTGGGAGGAGCACTTGACAAGTAGCCAAAAGGCATAACTAGCTTCTAGAACACACTGAATCACTTTGAGTAAGTCGTTTAATTTCTCTGGCCTCTGTTTTGGTGTCTTTATTTTTTTAAATATGTTTTTTGTAGATTTCAGAGAGAGGAAGAGAGAGAAAAAATCATTGATCAGCTATTCTTGCACGCCCCACGCTGGGAATCAAGGCTGCAATGCAGGCATGTGCCCTGAGTGGGAATTGAACCACTCCTGGTTCATAGGTGGATGCTAAATCACTGAGCCACACTGGCTGGGCCATTATTCAGATTTTTACTACTACAAATGAGTTTTGTTTGTTTTTTAACTTTATATAACAGGAAACACATTCTTTTGGGTCTGGATTTTTTTGCTTAATATTATGTCTGTAAAATTCATCTTGATGTTTCATGTAGCAATAGTTTGTTCTCATTGCTTTATATATTTCAGTGTACCATAACTTATCCATTCTACTGCTGAGAGATTGGGTTATTTTCAGGTTTTGGTCATAATGAACAAAGTTCCTGGAATCATCTGAAAGTTTCTCCAGAATATAAATCCAGAAATGGAAGCAGAGTTATAGGGTATGCAGGGTATGTTCAGCCTTACTAATTAATGCCAAATGTTTTCTAGGAGGCTGTTCTTACTTACACCCTTCTCTGTAGAATATAAAAGTTCCTATTGTCTCACATCCTTCCCAAAGGGACCAAAGAGCCTTTTCAATGTGGCACAGCTATACAGACTCTCAGAGTGCCAACCCTTTGATTGGTTTTCAGAAGCTCAGGCCACAGTCACTTCTCCTGTTTACTTACCCCCTCCAAGTAAAGAGTAAAAGACTCAGATTATCTCTGAGTTCCTGATCACATGCTTTTTTACCCAGGGAATATTGGCTCCAGATAAGGGGTAGGTGGTGAATTTAATAACACAATCATTCCTGAATCAAGTGAGCATCCGTAGGCCATTTTATTCTTGTATTCAATAGTAATAGAAAATGAAGGGAGACACAGAGAGAAAGGAAGAAGTAATATTTTCAGTACGCCTACTAATGTTTCAAGCTTTGTGTTAGAAACTTTCCATTTTGGTTGTAACATTTCATCAAAAAACCACAAACTTACAAGGTAGATATTATATCCCAATCTTATAGACAAGGAAACTCAGAAGGGGGGCAGTTGCTCAGGGTCACAGAGCTAATTAGTAAGAGTCAGGATTTAAAGTCTGATCTATCTGATTAAAGAGTTCAAGCTATTACAATACAGAACACACAGAAGGCAAAGTTCCTGTTGCTCTTAAGATATCCATGGCTCCTATTACCAATACCAGTAACCAATTTTTCTCAGTTTTGCTTGCCTGAATTCATCTCCCCAAGCTATATGCTATCCAAATGATTATGGCTGTCTCATTCATTGATTTAAACTACACTTTATTTTCATTTCTTTTAAAAAAATATATTTTATTGATTTTTTTTTTTTTAATAGAGGAAGAGACAAGGATAGAGAGTTAGAAATATCAGTGAGAGAGAAACATCAATCAGCTGCCTCCTGCACACTTCCTACTGGGGATGTGCCTGCAACCAAGGTATATGCCCTTGACCAGGCTGACCCTCTATCCACTGAGCCAAACCGGTTTCAGTTTCATTTATTTTTTATTTCCTTTATCTTTCTTCCTTTTTGTTCTTGTTAAGAAAATTGGGCATATTAGCACAGCAGGTCCCACTGATAAACAAGACTTAAGTTGGGGAGATAGCTTTCTATCTGCTGGTCTAGTATGTTAACCAGAGATGAGATTTTTTTTAAAAAATGTTTTTATTGCCGAAACCGGTTTGGCTCAGTGGTAGAGCATCGGTCTGCGGACTGAAAGGTCCCGGGTTCAATTCCGGTCAAGGGCATGTACATTGGTTGCGGGCACATCCCCAGTAGGGGATGTGCAAGAGGCAGCTGGTTGATGTTTCTCTTTCATCGACGTTTCTAGCTCTCTATCTCTCTCCCTTCCTCTCTGTAAAAATTCAATAAAATATATATTTTTAAAAATGTTTTTATTGATTATTTATTCTTAAAATATGTTTTTATTGATTTTTGTTGTTTCTTTTAAAAAATATATATCTTTATTGATTTCAGAGAGGAAGGGAGTGAGATAGAAACATCAGAAATGAGAGAGAATCACTGATCAGCCACCTCCTGCATGCCTCCTATGAGGGATTGAGCCCACAACCAAGGTATGTGCCCTTGACCAGAATTGAACCCGTGACTCTTCAATCCACAGGCTGACACTCTATCCATTGAGCCAAACCAGCAAGAGCTGTTGTTTCTTTTTAAAAAATTATTTTTAGAAAGAGAGGAAGAGAGAGGGATAGAAACATTGATAAGAGAGAAACATCATAGATCGGCTTCCTCCTTCATGTCCCCTACTGGGGATCAAGCCCACAACCCAGGCATGTGCCCTGATTGGGAATCTAACTAGCAAACTCTAGGTTCATAGGTCAATGTTTACCTCTAATCCACACTGGCCAGGCCAGAGGTGATATTTAAGCAAGATAGGACATTGTGACATCTTCCTCTAATTTAGGAACATTTTAAGACTGAAGGAATGAAAAGGATAAAAGGAAATTGAGTGATGGCTGTTTTCTTTGTAAAAAGCAAAGGCTCTAGAAAAATGGTTAATGTTGCATTTTGTTATGTATTGTGCTTTGTATATAATAACAATGAAGAATGAGGGTACAGTGTGGCCTGTATGGCTCAATGGTTGGAGTGTCAGCCCGAGGACCAAATGGTCATGGATTCAATTCCACGGCACATACTCAGGTTGCAAGTTTGATCCCTACCACGGTTGGGATGCATGCAGGAAGTAACCAATTGCTGTGTCTCTCTCACATTTGCTCTCTTACTCCCCTCCACTCTCTAAAAATTAGTGGAAAAATATCCTTGAGTGAGAAATAACAACAAAAAAACACAAGTAAGAGTACATAGATGGAGGTCTAAACATGTAACAGGAAAAAGCTGAGTCTGAAATAGGGCTTATGAAGACACTGTGGAAGTCTGAAAGGAAGGAGAGGACAGGAGCAGGAATCAGCTCACAGGGGCATTTTCATGGGTTGTCAGGAGAGTGAGGTCAAAAATGAAAAGCCTATAAAGTTGATCAAGATAAAATGTCAAAATCCCAGGAGTGGATAGGACCTAAACAAGTTATCCTGTCCATTTTCCTGCGTTTAGCTAAACGGGCCTTTTAAAATTTCTCTAGGTATTTAGTTATGAGATATGTAGGTCTTAGAGATTAAAAAAATAGATATTGGAAGTGCTGTGGAAGAAGTGGTTAAGATTTGAGGATTGTGACGAAACCGGTTTGGCTCAGTGGATAGAGCATTGGCCTGTGCGTTCGATTCCAGTCAAGGGCATGTGCCTTGGTTGCGGGCACATCCCCAGTGGGGGAGGGGGGGCTGCGAGAGGCTGATTATTCTCTCTCATTGATGTTTCTAAGTATCCCTCTCTCTTCCTCTCTGTAAAAAAATCAATAAAATATATTTTTAAAAAATTTGAGGATTGTAAAATATAGATAGTATAGATGGACTCTGGAAGTGATTAGTATTGGATAGCTAGGAGGGAGAGCTGACATACTTAGTGAAAACCCTAATGTCCGTGTGAAAACATCCTGGTGGGTCTCCACTGTGAACCCTGTCCTTCATTGTGCAATCCTACTTTTTATCATCAAGTCCAGACTTAGAAAGTGGCATCCTTGAGGACATTTTCTGACTTTATGGTTTGAAGTTTACAGGCTCCTAACTCTGGATGAACTTGGTTGACCAGAGCAAAGGAACGTAGTGTTCAGATAAAGTTTTGTATGTTTTGTTTTTCTCTATCTCATCACTGGAGCCACAATTCTGGTTAAGGACCTGTCTTTTCTTGATGAAGTATGTCCATCTGTAAATCAGCTAAGAATCCTACTGGAGGCTTTGCCTCCCAAAGGCAACAAGATGACAGATAAGCAGACAGACATAAGGAGCAGTGTGATCTCTCAGGTACAGAACTAGTTAATCTTTACTTCAGTCAATGAATCACTTAGCCCTACTCTAGTAGTTTTGGAGAGGAATCCCAAACTATAAGAAACTCTCTCTCCCTTAAGATTATTACAATTTAGCTGGAGAGCTAAAACCAAATAGACACAAAAATTAAAGCCTAATAAATGCTGAATCATGTGGTGGTGATTAGAATCCTATAGAAACTCAGAGGAGAGATATATCAGTAGAAGGTGGGGAAGTAAAGAAATCTTAGAGAAAAGGGAGAGAAAGGACAAGTTTGATAGTAGAAGCAAAGGTAAGAATAAGTGTGGCAAGAGCTATAAAGTGTGGAGTATATATGTTGAGGACCTGGGGAAAATAACATCCCAGTATTTCCTCTGTCCTATATCCCAACTGTTGATCACTGACTTTGCTACGTAAGGAAGTTGGAACCATGGCAGCTACCAGGATAGGGGACTCCTCACAGTTCCATTTTCTATTAAGGTACTTTTCTCCCCTTGGTTTAACTCTGGCCTGAACTGTTAAGACTTTCCTCTCTTGGACACTCAGGTGTAGAAGGCATTGCTGTTTGCCAGAGACATTGGCAGCAAACAGGGGGACAGTAAGGATAAATCCTATTGTTCTCAAACTTCAGTTGAATAATTGTAAGGGTGAATAATTACTGCTTAAAAAAGTCTACAGTGGGGATGGGAATCTGCATTTTTTAACTAGTAACTATGATTCTGTTGCAGTTACTCAGTGGAAACAGACTATCTGTAAGAAACCTTGCCATAAACTAAAGTATAATGGACAATAAAGTGCCAACATATACACAGTGACACACATATAAACATACTGTTTATGTATTCCTGGGCTTATTCATTTTTTAGAATTTATCCTCTCTCATCTATGGCTCATATAAAATTCACATGGCTGTCATCTAAGGAGCAAGCTGTAGACATTTGGTTTTGGCATTTAGTTTTGTCTTCCCAACTAGATTGTAGTCACTTTAATGACAGGAACCCCTCAAACTTTTCTTACTTTCCCACAGTGGTGTGAGAGACCATCTTTTTTCCCCAATTAAAAAAAAAAAAAAGACCCAAACCAGTTTGGCTCAGTGGATAGAGCGTCAGCCTGCGGACTGAAAGGTCCCGGGTTCGGTTCCAGTCAAGGGCATGTACCTTGGTTGTAGATTCAATTCCCGGCTGTGAACAAAGGGAACCAATAGATGTGTCGCTCTTATATCAATGTTTCTTTCCTCACTCTTTCTCTCTTTCCTTCATCCCTTCTTTCTACTCTCACTAAAAAAGAAAAAAAAGAAAAAAAAAGTCAATGGAAAAAATATCCTCATTCCTCCAGTGAGGATTTAAAAAAATAAAAATTAAAAAAATATGTTTTTATTGAATTTCTTAGTGTTGTGAGGTCGAACCCTGGGTTCAAAATAAGACTGGTGATTGATTAAAAAAAGCAGGCAAGGATTTATTGAACTGGCCAGGATGGCTGCAAGAGCACCACACGCAGGGGGCCACACTCACAACCACACTGTTTCAGGTGTAGGCAATCCTTTTAAAGGTCCAAACCACAAAAATTTTCCTTTGTTCTAAATTCTAAATTCTAAAGGCTGGGAACAGCCCGCAGGGTCTACAGTCCAGCTCCATCCCGCCGGACTCCCAGTGCTAGGCAGTGACCTGCTGGACATTGGAATGTGGCCATATCTTGCGATAGCAGATAGTACAGAAGCAGACCTGAGCGGTTAATCTCTAAAGGTTATCTACAGTTTCTATTCCTGAAGCTACTGAGTCAGTGGGAACCAATCTCCTGTGGTTCTGGTCCACAGGCACAGGAAAATTGCCTTAGCCTCCAGGTCTCAATCTGGAAGCTGAGGCAATTACCCTATGTTTAAGCAAGTAAGCGAGTGCCGAAGCCAGAATAGCAGGGTTAAAATTCAAACAGCAGTTTTTACCCAAGTATGGTTGCTACCATATTTCACAGAGAGAGAGAGAAACATCATCAGTTGGCTGCTTACTGCATGTCCCCTACTGGGGATTGAGCCTGCAACCTGGGCATATGCCCTGACCAGGAATTGAACTGTGACCTCTTGGTTCCTTGGTTGATGCTCAACCACTGAGCCATACTGGCCGGGCTTTCCCCCCAGTTTTTAAAAAATAGTTGATGCACAATATTAGAGACCATCTTTAAAACTGGATGATATCTGGAATGTTCAGGATAAATCTGACAACCTTCTTAAAAAACTTGGAAGCCATTTGATATTTGGGACTGTGTATTAGTTTTCCAGGGTTCCCATAATAAAGTACCACAGACTGGGTGGCTTAAACAATAGAAATTTATTTCTTCACAGTTCTGGAGACTGTAAATCAGAAAATCAAGGTGTTTCCAGGGTTGGTTTCTTCCGAAGCTTCTCTCTTTGGATTGTAGATGGCCATCTTCTCCAGCATAAAAGCAACAATTCTGGCAAATGCTTCCTCAATTTGTGATTCACGGATGGTCTTTCCTCTGTGTCTGTGTCCTAGTTTCCTCTCTTTATAAGGACACCAGTCATTTGGAATTAGGGTCTACCCTAATGATCTCATTTTAATTTAACTTCCTCTTAAAGACCCGATCTCTAAATATATTCACCTTCTGAGGTGATGGGGATTAGGACTTCAGCATATGAATTCTGGGACATAATTCATCCCATTATTGCCGTCTAGTTTCAGCTTCTAGAAATGTTCTAGTCCCTTCTCTTCCACTTGTTAGTCTTGTATAGTAAGTTCTCTCCACCCTTTGGCTCTCCTCCTCCGCTTCTTACTGACATAATGGCTTGTGTGGCAAGAACTCATGAGACAGCTCTAAAGAGCCTACAGTAAAGATTGGCAGGTTTTGGCATGCACCACTTTGGAGTTGTTGAAATTTCAGGTGTATTATCTTAAAGACACAGCTCTACCTACTTGTCTTAATATTAGATGGTGATAGATTATTAGATCCTACATGGTCTTGGTATATCCTAAGTCATCTTTCATTTTCTATCATTGCAGCTCTTTTATTAGGCCTTCCCTTGGCTAGTTCTTTAGAGCTCAATTACTTAAAATATTCAGTGAGGACAAAAGCAGGACATGTAATGGCTTGCTGAAATTTCACATAAGGATAGTTTTTGAGGGTAACCTGATTTGGCAGTGCTCCTAAGATGGATAAACAGCAGCAACATTAAGAAGCAATCTTGGGGCCAGATTTCCTATTACTTCATGGGAAAGGCAGATGAAAAAGAAAAGAGGCGACCTCAAGATTTTTAATTATTTCCAAAGTCACTTCCTTCATGCCAGCTTCAGAGACCACTATTAGGGAGAGGTAAAACTTCCCTCTTTCCAGGCTTTTTTTTTTCTTTTCCAGTAAGCCAAGTCAAACATCCTGTTAAACCTGCAATTATCTTTAAGTTCTTATTTCCTTTGTTCAGCTGACATGCATCCAATGACAAACACAGCTATTGTGAAATATGGGTCAGTGCTCTGTGAAGTCTACATCTTCCTAAATTTCTGTTTCTGGTTCCTAATATTTTAAAGTAGGTTGGTAAATTCTTGGAGAAGCCACCATAGTGTTGAGGGCTCCTAAATGAATATTGCTCCTTGTTGGTTAATCCTCCAATCTTCCTGTCTCTTCTTGGCCCAAGAACTTCTGACCTCAGGTGTGTGTTCCTACCCTATGCATTTTTTGCCCTATGGCACAAAACTTCTTGCCAAATCATCCTCTGTACAACTCTTGGCCTTTAGCACAAGCTTGTGTAAGGATCAGAAAAGTACTCTGGGCAGTCATTAAATCCTTGCAAAGGGTTAAACTCACTCCATTCTTCTGAAGTGCAATTTTCTCTTTTCTCCTGTACAATAGTTGTATTATATGTTGGGCCTTCTTTTAGTTCCTATTAGTTTTCAACACAGCCACCAGAAAGCCTGCTATAAATAACGAAAAACTAGAGAAGTTGGTCGGAAAGGTTTGGTGTAACCAGAGTTGGGAGACACACTCAAATTTGAGAAGTCAGGAATTTACTGTCATGTATTTTCCCTGCTCCTGGCAGGCAGAAAAAACTGCGGTCCTTCAGTACACTGCCCTTCTTACTGAGCTTTCTTTACTGAGGCTTGTCCTCACCGCTCTAGGATCCAGCCGCAAAGACTCTTTTGAGGTGGGCTGCTTTGGGTCTGAGGCCGCAAGCCAAGGGAGTCTGGTCATGTTGTTCCAGAATAGGGATTACTTAGCCTGCACTAACTTGCAAACCAGCCTGTGTGATGATCCTGGGCAATACACGATGCATTACCCACCTCTTCAAGTTGTTATAACCGAACCCGGAAAGATCCTCACGGGCCGTACACCAACCGCTCTATTTAGCCTTGCTCCCTTCTGGGCTCCCTTCCCGAGCTACACCCCTGCTGGCCCCAGGCCTTTCTCTCATTTCCCCCCTCCCTTGTCCGCACAGGAGTGGGGAGTGGTCGGCCGGCCCTGGACCGCGCCCCCGCCCCGGGCAGAAAGGGCGGCGAAGGCCCGAACTGGGGCTCCGCGACGGCCCCGGACCCGCCCGCCTCCTAGCCGCTGGGTCCCGAATGGCAGAGCGCGCTCGGACCATCAGCATCGCCTCACGTCGCCCCGCCCCGCGCCGCCTTCCCATTGGCTGTCGCCGGGCGCTCGGACCCGCCGAGCGCCTCTCCGCCGCCCGGAGCGGGGTCAGAGGTGAACGGCCTGGAGTAACCCCGGACATAGTCACCCCACGAGGCCCGCAGGCTGAGGTGGGAGGCGGGGGCGGGGCGGGGCGGGGGCGGGCCGGCTCGCGGGAGGCCCCGCCCCTTCCCCGTGTGCCCGGCCGGTCTGGAGCTGCGCGCCTGTCAGCCATCGCGGTGCTCGCCGCGTCCCTCCCGCCCAGCACTGCCTCCGCGCAGCGGCTCTGGGACGCCGGGCCGCAGACTGGCCGCCGGGAGGTGAGGTGAGGGTGCCCCGGAGCTGGCGATTCATGGCCTGGAGAGGCCGGGGCCCGGGGAGGAGAGGGGCGGTGGCATCAGGGGGCCGCCTCCCATCTTCCGCCCATCCGCACGCGGCCGGCTCCATCCCGCCGGACCCCCAGGGCTAGGCAGCCAGCCCCACCCTCCCCGAAGCTCTGGGGCCTCGGGGTCCCCTCTCTGGAGTCATGGAGGGGCCTGGGGCCTCGGGGTGGGAGCTGAGACCCGGAACTGGGAGGCGTACAGCCCTGGGCCTCTAGGAAGGGGCTGGGATGTGGGCCTGGGGCTCCCCCTAGACCTCGCTCCCGTGCTAGGTCCGGCGGGGTCCGATTCCTTCCTCTGACCACGCTCCGAGGCGACCCTGCGCTGGGGAGACGGTCTAGGCCACGTGGGAGGGGGATGTTGAGGGTTGGGACCAGTTAGAAGACCACTGAAAGTCTTCTAACTCTTGAGAGTGAGGTGCAGGGTGCAGAGACCCTGGCTTCTGTGGTCTCTCTGTGTCTTTGTACGGTGGTGCGAGCCAGGGCCAGGCGAGTTGTTCCTTGCCAGATCTTGCTGCCAGGGTGTATGTTTTCTGTGAGGGACTAGTAAATGTACTTTTCTGTTACTCTCTCCTTCCCATCTGCTATATACTATTGGAGATAGGACGTCGGAAGGTGATGTGAGGCTAATTTCAGAGGAAAATGTGCGTCAGGGACCTGCTCGGGTCAGTGCCAACATTATTTTTGGATTTGGACACAGAAAGTGGACACCCCTGGACACTTAGAATCAGCTCTAAATACCAGGGACTCCAAGCAGGTTTTATAGATTTTATAGAAGCATATGAGAATGTAACTGCTTCAATAGAGGGAATACTTTAATTTCAGATATTTTTGTTTTGGGGTTTAAGTCCAAAATCAAAAGACCCTAGGACTCCCTGATTGATTCCATTTCTACTTAAGCAGTTTTTCAGTAATTTCCCAATGTGTGGAATAAACCTCATAACCTAGTCCTCAGTCTTAGAGGTTGATCCCTTTAATTTCGATTTCTTTTCATTCATTTTTTCCCCCACCAACCCCATGATACAGATTGAGAAACATGCTTACTTTGGTTACATGATTTCTTCTTTCTGGGTGGTAGGACTTATCTGACTTGTCTCTTCTTGGTGGGAGTGCTTTGGATATTTGTGATTGAGAAGTTTTTTTTGTTTTTTTTTTGCTGCCTATTTGGCAAGCACTTTAAGGAAAGTGTTGTGGTCTAATATAGTGATATAGGGCAGGACAGCAGCTGCATTGTCTAGGTAAGTGCCTGTTTGTTACAAAGTAGCAAGTCTCTTCCCATTTTTCTTGACTTAATTTTCTCATTTCTAATGATAAGAGGACTGTTGTGAATCCAAGAATAGTTAACCGATATTGTAAAGTGAGCATATGAAAGATGTCAAAGACAGAGCACTTACTTACAAAGCCGCTTGGCTTTACTTGTGTTGCAGAAGTTTTGTTGTGAATTTACCAGTGCAGAATTGAAATACATCAAGCATAAGTTGAATTGTTTTTAAAACTGGAGGAAGGATTGGGAAGTGATGGCATTTAGTTTATTGAATTTATAGTTCAGATGATGACTAGGTTATGTCAAAGAACTGGCATTGTGAAAGAGCCAGCCTCAGAACTCTCTCTGATATTTACCTCTCTCAAGTGCTGTGAACAGGCTCTGGTGTAGAACATTATGTAAAATTCTACCTTTTCAGTTAGTGATTAGGAAAACATTTTGGCCATCACACAGACTGGTTTAACAGGTCTGGGGCAAGTGTTTTTCTTTATTTAAAATAATTTTTAAAAATATATACCGTATTTTTCGGACCATAAGACGCACTTTTTCCCCCCCCAGAAGTGGGGGGAAAAAGTCCCTGCGTCTTATGGTCCAAATATAGCCTACACATATACTTTAAAAAAAAAGTTTTTTTACTTGCCCGGCTCTGTGTGGTCTCTGTGTGCTTGCCCAGCTCTAAAATGGTTCTAAATGCTGCTGTTTACTTTACAGGGTTGATTACATGTGTTTATGACTGTGATGTTGGGTTTTAATGCACATAAAATATTTTAGGACACTATTTGTTTCAGAATCTTTTTTTCTTCATTTCCCTTCTCTAAAAACTGGTGCGTCTTATGGTCCGGAGCGTCTTATGGTCCGAAAAATACGGTAATATACTAATAGTCGTGGTTGAAGAAAGAAGTAAATTAAAGTGAAAATTGTTGGAATAATACATTGGAATTTAGAATTTCTAATTGGAGGAGTCTTTTTACAATTCAGAAAAAAGGTTATCTAATATGCTCTGAAAGATTAATAATTGTAGAAGCTATGCATCAAGCACTTTTCCAAACCCTTAAAACAACAAGATTATGAAGAAGTGAATGAACACTAAAGACTCATTGGTTGAAAAAGTTTCTTTAAATATGAGGTAACTAACATTTTTTTTCTATTTATTTATTTTTAAAATATATTTTATTGACTTTTTTTTTTTAACAGAGAGGAAGGGAGAGAGATAAAGTTAGAAACATTGATGAGAGAGAAACATTAATTAGCTGCCTCCTGCACACCCCCTACTGGGGATGTGCCTGCAACCAACTTACATGCCGCTGACCCGAAAGGAACCTGGGACCTTTCAGTCCGCAGGCTGATGCTCTATCCACTGAGCCAAACCGGTTTCGGCACATTTTTAAAATTTTTAAAATTTATTTCAGAGAGGAAGGGAGAGGGGGAGAGAGTGTTAGAAACATCAATGATGAGAGAATTATTGATCAGCTGCCTCCTGCACGCCCCCTACTAGGGATCGAGCCTGAAATCTGGGCATGTGCCCTTGACTGGAATCGAACCTGGGACCCTTCAGTTCATAGGCTGATGCTCTATCCACTGAGCCAAACCATCTGGGACAGTAACAAACATTTTTAAAGGAAGTAATCACTGATCTTCTACTCTAACAGATTATTGCTTAACTAGTCTTTTGTTTGTTTCAATAAGTGTACAATTTCATGACTATTCTCTACTTTACTTGAATCTAATGGCTTATGTGAAGATGCTATTAGTTAGGAAACTGACAAATAGTGTTATAAGGACGTTGCACTTAACACAAGTAATATGAATCTGATTGATACATTATAGGTTCTTATGAGTTCAACCAGTCAATCTTAGTATGTGTGCTCTAATGATACAGTTGTCTTACCCATTTTTTATTTATTCAAGTTATCATAAAGCCATCTAGTCTTGGAATGTTTAAGCAAGTGAAAAGTGGCTTCAACAACAGCACTGTTAAGTGTCTCACCCAAAGGTTGGTGGCCCCAACTGGTTTGGCCTTCCAATGATGTTATTTGGGACTTAGGCTCATTTCATTGTTTTGGAATGCCATATTCACTCCTTTATATAAGAAAACCACAGTAATGTTTACCATCACATGACAATAGGAATTAAAATTGTTTGGCAATACTAGTGATCTTCCCAGAGAGAATAAGTTTGTATAAATGATTTTCATTTTCAAAATAAAACAAAATGAGTTTATGAAGTTAAGTTTGAAAAGCAGACTCAGTTTTGGAGAATCTTTTTCTGGAAATGTAAGGTTTCATTTATGTATATTTGGCTATCTCCAAAGACAGAAATAGAGAGTATGCTCATTAATGAAGTTCCTAAAACTTACTCTCTGTTTTTATAGAAAGCTTTCAAATCTGTCCTTAGTCATAGAAGTTGGCTCACATGTATATGTATGTATTTATACACATACCAAATTGGAATAGTAGGTTGATAGGAGCTTGATTAGTTTTCAGGTTTAATAAGAGTAATATCAGTAGACTAGCACCAGGAGGATTCATAGCTGGTTTGTGTTTTGTGTGTCAACATTTAGTGGTATTCTTGGCCCTGACAAGGCAAGTTACTTAATTTCCCTTTGGTTCCAACTTATAAAATCCAAGAATTTAGTGGAACTTTTAGTATTGGAGTGTACCTTGGGAATTTTATAGTCCGATTTTCCAGTTAATATGAGAATATTTTATCTTATAGTCCTATTGAAATTCCAGCTATACGCAGTCCATCATCTGGGGCAACTAATTTTTGAGTGTTTGTCATTATTTTCAACTCAAAACTATCTCTTTAAAATGACACAAGATGTTGTAACTCCAAGAGGACTAGGAATTGCTGCTTTAACTTGTAAATGTTTCCTCTATATCTCTGCCAGGTAACATAAAGTACAATCCAGAGAACTGGGGGGCAGCAACAAAAATGTGTTTTCAAAGAAGAAATTTTTATCTTGAGACTGTTTAGAAGGTAGCTGACACATCTGAACTGTGGCTCCAGCTTTTCTAAATACTGTTGTTCTATGAAGTAAGATTATAAGGGGAAATTGATTCATAATTCCAAAGCTTTTTGAATTCACCAAATGGCTTTTTACCTGGAAGCATCTAAATGTTTCTAGGTAATAATATTTTAAATAAACCCGCTTTTCATGTCTCCTAGTTTTGTAACTCAAATGTTAACTGGAATTCCTATGAAACGGCCTGTAGAAGGCTAGTTTTTACACAACATTGAAAGGTGTTATTGGTGGTAGATCTAAAACGATTGGAAGAGAGAACTTTTTCCAGCTTCATTGAGGAGATAACAGATTTAGTTACGTATATTAAATAAGGGAATGACATGCTCATTGTCTACTTAAATGCTCAGGCAGATAGGAGATAAAGGATCAGAGTGGCTTGGAATTGAGTAAAACTTTTTTTATATATACTTTTTTTTTTTATTGATTTTAGAGAGGAAAGAAGAGGGAGATATAGAAACACCAGTGATGAAGGAGAATCATCAATCAGCTGTCTCCTGCACAACCCCGTCTGGGGATAGAGTCCAACACTTGGGCATGTGTCCTGATCTGGAATTGAACCATGATCTACTGGTTCATGGGTCGAGGCTCAACCACTGAGCTTTACTGGCTGGGCTGCGTAAAACTTTCTCTTAACATATTTAAAATCTTTAGTGGCTAACACATAAGTGATACATGCACATAGTTCAAAATTTTAAACATATAAGAGAGAGAAAACAAATGTAATAAAAGCAATTTGGTCTTGCAGCCATCCAATACCCTTCACCAGAGATAAGCAGTGTAATTAATTCATTATAATTTCTTAATAGTAATGATCAGATATACTTATTTAAATGTATTTATTTTTAAATAGATGTTTTATTCATATTCAAACAAATGTTCCCCACTCTGCTAATTTTTTAAATATAAATTATGCATACGTTACATACTGTTTTTCACCTTTGGTTTCTTCACCTAATGTAACTATTTTTAACTGGTGTGCTGCAAGCATTTTTAAAACATGTAATACCTAACTGTTTAGTCAGGGGCACTGACCTCCTTTCCCTTAGATTATCAAATTAAAAAATGACAACAGCCAACACAATGGCCATCCAGTGTGAATGAATCAAAATTATACCCAGCTCAAACTACATAATTGGGTAAATCTTAATTTCCCAATTAACGTACCTACACTGTCCCCAGTCTTGTTGCTTGTCATTCAGGGTTTTCTCTTAGAAGCTCTGGATTTCCCTATCTGTGTAATAGGTTCTGTCCTTATGTTTTCTTCACCCCAAACCAGTGGAACTATGTCAGTCAACTGTGAAACTTAATATTCAAATCTCTGGGTCTCTAGCAGCAATTCTGATTCTCAGTTGATCTGGGGTGGAGTTTAGACATACTGTATGTTTTTTAAAAGTTTGACAGGTGATTGTTATAAATAGTCAAATTTGAGAATTTCTACCTTGGGTACGGTTAAATTGTTGGGCCTAGAAGGAAATCCTGGATTTGGGAAGAAAATAGAGATTCTTTGGTCTCTTAGAATTTAGGGACTTAATGTAATAGGAGATCTGTCTTCTCCCTTTCTTTGTGGATGGGGATAGCCATTTTATTGATTTTTAGAGAGACGGGGAGAGCAACATCAATTGGTTGCCTCCTATACACACCCTAACCATGGATTGAACTAGTAATCTAGGTATACTACCCTGTTTCCCCGAAAATAAGACAGTGCCTTATATTAATTTTTCTCCCAAAGTTGCGCTAGGTTTTATTTTCAGGGGATGTCTTATCTTTCCATGCGCTAGGTCTTATTTTCAGAGGATGTCTTATTTTCGGGGAAACATGGTAGTATATCCTGACTGGAAATTGTACTGGCATGGGACATCGCTCCTACCAAGTGAGCCATACTGAGCAAGGCGGGTATAGCCATTTGGAAACATAATCATTGCCTGACTGGGTTGTACCGAATCTAGTGGTTTTCTTCTTTTTTGATGAAATACTAGAAATCATAGAGTTGAAATGTGTTCATCTAACTATACATGGAAGAGGCACATTGTGAAATTATAACATTGGATTATTGTTTAATACTTTCATGAGTAAAAAGTCTTTGAGCGTATAATGTTTTTGATTCACAGATTTGATTCACAAATAGTAAACAACTAAACTTTATGCTTCAAGTTCAATAATAGATTTGACCAGAAAATCATACTTTGAGTATTGTTACATTATATTATGCTGAACAAAAGTTTTTGATAAAATTTGAATTTCTTTTAAAAAATAATTCAAATATCTCTCCCTTTTTTTTTTTTTTTTTTTAGTTCTTTTTGGAAGTGGATATCTGCTCAGACAGTGAGAATTATAAGAGGTCAGTTACAAATAATGCTCCTTCAGTGTCATAAAAATTTTATGTTCATGTGCTAAAATATTAACCTGTAGGCTTTTATGTTAAAAATTGCCTTCCACAAAAGAATATACGCAGTTTTAGGGAGGATAACTTGAGTGAACAAGACTGACAGTGATAGTATGCCACCACCTTTTCTCTTTCTTTCAGGGTTAGAATCAATGGAAGTGGGACGAGCTGTAGAGTATCTTTTAGAGTGTCTGGACAGCTACTCAGTGATTTTCCATACATGATCTCTCTGCTCATGGTTTGTAGGCTTGTGCCTGGGCATACCATTCAGTAGAGTTGCTGGTTGGTGGAAAGGTCTTTAGCTGTTGACACTGGGATGCTTCCAATTTTTGCAACCCTTTAGGGAAGGCTGCCTTCATGTTCTTAGCCAGGAAAGAAAAATTTGAAGTTAACTGTTTAGAGCCTTTCATTTATTAGTCAGTCCCTTTTCTTCTATGGAATCAGAAAAAATATTTTATTGATTTTTTACAGAGAGGAAGGGAGAGGGATAGAGAGCCAGAAACATCGATCAGCTGCCTCCTGCGCACTCCCCACTGGGGATGTGCCCGCAACCAATGTGCCCTTGACTGGAATCGAACCTGGAACCTTTCAGTCCGCAGGCCAATGCTCTATCCACTGAGCCAAACTGGTTTCGGCGAGAAATGCTTCTAATTAATTTTATTTTTTAGTCTAGTCACCTAATTTTGGACAGGCTATAATGTAGAATTTGTCTCTGAATACCTTACTTATTTCTCTTGTGAAGAAAGCAGCTATTATTTTCTGTTAGCCGAAAGAGAGGTTTTTTAAAGAAATCTATTGTTCTTAAACTTGATTACGAACTGCTCTAAAATGTGAAAGGTAGTCTTTTTGCTGCTATACTCTCTGATGTTTGGAGTGGTCATCTATTAGAACTTCTTCCTCCCTTTCTTCTTCTCTCTCCCTAATCCCCTTTTTAAATGATTTGGTCTTCTTTTAATATTCTGGAAGTGAACCCTTTATAAAATGTGGAGACATTAAACAAAAAATTTTTTGAGGAAACAATATTCCAAGGGAGCAATGTATAGAAAATTTAAATGTCAAGTTTGCATGATATTTTTATATTTGATTCTAGTTTTAAACATAAAAGTTAGCTTAAGTAATCTCCAACTCACTTTTAATAAATGTCTGTAGGTATTTTTTAGTATTCCTGGCAATTTATTATTACTGCTTTATTCTTCTAGCACAGTGGTTCTCAAATTTAGGACTTATAGGTTCTGACACAGTCAGTATGTCTGCGGTAGGGCCCAAAATTTGTACTCTTTAAAAAAAAAAATTTTTTTTTATTGATTTTTTATAGAGAGAAAGGGAGAGGAATAGAGAGTTAGAAACATCAATGAGAGAGAAACATTGATCAGCTGCTTCCTGCACACCCCCTACTGGGGATGTGCCCACAACCAATGTGCCCTTGACTGGAATCGAACCCGGACCCTTCAGTGTGCAGGCCTACGCTCTATCCACCAAGCCAAACCGGTTAGGGCAGGAATTTGTACTCTTAATGGATTCCCAGGTAATACTGCTCCTGGTCTAGAAACCACACTTTGAGAGCCACTCTTCTAGCATTACAAATACATTTTTATCTTTATAAAATGAACAAGCTCTGATTCACAAATTGCATAAAAATAATGGAGCATGTGTAATTTTAACATGTTTAGTGGTGATTCCTGAGCATTTTAAAATCTTGATGTTTTTCTAATGTCAAAGAACACTGTTCTTTTATGCCTCAAAGTGATTTATAGCATATGAAATTTATTAATAAATTTCTTATTACCTGTTGACATATCAACTCTTAGAGCATCTCAAAATCAGGATTGGGAATCATTATTCTCTGAATTAAAATTGTAGGTTATGCTACAAGCTGTTTAATACTAAGTTGATGTGTAGTTTTAAAGTGTTTTTAATAGGGATTTTGGAATGACAATAAATATCATTTTATTTAGTTTAGTCTTTATTATAGTGGACTTAGAACTATGTTTTGGTCTTTGTTAATTAGTTTTTAGGATTGGCAGTATTTAATCCTAACTACCCTGTTTCCCTGAAAATAAGACAGTATCTTATATTAATTTTTTCTCCCAAAGGTGCACTAGGTCTTATTTTCAGGTGATGTCTTATCTTTCCATGCGCTAGGTCTTATTTTTGGAGGATGTCTTATTTTCGGGGAAACACGGTAGTAAGGCCCTGTATCTGGAAAACATATACTTAATTGAAATGACACCTCCATTATTTTAATTGTAGATTTAAATTTGATATTAGATTCACTTTCTCCCTATCACTGTCAGCACATTAGAGCCAAAAGCAGACATTTTTGGTGTGAATTTTTGACAGATGTAATTTAAGAAAACTCTCATGGAGACAAGTAAAGATTTTTTTAATAAAAAAAATGCCCATCTGGAATTTGCTTTAAAATAAACTGTATGTGTGTCCATGTATGTAGAATATCTATTCACTATTTAGTATGTGTACATTTAAAAAATATATATATTTTATTGATTTTTTTGCAGAGAGGAAGGGAGAGAGATAGAGAGCTAGAAACGCCAATGAGAGAGAAACATCAACCAGCTGCCTCTTGCACACCCCCTACCGGGGATGTACCCGCAACCAACATACATGCCCCTGACCGAAATCGAACCTGGGACCTTTCAGTCCACAGACTGACGCTCTACCACTGAGCCAAACCGGTTTCGGCAGTATGTGTACATTTATATGTAAACAGTTTATGAATATATTTATACATAAATGCACTTATATAAAGTTTATAGTCTCTTATAGTGTAGTGTTTGGAACTAGGTAGTAGTTATGTAGTTTACTGTAAACACTAGGGTTTTTTATTGTTTAAAATTTTTTTATTTTTTATTTATTTGTTTATTTATTAAAAATATATTTTATAGATTTTGTACAGAGAGGAAGGGAGATAGTTAGAAACATCGATGAGAGAGAGTCATCGATCAGCTGCCTCTTGCACACCCCCTACTGGGGATATGCCCGCAACCAAGGTACATGCCCTCGTCTGGAATCAAACCCCGAGCCCTTCAGCCCCCAAGTCGATGCTCTATCCATTGAGAAAAAACGGTTTCTGCTTATTTTTTATTTTACAAAGAGAGGAAGGGAGGGCTGGGAGAGAGAAACTTTGATAGGCTGCCCATGGCATGTGCCCTACTGGAAATTGAGCCTGCAACCCTGGCATGTGCCCTGATTGGGAATTGAACTGTCGACCTCTCAGTGCATGAGATAATGCTTAACCAATTGAGCCACACCGGCCAGAGCTAAACACCAAGTTTTCAATGAACACCACTCTTCCAAAATCCTTACCACATTCTCCCCAGTACTAATAACTGAAATTACAATATACAAACAAGTAGCTTTCACCTATTGGAAAGGTTTCTGATTATCTCTTGGACATCATCAAATTGATAGAGATTGGGATTGACTTATATATTTTTTGAAAATAATTTCTTGCGGAAACGGAAATTTGTTTTAATTTTTTAGGCAGAGTTACCATGATATAGATTTTCTTCCCTTGTAGAAAACAAAAGCCCTGAAATAGAATAGCTAAGGAAACAAATTCTCAAACTCTGCCTTGCTTCCAAGTGCAAGCTGTGGTGTACTAGGTTTAACCTGTAGCTATCTTTAGATATAGGTTATTATCTATAACCTGCTTTTTTTTTTCACTCTTCATTTTCTCCATAGCTCTGAGATCTCACTTTGAAGAAATAATGGATGAGCCATCCCCCTTGGCCAAACCCCTGGAGCTGAACCAGCATTCCCGATTCATAATCGGTTCTGTGTCTGAAGATAACTCGGAGGATGAGATCAGCAATCTGGTGAAGCTGGATCTACTGGAGGAGAAGGAGGGCTCTCTGTCACCCGCTTCTGTCAGCTCGGATACGCTCTCTGATGTGGGGATCTCTAGCCTACAGGATGGCTTAGCCTTACATGTAAGGTAAGAAAGAAGTTTAATGTTTTGCCCATTTAATCTGTCCTGCTTTCACTGAGTTTATTCTGAAAAGAGTAAGAATAATTTTATCCAAGATTGCTTCTTCTTTTCCTATGTCACTGGTCTTAAAGCTTTGATGAGTAAGTGGAAAACGATGTACTTTGTCTAGAATATAGTTTTTGAAAGTATCTTTTCCTAAACATTCCTCTCAACTTTTTCTGGTTCTTTTTCCATACTAGGTCTTTTACTGAGACCTGGAGAATGAGAGTTATGTTGAGGAGTTTCAGTCTCTGTATTACTTTGACTACAATTGTTGTAACTATCTTGGTGATTGACAGGACTTTTGCAAGGGTGGGAAAATTTGTAGTAATACCTCTTTGAACTACTTTATTATATCAGGAAGTATATTCTATTTCTGACAGGGCCAGTACTCAATAAAGAGCTATAGTAGGAACAAGGGATTGTAAAAGAGCTCTTCTTTTGTTCTAGAAATGCAATTTCCTTTATGTAATTGAGAATATCAGTAAATAGTAACTCTGGATTATTCTTATTTGTTGATGTTTGATTATACAACTAGTGTGTGATATACTAACCTTTGGTCATTTGCTTTGCATTTCTTGGATTAAAGTTATGGATTAGTGGTTCTTGGTTTTCACTGTACATCAGAATCATTTGGGGAGCCTTAAGAAATGAACCCCATCACTGCTGATTCTGATTCATTTGATAAAAGCTTGCTTTGAGCTGGGGCAATTTCTTTTAAAGCTCTTCAGATAATTCTAATATACAGCCAGGATTTATATTATATGTCTAGCCTAGATAAACGTAAGTTTGGGTGGGTATTGCTGTTGTTATTATCTTTATGCTTCTATTATTAATGGATTATAAAGTAATTCAACTCCTTTTTTATATACTCAAGATATACCCTCTGTACTTAACAGATTCCTAAAACTGTAATGAACCAGAGATAACTTAGTCTAATTACTTTGCTTAAATAGATGAGACAACTGAGGTCCAAAAGGGGAAATACCTTGCTTAAGGGGTCAGGTCTGTTTTTATGTAAACATCTTTAATAGGTTTTTATTGCTTTTAGAGAGAGAGGAAGGGAAAGGGATAGAGAGATAGAAACATTAATGATGAGAGATTGGCTGCCTTCTGCATGCCCCCAACTGGGGATCAAGCCTGCAACCTGGTCATGTATCCTGACCGGGAAGAGATCTAGTGACCTTCCAGTTCATGGATCAGCGTTCAACCACTGATCCACATCACCAGTTGGGCTAATACTGGTGGTTGTGTCTTATGGGACTACTTGCTTTTAGAGGACGGAGGACCAGTGATTTGAAACCTACAATGGATAATCACACACCACCAAAAATTGTTCTCAAAATGTTATAGTGTCCTGTTGAGAAAGAATGGGTTAAATTTAAATTCTAGCCCTGGCTGGCATTTCTCAGTGGTTAGAGCATTGTTCCATCCACCAAAGGGTCTTGGGTTTGATTCCTAGTCAAGAGCATGTACCTGGGTTGCAGGTTCAATCCCTGGCCCCAGTTGGGGCCTGTGTCTCTCACATTGATGTATTTTCCTCTCTCTCACCCCTCTTCTACTCTCTAAAAATCAGTGGAGCCCCAGCTGGTTTGGTTCAGTGGATAGAGCATTGGTCTGTGGACTGAAGGATCCCTGGTTGAATTCTGGTCAGGGGCACATACCTGGGTTGTAGGCTCAATCCTTCTTGGGGGACATGCAGGAGGCAGCCAATCAGTGGTTCTCTTTCATCATTGATGTTTTTATCTCTCTCTCCCTCTCCCTTCTCCAAAATCAATAAAAATATATTTAAAAAAAAATCAGTGGACAAAAAAGAGTAACCAAAAATTTAAATTCATAAAGCTATACAGCACCTTAAAAATTTTGTCTACTATGAGATCATGTCAAACAGAATATCCTTTGTTGGATTTGGAAATTGTGAGTTTGGCAATGGTAAGATAGATACCATTATAGGAAATTCAGCTGATGATATTACAAGGCAGTTTATAGTTGCCAAGTCATTTCCAAAGTTGGTGGCTCTTATTGCAAAGACTGTGTGATCAGTGGTATGTGTGCCTGAGAATTTGTTTGCATGCCCTACTATTGCAAAACTCATTCCCATGGCTTGTGGAGGAGCTATGGATTGAAGTGTGATCAGCATCCTGTGTAGGAGATAGTGCCACTTCCCACTCACTTCTTAGCTAGCTAATGTTCCAGTATAAAACAAAGTTATTTTTTTTTTTTAATTTTAAAAAAAATCTTTTCCTTCAGCTAAGACAGGAGATGATTTATTGTGCACGTTACATTCAGCCACAACTGAGAACAGAACCAGTCCAGAATGTCTCGGGTCCAGGGCAAAAATCCAAAAGACTTTTTGTTAAGAGCAGGATGGGTCTCTCAAAAGATGGCCGCAGCATTCAGATGGCCCATGGAGACGTTCTAGAGTCAGCAGGCATGCAATCCGACAGCTTGGACTGGCCCCCTGACCTCTGGCTTCCCTCTTCTGTTCATGTGGCTTTCCCGGGTGCACAAGCTTGTGGTTTACTTGGACCTCTGCCTCATCTTTCTTCTTTGCGCTTCAGCCTGTGCATTTGTTTCTTCCTCCACTTGGCTCTCATGGTGCAGAGGTTTCTAAGAAGATGGTGCCAAGGCCGAGAGCAAACAAAATTATTTCTTAAATCATTTGTGAATATGGTGTCCTTGGGGTAATTTAAATTGAGTCAAATTTATTTGACGTTAGCAAGAACTCTGTTCTGACATCTGCCACCAATTAGCTATGCCACCATACCAATTCATAGTATCTCTTTGGACTCATTTTCCTCATTTATGAAAATGAGGATATTGGTTCAGGTATTCCTTTTCATTCTTTGAACCCAAAGTTAACTAGAGACTGGTTCAGCTTCCTGAGTGAGTAGCCTAATCCTTCACAGATGATATTGATGAAAGGGACAGGTACATTCCTAAGGCATGGTAACTGGAGGTAACCTAAAACCAAGTGAAGTGATTGCCATTGTATAGGACAAGAGTGGGCCTCTCCAGTTTATGGTTTGGTTTTAGATGAGAAATGAGCAGTCTATGAGAATGATGGATAGACTGGAATATCTATCTTGTCTTTTCCAGAGATAGTGATGACTTGCATCACATATTTTCTAGAGTACCCTTGAAAGATTGGATGAATCACTTTCTAAGCTTTATGGCCCAAACGTTAGAAAACTAGAGGCCTGGTACATGGATTCGTGCACATTGAAAGGAAATTAATTAGAAGAAATATTTTAATATCACTATTTTCTCTTTCTGTGTAATAGAAGTGTCAACCAAATTCACTATTGATAATGACAAATTGAAACACATAGGTGCAGTTGGTGCCATTGAGAGTTTTATATGTATCGCACATGCACGAGTCAACTTAGCCTTTTATATATATATATATATATATATATATATATATATATATATATATATGATAAACTTGCTTAATTAGACCTGCTTTCTGATTTAGCTAAACATTTTCCAGCCCTGTGAAGCACCCCAACTTCTCTTTCAGGTAATTGTTAGCAACACAGCAGTAAATATCAACAAGAAGCAGATTATTATTGTAGATCACGCATGGAGAACAAAGTATAAAATATTTAACTGCAGCAGTGTTTGACTATATTCTGCGCAGTGAGAAAACGTGAAGTCATTTTCAAGTTCCACTATTTCTTACTTATTTTTAGTCAGGTCGAGTTTTTAAACTTTCTAAATCTCTGTTTTCCAGCTAATGAAAAGAAAATAGGGTCTGACTCCTGTGAAGGTCAAATGAGATGAGGCACATGAAAATGCTTCACAAGCCGAAACCGGTTTGGCTCAGTGGATAGAGCGTCAGCCTGTAGACTCAAGTGTCCCGGGTTCGATTCCGGTCAAGGGCTTGTATCTTGGTTGTGGGCACATCCCCGGTAGGGGGTGTGCAGGAGGCGGCTGATCGATGTTTCTCTCTCATCGATGTTTCTGACTTTCTATCCTTCTCCCTTCTTCTCTGTAAAATATATTTAAAAAAAAAAGAAAAAGAAAATGCTTCACAAACATTTGGTTAAAGTGTAAAATGTTTGCACTTGGCTATAAAGTAAGTTGTTTTCCTGGGCTGAAGAAACTGTAAAGAGGCTAGTTGCTTGGAAGAGGAAGGGTGTCACTCTGGGGTGGTGGGAGGGCCTGTGTCCCACTTGGGGGAAACCAAGTGTTGGTTTGTTGGTGCCAGGTCCATGATGCTGGCCAGTGAACATCATGGTAGCTCCTACATTGAGTGTCTGCCCCCTGGTGGTCAGTGCATGTAGCTACCAGTTGGAGGGACACAGCCTTTTATATATATAGATAAATATATATATATATATAGATATATATAACCAAGAAAGTTATAGGTTGGTAGGAATATACATTATATATTCCTCATTGTAGACAACTATGCTTTTTTATTTGTATATAAGATCAGATAGGTTGATATATTTCTGAAACTTATTATTGATATTTAATTGAACATTTGAGAAGAAAGACCATTTAAGACTGAGTGTAGGCATCTTAATTTTGATAACTAATGTATAATTTGATGGCATATAATAGAACCATCTAGTTGTATGGGTATTGACATTTGCCCCTTGTGGAATACCACTTGAGGTCAGATTGTTCTGCATGCTTACAATGCAGTCTAAATTTACATCAACCTACGCTATCCACCAAACAAAGATTGTAATCAGTTTAGTCAACAAGTATGCTGAATTTCTGGTTTAGAGCCAGTTGGAATCACATTAGCCCCACAATTGGATCTTCTACCTCTAGGGTATGTGATTTCTTTGAAACTTGTTTTATCTTATAATTCATGTTATGGTATTTGAAATTTCATCTCAGTTTTCTCTTAAACGTCTTAAAAATATATACTCAAAATATCAAGTGGCCAACATTTTATGTTTAGCAAGCATCTTAGATTAATGACTTAATTGGAAAACAATCAGTAATTGCTGTTATTTGTATATATGTAATTACAGAATACAATTTCTGTCTCTGGGTTTAAAGCAAGTGGTTGCTATTTTGGAAGGAGAGAGTGATTAAGTTCATTCAGAAAAGGCTCCTTGAAGGTGAGGTTTATCTCTTTTCTGGTCTAGAAAGAAAAGTACTTTGCTTTTTCATATTTCCTAAAATTTGTGGTCAATAAAAAAATCATATAGAATTGTATTATAGACCTTCATTCACAGGAAATAATGATGAGGTTAGATTCTGAGAGAATCTAGGAGTACTTTCATCGCTTGCTGCCAATGGGTCAAGAGGGAAGTTAAGAGGACAAGAGTAGTGACATGATTTGATCAAAAGCTAAAAGGACAGAGCTTTTTAGTTTTAACTGTATATGTTTGTGTTTGACCTAGAAAGAAATAAGGATTTTCTTCTCTTTTTAGTCTCTTACTTTAAACTCCTGAGTTTGAAGCAATTTCATTTAAATCTAGTGATGGAGGTAAAATTAAATAAGAGGTAAAATAAAAAAAAAAAGCTTTTGGAAAAGTAAAATGTGCTATACTAGTATAATATGATATTCATTTTGGAGGAGTCCTTTTTGTGAGGTAAAAATTGTTAACTGTAAAAACCTCTTTAAGTCTTTTGCAAATTAGAGATTTAAAACTTAGAAATTTAGATTTGAAAAACTTTTGATTACAGCAAACATTGTTAGTGTTATAATTCAGATGTCAATGTAAGAAATATGAGAGAATTTTTATGAGTTTATTTGCGCTAAACCTGACAATAATTGCTAGGAAGCAAGATCTGAAATGATCTAATGAATGACAGTTGCACAATTAAAAAAATGCATTTGAAATTAAGGAGGGAAGTAAGGAAGACTACATGAGAAGGATGGGAGGAAGCAGTGTGTGTGTGTGTGTGTGTGTGTGTGTGTATTTTGAATTAAAGGATCCTTAACAAGAATATGTATTTTCATGAGGGTGATTATATTTATTTCAAAGGTGTATGAACCTAGATGCACAGAAACAATGGACAGGGCTTGTTTAAGGCAAAAATAAACCTTTTATTAAAAAAAGTTATATGCCTGGGGCATGACTTTGCCCATTTAGGAATTTATGGTCAGATCACCCAAAGAAGTCACTTTCCGTAGAAACCCTTTTTCATCCACAAGAATAACCATTATTGAGAGGGCAGGAAATTTCATTTTCCCATCCTATCTTTTGGCTCATCTCTTCCAAGCTTTAATATGGGGGATATATATATATATATATATATATATATATATATATATATATATATATATAAAAAAAGGTTAATATGCAGTGTCCTCTGGGGAGTTCGAAAGGGAGACCTGGAGTTCATTCACTTGCATTGAGGTGCATTGACCACCAGGGGGCACCATGGAATGAAGGCAGGCCCTGGCAAGTAGTCAGAAGGCTCTGGATCGGCCCTGATTGCTGGCCAGGCCTAAGGGCCTTACCCATTTACGAATTTCATGCACTGGACCTCTAGTTAATCAAACTGACTCTAGGTTTGAGATTATATTTTGGCTTTGCTTATTGGTTGGCCTGTGAGAGTGTTCTGATGTTTTGACTTTCTTAGCATTTCTCATTTAGCCTCCTTGATCTTTTGCTCCCCAAATATTTTACTCTCAATGCTCCTTCCTTGATATTCTGAAGTTCCCAGTTGCCTCAGAAGTGAGTAGGTCATTATGAGATCTGCGACTTAGTATTCTTGCTGAGAGCAATAGTTTTTTCTACCTCCTACCCACTCCTTTCCATTCATAAAACAAGAGCTGTCTGGGTATATATTACAGTCTGCAGAGTTGATTCTGTAATCCTACCTGATTTTCTTTTCCTTTTAAAAAATATATTTTATTGATTTTTTTACACAGAGGAAGGGAGAGGAATAGAGAGTTAGAAACATCGATGAGAGAGAAACATCTATCAGCTGCCTCCTGCACACCCCTACTGGGGATGTGCCCACAACCAAAGTACATGCCCTTGACCAGAATTAAACCCGGGACCTTTCAGTCCGCAGGCCGACACTCTATCCTAGGGGTGTCGAACTCAATCAGAGAAGGGGCCAAAATCTAAAATCCAGCCTAAATCGCGGGCCGAATGGTTTACTGAACAGTCATAAACTGTCATTGTGATGGAAACGCAGCGGAGTGCAGTGATGACAGCGCCGTGCGGGCCTCATTGCAAGGCCTGGCGGGACGGATTTGGCCCGCGGGCCTTGTGTTTGACACATGTGCTCTATCCACTGAGCCAAATCGGTTTCAGCCCTACCTATTGTAATTTTCTAAATGAAATTATGATTGTTGTAAATAGGGCTCAGGACAGTTGCTTGACAGTGTTTATTTTATGTAATGCTGTTTCCTGCTCTTTTTTTTCTTCCTATTAACATAAATTTACAAGTGGTTTGCTACTTAAATTTTTAAAAACTATTAGATATATAGAAAAGTTGGAGATCCAAAAAGTATTGTTGTGCCCGTCAATTCTGGAACCCACAGACCACCAGGGAGCCGAGTCCGATTCAAACGCAGAAAGTCTTTACTAAGCTAACCCGGGTTAGGGTCCGAGCCGGGGCACCAGCACAGTGGCACTCACCCGTTCCAAACTCAGACCCCGCACTAAGTTTCGTTCTCAGTTTTATACTCTAGCCCAGCTATGCAAGCAAGCACCCTTTGCCTCCCCCCTCCCCGTTCCCTTGCTTAAGTCCTCTTTCGCCGTTTCGGCAGCTCCGGGGTGGTCATCTCTCATAATTATAGGTAAGGCTGGTCTGTTCCCGGGAGGAGAATTCCACAGCGGTCAGGTTGATTGTCATAAGATGAGTATCACGAGATGTTGTATCTACAGGATGATACCCTCCCTCAGGACCTAGCCCTGCTTTAATGTTTGTCATTAAATATTACATTCTGGCTTTACTCAACCTTACATTTATTGCTGCATTCTGGTTTCTCTCAACCTTACAGTATAAAGAAAGAAATAAAACAATCCAGAATGTAATCATTCTGTGATAATTGCTGTTAATATTTGATGTTTCCTTTCAGTGTTTTTTACCCATTAAGGATAAATTTCATTAAAGAATACATACATAAATGATATTATAATGAATATACATATCTGTTTCCTGCTCTTTTTTTACATAATAATATTTTCCTATGCCATTAAAGTCTTTTATAAACAAATTTTTAATTTAATTTTTTATTTTGAAATAATTTTACATTTAGAAGAATTGGCAAAGATAGCACAGAGTTCCCATGTATCCTTCACTAAGGTTTTCCTAATTTAGCATTTTGCCTAATCACAGTTCATTTATCTAGAGTTATCAGATTTAGCAAGTAAAAATACAGGGTTTCCAGTTAATTTTGAATTTCAGATAAACTGAATGATTTTTTAGTATAAAAATTAAATACTGCATGAGACACATTTATGAAAAAGAGGATTGGTTGTTTGTCTGAAAATCAAGTTTAAATGGGCATCCTAGCTTGTCTGTGGCTTAGTGGTTGAACGTCAATTTATAAATCAGGAGGTCAAGGTTCAATTCCCGGTCAGGGCGGGTTCCTGAGTTATGAGCTCTATCCCCAGTAGAAGCTGTGTGGGAGGCAGCTGATCAATGATTCTCTCTCATCATTGCTGTTTCTATCTCTCTGTACCTCTCCCTTCCTCTCTCTAAAATCAATAAAAATATATTTTAAAATAAAGTTATAGATTATTTAAAATTTACTTTTAAAATTGGCATCCTAAAAGTTCTCTGGTAACCCTGTATTTATTAAAGCTAAGTGATTAACATTGACACAGTACTTTAATTAATTAATTAATTTATTTATTTATTTAAAAATATATTTTATTGATATTTTACAGAGAGGAGGAAGGGAGATAGAGAGCCAGAAATGTCGATGAGAGAGAAACATCGACCAGCTGCCTCTTGCACACCCCCTACCGGGGATGTGCCCGCAACCAATGTACATGCCCTTGACTAGAATCAAACCTGGGACCTTTCAGTCCCCAGACCGACGCTCTATCCACTGAGCCAAACCGGTTTCGGCTTAATTTATTTTTTAAATTGATTTAAAGAAAGGAAGAGAGAGAGAGAGAGAGAAAAGAAGAAGGAAGGAAGGAAGGAAGGAAGGAAGGAAGGAAGGAAGGAAGGAAGGAAGGAATCGATCAATTGATTGCTTTCCATATGTGCCCTGACTGGAGATTGAACCTGTCACCTTTTAAGCCATACCAGCCAGGGCTGGTACAGTACTTTTAAGTAAACTACAGATTTTATTTTGTTTTCAACTTTATCTCCAACCTTTCTAGTAGAATACACTATGTACTTCTAATTTCTGAGTTTTTCCAGAGTGCTAAAGTAGAGTTATGCTTGTTTCTAAGTGGCTTTCCCTATGATTGGCTCTTCGATTTCTGAGGCAGTTAACTCTTGAACAGCCACTCTCTTTTTTCCAATAATTGTTTGACATCTCTAATCTGTTAGGTCTTTATTTCTATTCTCTCTGTTCTTATGCTTTTATGTTTCTTTTATTATTTTATTTGTGGCCTGGTGCACAGATTCATTCACATTGAAAGGAAATTAATTAGAAGAATTAATTCTCCATTATAGAAGTGTCAGAGATGAAGTGTCAGGGGTGCATTATAATAATAGTTGGTCGTCAGACACTTTCTTTCAGCTTTAAAACATCAACAAAATAACCAAATTCACTATCGACAATGACAGATCGAAACACACATGTGTGATTGGTGCCAGTGAGAGCTTTATATGTATCGTGTATGCCCGAGTCAAACGTTTATTTTTGAATTGCCAGTGCGTGTCATATGTACTGGTCGGTTGGTCGGTCAGATGGTCGGATGGATGTACGGCTGGTTATTTTTTGTGTGATTTTGGTAGGGAACAGTAATAAACAAATTATCAACCTACCACTTTCAACAGGTAATCCCATTTATGTCCTAGTTACTGCTGTTAGGCTTCTGCATTTACAACTTCACTGAAACTAAACTTAGAAAACTCACTAGTGAACTCCTACCGCGGCATTTGGCTTTTTACTCATTACTGAAACTACTCCTTATGTTTTATGATATACTCTTGCTATTCTCCTTTTTGCTCCTTCCCTTTCAGGTGCTTTTTATTTTGAAATAATTTTAGACAGAAGAATTAGCAAAAATAGCACAAAGAGTTCCCGTGTATCCTTCACTCAGTTTCTTCTAATATTAACATTACTGGAAGGAATTAAAGAGCTAAATACAGGTTGGGGCAAAAGTAGGTTTATAGTTGTGAGTATGCAAAACAGTTTTATTCTTGAATTATTACTGATTAATGTTGCATAATTTAAAAAAATATATATATTTTATTGATTTGTTATAGAGAGGAAGGGAGAGTCGATGAGAGAGAAACATCGACCAGCTGCCTCTTGCACACACCCCTACCGGGGATGTGCCCGCAACCAGTGTACATGCCCCTGACCAGAATCGAACCTGGGACCTCTGAGTCAAACCGGTTTCGGCAATGTTGCATAATTTTCTATATGAACAAGTACAAACCTATTTTTGTCCCAGCCTGTAAATGGAGAGACAATCTATGTTCAGGGATTGTAAAACTCAATATTGTCAAGATGTCAATTTTCCCTAAATTGAGCTATAAATTCACAGTTCATTTCAAAATCATCTGGCTTTTTTCTTCTTTCTAGAATTTGATAAGCTGATCCTAAAATTTACATGCAAATCCAGGGAACCTAGAGTACACAAAATAATTTTAGAAAAGGAGAGCAAAGTTGGAAGAGTTATAATCCCTGGTTTCAAAATCTACTATAAAGCCATAGCTAAGAAGACTTGTGTGGCATTGATGCAGGATAGGCATATAAATCAATGGATCAGAATTTAGTGTCCACAACTAAACTTTTATCTATGTGGTCAGTAGATTTTCAAAAGAGGTATATCCTTGATTCAAGATTTCTCTGCTTGGAAAAGCCCCAGTGTAGAACAGTCTCTAACAGTGTGTGCTGCAGTAGAACTGAGACTGCATTGCAATCAAGCCAGCCATTGCATCACTGTCTGCCGGGTAAACTGCTACATCATCCTTGGTGCTTGGCATGTTACAATGCTGGGATCAGTGTGGGCTCTTAGTTGGATTTTGTGCCAGGTATGTGTCTACTTTGGACACTTGGTTTATGGTAGATTAAAATGGGGATGGTTTGAATTTGGAGAAATGGATGAATGCGGCTTTTTATTTCCTGTGTTCTAATAATTACAGAAGAATTATGAGCAGCATCCATAAAAGATTAAAAGCTCCAGCTTTGTTTTTGGATATGGGTGTGCTGTGTTAGTGTTTAGTTGTTTTAGAAAGATCCCTTTGGTGAAAGAAAGCAGGAACTCTATTACTGAGTGTGCCTCTTTGGTATATTTTTCTGATAAAATCGAGTGCAAAATAGCCTGCTATATTCTATACTCAACGCTTATTTGCTTTTTGAATGTTCAGAATATATAATAAAGGCAGAGAGTGATTCTCTTTTGGGAACTGCCTACATCTGGAGACGCTCAGATGCATGTGTAAAATTGAGCTCCTTCTACATCTGTTGTCACTATAATTGTTTTAAACAAAGGTCTCAGTGCTCTATTTGGAGATATATTATTCTGAAGAGACATAGAAATAGGAAGAAGTAAACAACTAACTTTATCAGAGATTGGCATAGTATAGGAGAAATGCTACAACGTGGTACAGACCCGAACACAACCCAAGACATCCTTTTTCTATTAGGGCGGGTGGTCATGTTGAGTGACCTGAGTGAGTCTTTTCAACATGGGAGTCTCCTGAATGTCTGAAGATTGAGGTTTGTCTTAATCATTTTATCTTCAGTTTCATCGTTCATCTTTTATCTGTACGCCAGGTCATTTGTGTACTTTTGTTTTGAGTGTATTGTTGGTTTTTTCTAGGTTCTTGGCATAGTTGGCATCGAATTATTAACTATTTCTACCCAGCATTTTGGGGGGAATGTCTGTGGTGCATATTAGTAAATCAGGTTAGATATGATTCTGGTGAATTATACCATTCTGGAGGACTTGTCTCAGGAAGTTGTGATTGTGTAGATTCTAGCTATTAGAGTGTTATCTCCCTTACAAGGCAGCAATGTCATGAGCATCTACCTAATTAAAAGCTAAAATAGGACTATGTTACTGTAACATTCAGCCACAGTTTGTTTATTTAAGTGATTTGTCCATTTGTGGCAAATTTGCTTTCATAGCAATAGATGTGTCCAGTAGCCTTTCTGGGCAGGGTTTTTCTTAACCAGCTTAAACTCTGTGTCTAAAACATTTGTTTGGGTTCTTTTTGTACCAGCTTCATTCTTATTTTCAAGTTTTAGTGAATAACATCTTGTTTTTAAAAGTGTGTGTGTGTGTGGGGGGGGGGGGGACTATTTTGGCCTGAAAATTAAAATTGTGGCACTCACTTTTTACAGAATTCCCCACTAGTGGCAGGTTTTGTCCTTTTTACTTGGTTTTTGTTTGTTTGCTTGTTTTGTTTTTACTGCTTGACCTGTTTTTCCCCTTTTTGCAATCTGATAATCAGTATTATTTGTTTTGATTGGATCTCAGAAATTACTTACCTAGGCTGTGCTGTCTTCCTCCCTCTGGATTTCGTGACCCCATTATTTTCTTGGTTTAGTTTTCCTTGTAAACTTTTTTTTCTCTTTTGCCCTGGCCTCTCTGTCATGTGCTCCTGGCAGCCAGGAGAGGCTGTGGAGCTTTTCTCTGGTGACCGGCAGAAGAAAGTGACCGTTGTTGAAACATGTTTGCTGCGGCTAATGCAGAGTTGTTAAGATCTGTTTTCTAGTTACACAAACGTTTATGTTTTTCCCCTCTTCTCTCAATCCTTTTGGGAAGCTAATTCTAGATGTGAGCCAAATGTAGGGGGGGAATTAAAAAAGGAGGAAAGGTAGGGAAATATGGAAATTGGGGACAAAGTGGACAAAAGGACTGTAGTTTGAAGCCATCAGGAATACTCTAGTCTGACTGAAGCAGGGCCAAGAAGTAGGCAGAAGGCACAGTATCTCTTGTCCTCCTGCTTTTAAGCACCTGCAACAGGAGGACGAGCTGTGGCTTGTGTTTACAAGGCTGACATCTGAAGAGACAGCTTCCATTCCTTTGCCGTGTGATATGGAGGTTCTGCAGAGGAAAGTAAAGAGATGAGATATTACATGCTTCAAGGGTAAGTTATAGGGTAGCGTATTTAGGCCCTGTATACCTTTAAAAAACAGTCAGGTATTGCAGTTAAGCCCTGAAATTTATGGGAAATTTACTTTTATTATTATTATTATTATTATTATTATTATTATTATTTTTGTATATCTCAAAGAAACTGTGTTGTTGTTTTTTAAAGAAATGAATAAAAACTCATATTTTATTTTAGATTTCTCAACCTTTATTTTACATTCAGAATTTGAAACAAAGTACCTGAGCCCATGTGTGATAATTGTAGTTATGTTGAAAACAAGCATCCCTGTGCAGATTTTGCTGTGCTCTTATTTCCTTAGGGGATCTTACTCAGTCTGTGTCAAATTTGATTACTGGATTTGGCTGGTTTTTCAAGAGTAGAAGACTCGTCAACTATTGTGAAGATAGTGATTCTGTGTAGTGTGTCCCTTCCTATGGAAGGTAGTGTGAAAGGAAACTTTTAGAATGTGTCCGTGGCACTAGGAAAGATACCTGCTGCAGTTGTCCTGGCACGTGACAATGGCTACCCGTCTGGATTGCTCAGGCTCACTTACCTGGGATCTTTTTCTTCCTGCTGTTAGAACTCAGGCTGAGGAGGAAATGAGTCAGGCCTTCTTAGCCTTCTTCAGGTCTCTTGCAGGTGTGTTCCTCTTCAGGAGAGTTAACATAAAAGACCTGAATGATTTGCTTGATAACAGTATTTAAGGGGCCCTCTATTATCTTCTTTGATTGTTTTTGCAATCTTGAGAGGATTTTTTGGAAAAAATAGTACATGAAAATTAAACTGGACTTTGGCAGAAGCAGAAAACATAAAAAACACTGAGTTGGTAAAATTAGTTTTTAGAACAATCATCATTTTCTTTTCTTTTTTTATTTGGTATCTTCCACCCTTTGGGAGGAAAACCAAGCAAAACTTCTACTGGGAGTAAAATAAAAAAACAAAACAAGTCATTTAATTTTTTATTTTTTATTGATTTCAGAGAGGAAAAGAGACGGAGAGAGAGAGAGAGAAACATCAATAATGAGAGAGGATCGTTGATTGGCTGCCTCCTGCATGACTACTATTGAGGATCGAGCCCAAAACCCGGGCATGTGCTCTTGACTAGAATTGAATGCAGGACCCTTCACTCCACAGGCCCATACTCTATCCACTGAGTCAACCTGGCCAGGACAACAACTCATTTTATATATAACAAACATTTATATGTATAACATTGTTTTATTTTCTATATGTAAAATAAGAAAATATGTATATTTATAAAGAAACCAAACCCATATATATTTTATATATATTATATATATGGGCAAGTTTTATTTTGTTTTTCTGTAGTTAAATACAAAAGGTGATCTGTCCATTTCTTCCAAGATGCATACCTCTTAGAGCAGTCTGCCAATTTGAACAATCATCTAGGGCAGTGTTTCCCAAAGTGTGGTACGGGTACCCTCAGGGGTACAGGAAGAGTTTGGTGGGGGTGCGAGTTGCACCGGAGTTTGGTGGGGATATGCACTGCACCATGCTTAGCTGCGCCTAATTCTCCGTTCTCATGAGTACGAGGGGTACTCAGCGTTAGAAAATTATAGAAGGGGTACACATATGTTAAAAGTTTGGGAAAGAGTAATCTAGGGAATGCCCTTCTTTTCTGTGTTGGATTCTATGTTTCTTACATTCCTTGTCTTCCTTTTTCTTAGCTTATTCCATTTATTTATAAGACAACATTCTCTAACAGTGTCCCCCAAAAAAGTAGATGAGAGGTGAAGATTATGAGATCCATTTTATTTATAGACTATTGATTAAATCTTATAACAAATTCCTTGTCCACTTTTTTTTTAATCAATATAGACTTTCCCCCCTTTTTGTGTTATACTCAAGCTGCTACTTCTAGGTTTATATTTTCTCTATTTTTCCACTCCTTCCTTAAATAAGTGAAAGTTGACCTTTGATGAGTGTGTGTGTGTGTGTGTGTTTAACTTTAGATGTATAGAATTATATAATTATTGGTTCATGACATACTCATTGTTCCTTGTGTGGCTCTCTATTATTTATTTGTTGAGTTTTTTAATAATGTAGGAAGGATTTGAAAGCCATCACATTCTTTTAATTTTTAAAACAAAAGTGGGTCCTTGGCCATCACCTACATTTAATTATATAATCTCTCCTTAACCCTTCTCCCTGCCTGCCCTACCCAGATAATCAATTTTCTCAATCACTTGTTCATTCTTTTGTTTTCCTGTTTATATTGTTTTATTGTATCTATACATATCTCTTAAGAGTACCGTATTTTTCGGACCATAAGACGCACTTTCCCCCCCCCAGAAGTGGGGGAAAAAGTCCCTGTGTCTTATGGTCCAAATATAGCCTACACATATACTTTAAAAATAAAGTTTTTTTACTTGCCCGGCTCTGTGTGGTCTCTGTGTGCTTGCCCGGCTCTAAAATGGTTCTAAATGCTGCTGTTTACTTTACAGGGTTGATTACATGTGTTTATGACTGTGATGTTGGGTTTTAATGCACATAAAATATTTTAGGACACTATTTGTTTCAGAATCTTTTTTTCTTCATTTCCCTTCTCTAAAAACTGGTGCGTCTTATGGTCCGGAAAATACGGTATGTGTATTTTAGTTGTTTTTAGCTTGATGATCTATTTTTAATTTTATAATCTGTATGTAGTCAACTGTTTATATTTAAATTTCTTGTGTATTTATCGTATATCAAGACACTTGACTAAGGTCTATCCTGGTAATAGCTGGAAAACCTGCTGCTCCTGGTATTGCTAAGAGAACACATCACGACTTTTCCCAAGAATGTCAGTTATTCTATTGCAGAATCTTCTGTTTTCTATGTAAATTACCATATTCTCAAATAATGATAGTTCCTTCTTTGCAATTTTAATACCTCTATAACTTCCCCCTCATTTTATTGTACTTGTTAGGAAATCTAACACAGTCTTTTACATTTATGGGTTTTCTAAAATTAAACCATCTTTGCATACCTGGAACAAACTCAGGCTGGTCATGGAAAAATATATGTATTTTTTTTACTAATATTTGCCCATCCTTGCACTGATACCCTGCTATTTAGTTATTTTGTTTAGGAATTTTTGCATTTGTAGTCAGGAATAAAATGGACCTAGACTTTTATCTTCATGTAACATCTTTGTCTGGGTTTGGTATCAGTATTACTGTAGCTGGGGAGTTTTATGTTTTTTTCTATTGTCTGGTAGCTTGGTAGACTACTGCCTTGAAAATTAGATGGAACTTGTCTTTAAAAATCATCTGGACCTGCCCCTGCCGTGCCGGCGGGCCGTCTCGTCCAACTGCCTCGCCGCGCGTCGGGACCAGGGTCCGGTGCGGAGAGCCCTTCGTCCTGGGAAACGGGGTGCGGCCGGAAAGGGGGCACCCCTTCACGCAACGCACGTTCTTGGGGAACCTGGCGCTAAACCATTCCTGGACGACCTGCTTCTGGGTCGGGGTTTCGTACATAGCAGAGCAGCTCCCTCGCTGCGATCTATTGAAAGTCAGCCCTTGACATAAGGGTTTGTAAAAAAAATAAATAAATAAATAAAATAAAATAAAATAAAATAAAAATCATCTGGACCTGGCATTTTCTTTGTGGGACGATGTTAATCATACTGTTTTATTTTATTTTTAAAAAAATATATTTTATTGATTTTCCACAGAGAGGAAGGGAGAGGGATAGAGAGCTAGAAACGTCAATGAGAGAGAAACATCTACCAGCTGCCTCCTGCACAACCTCTACTGGGGATGTGCCCGCAACCAATGTACATGCCCTTGACCAGAATCGAACCTGGGACCTTTCAGTCCGCAGGCCAATGCTCTATCCACTGAGCCAAACTGGTTTATTTTGAAAAGTTAAATTACTACAAGGTCAAGGTTGGAGTATAGAAGAAAGGAAGGAAAAGTAGGAATAGAAGAAGATATCTGTTTATTAAACAGTATATAAATATAAAGGACCTTACTTATATCTATTATCTCATTTAATCCTCAAAACAACCTTTCAGAGGGTCTATCAATGTCCAGTCAAGGAAAGAGAAACTGCATTAGGAATTACAATAAAGATGAGATTCATTAGTGAGAATTGGTTACTTGGATGTTAGAAGAATAAAAGAACAAAAAAGGGATACTGAAGTAACCCAGAGTTAATACCTATGGAAAACAATTACCACCCTAGATCTGGGGATCATAAAGGAAGAGGTAGGAGCTTGGAAGAGGGCCCTTGGGGGCTGGTGCTTAGACCTCTGGAAGTAAGCTTTGAGTAGCTGGTGCTCAGATCCCGGAGGAGAAGACCTGGCCTGACAGGCCCAGGCAGCATACCCCAGAGGATGAGTTAGCTTGGCAAGGCAGTATTGACTGTCAGGGAACCACAACCTCATGCTCCTGGAACCTCTGAGAGAATGCATCAAGGCTTTCCCAGGAATGTCAAAAAATGCTAGAAGCTAGAGTTTATTTTCTGTTACATACATGGAGCAATGCTGGTAATGACTGGAAAACACAAAAGAAGTCTCTTTTTTACCTCTCTGTCTTCCCATTGGTAGAATTGAACAATTTTGCAGAGGCTTAGCCCTATTTTCACAGTGCAGAGCATGAAAGAGGGCTTGGAGCTGAGGGACAATAGGTAAATAACTGGAACTGTGAATTCTATGCATATTTTACAAAGAGAAAACTGAAGCTGAGCAAGGTTAAATCATTTGCTAAAACTCATCAGAGCGATTAAGCAGACAGATCTGGAATTTAAAACCCTGTCTGTGCAGTTTCAGTAACTACCGTATTTTTCGGACCATAAGACGCACCGGACCATAAGACGCACCAGTTTTTAGAGAAGGGAAATGAAGAAAAAAAGATTCTGAAACAAATAGTGTCCTAAAATATTTTATGTGCATTAAAACCCAACATCACAGTCATAAACACGTAATCAACTCTGTAAAGTAAACAGCAGCATTTAGAACCATTTTAGAGCCGGGCAAGCACACAGAGACCACACAGAGCCGGGCAAGTAAAAAAACTTTTTTTTAAAAGTATATGTGGGGGGTGAAAAAGTGCGTCTTATGGTCCGAAAAATACGGTATATTTTATCTAACCTAAAACACCATTAATTGTTAGAGGCATCATTGAGGGCAAAAATACTGCCAACTAAATAAATCATACAATTGGTTGTAAGATACATTATAAATTTCAGAGATCTTTTTTTTTTTAAAAAGAGGAACATCTTAAAATTAATGAAATATGGAATGTTATGCTGCCTTGTAAAGAATTTGATTTTGAAACATCTATGGATACACCAGTAAAAACACTTAGTAGACAATTAAAAATGTGGAGTTAAAGCTCATAAGAAAGATGTAGGGTAGAGATACAGAGGAGAAAGGTCATCTGTATGCCAGCATCATGATCAGAAACAGGCTTGCTAATTGTATTTTTGGTTTTAACAGTTGAGTCTGCTATTTCTACCATTTCATTTCATTCCAACCATTGCTTATCTTTTTGTGATGGCACTGTTGCTAAACCTTAATATTATTTTTTTATTATTCAGGAACAGTTTTTTGTTTTTTTGTTGTTGCTTTGATTTCCACAAGCAAAGACCATTTCCCCCCTCCTCTCTTCTATTTAAAAGTATGTGGTCTCCCAGCATGCAGTCTTCACAAGGTGTAGTTGGAAATATTGTTATAAGAAGTGAAAAGCAGGTCTCCAGTGGAGATAGATGGTGTGAAGAAATCCTATTGACAGACGTACATGGTTTCTCTATTTTTATAGGTCCAGCATGTCTGGCTTGCATCTAGTAAGGCAAGGTCGAGACCGAAAGAAAATAGACTCACAGCGAGATTTCACTGTAGCTTCGCCAGCAGAATTTGTTACTCGTTTTGGGGGGAATAAAGTAATTGAGAAGGTAAGTTTTGTAACCTGCTAACGCACTTTTCCAAAGTATATGAGATTTAATGCCTAGAATTGTTGTCTAGATTTGCTCAAAACTGATATTTAGACTTTCAGAGACCTTGCCTCTTCATGTGAAGTTATCCTTTCTACCTCCCTAGCATCATATTAAATAATTTTACTATTTTCTGTAATATGTATTAACTACTGATAATTTAGTCACAGCTAATAAGATGATGAAGCAGTGCTCATCAAGTTCTTTTTAAAAGATCTTGTGATTTTACAGGGTTGGGCTGCACTGATCTGAGAGGCTATGAGAAATCATTTAACTTGTGGGGTGGTGGTGAGGAGATAATGTCATAGCAGTGGGCTTGGAGCTAAGGAAGTAGAGACTTTCAGAAGAGAAAGTTTTAAACAGTTTGATACACTGACTGACTGGCTTCCACCATGTATTTGAGATGTTTAGAGGGAATACACCACATGAAATACTTAGAGATTACACGCTTTTTTTTTTTTTTTTATTTTTTTTTTTTATTTTTTTTTTTTTTATAATATATTTTATTGATTTTGTACAGAGAGGAAGGGAGAGAGATAGAGAGTTAGAAACATCGATGAGAGAGTCATCGATCAGCTGCCTCTTGCACACCCCCTACCGGGGATATGCCCGCAACCAAGGTACATGCCTTTGACCGGAATCAAACCCGGGACCTTTCAGTCCCCAAGCCGACGCTCTATCCATTGAGCCAAACCGGTCCCGGCAGAGATTACACGCTTTTTAAAATATAAACTCTGTGTCACTTTTATCTAAACCATGTCAGAGCTAAGCGAATGACTGGGTTGAAATAGTTTATAGTGATTAAAAGATTAAAGGATGGGGACCTACATTCCCACTCCTTAAAGTATTGCTTCAGCGGTGTCCTTCTGTTAGTCTTCCAATAAAGATAGATTATATGTCTCCTAGCCCGTATTATCCTTAGAGGCATGATTGCAAGACAGGTAATGATAGGTTTGTTACAGAGAAGTCTCAGGATCCTTGATTATTCTCTTGTGACCATTCTGAGGCAGGCTCTATAATTCTAAGGCATTTGGGGTTTGGCATTTTGGAGAGAAGTGGTGGTTGGTTCCAGGTTCTTATACACATTCAGGGTACTCTGCCTTATTTTACTACAAGGGAGAATAGTGCATATGACACTCACCGTTTGGTCTTCCTCCATCCTTATTTATAATACACCATCTCTCTTAAGTTTCTGTTCTCTAGTAATTGGTTTAGTAAAATAATTCACAAACTCACAAGATTCGAGTAATTGTGATTTTTTTTCCTTCAAAAAATGAAGTTATGGGCCTGGCAGATGTGGGTCAGTGGTTAGAGTGTTGGCCTGTGCACTGAAGGGCTCCGGGTTTGATTCCTCGTCAAGGGGATGTACCTGGGTTGCAGATTCGATACCCGACTCTGGTTGGGACACCTGTGGGAGGCAACCAATTGATGTGTCTCTCTCACATTGATGTTTTTCTCTCTCTCTGTCCCCCTTCCATCCTCCTTTCCTTCTAATCTCCCTTCGACTCTCTCTAAAAATCAATGGGAAAAATACCCTTGGGTGAGGGTTTAATAATAAAAGAGAGAGAGAGAGAGAGAGAGAGAGAGAGAGAGAGAGAGAGAGAGAGAGAGAGAAAGAGAGAGAAATGAAGTTATGCCCAGTCCTGTTGACTCAGTCGGTTGAGTTTTGTTCTATGCACTGAAGGGTCGCCAGTTCAATTCCTGGTCAAGGCACATGCCCAGGTTATGGGGTTTTCAATCCCCAGTCAGGGTGCATACAGGCGGCAACTGATTTATGTTTCTCTGTCACATCGATGTTTCTCTCTCTAACCATCCTCTCTCTCAAAATCAATTTAAAAAAAATATATCGTTGGGTGAGGATTTTTAAAAGAAGGAAGTTAGAAAGGAAAAAGGTTGAGTCAGGCACATATTGAAGTATTTCCTTAGCTAACATTTTAAAATAACCCTTGGTTATGTGGGAGTTAGTTCTTAAGTACCTAGACCAGCAATACAAATTCCTATTGAAAATCTGCCTTTTCAGAATAAGATAGACCTACAAAATTGTCTCACCTCTTTTTCTCCATCATTGCTTGTTTTTTCTATTTTTTTTCTCCAATTCCCATCCCTTAATTCTCCCAGGTTCTTATTGCCAACAATGGCATTGCAGCAGTGAAATGCATGCGGTCTATCCGTCGGTGGTCTTACGAGATGTTTCGAAATGAACGTGCAATCAGATTTGTTGTCATGGTTACTCCTGAAGATCTTAAAGCCAATGCAGGTGAGTTATTTGCATTAAAAAAGCATCACTCTAGACTCATTGACTACCACAGCCTGTAGTTAGGAGAATGGTAACTTAAGAGGAGTCTCAAACCAAAAGATCTTTTAAAAAGTGTTAGTAATATGAATGTACAAGTGATAGTGCAATATTTAACCTCAACACAGACTGTTGTGTTCTAGGTAAAAGTAGGTAGACATTGAACGAAAAGTGTTGATTTGGGTTTTCAGGTGTATGCCTTTTCACTATCAAGTATTTGCTAAGCCACATACTTTAACATGTATAAGTGGAAAGGTTTGGAAGGAAATACTATTTCCCGTATGAGCCACAGTGAATTTTTTCCCTTCTGAGAGAGAGCCCTCTTGGGACCCAAGTGGGTTTCACTCTGCAAGCTCTTTTGCACATTCTCTCTACTTGGTATGTCCTCCAGCTGAGAGAGTTGGGTTAGCTGAGAGGTTGTGGCTTTCCTCTTCATGCTTTTTATCACTAAAGCATAATCTCTACGTTAGAGTACTCACAGATAACAGCTTTATAAATAGCAATCTTTTTTTTTTAATGTTTTATTTCTTTATTTTTATTTTTTTAATAAATTTTTATTGTTCGTATTATTACAAATGTTCCTTCCTCCCCCCTCCATTGTTCTCCTCCACCAGGTTCCCACCCCACCCTCTGCCCTTTCCCCACCCCACATTGTGCTCATCCATAGGTGCACAGTTTATGTTCAGTCTCTTCCCACATCCCCCTCTCCCCTTTTCCCCAAGAATTGTCAGTTCACTCCCCTTCCATACCTCTGTTTCTATTATATTCAACAGTTAATATTGTTCATCAGATTTTTTTTTTAATTTCCTTGGTTTTTAGATTCACTTGTTGGTAGATACGTATTTGTTGTTCATAATTTTTATCTTTATTTACTTTCTCTTCGGAAAGAACCCCCTTCAGCAATTCATATAATTCTGGTTTGGTGGTGATGAACTCCTTTAGCTTTTTTTTTTATTAGTGAAGCTCTTTATCTGGCTTTCGATTCTGAGTGATAGCTTTGCTGGGTAGATTATCTTTGGCTGTAGGTTCTTGCTATTCATCACCTTGAATATTTCTTGCCATTCCCCTCTGGCCTGCATGGTTTCTGTTGAGAAATCAGCTGACAATCGTATAGGTGCTCCTTTATAGGTAACTACCTGCTTTGCTCTTGCTGCTTTTAATATTCTCTCTTTGTCTTTTGCTCTTGGAATTTTAATTATGATTTGTCTTGGTTTGGTCCTCTTTGGATTCCTTTTGTTTGGGGTTCTGTGTGCTTCCTGGACTTGTAAGTCTAATTCTTTCACCAGGTGGGGTAAGTTTTCTGTCACTATTTCTTTCAGTATGTTTTCGATATCTTGCTCTCTCTCTCATCTTCTGGGACTCCCATAATTCTGATGTTGGTTCTCTTGAAGTTGTCCCAGAGGTTTCTTACATTATCTTCAATTTTCTGGATTCTCTTGCCTTCTTGCTTCTGCGGAGGAGTGTCTTCTTTATGTTCCAAATCTTTGACTTGATTCTTGCGATCTTCCCTTCTGTTTTTAGGACTCTGTAAAATATTTTTTATTTCAGACAATGTATTCTTTATTTCTTGTTGATCCCTTATCATTTCTTGATGACTCCTTATTAATTCTAGTTGATCCCTTTTCATATTCTCATAGGTCTTATCGACCTTTTCTAGGAAATTCTTGAAAAACCTTATAAGCGTAGATTTGAACTCTATATCCAGTCGCTTTTTGTCCTCCATTTCTTTTGTTTGTGATCTATTTCGTCTTGGCATTTTCGCAGCTTCCCTGATGGGGCGGGGTTTCAGGGTGGACCTTACAGCCTTGGCTTCCATCAGCCCCACCGTATGCGGTTCCTGAGTCTCAGTATTCCTTAGGGTCGGTCCTTCAGTACTCGCTGCAAGCACCTCTGGGAGAAAGGAGCCCTCGATTTTCGCCTGCTACCAAACAGTCTAGGCTCTCCCGCAGTGAGCCCGAAACTGGGGTTCAGTTCAGTTGGAAGTGGATTTGGAGGTGGTGTTCAGAGCAGTCTGGAGCCCCTGTCTCCTTCCCGCCAGGGCAATCCTGCGGCACAGCCAACCATCCCTTCTCTGCGCGTAATGTGCGCGTCTCCGGGACCTCCTTTCGCCGCTCCCCCGGGGTTCCGCCTTACAGCCCAGCTCCCTCTGTTTGAGCCTGGGTCCTCGGGGTCTGGCCTAGAACTGGGGTTCAGAGCAGTCGGAACTGGGGCCCAGCACAGTCGGAGCTTTTATCTCCTTCCCGCTAGGGAATGCCAACCAGGCACTCAGCCGCCTCACCCTTCCTCTCTGGCTCTGTCCTCTCTGCGCGCCGTGTGTCTCCGTACCTTAGGCTTTTACAGCTCCTCCGCGCTTCCTTCTGGTTTTCTCCTTGCTTCTCGTTGTAGAATTTCCAGTCAGTCAACTTTCCTGTAGTTCTGGGTAATGTCCATTTTATATTTTAGTTGTATTTTATTGAAATTGTTGTGTGCGGCTGCGGCTAGGTGTTTACCTGTGCAGCCATCTTGGATTCTCTCCAAAGAGCGATCTTTTTAAAACCATTTTGTTTTGTATATGCGCGCTCTCTCTCTCTCTCTCTCTCTCTCTCTCTCTCTCTCTCTCTTTTTTTTTTAAATATATTTATTGATTTTTTACAGAGAGGAAGGGAGAGAGATAGAAAGTTAGAAATATCTATGAGAGAGAGTCATCGATCTGCTGCCTCCTGCATGCCCCGTACTGGGGATGTGCCCGCAACCAAGGTACATGCCCTTGACTGGAATCGAACCCGGAACCTTTCAGTCCGCAGGCCAACACTCTAGCCACTGAGCCAAACCGGTTTTGGCTTGTTTTGTATATGCTCTCTATTGAGACAGTGATGCTAAGACTAGGTGTAAGGTGTATTATGCTATCTTATTTAGAAACAGAAGGCACCAATTTATTGGAAAGCTGATAATATGTGAAAACGTTTAGATTGACCCTTTAACATCTCTGAGCCACAATTTTTACAACTATAAAAGTATGATCATAATGTCTAGTTCACTATAAAGATGAAATTGTCTATCATAAATGTCAATTACCTTGCATTATTTCTTTTCCTTCACGTACTTCTACCTCAATGGTCGGCAAACTCATTAGTCAACAGAGCCAAATATCAACAGTACAACGATTGAAATTTATTTTGAAAGCCAAATTTTTTAAACTTAAACTTCTAACGCCACTACTTCAAAATAGACTTGGCTGTGGTATTTTGTGGAAGAATCACACTCAAGGGGTCAAAGAGCCCCATGTGGCTTGCAAGCCAGTTTACCGATCACGGTTCTACCTAATGCTCCCATTAATTCATTTATTTGTATTCAGTAAACATGGGGATCTACAGTTGGATAAGATGTGATCTTGCTCTAGGAAACCAATAATTTCATTACTTTGAGATCAGTGCTATAATATAAATATGCATAGTGTATTATAAGAATATAGAAATGAGATATCTTTACTCTGCCCCATGCTCTTGGGGGCAGGATTAAGATAAAGCTTTCTGAAGAGATTTTGCCTATCCAAAATTGAGTGAAAATTAATGAAGCAATTAGGGAGAAGAAAAAGTGTTTCAGGCAGAGGGAACAGTATATGCAAATATTTGAAGGTGTGACAGTCATTTTCTGGAAATTATAGGTGGCTTGGTAAATTACAAAATGTGATCTATCGATAGTATTCTTCAAGAAGGACCTTGTTTTTCATCATCAAGGGCATAGACTTAATCTTTTTAGGTGTGTGTGTGTGTGTGTGTGTGTGTTGAACATTAAAGGATTTGTATTTAAGTAGATTAGTTGATTTTGATGATTCAAAACTAGAAGAATATAATGAACCCCTTTCCATCTGTCTGTCATCCAGCATCAATAATTATCAACAGCCAGTCTTGTTTCATCTATACTTTCACTTTCTCTTCCACACAATCTTTGAAGCAAATCCTAGACATGATTTTATGTGTAAATACTTTACTATGTATCTCTAAAAGAGAGATACATTTTTAAAAACATGAATAATTAGATGATTCAGGAAGCATCTGGGAATATACGTTTGTGGAAGGCAAATATAAAGGATATAAGACTGAGACTAGAGAAGAACAGGATGGTTTAGAGAGTTTTAGGAGGTAAAATTAACAAGATTTGGTGATTGAATGAAGAGTCAATGATTATAGTTGGATTTCTAATTTGGTTGACTAGGCAGGTACTAGTACCATCAAGTAGGGCAAAATAATAGATGACGTAGCAAGAAGATTAAGTTTTATGGTGGGACAGATTAGGTATGGAGTACTTGTGGTACAAGTAGACTCTATAATTCCTACAAAAAAATGGAATATATCCTTCCAAAACTTAGAAATAATAACAGCCAGAGATTAAGAGTTTACATAATCAGTTAACACTACTCACTGAAAGAACAGATAGAAAACAAAGAGAAGAGGGCTAAGAAAACTTTATGGAAGGCTAGGATATAGGATAGATTCAGGAAGGTAGACCCATAAACAATACTGAGAAGGAGTGATCAGAGAGATGGGAGAAGCAGAAGAGAATAGCAAAAAGAAAGAATTTCAATAAGAAGGGTCAAATGTGTCAGCAGTTCAATAAAGTAGGAAGAGAAATCTGTCTAGCAATTATGAAACCATTGATATTTGCAAGAATAGTTTTAGCACAGTATGAGTATGCAGACTAATATAGAATTTTAAGTAATGAATGGGAAGTGACATGGAGATAGCCAATGTGGACAAATTTTTAAAGAATTTGAATGAGAAGGGAAGAAGAAAGGGTAGTAACTAAAGAGAAATTCAGGGTCATGGGATAATTTTAATTTTTCTGAGTGAAAGAGACTTGGGAATATTTATAGTTTAAGAAGAAGGAGCCAAAGAGGGAGAGGGGTACAAGTATACAAGAGACTTAGAGGAGGTGGGAGAGGATTAGATCAAGAACACAAGAACAAAAGTATGCATAACTTTTGACCAAGAAATTGTATTTTCTTGTATTTATTCTGAGGCAGAAAAAAATCAGTAATTTGGGCAAATGTATTTATATAAGAATAATCATTTATTAAAATAATCAGAAACTGGGAGTAATTTAAGTGTCCACCATCAGTGGATTAGTTAAGTAAAGTGTGTTAAACTAATTCTATAAAATACCATGCAGCCATTAAAAAAATTGCATTAATTTGTCTGAGAATGCATTCTGTTAAATTGCTGTATTATTTATCTATTGTTGTGTAACAATATTACCACAAACTTAGCAGCTTAAAACAACTGACATTTATTATTTCACAGTTTCTGTAGGTCAGGGTACAGCTGAGCTGGGTCTTCTGCTTTAGGTTATCATAAAACTGCAAGTCAGTTGTCAGTTGGGGTTGCAGTCTCATCTGAGCTCAACTTTGGAAGGATCTGCTTTAAGCTCACATGATTGTTGGCAGCATTCAGTTTTCTGTGGGTTCCCAGACTTGGGGCCTGAATGCTTAGCTGGTTATTGGCTAGAGGCTACTCTTGGCTCCTTGTCACGTGGGCCATCCCAAAATGACTGCCTTCTACCTCAAAGCCAGCAAGGGAAAGTATTAAATTTGGTTACATTCGTATGTAATGTTATCATGGAAATGACATCTCATATTTATTGTATTTTCTTAGCCAGAAGCAAGTCACACCCAAGGAGAGTGAATTACTTAAAACATGAATACCTGGAGACTGGGTTCCTAGGGGCAGACACTTAAGTGTCTGTTAATCACAATTTCCAAGAAGAACATTGTCCATAAGGAAATTGATAGTGTGATATAATAATAGGAAAAAAGTACATCGTGTATAGTAAAAAAAAACACAAAAAGATATAATACCAAAACAATAATACTAGTTATCTGTGGGAGTGAAATTTTGGGGTGTTTTTATTTCTATTTATGCTCCTGCTTTTTCCAACCTTTTTTACTTAGAGTTTAGTTTGTATAATCTTATACTTTACTTAAAAGTTATTTACAGAATAGTGCTCTAGAAAGCATTAAAATATCAATGATATTAAATTAAGGAATCAGTATTTTTTAAAAATATATTTTTATTGATTTCAGAGAAAGGAAGGGAGAGGGAGAGAGATAGAAACAGTGGTTATGAGAGAAGATTGTTGACTGGCTGCCTCCTGCATGCCCCCTACTGGGGACTGAGCTGGCAACCTGGGCATGTGCCCTCACATGGAATCAAACCGTGACCTCTTAGTTCATGGTTTGACACTCAATCATTGACACACTGGCTGGGTAAGATTTTTTTTTTTTTTAAGGACTTAAAGCCTTTAAAAGTTAAGAACAAGATATAAGAAAAGTTAATATATATGTATGTTGGAAATGGACCTTGAGCAAGTTATTTAGCTACTCCAGATCATAATTTTCTACAAACTGGGTGTTAATATTACATATCATTTGTGGACTTAAATGAAATATATATGTAAGTGTTTATTAGTGCAATCCTACACATTATAGCTTCTCTGCTACAGTTGTTGCCAGAATAGGAAGAGAGAGACATCAGGTGACAAGTTTAAATGGGAATACTGAGCAGAAAAAGTAATGTGAGGTAATGAATGTATCTTTTTAAAGTGTCTTTTAAATATCTGTTATTGCTAACATTCCAGATAAAACCTTTTTAAACACCTTGGAGACTCTGGTAAATATCCTTTCCTATTTAGCCAGTCTACAAACCCTCCAGACTCTTCCTTCTGTCCCCATTCTGTCTTAGCTCTACAACAAGAAAAGGGCTTTCTCAGAATATAGTACAAAGTAAAGATAGAACTTTTTCCCATAATAGAATAATTATACATGGGCCTCTAAGTCACAGACACATTATTTTTGATATAGGGGTCATGAAGACCCTTCAGAAAGGTCACTTAGTGAAATGTTTGATAACTGATATTTTAGTGTAAAGAACTTCCTGAATATGAGATTAGTGCATATTAGTGACTTAATAAAGTCAGAGCCTTCAAATAAGTGGTTCAGGAAATTACCCCATTAATGCAGTTTGTCTTTTGGTTACTTATGATGGTCCTTTACGTAGTCTTGCTCTGTGTAATATTTCAGAAACTAAAGCATGTGTTCTCTATTAATTTGCTTACATTTTCAGAGTACATTAAGATGGCAGATCACTATGTACCAGTGCCAGGGGGACCAAACAACAACAACTATGCAAATGTTGAATTAATTCTTGATATTGCTAAAAGGATCCCAGTTCAAGTAAGAGATGCCATTGTATCCTTTAAAGCCAAATTTATACGTTGCAGCATTATTTACAAGATATGGAAGCAACCTAATTACCCTTCGATAGATAAATGGTTAAAGAAGTGGTGCATGTATACAATGAAATATTACTCAGCCATAAAAAAGAATGGAATTTGCAATTTATGACAACATGGATAGAATAAGAGGGCATTATGCTAAGTAAATAAGTAAGACAGAGAAAGATAAATACCTAATAAAACTGAAACAAACTGACAAATACAGAGAATATTTTGATGATTGCCAGAAGGGATGGGGGTTGGCACATCGATGAAAAAGGAGAAGGGATTAAGACATACAAATTGCCAATTATAAAAACAGCCATGGGGATGTAAAGTACAGCAGAGAGAATATAATCAACAGTTAATAATACTGTAATAACTATGTATGGTGTGAAGTAAACATGAGATTTACATTATATATAAATATATAATCATCTGAAACTAATAGAATATTGTATGTCAGTTGTATTTGAAAATTTTTAAGTTAAAAAAAAGGAAAATGTTTATACTTTAAAGATGTTATTCAGAGTCAGCACTATAGTTCATATATGAAATAATATTTACACTTGCCAAATAAAACTATTGCATATTATGGTTTATGATGCTTCACTGTTTTAATAAACAAAAAATCTGCAAGTGGTTACAGAAAACAATAGATTTAGTGATTTTACAGTTAAGCACAAGGGGATGTCCAAAAACGAACTTTCAATTTTATAGAAAGCATCTTTGTTGAAAATTTATAAATGCCTTTATGTAAAATATAACCAACAAGGAAAGGAAAAGTGGAAAGATGCATTTAGTCAAAATAAACACTACAAATAGGAGGTTTGTAAGGGTTCCCCTTCCCCCGTGATTATTTATTCTATCCATTTCACCTTCAAACAGTTTCCAATGGAATATTCTTTGCCCAGAATATGATGGTGTATTCCCACTGGAGTATTCTTAGCCCAGAATATGGTAGTGTAGAAGTAGCTCATTCCTTCCCTATTATTTGTATGAGGAAATTTGGGTTAATGTTTTAAAGCCCAAAAAGAAAAAAAGCTCATGATTTGTAGGGCATTATAACTACTAGATATAAAGGTTGAGTTGTATGGCCAAAATAATTGAATCTGTGAAGGAAAACCAATATTTCTATAGAGTCTAGAAAAGGCTCTATAAAGTCTAGTTGAAAGGCTAATATTTAAATTTCCTAAAAAGCAATAAGACTAGCTGGGTATTAATATCAATTTCAACTAAGATTTGACTTCTTTAGAGGTTTTGCCACAATGGATACTCATTGTTCTGTAAGAAGTTTGCCAAGAATTAAGCATAGAAGCAGAATTAAGTATTAGGCTGCTGTGGAACTATTGTACCTCATGGAGTAGGGCCCAGACTTAGTAGAGAATAATAGTTACATGTTTTTGTTTTAAATATGAATTTTAAGGATGAATCATATTGTGTTCCCTTGTAGGCAGTATGGGCTGGCTGGGGTCATGCTTCTGAGAATCCCAAGCTCCCAGAACTTCTTTTGAAAAATGCCATTGCCTTCATGGGTAAGTCTTTCTGACATACTGTTTCTGTCTTTCTGTTCCTCTCTGTCAATTTTGCTCATATTCTACTCTATATTCTGCTTTTCTTCTGTTTAACATTCTCTTATTTTTTATCAGTCAGCAACTCTGAATAACCTCTTCATTATTTTGTTTTCCCTTCCTTGCTTCATATACCCTGCTTATATCTCTGCATCTTGTTTTGTTTTCTGTCCCTAGGTTCTTTTCCATGAGATGTTGAGGAGGCTCTGATTTCCAAAACCCTGTTTTTAAAAATGTTACCATTAACCTAGGAAAAGATATGGAAAACATATTTTTATATAGCAAAGATAATTGAATACTTAGGATACCCTAGCAGTGTACCCTTAAATATGAATCAGCCCCTTCACATTTAAGCATATACTAGTAGATTATACTAGGGGCCTAGTGCACCTTGAAAGGAACTGTGGGTGCAAGGCTATGGTGGGCACAGGGGCAAATCTCGGCCCATTCTTCCCGCTCCTGCCCGGGCACCTCCCTCTGCGGTCCTCAGCAGTGGGTGTGAGAAGTGGCTGCCAGCCCTGATTGCCCCTCAAGAGCAGGTAGAGAAGTCCCAAGGGGCGAACGGGGCCAGTGCCAGGCACTGGCAGAGGGTGTGAGCGGTGGGCTCTGGCGCTGGTAGTGGGTGCGAGCACTAGGCACAACCACAGCATGCAGGAGCAGAGAATTTTTAGTAACCACCAGAGGCTTGTCCTGATGACAGTAACTGGCACCCTACCTTGTTCCAGTGCCCCCACTCACCTCCTCCACCATCCTACCACTGCTGATGCTCACTATGTTTCGAGTGCACCCCCTGATGGTTAGCACACCTTATAGCGATCGGTTGTTCTGTTATTCTGCGGTTCGGTCTATTTGCATATTAGAATTTTATATGTATAAATTCCTGAGAGCTCTGTCTTCTATCTTTTCTGCTCTCATATGGCAGAAAGAGAAGTAGAGGTTATATGGCTCAAAGCATTTCTCTGTCTTAGAGACATTCCACAATGATGACTGTGCTTTGTAAACCCTATTAAAGTTAAATCTTTCTTTTTGGTTCCCCTAAGACCAAGGAAAGGATAATATATATATTTCAGACTTGAACACCAAAACTTAATGTAGGATATTGGTTAAAAAAGAAAGATTTTATTAATCTGGTAAAGTTGAATTATAAAGGATAATAAAATGAGAGTTAGATTGGTCAGGAATTTAGCATATATATTAAGCTCTCATTGTGTATTAAAAGCTTACTACATTAAGATCTATAAAGGGAACAAAGATGAGTTAAAACATAGAATCCCCTTTAATCAAGTTTATGATCTCCATTATATGTAAGGGAGACAAGAAAAATACAAAAGTAATTATATAGAAGACAAATAAATGTGTTAGAAATGAGGCCAAAATGTTAGTCAAGCTTCTTTTCTTGTTTTATTTTTTAGGTCCTCCAAGCCAGGCCATGTGGGCTTTGGGAGATAAGATTGCATCTTCCATAGTGGCACAAACTGCAGGTATCCCAACTCTTCCCTGGAGTGGCAGTGGTAAGAAACTTTCTTGTTTTTATCTTGAAGTGCAGAAAGGTTCAGTAGATATTTGGAACTGTGACTTGGGACATAAGTTTATTTGAAATGTTGGGATACTTGGTAAATAGAATCCAGGTTGATAATGGTATCTTGTATCTCCAGGCTTAATTAATATATCTGTGATTTTATCATGTCTTAGGAATATAAATTTTTACCAGGTATACTAAATGCTACACTAGTATTTGAGTGATCTTGGGATTTAATTTGAAGAAACTCTGGGAAAACTCGTGCTTCTGTGGATTCAGATCACCTCTGGGTAGGCTAGAACATTTCTCAGAGATGGATTTTGTGGGCAGAATTAGGCCTTTAGGCCTTTGAACTGGCCTGGGAAGTGACCTGGATCACTAAGAACATTGAAACCCACCTCTCATTCAAACACTGCCTGCCAGTGGTATTTCTTCTTCTTCTTTTTCTTTTTAATGTCAGCCCACAATGTATTGATGATTTGCTTTTCCTGTTTAATACCATTTAACTCCTCAGTTGCCTTTGATATAGAAAATGAAATCAGTAGTCATTTCTTCCAGGCATGTAGAAGGATAAAATTTTTTTCAAAATGATTTATTCTTTTTAAAAAATAATATATTTTTATTAGTTTCAGAGAGGAAAGGAGAGGAGGGGAGAGAGAGAGAGAGAGAGAGAGAGAGAGAGAGAGAGAGACAGACAGACATCAGTGATGAAAGAGAATCATTGATTGGTTGCCTCCTGCATACCCCCTACTGGGGATTGAGCCTGAAACCCTGGCATGTTCCCATGACCACAATTGAACCTGGGACCCTTCAGTTTATAGGCTGATGCTCTATCCACTGAGCCAAACCGGCGAGGGCTAAAAATGATTTATTCTTGACAAATTCCTCTAAGAGTGACATGTGAATTATAATAGCTGATAGTACTATGAACTTCCCTTTTTTTAGTACTCAAGCACAGGGGGCAGACATACACTAAAATCTCTTCCAAATAGGAGTGACCATTGTCTTGAGGCTGAACAGATTTGAACTCTTGTTACTCTTGCTTTCCAGGGGAATTGCAATATCCTCTCCAGACCTGCTGGGTCAAACAGTTTAAAATAAAAGGTTGAGTTCTTGTTTGAATGGAGAAGCTATAGCATTCCCCTTGTGGCTGAGTAAGGGACATTCAGGGAGCATGGAATCATGACTCTACTGAGGCCAATAAAACTGCCATTTCCATTTCCAAGGGCTCATAAAGATTGAATTATTTCCCAGACCTCTGGCCCTGGAGCAGGCCTGAACACACAAATCGAAGGTATTTTGCCTGCTGTATTGCTGTGAGAAGCCTGACATGCTTTTTTTTCTTTTTTTTTTTTTTCTTTTTCCTTGTATGTCCTTGTATTTTTATACGTTGCTTCCTGTTAGCTCTCCTGGATTTTTCCAGTGTAAGGCCCTGCTTACATTGGAAACCCAAGTTGCCAGGTCCTGCTGTAGGTAAATACTGTTAACCCAAGGACTGATCAGGATTCTATGGTATCCTTCTATCTCCCATCTATCCCCAATGTGAGATCATTTTAAAGAAGGTATAACAGAAAATTGACAAGAACAGAAGCTCTTATAGCTGCATTTAAGTCACTGTTATCTATTGTAGGTCTTCATGTGGACTGGCAAGAAAATGATTTTTCAAAACGTAACTTAAATGTTCCCCAAGAACTCTATGAAAAAGGCTATGTGAAGGATGTGGATGATGGGCTAAAGGTAGGTTATTAACTTTAGGAAGTGATTTCAACTGACCAATTATATCAGGAATGTAGTGATCTGGAGCCTGATTCATGATACAGACTCATGATGGCATCAGGAGGTATAGTTTATAGAGTGAAGAAGTGACCTACATACAACAAAAATAATTTAAATTAGTTTTGAAGCAGTCCTTTCATTTAGAACATTTCTTACGTTGCCAAATCGTTTAGTGTGTATGTGGGCGAGGAGGGGCAACGAATAATACACTTTGTCCCTGCTTGAGTTCAGAACCAAGAAGCCAGGCAGATAGAGATCAACATGTCAGCTTTATTAGAAATAGAGAGATGTTGGTGAAAGTGGCTTAAGTATATAGCAACAATCAGATTTGTAACTCGAATGTCAGTTAAACGGGCTCACCCACTAGTTACTTGTGGTACCACAGACTTCCGTCTACAACAACATAGCTTTTACCATTCAGCATGTTGAATGACTCAGAGCTGACAAAGAGCATATGTTTTGAGCAGTGGGCTAATCTCAAAGGGTAAAGAGGCTGAGCTACGCGTGCTCAGTTCCTCTTTCCAAACCTACCAATCACATAATTTACTATTTTTCCTTTGGGGAGGAGTGAGGGAGTGAACCAAGAGAGGCTGAAAGTATTACTCTACGATTATTGTCCATCCATGTAGAAACATGAATTCAGGCAAAAGGAGATTCTTCCTTCAACATAATCTTTCTTTCCTCTATAGTTTAGTTTGTTCCCCTTTCACTTTTTAATTAGTTGGAAATGTCAGGTATGCCTCTAGGTAGATGAAGAAACTATTTTAGAAAAATACACTATTTTATCTGACTTATATGTTATAAACTCAAGAAGAACACTGAATGCTCAGCTAATTTCACTGTATTATTTACATTTTAAATTAAGCATCCTGTAATGTCCTTAATAAGAATTAATATTTATAATTGAACTGGAAATGCTATATTCTGTTTGCTGTAATTTGTAAGAATGGGAGCTTAGCTATTTTGCTTATCAATTAAAATTCTTTTTTGTTGTTGATAATTATAAATACAAAATTATCTGGTAGAAAATTTGAAAAGCTAGATAAAAGATGATAAAACCACCCCTGTTTTCTTCCAGCCATTTTTTAAAAAAAATATATTTTATTGATTTTATACAGAGAGGAAGGGAGATAGAGAGTTAGAAACATGGATGAGAGAGAGTCATCGATCAGCTGCCTCTTGCACACTCCCTACCGGGGATATGCCAGCAACCGAGGTACATGCTCTTGACCGGAATCGAACCCGGGACCCTTCAGTCCCCAAGCCGACGCTCTATCCATTGAGCCAAACCGGTCCTTAGCCATTTTTTTATTTATAGATTCATAATGATAGTCTTCATTAATAAATTTTCATAATTATTATAAAATTAAGTCTTACTGTATATATTTTAATATGCTTGTTTTTTTCTTACTTGATATTGTATATAAGCATTTTCATCATGGCATTAAGATTCTTCTAACATATTTTAAATGGATGACCTGTGCCTAGAGCATATATTTTTTAAAGGTCTACTTTCTTACATACTGACATTATGTAGCCTATCTTACCTTTTATCTCTTTTCTGTATTTGTGGTTGTCTCTTTAATCACTTATAACCTTATAACGCAGTGATTGAGTTCATCATCCTAACCGTTTATAAGAATAGAAATAAATAAACTTAAGTGAATTTTAGAAGAGACTATGATAGAAAAGTTTTCATGCTTAATCTAGTGACACAGATTAAAATTTGAAATGGTGTTTTTTTTCTGGTGACACATTGTTTAGATATTGCTATACTAAACCTAAAAGATTGGAATGTCTTGATAAAGGAATGACTTGTTTATTTTGAACTCGTGGTTAACTTCCCCCATTTACTTTTTGCCTTAGCTGATTGAAGTTCCTCTCTCACATCAATGTTTTTCTCTCTTCCTTCCTCTTTGTCTACAATTTAATGAAATCCTCAGGTGAGGATTAAAAAATACGTGGGCATATGAATGCATATGCAATCATACTTAAACATAAAGGCAATTTCTCTGGATTCAACCAGGAGAATTATAAATATTGTCCTATTACTTCTTTTACTTAACAACATATCTTTAAGATCTTTCTATTTTACTACATATAGGCCTATCAAATAATAGCATTCTTAAAGAGAGAACATGCCAATTTCTTTTTACCATTCTTATACCATTTTTCTCTTTCTTTTGAAAGGCAGCAGAGGAAGTTGGGTATCCAGTAATGATCAAGGCCTCAGAAGGAGGAGGAGGAAAGGGAATCAGAAAGGTCAATAATGCAGATGACTTCCCTAACCTCTTCAGACAGGTAGAGTACAAGTTGTTTTTGTTTGAATTAACATGTATATCAGTGATATGTGATTTAACTCATGCTAGAATTTGTAAGTCCAAAAAATAGAGTTATTTTCTATTATATAAAAGTCATCAGTTTTTTCAGATAGCTCTTCCCTGTATGGTGGTTCATAGAACTTTCTGTGAAAAGGAAGAGTCCATGCCTTTCTATATTTTTGTGTTCCTCTTCTTCTGGTGTTACAACGTATATGGTGTGATTAACTCCTGATCAGGATGCTCTTGGCTTGGACAGGCCCAGACTCTCTGATTGAATTTAATTCAAAGTGACAGTGGGTTCCTGTGTTCTCACCCTGCTGGCCCAGCAGTCTACATCCTAGCCTGTGCTGCATGGCCACTGTACCAGGGCACAGGGGTCTATGGCACGCTCATGTTCTCTGAGAACTGAGATGGCTCAGAAATGCTAACCTATGGTCTCTTTCTGACTACCCATCTGATTAGCTAATTGGATGTGGCAAAACTACAGGTTGGTTGTGAAAGCCAGATATGTTCTCTTTTCAGAATCCTAGAGAATTGGGAGGGAGGAGTCTCTTTTTCCCTGTCCTCAGAGTTACCCTGACATAATTGACTCACACTTTTTTCCTTTCAATACCCAGAAAAAGGTGTCAGGAAAAGGCAAATTGGGACACATTCGGGCCTTTCCACTTGCTACCTCCCCACTATTTCTTATTTTACCCCGGTCACCTTTTATTTGCCTGCCTTTATTTATTTATTTATTTGCTTATTTATTTATTTATTTTAAAGTCATTCAATAGCAAATTTATTGCTTTCTTGTCATGGGCTAAAGAGAAAAAGTCTATGAACTGGGGCTCCCATGATTTGATATACTCAATAAAGAAGGTGATAAACATATTATTTTGCTACATTACCTTATTTTGAAAGTCAGAATTTGAATATTACTTGTCTTTCTCTTTAAATGCCATCTATAATAATTATAATTTCATAGGTATTTCAGTACCTATGGAGTCTAAAGAAAAGACCTTTTTCGCTTAGCAAAATAAAAAGCATGTTAATTAAAAATGTATATTTTAGCCCTGACCGGTTTGGCTCTGTGGATAGAGCATTGACCTGCAGACTCAAGGGTCCCAGGTTTGATTCTGGTCAAGTGCATGTACCTTGGCTGCAGGCACACGCCCAGTAGGGAGTGTGTAGGAGGCAGCTGATCGATATTTCTCTCTCATTGATGTTTCTAACTCTCTCTCTCTCTCTTCCTCTCTGTAAAAAATCAATAAATTATATATAAAAATATATATTTTGTTTTTATTTTTTATTGTTGATAGTATTACAAGATACTAAGCACAGATTCAGAAAACACTATGAGACCTGTAGGACAAATACAGAGAAAACTACTATATTTTAAGCTTATTTGAGCAAATCTTCCACTTTATTCCAATAAAAAGAGAGAATGAAAAAGAAAATCTTAAAGCAACTGGAAAAAAAGATTAGTTTCAAAGGAGTAACAATAAAATTGTCCTGACATCTCAGTAGAAATAATAGAAGCCAGAAAATATTGGGATGTTTTTAAAATATTGAAAGAAAATAATTGCCAGTACAGAATTCTGTATCCAGTGACAATATGCTTCAAAATTGCAGATGAAAGGTCTTTGCCTATAATAATACTGTATATTCTATAATGTGAAACAGGAGAGCATCTAGTCTGGAGCAAGTTGTACATTTAGCTTTCTGGAATGGATGATAATACTTTGCCCATTTGTGGAATTTCTGTGTGGTGTGTGTGTGTGTGTGTGTGTGTGTGTTTTCAAAATATTTTGTTCTTTACCCTTGTATTACACTGGGTGTTCATATGTTTTCATATTTATCAATTAATATCTTATATAATAAAAGGCTAATATGCAAATTGTCCCCTCGAGTGGGATTTTGACCCACATGGAGTTTGACCTGGGAGCGGGACTGGCCTAGGCCCCTCCTCCTGGCAGGCCCTGTCCCAGTTGGGCCCTTCGAGCCCAATAGGGGGCGGGGCCAGCCAGGCAACCTCCTGCATTCTATCCCCATTACCCCTCCCCCTGGGCTGCCAGACCCCATCCGTGCATGAATTTGTGCATTGGGCTTCTAGTTGATCATGTAATTAATGCAGTCTCTTGAAAAGATGAGGAAATGAACTTTAGTTTATTTATTTTTGTATTCCTATTGATTAACGTGGTCCCTGATAATTCTAGGCATCTTCCTGTTGAAACTGAAGCAATAGATAGAAAAAAATGCTCACCACTAAAAAATTGTTTTCTTTTTTTTCTAATACAGGTTCAAGCTGAAGTCCCTGGATCTCCTATATTTGTGATGAGACTAGCTAAACAATCTCGTCATTTGGAGGTGCAGATCTTAGCAGATCAGTATGGCAATGCTATCTCTTTGTTTGGTCGTGATTGCTCTGTACAGCGAAGGCATCAGAAGATTATTGAAGAGGCACCTGCTGCTATTGCTACTCCAGCAGTATTCGAACATATGGAACAGGTATTAATGTGAAAAAGTCTAATATGTGTTTTCTCACACAGAACTATACTCATTCAATTCACTATCAATCTGAGAATAGTAGAATTTCTTGTATGGATTCTGGATAATAGATAAATTAATATTTTTTTTCCAATAAGAAATAATTATTCTGTCTCTAGGAAAGCTGCCAGTGAAATTTGAAGCTTTAAATTAGTTAATTTTTTTTGAAAAAAATATATCAGTATACTATTTTCAGTAGGAATAAAGAAGAGAAATATCTTGGGATTTTTAATCTAATAATTTGATTTTTTAACAAGTTCATGATAAGCAGATAGTTCATTTTTTAGACTGATTATTGTTGAGTCTTAAGAAAAAATTATTTTTTCTTTAAAGGTCCTCTAAGTATCTTTAAAGTTTATATATTCTATATTTTTATATAGAAAAGAATCTCTCAGCATCTTGCAGGTCCCTTGGAAATAGTTATAGTTTAGGGGTCTAATTTCTGGAACTGGAACTCAGTCTTCATCTTTTATTTATTTATTTTAATAAGTCTTTATTGTTCAGATTATTACAGTTCCTCTTTTTTTCTCCCCATAGCTCCTCTCCACCCTGTTTTCCACCCCCCCTTATCCTTACACCCCCCCCATTGTCCTCGTCCATAGGTGTTCGATTTTTGTCGTCCCCCCCCCCCCCCCCCCCCCCCCCCCCCGCACAGCTCCATCCCCCCTGAGAATTGTCAGTCCACTCCTTTTCTATGACCCTGATTCTATTATATTCACCAGTTTATTCTGTCCATCATATTTTTTATTCACTTGGTTTTTAGATTCACTTGTTGATAGATATGTATTTGTTGTCACTTTGTTCATAATTTTTATCTTTACCTTTTTCTTCCTCTTCTTAAAGAATATCCTTCAACATTTCATATAATACTGGTTTGGTGGTGATGAACTCCTTTAGCTTGTTCTTATCTGTGAAGCTCTTTATCTGACCTTCAATTCCAAATGATAGCTTTGCTGGGTAGAGTAATCTTGTTTGTAAGTTCTTGCTATTCATCACTTTGAGTATTTCTTGCCACTCCCAGTCTGGCCTGCATAGTTTCTGTGGCAAATCAACTGACTGTCGTAGGGTACTCTCTTGTAGGTAACTGTTTTTCTCTTGCTGTTTTTAATATTATCTCTATGTCTTTTGCTCTTGGCATTTTAATTATGATGTGTCTTGGTGTAGTCCTCTTTAGATTCCTCTTGTTTGGGGTTCTCTGCACTTCTTGGACTTGTAAGTCTGTTTCTCTTCTTCTGGCACCCCCATAATTCTGATGTTGTTATGCTTTGTTGTGGGGTCAAAACCTGGGTTCAAAATAAGACCACCGGAGGCTGATGATTGATTTTAAAAAGCAGGCAAGGATTTATTGAAAAGCTGGCTAGGACGACCATGAGAGCACCACAAGCAGGTGGCCACACTCACGACCTGCACAGTTCCAGGTGTAGGCAAGTCTTTTTAAAGGTTGAAACCTCAGGAATTTTCCTTTATTCTAAATCTAAAGGCTGGGAACATTGGAATGTGGCCCTATCTTGCCGATAATACTGAAGCAGAACTCAGCGGTTAATCTCTAAAGGTTATCTGTAGTTTCTACCCCTAAAGCTACTGAGTCAGTGGGAATCAGTCTCCTGTATTTATGTGCCTAGGCACATGAAAATTGCCTTAGCCTCCAGGTCTCCACCTGGAAGCTGAGATAACTATCCTTTAATAGCAGGGTTAAAATTCAAGCAGCAGTTTTTACCCAAATATGGTCGCCACCATATTTCACGCTTGAAGTTGTCCCAGAGGCTACACTATTTTCATATATTTGGATTATTTTTTCTTTTTGCTTTTCCGGTTGGGTGTTTTTTGCTTCTTCATATTTCAAATCTTTGACTTGATTCTTGAGATCCTCTAGTCTGAATAGTATTTTTTATTTTAGTCAGTGTATGCTTAATTTCTAATTGGCCCTTTTTCATATTCTTGAGGGTCTCACTAAATTTCTCAGAGGTTTCTAGAAGATTCTTGAGTAACCTTATAACTGGTTTCCCAACCTCTGCACCTCCTACCAGTTTAAATGCGCTTTTCTCTTTCTTATTGTATAACTTCCACTCAGCCAGCCTTTCTGTGGTTCTGGATGATACCTGTTTTTTCTTTTAGTTGTAGTTTTGATATGGTTGTGTGAGACAGCAAGTTCATGTGTTGATCTATACCACCATCTTGGTTCCTCTATCTCAGTCTTCATCTTATTGGAGATATATTTTTATTTTTTTTCTCCTGAATTCCAAACAAGCTAAATATGTGACGTGTGTGTGTGTGTGTGTGTGTGTGTGTGTGTGTGTATGCATGCATATGCATGCATGTGTTAAGACACGTTATTTAACTGGTATAAGAGGATCTCAGAATACTGTGGCTTAAACAAGGTATATGTTCTATTTCTCTGTCATCTTAGTTCTAGATGAGCTGGTGCCAGAGACAGGTTTATTGCTCTGCCATTCACTAGAAAAGGAATCAGCAAACTATAGTTCACAAGACAAATTCAACCTGCCACCTGCTTTTGCAAGGAAAATTTTATTGGAATACATCCATACTAATTTATTTATGTATTATCTATGGTTGCTTTATCACTGCAGTGACTGAGTTGAGTAGTTGTGACAGAGACTATATGGCCCACAAAGCTGAAAATAATTGTTACCTGATCTTTTTCCAAAAAAGTTTGCCCACCTTTGCCCTAGGGTGTCATCATCTTCATGATTAAGCTAGCTCACAAGAGTATGTCCAACATTGTAGCCTGAGGGGGAGAGAAGGAGACAGTGGAGGGCAAGCATATAAAAATATGATCTAGAAGTCCAACCAATTACTTTCGCTCACATTCCAGTGGGCAAATTCAGTTATACAATCACACATAGCTGTAAGGGATGTTAGGGATTGTAGTCATCAACTGGGTGGCCACATTCCTAGTTTCAATTTAGGAGATTTTATTACTTAAATGGATGAGGGAGAAAATTACTGAAGAGCAGTTAATAATCTGTGCCTCAGTCTGATCCTCTGGCTACCCATTATCCTTTCATACCCTTTTTCTCATTTTTAGAAAATACTTAGCCTTTTCCCCAAAGAAGACAGCTCAAAGTCCAAGATCTCTGAAACTGTCCATTAAATGTACAAGTGGCTTTTCGCCATGTACCCAATATACAGTGGTGGAACAGAAACAGGATAAACTCCCATTTGGAAAAAAGAGGAATGAAAAATATATAGTAATCATTGGTCCATAGCAGTTATCAGATCCTTCTAGGCAGGAATTTTTATGAATTCCTGCCATGTAGTGGAGTAATAATTCCTCATTAGCTCTCTGGATGCCCCTGGTTCTGGTCTCAAAGCAAATCCCTTGCCTGTCCTCCCTTAAGGCACCTGGCTTTGTTCTCTAGAAAGTTATTCCTTTTGTTGTTTCCTCTGACTGGGCTTTGGAGACTGTACTTTCTTTGGCAGAGCTTTCACAGCTCACTTCCTGCTGGGGCAGGATTGGGGCCACAAAGATTTTTCCAATTATCAGTCACAGGTTCTTGAAGGCCAGGTTTGTGGTTTGTTTAAAATTACAATTCCTTTAAAACTTAGTATGTTTCTGGATTATTCTCTTCCAGTCATCTTTAGGTAGGACTCACTACACCCCAAGGTTTTTAGATATAGCAACTTTTTCTCTTTTATTTGATCTTTGACACTGGTGCTTTAAGGTGAAAATTGAATTTTCTGGTTTGGGAATACAGAAGTAGTTGAATTTTTCATATTTTGACTTCCTATTTTTCTTAGGGCTTAGTTGGACTGTTGTCCACCTTAGAAGTTATTGTAGGACACCACTTACCAAATGTTTTGTTATGCCTAACAAGGTGGCCATCAGCTTTCAGTCTGAAATATCTGTGCTCTAGCTATCCTTTACCCTATGTGTTATTGTTAACCCAAAACACATTTTAATATTTTTAAATAGCAGGTTTCTATCTGAATGTGGTCATTTCTGTAGTAATTAGGGTGTAGGTTAAGCTTTTGTAATAAAGAGATCCAAAAAATGGAACCCAGATAAGATAGAAGTTTATTTTTTTCTTTCCATCATAAGTTGAGATGAGCTATGCAAGGTTGGCAGCAAGTTCTGTTCCACAAGGCCATCTTGGAATTCTGGTTTCTTCTATTTGTTTTGCTATTCCTAGTATACTCTCAACTTAGTTGAAACTAGCTTGTACTGTCATGAAGTGGAACAGCCAGAATAGAGAACAAGCACTTCCTTTTTAAAACATGATTCAGGAATTAGGTATGTCACTCACCAATGCTGACATTACTTTTGGCAAAACTTAGTCACTAAGTGTAAGAGAGGTTGAGAAACCTAGTCTCTAGATAAGCAACCATGTTTTAGGAAGAATGTTAGGAATACTAGAAACCAGTGCATAGTGGAAAAATCTGCCACACTGTCTTTTTTCCCCTGTGTGTACCTGTAGGGTTGAGGTTGCCTGTGATCCCAAATGATGAAAAACAGTTTTCCTTGAAATTTGAATTGAGTTTGTCGTCATGTCCAGGATGTTCTGTAATAACCAGAAGGTGAAATTCACTCTAATGCAGTGGTTGCCAACCAGTGGTCCTCAGACCACTTGTGTGGTCCTTGAGGTCCGAAAGGTTGGCAGCCACTGGTTTAAGGAAACCTTTGGAACAGCAGTCACCAACTAGTGGACCCTGGACCACTGGTGGTCTGTGAGGTCCAAAAGGTTGGTGACCGCTGCTCTAATGTGTGTAAAAGCCTTTGATGGCTCTTATAAACACTAGATATTTGAGTCAGGGAGAGGCTATATAGATAAGCAGTGGTCCACCGGCTAGACAAGGTAAAATACTCATGTTTTTCCATCTTTTTTCTTTCAGTGTGCGGTAAAACTTGCCAAAATGGTTGGCTATGTGAGTGCGGGGACTGTGGAATACCTCTATAGCCAGGATGGCAGCTTCTACTTTCTGGAACTAAACCCTCGGCTTCAGGTGGAGCACCCTTGTACAGAGATGGTGGCTGATGTCAATCTCCCTGCAGCACAACTCCAGGTGAGTCACCCTGATCAAGGCTCCAAGAGTTGCCTAGAAAATGTCAGATGCCCGAAAAACTGGTTTAGCCTGTGTCTGATAAGAGAAGACTGCCTCCTATCTGATTCTCATCTAATGTTCATGCTTTATGGGTTGTGATGTGTGGATTGGTTTTCCTCATGTGTTACAAATCTAGGAATATTATCACACTTAATTTTTTTTTTTAGATATGTGCCTGTGAGGGGCGGAGGGGGGAAGGTAATGGCGCGAGTGTGCTCTCTGGAGGTAGGGCACCTTCTATTTTCTAGCCAGACAAATCTGGTGAAAACTTATTTTAGAAAGAAACTTAAAAAAAAAAATGCTTTACTTAATTGTTTTAATTATAGAAAACTTTACAACTTTGTAATTGGTCTCTACTCCTTTTACTAGTGTTCTCTATTGAAGCAGTTCCACATCAGAGTGGTGGTCAGGGATTTTCTGGGCAACAGTGAGGCAGCACCCATTTGTTTTTATAATGTTTAAAGTGCTAACTGTCAGTATTATTTTATCTATTCATCCCAGAAAACAAATGTTATGGGAAGCAGTAATAGCTAATAATGAAGTTTGATAGTATTTTTATCTAATATATTCTTTGTCCATATTGGAAACCCCTTCTGAGTTCCCATTAAGGACTAAATATTTATTTATTTACTAGAGGCCTGGTGCACGAAATTCGTGCGCACACGTGCTCGTGCATGTGTATGCGCGTGTGTGTCCCTCAGCCCAGCCTGCACCCTCTCCAATCTGGGACCTCTTTGATCTTTGACATAGTTCTACTAGGATAGGGCCTAAACGGGCAGTCAGACATCCCTCTCACAATCCAAAACTGTTGGCTCCCAACTGCTCACCTGCCTGCCTTCCTGATTGCCCCTAACCGATTCTGCCTGCTAGCCTGATGGATGCCTAACTGCTCCCCTGCCAGCCTGATTGCCCCTAACTGCCCTCCTATGCCGGCCTGTTCACCCCAACTGTCCTCCCCTGCAAGCCTGGTCCCCCCCAACTGCTCTTCCCTGCATGTCTGGGTCCCCCCCAACTGTCCTTCCCTGTAAGTCTGGTTGCCCCCAACTTCTCTCCTCTGCTGACCTTGTCACTGCTAACTGCCCTTCCCTGCAGGGTTGATTGCCCCCAGCTGCCCTCCCCTGCAGGCCTGGTCCCTCCCAACTTTCTCCTGCTGGCCATCTTGTGGTAGCCATCTGTGTCCACATGGGGGCAGCCATCTTGTGTTGGAATGATGCTCAGTTTGCATATTACTCTTTTATTAGATAGGATTTCTTACAGTGGTTTCTGGGGATAATTATGAGATGAATTTTATAGCTGTCTAAATTTCTTTGATAGCCACTGATATTGATACTTCCTTTGGATATTTTTATTCTGATCCATTGATGGAGAAATGATAATAGAGAGAAACTTATATCTATTACATTAGGAACTTGGGGACTTTTTTAGTAGCAGAGGAAAGTATTTAGCATTGTGTAGTGACATATTTTAAGTACCTTAGAGTTTCTTCTTTGTTGATTTTAGAATACAGGTTATAAAAATAGAATGTTTTAGGTGGTGGCTACTAAAATGAAAACTCTTACAAGTAATCTATAGCCTCCACATTTTAAGTAAAGTAACTGAAAAATGAGTGCTATGTATTATTACCTTTCAGATTGCCATGGGGATCCCTCTGTACAGAATCAAGGATATTCGTATGATGTATGGGGTATCTCCCTGGGGTGATGCTCCCATTGATTTTGAAAATTCTGCTCATGTTCCTTGCCCAAGAGGCCATGTTATTGCTGCTCGGATCACTAGTGAAAATCCAGATGAGGTAACCCTTTTAGATAGGATTTACACTTTTCTCTCTGTGAACTTTAATATAAAGATGGTACCTGAGGGCTATGCTTCTGAAATATTTGGGACTTCTGCTGGAAGGGGGAATTTGTAGAGGTTTAATCAGAGTAAACAAAGAAATGATCACTGCGCCACTGGTCATTTTATCCTACTATAGTCACTATAGAGTTCTCAGTAGCATTGGACGTTGGCTCTTAAGCCTTTATGTTTTTTGTGCATCATTTCTTCTTTTATGTGCAATTCTACAGAGCCTAAACAGTAAATATATAAATGTCCTCTTTCTGGGAAATATAACATGGTCTCTCATATTCTTCATTCTCTAACAGGGTTTTAAGCCCAGCTCAGGAACAGTTCAGGAACTGAATTTCCGCAGCAATAAGAATGTATGGGGTTATTTCAGTGTTGCTGCTGCAGGGGGACTTCATGAATTTGCTGATTCCCAGTTTGGTCACTGCTTTTCCTGGGGAGAAAACAGAGAGGAAGCAATTTCGTGAGTACAGTAGCATTTGATTGCATTTAAAAATAAATAAATCTGTGCTAATCTTCGGTGAAGGTGTGGGTATAGGCAGGGAACCATTTAACTGCTATAAAAGTATTAATATGAACAACCTTTTTTTTTTTTTTTAAATATATATATTGATTTTGTACAGAGAGGAAGGGAGAGAGATAGAGAGTTAGAAACATCGATGAGAGAGAGTCATCGATTAGCTGCCTCTTGCACACCCCCTACTGGGGATATGCCCGCAACCAAGGTACATGCCCTTGACCAGAATCGAACCCGGGACCTTTCAGGTCCCAAGCCGACGCTCTATCCATTGAGCCAAACCGGTTTCGGCTGAACAACCCTTTTTTTTTTTTTTTTTTAAATATATTTTATTGATTTTGTACAGAGAGGAAGGGAGAGATAGAGAGTTAGAAACATCGATGAGAGAGTCATCGACCAGCTGCCTCTTGCACACCCCCTACTGGGGATATGCCCGCAACCAAGGTACATGCCCTTGACCGGAATCGAACCCGGGACCCTTCAGTCCCCAAGCCGATGCTCTATCCATTGAGTCAAACCGGTCTCGGCTGGACAACCTTTTTAAGAAGAATATTTTCAATTATACTGGTATTCATGTGTGTTAAAATATGCAGTGTTTGGCAGATGTTTTTCAATTTGTTCAAGTCTTTTTAAGTATTTTTGCTTTCAAATACATATATTTTTATTTTAGTTTAGTTATTTTAGTTTAACTAAGGAAGAGGAAGTGAGAGAGAGAGATAGAAACATCCATGAGAGAGAAACATCATCAATCAACTGCCTCCTACACGCTCCGTACTGGGGATCGAGCCCACAACCCCGGCATGTACCTGGACCGGGAATCAAACCCATGACCTCTTGGTCAGCCACTTAACCACACTGGCTGGGTTCAAATATTTTTGATAAATTTATAAAGTTGATTGCTTTAAACATATCATTTTCCCATAGTGCTGTAGGGAGGTAAATTCTTGATCAAGAATTTGGCATTTTATAAACCATAGAAAGACCTGTTATTAGTAATCAAACTAAAGCTATAGCTGTAAATGTACCATAGTCATTTAAATAATAAAATTAAACTGCTTGTTACATGTAAAGGACAATAAGGGAACTGTCCCCATTGCTTATAGAAGAGACCTCATTATGCTATGAATTATACTAGTACACACAGCTTATCCAAATGTAACTGGTATATCGTAAGGGTTATTGGTTAATATTATATTAGACATAAACATTAAATATTAAATTAGTAGCAATTTTGCTTGCCTAAAAATAGAGCTCTAAGAGATAATTTTGACAGTTTAGATATTTTAGAATATTTATCTAAAATTGAACTATTTTTTGTCTTATTTCCTTATATCAAGCATTTAATACCATTCCTTTGATCTTTGGACTGTATACATAGACTAGTAGTCAATAAGTATTAATAATGTTGGTTTTTAATAGTGGTTTTGGAAGTAGGGAAGTCTCAGTTTTTCTCTATTTTGCCCTCTATGATTCTACCCATTTATTCAAAATTATAAGTAGAGAGGGAGTGAGGGCTTGGGTGGAAGGGTCAAAGGAGGAGAAAATGAGCAACATCTGTAATAGTGTTAAAAGTAAAGACTTGCAGCCCTGGTAATTGACTCACGCACCTAAGTCGGGCACATGTGGGAGGCATCCAATTGATGTGTCTCTCTTACATCAATGGTTCTCTCTCTCTCTCTCTTCCTCCCTTCTTCCCTTCCACTTCTAAAATTCAGTATCCTCTGGTAAGGATTAACAGTAAAAATAAATAAGTAAGTAAGTAAGTAAGTAATAAAATGGATTCCTGAACGATTGGGGGAAAGTAAAACTTTAATTAGAGTTTTTCCAAGTTAAATCAATGCTACCAGAAAATAAGGTTGGTATAAAGTTGCCCCCTCATCCCCTTTTTATTACATTCATCTCTTGTTTTACCAAAGTGAAGAAGGTTTATGCTAGAGTTTTGCAAATTGTAATTCAAACAAATACATGGTGGCCTTCCGTATAGTCACAGCTACATATGTGTTTGATTGGCTTACAGGGTCCTAATGTATTAAAAAATGCCAATATTTAAAAATTGGTAGGTTAAATATATGGATTTCTGCCTTCTCTTCGAATATGGGATGGTAATGACAATATTGGCTTTAAATTCCACTTGGCAAAAGTTAGCTAAACCTCTGTGTGGCTGCTGCTTTTAGAGGAAACATGAATTCTCTAGTGCACACAGTCTGCCTACTCGTTTACATTCTCAGAATAAACGAGACATCCCTCTTTTGGTATTTAGGTTTATAGTTCTGTTTAGGCAGACTGCTAAGTATTTTCTACAGGACATGTCCTATCTCTTGGTCCAAAAGCCTTGATCTTTACTTCCTGACTTGCTCTGTATCCTATATAATAAAAGCCTAATATGTAAATCGGCTGAACTACTGGTGGAATGACTGGTTGCCATGATGCACACTGACCACGAAGGGGCAGATGCTCAACGCAGGAGTTGCCCCCAGCCCGCAGGCCCCAGGCTGGCCAAGGTGGGTGCCAGAGGGGGGCTTTTGATCACCCTGCCATTTGCCCCACAGATCAGCCCTGGTTGCCAGCCAGGCTTAGGGTCCCTACTGATGCACCAATTTCAAGCATCAGGCCTCTCGTATTTCTCTAACTAGGTGTAAGTTAACTAGGTTAAGTTTTAGTATACTAAAAATATGGTCTTTACAATAAGCTTGCTTCTTGACTTCATGCCAAAGTTCATCCCTCAGCTCAGAGTTTGTTTCTTTCTTATTTATATCTTTTCTTACTCATAACATTCATAATATTCTTGTTCTCTAGAATAGTCCCAACCTATATTTCCAGCCTTATTTCCCATACATCGTAATCTAAATACCATGAGAACAGGACCATGTCTGTTTGTTGCTGCTGTATCCTCTGAACATAGTAAGTGTTCAGTAAATGTTTATTAAATGGATGGATTTGCCACTAGTTCCTGTCCTCATACCCTTTGCTTCAATCATAATGTTCTCTGAAAACAACCCATATTTTTTTCCTTCTTTCCCTTTGTTCTTGATATTCTGTCTATTTATTCATTCACTCCATTAAAAAAAAAAATTGCTGACTATGTGGCAATACAACAAGGACCAAAATAGGGTCTCTGCCTTCATAGAGCTTGAGAATCCAGAGGGTGAGAGGCAAATAAACAGTTAAACACAATGTAATAAGTTGCTATCTTATGATAATGGAATTACATAATGGTGGTACGGGAACATATATTTAGCTAAATCAGCTTACTCAGTCTAGAGAGGGTCAGAAAGAAATGGCATCTGGACTTATCTATAAGAAGTATATAGGAATAAGCTAGGCCAAAAGAGGACACAGAATGGAAGGCAGAGATGGGAAACCAAATAATGTTCTAGGCTGAGGGATTGCCTGGACCACATGGAATAATATTCCTATCACAGTTATATTCCCAGGTATACTTTCATTCCACGTCAAATTCCACATTCTTCATGAAATCATAGGACGGTGGATATTGTCCTTTCTTAGAACTTCTCCAGCACTTGGCTTTTTTCTCTCTACTTATGATATTCTGCCATATATTTTGAAAGCAATTACTGTATCTACCTTATGAGCCTAGGATGTGCCTTGGGTCTGTGAGGTGCATAATAAGTTGAAGTAAAGACCTGTTCTGTGCAGGGCAGACACTGGGCAAAAATAAACAGGAAAAAAACCCCAGGACATTTGAAATTCTATTAATATTAGATCATTTCACACTTTATTGGCAAGTAATAAAAGTAATGAGTGGTCATTTCACAAACATCTAAAAGAAGCTTTAAAAAAACACCATTGTCACATGAAGTGTTAGGCTGATACCTGACTATATCTGTCCAGTTGCTCATTGTATGGAAATATTTAAGGTGTGAGAATGTGCCAAAATTCATTGAACAGTATACTTAAAAATAAGTATATTTTATTTTATGTAAATTATATCTTAAAATAAGGTGTTAAGGAGAGGAAAATTATGCTCTAATTTTAGTTAGTAATCAATAAATGAATGGAATGATGGAACCTAGGAAGTGAAAGCTGAGGGTGGTTTGCATATAATTTGTTTTGTCCTCCATATAATGAAATGCATGTCATTTGCTGATGCACTTAAGATAATGTCAGTCAGAATTCATAATTTTACTGACTTCTTGAAAATCATCCCATCTGGAATGCATGTGAATGAGCACACTTATATTTACACCCTCATTTGTTCTTAGAACTGTCTGTCCCTCTCCCCTCCCTTCTAAGACTCCAAAGGAATGAAACAATTCTTTAAAATGATAGAAATTTCAATACTGAAACGTTTGTTGCTGAAACAGATGTGCTTCTGTTCTCCCAGAAACATGGTGGTGGCTTTGAAGGAGCTATCTATTCGGGGTGACTTTCGAACTACAGTTGAATACCTGATCAAATTGTTGGAGACGGAAAGCTTTCAGTTGAATAGAATTGACACTGGCTGGCTGGACAGACTAATAGCAGAAAAAGTACAGGTGTGTATTTCTCCATTTGCACTAACAGCTTCTAAGATTGGGTTTTTATAAGTTTGTGGTGTGATCGTTCTATGTCACTAGATAAAATTTATCTGATTCTAAAGTTAATGGTTCTTGATCTACATGGAAAAAACCTAGGAGCCAGTGTAATTATCACTGAGAGTTCTTGTGCCCATGTTACACCGTCATTTTACATGTTCTAATATTACTTCCTGGGTATATTTGAAGAGAGGCACATAGGGATTGAGATCCTTTCTCTTTCCTCATTTGATGTTAAGTCTGGCTTAGAGTTACCAACTCTTACATCTGTTTAACAGAGGCTGATGAGAGGGGCCTCATCTGAAGCAACAGTTACTTCTTTTTAAAAAAAATATATTTTATTGATTTTTGTACAGAGAAGAAGGGAGAGAGAGAGAGAGAGAGTTAGATACATCGATGAGAGTCATCGATCAGCTGCCTCTTGCAAACCCCCTACTGGGGATGTGCCCGCAACCAAGGTACATGCCCTTGACCGGAATCGAACCCAGGACCCTTCAGTCCCCAAGCCGATGCTCTATCCACTGAGCCAAACCAGTTTTGGCAGCAACAGTTACTTCTTGTTCCTGAATTTCAGGGCTCTTCTAAATTACCAAAATTTTTGTAAAAATCTTTAGATTCAATTAAATTTCCAAATTTTGGTTATATAACATTTTTCTTTGAGATTATCAGTAGTCAAATCTCTGTTCCTTTTTGAGTTTATTTCTGACAAAGGCTTGCTTTTGAGCATCTCTTTGATTGGTTCAGTAGAAATCTTAGAGTGAAGGGAGAGTTGTTTCTCATCTCTATTCAAATGGTGCCTCTATTCAGATTCTAAAGAAAATGTATTTGTATCGATAGTTCAAAAAATCATTTGCACAATAAGGACTCCATCCATTCTCAGTGCTAACTATACCTTCACAGAAAATTTGAGCTCTATTTAAATTGAGGGACCATGGTGCCAAGTGACTGTTATTTATATTACCTGCCCTATTTTTATTCCTTTTAGGCAGAGCGACCTGACACCATGTTGGGAGTTGTGTGTGGGGCTCTCCATGTGGCTGATGTGAGCCTGCGGAATAGCGTCTCTAACTTCCTTCACTCCTTAGAAAGGTAGGCTTTGTTTCTCCTTTCTGCGCAAGTTAGTGGACCTGAGGACAGGACTGAAGTTCAAAGACCCATTTATTCTTTTCCCTGTTTCTGGCAGTTTATGATTGCTACCTGTTATTCACTGACCATTGGGACAGAAAAAGGGATGTACGGATTATGACAAATTATTGTGGGACTTTACTTTGGGTTTTAGAAATTAGTTTAACCTGCATTTAGAAATTAGTTTAACCTGCATTTAGAATCATGTTAAAATAAACATTCTGTTCAGTACAAACATCAAATCTCTCTATACCCTAATGATGAAAATCTGTGTTTTCTCTCTAGCATTGAGCCCTGAGATTTCAGTTATCCAAGTCTTATGATAAATATCTTTCACTTTGTTACTCTGATGCACTAAAACCTTCAGCATCTCACGTTACCCTATGTTCAAATCTAAATCCCTCAGTGTGACTTTTTAACTTTCTATATATCGATACTTTGGCCTCTTTTTACCAGTCCATTCTTACTAATTTCTGTTTCTCAACATGCAACCTCTACCTAGTTAAGTAGTTTTCCTACTAGTGTATAAATATGTTATATATAATCTCGTCTACAAGCTCCACTGCTCTTTAATGTTATTTTCATTTATTCTTTTATAATTTTTAAAAATATATATATTTTATTGATTTTTGTACAGAGAGGAAGGGAGAGAGATAGAGAGTTAGAAACATCAATGAGAGAGAGTCATCGATCAGCTGCCTCTTGCACACCCCTACTGGGGATATGCCTGCAACCAAGGTAGATGCCCTTGACCGGAATCGAACCCGGGACCCTTCAGTCCCCAAGCCGACGCTCTATCCATTGAGCCAAACCAATCCCAGCTTATTTATTCTTAAAACTTGTATTTTTAAATAATTTTGGATTTATAGAAGAGTTGCATGAATAGTTCAAACAACTACTATATTCTTTGCCCAAATTCAGCAATTATTAACAATTTGGCTTACTTGCTCTACCATTTCTTCTCTTTATTATTAGAAGTCTTTTTTGATAATGTTTCCTGCTTGACGATGAACTTTCTTTCTCCTTCTACCCAGCCATACACTACTGCTTTTTATTTAAGACTCCAAATAAAACTCTAGTTGATAAGAGTAGATTAGGGTTGTTCGTTTTGGAGCCTTTTTCTTTTTCTAAGTTTTATTTATTTTTAAGAACAGGTAATATATTCACATGATTCAAAATTCAAAAGGCACTGAAGGCATATAGTAAAAATTCTTCTTATCTCTGTTCCCTGTCCACTCAGTTCCCTTCTCAGTAGTTAACTTAAGTTAGCAGTTTTTTCTGTAACCTACCAGATACCGTAAATTTATATAAACACTAGAGGCCCAGTGCACGAATTTGTGTACTAGTGGAGTCCCTCGACCTGGCCTGCGAGGGCAGGCTAAAACTGGCTCTCCAACATTCCTCGAGGGGTCCCGGGTTGCGAGAGGATGCAGGCCAGGCCAAAGGACCCTATTGTTACATGATTGGGGTTAGGGAGGGACATGGGAGGTTGGCCAGCTAGGGAGGGACCATGGGAGGGCTCCCAGGCATGTCCAGCCCATCTCGCTCAGCCCCAATTTTTAGACCCCAGTAGCAAGCTACCCTACCAGTTGGAGTGTCTACCACCTCTGGTCAGTGCACATCATGTAGAGCAGTTGAGTGACCTTAGCATATCGTTAGCTTGTTGCACTTTGATTGAACGGCCAACCGGTCTACCAGACACTTAGCATATTAGGCTTTTATTATTTACTAGAGGCCCGGTACACGAAATTTGTGCGCACGTGTGTGTGTGTGTGTGTGTGTGTGTGTGTGTGTGTGTGTATGTGTGTCCCTCAGCCCAGCCTGTACCCTCTCCAATCTGGGACCCCGTGATCGGGATCTGGCCTAAATGGGCAGTTGGACATCCCTCTCACAATCCTGACTCCCAATCTCTCGCCTGCTTGCCAGCCTGATCACCCCCTAACCACTCCCCTGCCAGCTTGATTGATGCCTAACTGCTTCTCTGCCAGCCCATTTGCCCCTAACTACCCTCCTATGTTAGCCTCGTCACCCCTAGCTGCCCTCCCCTGTCAGACTGGTTGCCCCTAACTGTCTTCCCAGGTAGGCCTGGTCGCCCCCAACCCCCAACTGCCCTCCCCTGCTGACCTGGTTACCCCTAACTGCCCTAGCTTGTCAGCCTGGTTGCCCCTAATTGCCCTCCCCTGCAGGCCTGGTCCCCCCCACTGCCCTCCCCTGCAGGTCAGGTTGCTCACAAATGCCCTCTCCTGCAGGCTTGGTTGCCCTTATCTGCCCTCCCCTGCAGGCCTGGTCACACCTAACTGACTTCCCCTGCTGGCCATCTTATGTACATATGGGGGTGGCTATCTTTGACCACATGAGAGTGGCTATCTTGTGTGTTGGAGTGATGGTCAATTTGCATACTACCTCTTTATTATATAGGATAGTAATAAAAGCCTAATATGCTAATCAGACCAGACAGACGAATAACCTTCCAAATGTCCTTCTGGATGACCTTCCAGATGAAGCTGGGGCTGCGAGGGCTTGAGCCCCTTGCGTGAATTTCATGCATTGGGCCTCTAGTATAAGATAGGCATGTAATAGTTGTTTCTTCCCATACCCTATTTAAAAAAAATTATTATTTTTTTATTGATTTCAGAGAGGAAGGAAGAGGGAGAGGGAGATAGAAACATCAATGATAAAAGAGACTCATCTATTGGTTGCCTCCTACATGCCCCCTAATGGGGATGGAGCCGGAAACCTGAGCATGTGTCCCTGATCAGAATCGAACCTAGGACCCTTTAGTCCACAGGTTGACACTCCATCCATGGAGCCAAACCAGCTAGGGCTTCACCCCCTATTTAAAAAAAATACAAATTATAGCTCGCTTTTCATTTTTTCACTTGCTTTTTTCATTATTGTTAAAAATATTTTATATTAGTACATAAAAGGCCTCATCTTTATTTTTTAATGGCTGCATAATATCCCATTATTATATGGCTTTTTCATAATTTACATTATTAGTCCCTTACTAATGGTCATTTAGGTTTTTTCCAGTCTTGATATTCTAGGAAATGCTTTAATCAATAACCTTTGTGATGCCCTTATACACTTTTAGAACCTTCTAGAAGTAAATGTATCTCACATTGTTGTTCTTTCAGGGGTCAAGTCCTTCCTGCTCATACACTTCTGAACACTGTAGATGTTGAACTTATCTATGAAGGAATCAAGTATGTACTTAAGGTATGTTGAACTTCACTGAAACCTACACTTATTTTTTTTTTTTTTATCTCTCTTTGTTAGCTTATTTCCTGTAGGTCAAGAGATAGGGGTGAAATTTTAGTTTACTGCAAAGCTGAATGTTATGAATTAGTCATTATTTGTGTCAAAGGCCAGAAGCAATATTTGGTGGCTTTCTGAAAATGTTTTAGTTGTTCCTCAGTTTCACATATGGAGCGAAGAGAAAAAGGAGACAGAGAATAGCCAGACCAGGGAAGCATCTAAGGTCAATCTGTCTGCTTGGAGCAAGGCTGAGCCATGCCCTCAGACACTGATGCTAAGAGCACCAGTGCTAGGAATTTCCTTCCTCTTTGATAGTTTTTTTTAAATCTATATTTTTAAGATACTGAGTTTTACTTGGGACTTCACCCAGAAGGGATATTGACGTGTCCTTTTTTGGTCTCATTCCCTAGGTGACTCGACAGTCCCCAAACTCCTATGTGGTGATCATGAATGGCTCATGTGTAGAAGTCGATGTGCATCGGCTGAGTGACGGGGGACTGCTCTTGTCCTATGATGGCAGCAGTTATACCACGTACATGAAGGAAGAAGTGGATAGGTGAGTGGCTTTTTGAGATCCATATGTTCGATCTCAGATAGTCCCTAGCTCTTGGGATTTTTCAAGATCTTGTTATTCTATTTTAATTAAAAAAAAAAAATAGCACATGCACTTAACAAAAATTTTAAGAGTGCAAAAATGTGTTTATAATACAATGAAAAATATTGTCTCTACCACTTCAATGTGAGTAGATATGAAAAATAAGTTCTCCTCTTTATAAGAACTGTTAACAGTTTCTTATGTATTGAAAATTTATGTGCATTTATAAGTTACATATACACTGAGTGGCCAGATTATTATGATCTCTGAACACATAATAATCTGACCACTCACTATATATTAGAGGCCTGGTGCATGAATTCGTGCATGGGTGGCCAGCCAGCCTGGCCAGGGGGAGGTGACATGGGTGGTTGGCTGGCCTGCTTGCTGGTCGAACTCCTGGTTGAGGGGACAATTTGCATATTAGTCTATTATATAGGATATACACTGAGTGGCCAGATTATTATGCATTTAGAAATCATAATAATCTGGTCACTCAGTGTATATGTACTGTTTTTTTCTTTTAAATGTATCCATAAATAAAAATAATCTTTAGATACTGTTTTGCACCTTATTTTTTCCTTAACATATATTGTAGACCAGTGGTTGCCAACCTTTTGGATCTCACGGATCACCAGTTGGCAACCACTGTTGTAGATTGTTCAACACCCATCAATTTTGTGACAATTAAATGAATTAACATAAGTTAAGTGCTAAGAATTTGTCTGGGGCATAATAAGGGCTTAAGAAATGTTAACTGTTACATCTTTATCATCTTTATGGGTTTTTTTTTGTTTTGTTTTTTTTTAATAGAGATGCCTATTTGTTTTAATGGTTGTATAGTATTCCATTATTTGGATGTATCATAATTGATTAAATTATTAACCTTTATTGAAGGAAATTTTGCTTATTTGGCATTATAAACAAAGGTGAAATGAGTATCATATGTGCATGTGTTTATATAGAATAAAGTTATTAGTTTGTATTTTTTTAGAATGACATTATTCTACCATTCTCTATGGTAAAATTCCTTAGGTGATTTATTGGCTTACATATCCTACTTATCTCCTAGATATCGCATCACGATTGGCAATAAAACCTGTGTGTTTGAGAAGGAGAATGACCCTTCAGTGATGCGCTCACCTTCTGCTGGGAAGTTAATCCAGTACATTGTGGAGGATGGAGGCCATGTGTTTTCTGGCCAGTGCTATGCTGAGATTGAGGTTGGAGGGGTGACAGGGCTTTTGTTTCATGGGAGGGAAGGTAGGAATGGGGTTGTCTGGGATAGACTAGGATTGAAGAGTAACTGAAAACAAATAGAAAATAGGCAGGAAAGAGCATCAGTTAGTTTAATTTGGGCTAGGAATCTTAAGATTTTAACAATAATTGCAAAGCTCACAGGTTGGTGGTGGTGTGTTTTTTTTGACAGATGAGGAATTGCTAACTCTAAAAATAGATATTAGGTTGCAATAGCACTTATTGAGTGGTAGGTATTATGCTATGTCCTGATTATATGGGGAAAATATGATAGGTAGAGGGGGACCACTAAACAGACAAGTAATGAAATATGATTCTGATAAAGCCAAGCACCAGTGTACAGAGGGCCACCTAATTCAAGTGTGGGGCTGGGTGTATGTTGGTGGCTAGTAAGGGAAGACTTCTCAGAGAAGGGAGTTTGATTTTAGTTTTGAGAGATAAATAATAATGGACAGGTAAAGAAGGGCAAGGAAGAATGCTTAAAGGGGAAGGAACAGCCAGGTACAAAGGCACTGAAGCACGAGGGTATGGTATATTTAGGGAACTGCAAGTACATGTTTGTATTGCTTGAGAATGGACTAAGTTTTAATGGGAATGGCAAGAAAAGATGCTAAATAAGTAAACAATTTGAGATCATGGAAGACCTTATAAAACATACTGAAGCTTAGACTATCATGGAAGGATTTTACATAGAAAAATGTTAGGGCAAGAACACTAGAACGATTGCTCTTAGTGTTCTTGTTGGAGGTGCATAGCAGGTAGGGAAATCTTTTGGGAGATTTTTGAAGTACTCTAGGTCTGAAGTACACAAAACCAAACAGCTAGCATGAGAAAAAGATTTCTGAAAGAGATTCGGACGATATTTTTGGCTGGGCTTCATAATTGTAGATAAGGGAGAAAAAAGAGTAAAGAATGACTCTTAGATTTTATTTATTTATTTATTTATTTATTTATTTATTTATTTATTTTTATTGTTACTTTTTTTTGGCCCCTTCTTTCTCCCTCCCTCACTCCCTCTCGATGCTTAGATTTTAGCTTGGGTATCTCATGTAGACAAAGTGAGCATTTAGATCTGAGAGTATGAGGAGACTAAATTGTTCATCACTTCCAAGTACAAAAAATGTAAAAATAGAAATTATGGAAAAATGGATTTAAACAGTTAAAAATAGGAAATTCCCTAGTTGTTATTAATCCTTAAAGCTAGATCCTGAGAGATTTTCTAATTGCCTTCCTTGATAATCTCTTAGAGATTTTGATAGATTTCCATTTTTCTGGATTGAATAAGATACAGTCCAACTTAGATGATGAGGGGAAATGTGATCTCTTTAAATCATTCATCTGTGGAAAGAGAGATTAATTATAATTTTATTTATTTTTCATTATAGGTGATGAAGATGGTAATGACCTTAACAGCTATAGAGTCTGGCTGTATTCATTATGTCAAGCGGCCTGGAGCAGCTCTTGACCCTGGTTGTGTAATAGCCAAAATGCAGTTGGATAACCCCAGCAAGGTCCAGCAGGCAAGTAGCAGGGACTTTTAATATTGTTTTCTAGCCCAGCTGGTGTGGATCAGAGTTTGAGCAGCGACCTATGAACCAGGAAGTCAAGATTAGATTCCTGGTCAGGGTATATGCCTGGGTTGTAAGCTCGATCCCCAGCAAGGGCGTTTAGGAGGCAGCCGATCAATGTTGATGCTTCAAGATTTCTATCTCTCCCTCTGCCTTCCTCTCTCTCTAAAATCAAAACATATTTAAAAAATATTGCTTTCTAAGAGCTAATTATTATACATGACGGGTAATTTGGAGGGGCAAATGTTTTCTCTGCTTAGTTTGCCAGTTTTTCTTAAGCTTTTCTTCCTGATCTTATGCCTTATTTTTGTATTTATAGTATTATGAAATTAGAGTTTGTAGGAATTACTATGATAATAAGATTATATAATTTTTTTTTCATGATGCTTCCTCCATTGCCTTCTTTCCTTATAGCTGCAAATGGTGAAGGGATGTCTTGATTTTTGAATGATAATTCTAAGTTGCAATGGTATGTTTGCACCCTGCATAGAAGGTAGTGGATGATTTGATTTCTCATTGGGGTTGACAGGCTGAGCTTCACACTGGCAGTCTGCCACAGATCCAGAGCACAGCACTTAGAGGCGAGAAACTCCATCGAGTGTTCCACTATGTCCTGGACAACCTGGTCAACGTGATGAATGGATACTGCCTTCCAGATCCTTTCTTTAGCAACAGGGTATGAATCACTTCTCTTTGGGAAGGGATGTACAAATAAGGTAAGGTACCTGTTCTCCAAGATAGTTTAAAAGTTGCAAAATAATTTTTTTTTTAGATGAACCTCTTTCCCCTTTAGTTTAGGGAGTTGAAGTCTTTAAATCCTTGCTTCTTATCCGTTTTATTGACTTCACATATAATAGTTAGATGCTTTTATTGCAATTTCAAAGTAAGTACTATATGATAGTGAATTCAGATATATCATTTTATTTATTGTGTTAATTTGTCTGGATCCTATTTTATTATTTCCTTCTTAGGTAAAAGACTGGGTGGAGCGGTTGATGAAGACCCTCAGAGATCCCTCCTTACCTCTCCTAGAATTGCAAGATATCATGACCAGTGTATCTGGCCGCATCCCCCCCAACGTGGAGAAATCTATCAAGAAGGAAATGGCTCAGTATGCTAGCAACATCACATCAGTCCTCTGTCAGTTTCCCAGCCAGCAGGTATTTATAGAGCAATAGTCATTTTCTAATGGCCACCAGTTCTTCACTATCTGGATGTTGTGCTGTTAAAGTTTTAAGCATTGTGCCCTTCAAAAAACTGCCGCACAATAATTGAAGTATTGTATGTAACATATAAAGTATCTGTGGTTATGAGGAACATATACCCAAATCAGAGATATATTTCTGAATCTAAAGTGAGGGATATTCACAGTTTTATTATTAAAGACTTCTTTACCTCCTCAGCAGCATGTGTATCCTTAAAGCAAATTTGCATGTAGGGAGTAAAGCTAGGCAAGGGGGGAGTAAAGTTTGAGCCTTGACCTTTGATATGTCTTGATTGTCATGGCCTCTGGTAGGTTTTGTGATACACTCATTAATTCATTTGGGAAAGGTTGAAAAGAAGTAAAAGTTGTTTGCTTATTTAACACAAGCCCTTACTATATGCCCAGTAAATTTCAGCTGCTCCCTACATATAAAAGATAGAAATTATCTTGTTATAATTAAGATTCTTAATGGTGATATTATACAGGTGAATGCTTTGGGTCTTTTCGTTGGGTTGGGTTTCATTTTTCCCCCTCTTTCTTACACATTAGATTGCCAACATCCTAGATAGCCATGCAGCTACACTGAACCGGAAATCTGAACGGGAAGTCTTCTTCATGAACACTCAGAGCATTGTCCAACTGGTACAGAGGTAGTTACATATAACTCCAGATTCCCAGACCTATCCATTCTCATACCTTCCTTTCTTCTAAGTAGTCGCAAAGAGATTTACTTCAGGTTTGACTTAGATAAATTAGAAAGCACTGATATCTTAGAAAATACCTTATGTCTTCTAAATATCTTAGAATTGTGAGCAGTTATACCCAATATTTGTGATGACTTCTTTCTATTCTATTGATACTTCCCTCTGTCAATTATTAAGGCACAGAAATGATATTTTATTTTTTTCTTGCAATTTTGATAAAACCCCTGATTTTTCTTCTGGCACAAGGCCTAAATGTAACATTTTTCTTAACTTATAGAACCAACTATTGGACTAAAGGAAGATACTCGTAGATTTTTCAGATATCTCTTAGCCATTTCACGGGTGTGGTAATCATTTCTACTTAGCAGTGGGAACAGAACCCCAGAGTAGGTAGGGATGTCGTGTTTTTTGTTTGTTTTTTTATTCATCTCTCTCTCTCTCCCTCTCTCTCCCTCTCTCTCTCCCTTCCATATATATATATATATATATATATATATATATATATATATATATATATATATATAAATCTTGTCAGTAGCCAGATTTCTTTTAAGCTTGAGATTTGAATTAATCCAGTTAGCTGATTTTAGGCTGGTCTCTGTCCTGTTGTATATTCAGAGGGAAAACATGTTTTGTGGAAACTCTACAAAGTAAATCTGGGCTCTGGATTTATTACTTAATAGTCTGTTATTAATAGTGTTAACCCATCAGGTTTTTCAGTGGAGACTTGTTCTATTTGCCTAGGTACCGAAGTGGCATCCGAGGCCACATGAAGGCTGTGGTGATGGATCTGCTGCGACAGTACCTGCGAGTAGAGACACAGTTCCAGAACGGTAAGCCTCTTCCTGAGGACTCTGTATCTGAGGAAGTTTCCCTGTAGGACTGTGCAGCAGCCCAGCCAGTTCATCCTGTGGCTAACACTTGCCATTAATAAGGCTTCCTCCTTTCACCACTCCCTTAAAAATTAAGCCTCTCTAACCCCACTGCCAAAGAAAGAACAACAAAACACAGCTTGATGAAATTGTGAATCCATGTGCTTCTGGGAAAGGACTGAGATAATTTTTCTAGTAGAAATTAGCATTCCCTGTTGATGTCTTCTTGACGCGTATAGAGAATTGGTTGAATCATGACCAGGCTGAAATTGAGAAACCTTATCTGAAGAGCTTGCCTCTCAGCAGCTAATCCATGGATTGAACTACAGGCATTTGAAAAGGGTTCAGATTTTCCACTCCTTTTCCATGTACCATTTAGGTGGAATTTATCCCTGGCTTTCTCTGAAGAGATTCACTAAATGATGTATAAAGTCTCTAAATGTGAAACACCCTGGCTAAGATTGTACAGGTTCATACTGCTGATACAGCTTCCTGCCACAAGATGGCAGTGAAATACCATATACTTTGAGATATTACATAACATTTTCTTTTATTTTTTTTGCTCCCTTTGTATCCTTTAAAGCAGGGGTGGGGAACCTTTTTTTTACTTCCAAAGGCCATTTGGATATTTATAACATTATTCACTTAATAAAATTCACTTAGCCGAAACCGGTTTGGCTCAGTGGATAGAGCGTCGGCTTGGGGACTGAAGGGACCCAGGTTCGATTCCGGTCAAGGGCATGTACCTTGGTTGCGGGCATATCCCCAGTGGGGGGTGTGCAAGAGGCAGCTGATCGATGACTCTCTCTCATCGATGTTTTTAGCTCTCTATCTCTCTCCCTTCCTCTCTGTACAAAATCAATAAAATATATTTAGAAAAAATTCACTTAATATAAATTTATGTTGCTATGAAAAAAGCACCTAGATTTATTGCATTTCTTGTCCTGCCTGTGGTTGCCTTGGCAGGCCAGACCAAATGATTTCACGGGCCTTATACAGCCTGCAGGCTGAACATTCCCCACCCCTGCTTTAAAGGATGGTTAAGCCACTCATAACCAGTAAAAATCCTTAAGTAAATATTGACACCCTGAATACAGCAATGTATAAAATAATACTTCACAACCAAGTAGGTTTTATACCACTAATGTAAGCTTGATTAATATTTAAAATATTAATATTAATTTTAAAAGAGGAAGAAACATGGTCATCATCTCCAGATATGGAGGAGAAAGCATTTGACAAAATTTAATATTCATTTATGAAAACTTTTGGAAAATGAAGAATGAAATGGAACTTTTTTAGTCATGTAAGGGTTTCCCATAAAAAAATCTATAGGATACATAATGGTGAAATATTAAAAGCATTATTTTTAAGATTAAGAATAATACAAGGACGACTGCTATCATTACTTCTATTCAGCATCATACTGGATATCCTAGCTAGTGCAGTAAGACAAAAAAAAGAATGAAAGGTATGAGGATTGGAAAGGAGTAAGGAAATAAGTTTGCCACTGTTAGATATGGTGTGATATCTACCTGGAAAGTCTCAAAGAATCCATATATTTATTATTATAATTATTTGAAGTTTAAAAGGTTGCTACATACAAAAGGCAATATACAAAATTCAAATGTATTTCTGTATAGTAGAACAGTTGTTTAGAAAAGCAATATACCATTTAAAATAGCAACCCAAAATAAATACTAAGGAATAAACCCAAGAAAATAAATGTACAAGCATCTTTTGGAGAAAATCATAACTAGTTAACAATAATAAAGAAAATCTAAATAAATAATCATAATCTTAGATTAGAATATACACTTGCAAAATATTAATTCTCTCTGAATTCATTTGTAGATTTATTAACTTTGTAATACAAATTCTAGTAGGGTATTTGAAATGACAATATTATTTTAGGGACCGATTAGTTGACCAATGAAACATAATAGCTCAGAAATAGATCCGCAAGTATATGTAATACTTTCAACATTAAATATTAAATTTAAAAAATGGTTTGTCAATACTTAATAGAGTTGAACTTTTATATACTCTTCAACCTACCAGTTTCACTCTTAGATAATATACTCTAGAGAGAAACTAACAATGTTTATTGGAAGACATATACAGGACTGTTTGTGGCAGCATTGTTCATGATAGTAAGAAAAACAGGAAAATTTAAATATACACAAGTAGAATAAATAATTGAAATCGAGTACAGTGTATTTCTACATTGGATTACTGTATAGCAGTGAGAATGCATGAACAAAGATACACATGTGAACAAAAGGATGAATCTCAAAAATGTAATGTTAAGGGAAAGAAACCAGTTACCGAGGGATCCATACACAATAATCGCATTGTTACCAATTTGAAAAGCAGGGAAAATGAAAATATGTATACATTTGTGATAAATGTAAAGAAAAGTTAAAGAATGATTAACATGACATTAAACTTAGTAATTGTTTTAGAGGAGGAGCACACAGGACCCCTCAAAGGTACTAAAAATGTTCTATTTAAGATAGATTTGTGGTTTCACAAATGTTTATTCCTCTGTGTGTGTATTTCACAATAAAAAGTTTTAAAAAAGAGAACACTTGATATCATTGCTTGCTTTCTGCTTAGTGTCTCTGCTGCCTTTTCCCTGGGTGAATATTCCTTTTACTTCTTCTGGTCCTTGTAATTCCTGTTACCAAGATATATTTCTGTTGTCATTTCAAAGCTAAGTCTTGGTTGGGAGAAATATGAATTTATATAGGACATCCAGTTTTTAAACAGCTTCCATTTTGTTCTAAATGGGTCTTTTATAAAATTGGCAGCTTTTTAAAATATTGTTTTTATTTTATGTCCACTGTTTTTCAAATATATTTAGTTTCGTGTTGAAATTTTTTTTTTACATCTATCTTTAATATTTAAAATAGATGAAAGCAGGAATCAATCCATGGTAATGCAGTTTGAATACCACCGTTTTGGTTTGTAACTTAACATGGAATCTGAACTGAGGCAACAATCATTTAGTATTTTCATGATTTTATAAAATTCTCCCCCTTGAGATTACTCAAACTCTTATTCTCCTATACTTGGAAATTTAATTCTGAGGTAAGCTGTTTCCTAAAGAAATGACTATTACTTATATCCCATGGTGGATATCACTACAGTATATCTGAAGCTTATGCTTCTGTTGCAAAATACAGCTTTCTTGGCTAGAACTAACCTGTCCCTGGTGGTCTTGTAAAAGGCCAGTGAAAATATACATAATTGCCCTCCCAGTGAAAATATACATAATTGAGACCTTTTGACTCAATGCAGGGTTCTCCTTGATCTATGCCTTTATTTGGATTAGGAATTCCTAGGTTTCTTAGTAGTTTCATGGACTTACAAGGGAAAACGTTGACTCCAGAGGTTGCAGTCATCCTTGTCGCTGTTGAGAAGTTTGTATTTTATTTTTAGCTAAAACTGTTCCTTCTAGTTAAGGTGAACCACTTTCAGTGAGTCAAACATGGAACCAGAATATTAACTTGGAGTAGGCTTTAAAGATCCTCGTGTGTAATGGTATTGACATTTCTTTTTAAGCAGCAGAACCCTCTCTTGGAAGGAAATCATTCCAGGAAGCTATGAAAGAGTTTTGAGTAAGGGTGGGGAGTTCAAGTTATCAGCAACCCCTTAGTCTCTTCTGTACACCCTCCTCCACCTCTCAGTTTTTTTTAATGAAAATCAGGCTCAGAGAGGTAGAGTGATTTTTCCAGGAGCACATAGGATTTTGGGATCAGAGCGAGGCTTTGAGCTCAGGTCTTATACTGGATTGCCTAACTCCTAGTCCACTGCCCCTTTGACTAAACCAGACAACCAGTTCTATCCAAACTCCTCCAAGAAAATTCTCAAGACATTTCTTCCCACAGCTGAACAGGTGAAGTAGAGATGTTAGAAAGCAAATAGCACGTAAACATGAACATTCATACGTGGGTGAGGACCAAATTCTTTTTGCTGCTTGCAGGTCACTATGACAAATGTGTCTTCGCTCTTCGAGAGGAGAATAAGAGTGACATGAACACTGTACTGAACTATATCTTTTCTCATGCTCAAGTCACCAAGAAGAATCTTCTGGTCACAATGCTTATTGTGAGTACAATTTTTTCAGAACCTGTAAGGATGCTTAATAATATGAAAAAAAGTATTTCTCCTTCTGGTGACTGTGGTCAGAGGAGAAGCTCCTGTCTTTTATAATTGTGAGATGAGTGGGGCTCGGGTTGTGGATAAACAATTTCTCACATCTGTCTTTGTCCTTGACTGAAGGAACCTGCTTCACTTAAGAAAGAATTGTTCTGGCTCTTATGCATACAGTCATGCACAGGGACTCAGCTCTCTTGATTCTACTTAGGCCCTGTGCTTCTTCATTCCTGTTATCACTCATGACAGTAGCTTTAAAATTTAGTCTTAACCAGCCAGTGCACTTTTTCATTGTAACTCTGGTTTGTTCCATGAATATCAGCAATGGTTCTCATGTCCAAAACTTAAAAGCACAAATCCAGTGCTGTCGTTTCCCTACCGAAGGAAGATATTTAAATGTATTCTGTATCTTCTTTGATTCCTTTCTGTTTTATTCACATGGAAATCTAAGCTCAGTGTTATTTGGGGAGTAGATGCATGCTTTTGTCCCCATAACCTAATTTGACAGTAGAAGGTGAGAATGAGCAGTGAGACTAGTCTTTGTGGATAGGGCTAACATACATTTGACTAGTGGATGGAATTTTTGTGGACTTAAGGGTTTTTAAAGATGATTTTTAAGTCCTTCATTCTTAGATTTTTCTGTTAATTCTAGGAATCAGAGAACAATAGGACTGTTCTTAGAGTCCTTCACCCCATGAACAATTGCCTTGTTCTTGCATGTGTGTCTTTTTTGGTGGACTAGAGTATCTTTGGCTTCTAGAGTTTCCTTTCTTGTCCCTTTGTGAAATTGACATTTTTGATACCTTAATTCCATTATTCCTTCTTGGAGGAAAAAAAGCTATAAATTTTCACGCTTTTTTAAATTTCATATATCAGAATGAAGGGAAACTATCCACCTCACATCTCTGGTTAACAACAGTGCCAATCATTCAGCTATCTGCCTAGCTGGTTAACTGGACAGGATATAACGTTTTTCAGAATACCCACTTTTAAAAGTATGTAATTGCAGGGAGAGTTCATTACCTTTGCTAGCCTAGAATGGCTAGATGGTAGGGAAACCAGGATATGCATTTGAAAGGAAAAAATATATCAGCACTATGTAGCATTACAGTTTCCCCAAGTGCAGGTTTTGACAAAGAAGTGATATTATCTGTGGCAACTTGACTGATTTTTTTTTTTTCCTCAAAGAGGGAAGAAATTTCTGAGTAGTTAGACTTTTTAAGAAAATTTTAATACAAAGATTGCTAATTCTCATTTGAATAAAGCCAGGACTTTCTGATAAAAAAGGGTAATGATAAGGGAGTAGAAGAATCTGCCTGTTTGACCCTAAAATGGGGTGGAATTTGCCTTCTTAGGAAGCTAATTATGGCGAGTTTTCATTTTATTATGATTACCTTTTTAAGGACTTAACAGTTTTCTGCACTAAAAATAGACCAAAGCCCAGAATCCTTGGAGCAGCAGAAGAGTAATGATCGTCTAAGACTGTCGCTGGGTTTCTTAAATTCTAATTTGTAAGATATAGGGGCTCGGCTCGCTCCTTTTGCGGAGTGATTGTAAGTAACGCTTGCCTTAAGAATCTCATTATTGGAACACGGAGCCATATTTCCTCTGAGAATTCTGGAGTAGCTTTGAGCCGGGGCTGTTCATTTCTCAAGTAATCACGCTGGTGTGATGGAGAGAGAAAATGGCAGCTGTTCGGAGCTCAGGCCTTCAATTTTCTTCAGAGTCCAGTCACTCAAGTGTGTAATTACACGGGGGTGCAGCCGAGGCGTTGGGCCCTGTCAGAGAACTGGTTTGAGGCTTTGCTTTCTGCTTTTGCCAGTCGGACAGGCAGAAGCCAATGGGACTCTGACTTGCTGCTGTTCTTTTTCTCCCCACCTTGTCATCCTGATTACTTCTTACCTGCATGGATAGTGCCCAAACTTTCTTTCCAACAGACTGAGCACTTTGTTAGTGTTTGGGTTTGCAGGAATAAGATGGGGAGGAGAGGAACAGGAGGAGGGGGGTGCAGGGAGGAGGAAGGTTGAAGATGTGAACCAGAAAGATGGATTTGTCCTTTTCTTTGTTTTGGCACTTCACATTTTTCTTTTAAAAAGAAAACAAAACTTGATAAACATAGGAGGCTTTCATATAATTAACTTGAAATATCAGCTGTTTTCACCTCATTTTAGTCATTTGGAAATCAAGACGTTAATTGGTATGATTTAGCTGAGGGCCTGCTAGTGGTGACGTAGGATCGGGATGAAAGCTCAGAATGTGCTCCTTTCTGCTCTGATATTAATGAATGCCAGGCATGGGCCTCCTCTCTCTTTTCGTGGCAAAGGTCAGGTCCCCTATCCCGTGTCTGCATCACTGATGGCAGCTGGTCAAAGCCATTTTAGTTGTTTGGATTCCTCTTTCTGTAGGTCTGTCTTTTCCAGGTATCACCTGGATCTGGCAGCACTTGAATCCCCTAGTTTGTATTCTCAGCTGGTTTCACTTTCTTTGCTTACCTTAGCTTCCTGATGGATGGTTTTGTGCCCGGCATTCCAATCCCTGCTTTCTAGAAGTAGGAGTGTTGATGGTGTGCTTTGCTGAGCTAGATGATGATTTCTGGGGGTTTTGAACTTAGAGTGAAGGCTCAAGAAAATCCGGACTTCTGTGAATCAGTGTTACGGAACGTGGGTTGCTTCAAGGAGGCCTTCATCCCTTCCAGGTATTAGCATAACTTGCCTAGTGATTACATGCCTCAAGGACTCACGAGCAAAATTCTTCTAATCTTTGACCCTATTGGGATAGCAAAATATCAAATAAAAGCAAAAGTTCTGTCAGGTTTTCTCCATTTTGAGGAATATTGTGCCACAGTAGAAAACAAAGTCTGGAAGATGAACAATAAGTGTATTATTTTGAAAGCTCTTCTTATTTCTTTAATTTTCTAGGAAACAGCTTAGTACATTGTTTATGCTTACTAAGAGATATTTAGGACACTCTTTAAGGCAACTTAAGCAATTTTGTACCAGTAAAATGTATCAATACCCTCATAGCTGTCTAGATAGCGGCGTAGTACATAAGGACTACTTGAGTAGTTATCTCCTCGCTACTTATATCTTATTTCTGATATGGTCCACAGGAACATGATCTAAGCCATGCTTCCTTGTGACTAATGCCACACCTGCGAGCCTGTTTGCTTTAGGCAGGGATCATTTAAAATGCTAATCAGTGCCTTTTCTCCCTCCTCTTTACATGACTGCAAATAATTTTGTTCAATGTGTGATAAAGAAGAATGTTTTTCTCAGCAAACCTGATTTACTGAATAAGCTATGGTTGGAAGAAGCTACCAGACCATTGCTGGTATTGGGATTAGTGCCTCACACAGTTAAATGTTGTTAATGTCTTGAGCTCATTACACACTAGGTCACATTCTTTTCATTTTGAATTGCCTTCATATCTTAAGATGCTAAGATCAAGTTGGATTACCTTCTGTTCTTCTGGCCGTCAGTTGTGTAACTTGGCTATGGTTTTGATACTTAAGCATGTATGTTATATTCCCCACCATTTAGCCACAATCAGGTTAAGAAAAAGAAGTACTATGTGGTACCAATATTAACCGATACTGAATAATAATTTTCCCTTGGGCCTGCAGATGTATGCAAGCGTCCTGTAATCCCAAAAGCAGCAGGTAGGCTTGTTAAATTAACTGCTTTGGAGTGAGAAAACATCTGACATAGTTACCATTTAATGTCGTTGCAAAATGTTCACCAGGACTAGATGGTGATGTTGGGCTGTCTAGTTGCCCCAAGGAAGTCTGGACAAGTCTTATTTTTGGATGTTTTTATCTTGGGATGGATGGTTCTGATGAACAGAAAGGTTTTCCCTGGTGTTTTTTGTTTGTTTTTTAAGAACATTTACACTGTGTCCAGGTCAAGTATGAGACAGGGCTGCAAAGGTTACACATAAGTTTTCTATTGCCAATCTTTGACTAAGTACTAATGATGACAATTGAGAAAATAATATTTGAATGGAAAATTTCCAAGTCAGGATAAACTAATGCAAATAGTGGTTTATTCCTACTGTGGAATAAACAGCCCAAAAAGTCTGGTTTCTATACTTTATCACAGAGCTCAGGAAGATTGTCATTTGGTGATACTGAACGCATACTTTATTTTCTAATCTCCATAGTTCACTTTTCTTACAGATACTGTTTCTTCCTACCCTCTTTCTCACTCCCTTTCTCTCCTAGTGGAAAGATTAAATTTTAAAAAGTTTGTTGTTTTTTTAAAGTGTGTGTTTTGCTTTTTAATGTGGGACAGGATGTGTAGTTAAGATAGTAACTTTATTTTTACTTATTTATTTTAATCTCAAAAGGTAAGCCTAGATTTTCCTTCAGGGAAATGGTTGGGTAGGTGGCTAGTGTTCTCATTTTGTTATGTTGGCTTTTGTTGTTAATGTTGAGACTTCAGTCTAGCTTTTTGCAGAGTAGCATTACCTAGGACATCTCTTAGGTTTTTAAATATTTCAGTGGGTCAGTGTGATGACTGAAGTGAGGACCTCGGAAAGGAATATATTTTCTCTATTAGGAACATTGAATAAAAGGGATTCATGTAGGAAAACCTTAACTTGGTTTCCTTATACACTGTTATCTATTCTTTTCCTTCTGTCCTTTTATGGTCTTTTCTTGGTAATTTTATATACAGGGTGGGGTAAAAGTAAGTTGTAAAACACAATTTATTCTTATATTTTTAAATTATTGTATTTTACATAGGAACAACTGTAAATCTATTTTTGCCTCACTCTGTATTCCCTTGAAATTCTATTTTGCTTGTTGGTTCTCAACAAACGATGAGGTGCATTTTCTCCCTCTTTGCATTTATGCCTTAGGATAGGTGGGATAGGTTCTCTGGTCTGTGACTGACTACATGCTCAACCGAATCCTGGATTTATAGTCACTTACATAGCAGCTTGTCTTCTTCCCACTTAGATGAGTGAATTCCTGCATTAAATGAATGAAAACAAGACGCATGTGTACTTCCTTAACTATTAATCACATCCTGTATTTTACAACTCAACAGTAGGAGCAGAGCTCCGGATGGTGGGTTGGGGAATCAGAAAGTATTCCTGCTTTGAAATGTTGAGAAGCCTTCTTTCCAGCATAGTGATGTTGAGCACTTCAAAACTATGACATGGAAAGTAGTAGGGGTTGTAGGAAAAGTATTGTGGGAAATTAACATCTGCTCCAAAAGCCAGAAGTCCCAAGCTTTTATTTATACAGCTGGGGTCATGGACTATAAAGACTCTCCTGAGATGGGGAAGGTCTAAGTATGAATCGAGATTCTTCAAGAAAATGGCTGGTAATCAAGGTAAGGAGGAGACTAAAAAGCAGCAACAGGAAGTCTTTTAGGATCTGATCATCTTTCATATCCTATGGATAGTTAGGGGAAAATAAAAATTCACCGAATATAAAGGCAATTATTTCAAATTTCAATTAGAGGGAACTGCTAGTATATCTGAACGTGTATATTTTATGTGGTTTGGTATTAAGAGCTACTACAAGTAGCTCTGTGACTTTAAAAAAAAACTTTATAAAAACCTTACCTGCTGTTTTTCAGCTTAGATGAAAATTACATGGATGAATTGAGGGAATAAACTGACATTCCACTGGAGAAGAAAATTTTTCTCAAAATATATTTTTCTTAACAATTTTTAATTCTTGGGAGGGAAAGGACCCAGTGCTGAATAAACCATGTATTGTATTGTATTATAGGAGCTGCTTTTTTCCCTTCTAATCCATCTAAGGATTCACCATGTTTGTATATTGTGGAATGATTCTTATATAGTGAGAGGATAAATGACTTTTGGGTACAGAATTGTCAGAATATGAGACGGTGTTTTTATTTAGTGTGTGTTTATAAATGAATACTTTGTTCTTGTGTTTCTGTTTTGCACCCTCCTGGGATGCTGAACATTTGGTTTGTGGAATGAAAATCACTAAGTGTGGTTCCTTTTCCTTACATTTTGCTTTCCCCCCCTAAAGTGGGAAAAGGAATAGGAAGCCTTAGTCACTATATTATTTAAAACCTCTTAACACAACACCTGTTATTTCTTAACTCAGAATCCCTTGGCCCCTTTTAATGATCTCTGATGATTTCTCCTGCATTTTAAAAGTAGAGTGTTGGTTTATAAAGAAATACACTTGGAATTTTGAATCTGAATGACAGAAGGATTTAGGCTTCTTCCCCTAGCAGCAGCAACTTTTGGGATCATCTTTATCGCATTGTTTGAGATGAAAAACAAAAGAATACCGGGACGTTTGCATTTTTTATTACCGTAATCCAGCTGTGTTGACTTTGTTTTTATTCCCTTTCCTCCATTTCAAAGTCCTAACCACCTCAAGTCTTCTCATGTGGATATGTATGTTCTTTCCCACATAAACTATCAGGATCAGTTGTGTGGCCGGGACCCTACGCTCACTGATGAGCTGCTGAATATCCTCACAGAGCTAACTCAACTCAGTAAGACCACCAATGCTAAAGTGGCACTGCGAGCACGCCAGGTAAGGACGCTTGTCGGTTATCACGAGGGAGGGATGGTTTTCGTAGATTGGACAATGAGCTTTTACTCCAACTCACAAAATGCAGATGTCTATGTCCATTGCCCTCAAAACAAATGTTTTCGTGTGCTATAGGTTTTTTCAAGAGAAATGAGATTAATGTTGAATATCTTTAAAATAGGAGCCCTTTCCCCATATAAAATCCTATTATCGTTCCCTATCCTTCCTGCTAGCTCTGTGATGGTAAATCAGGGTCATGTGGAGGAAGGCAATAGACTCAAGATTTCTTTCTTCTCAAAGGGAGCTTAGAAGCAGGTGAGAACTTTTAAGTGTATAGAAAAAGAAATCAAGTGTGGAAAGCAGAAAGATAATGAAATGAATCTTAGGTGCTAGCAATCAGAACAACCCCAGAGAAGTCCAGTTAGTTTCACCCTGTAGTCTTCATTTCCATTCCAAAAGGTTTCAGCAGGGAAGCCAAGAGTTGTCGCTCCCTTTGTGTTTCAATGCGTGGTCACTGACAGGGAAGCAGCTTTTGAAGCTGTTCAGTGACCTTCTGCTTTCTCTACAATTGTATCCTTGTCACTGAACTACTCAAAGTTATTGAACCTCTCAGTGACCTGCTGAGAGTATTCAGGTCCTACCGTGTCCGTGTTTGTTTGTGACACTGCTTTCACTCTCTCTGCCCCTCACAAGCATTGGTATTACATCCCGAAGCCTTTTCCTTGATACTGAGTACCTGGGGCTGTCAGAGCAGTTTTTCCTAGTCTGTCTTTCTACTTCAGAGTTGCAAAAGACTAGCTCTGCTGCATCCACCTTCCCCACAGCTGCTCCCTGCCAGACCTGATTCCCAATTAACAGCTAGTCAAGCAGTCCCGAGGACTAGCGGTTTTGCAATGGTAAATCACATGCACTGATGGAACTTGATTGAAGCTGTTTTCTCTCTCTTCCCCCAACCCCCTATGGGAAATTGCCCACAACGCAAATCATGGTGAGAGTCAACTGAGATGCAGTATTTGGTGGCATTGGCTTTATGTTACAGGACCTAGAAGTTGTTTCACTTGGTCTCTGTTTTATCTTTGACGTCTGCACTTAGAGATTTATATTTATTGCTTTTGTATCAGAGCTGCCTAATAGGAGCCTAGAATAATCACTCCCTCAAGAATTTATGCCTCTTATTTTGCTCTCACTCTAGGTTCTTATTGCCTCCCATTTGCCATCATATGAGCTTCGCCATAACCAAGTAGAGTCTATCTTCCTATCAGCTATTGACATGTACGGACATCAGTTTTGCATTGAGAACCTGCAGGTATACTTATAGCCCTTTTCTACACCTCTCTGCACTCTTGTTCCCTTTACTCCAAGCATTGAGTAATCAATCAATCAATTTTGATTTTTTGTACAATGAAGTTTTATACCTTGACTTTCTAAAATGATTTATACTTATGAAATTTTTTTCATTAAAAATACTGTTAGAATTGTGGCTTAGCTTAAAAATCAAATAGACTTGCCTTGATAGAAGTGTCCTGTTGAAGTCTACTACCTCTTATGCTTTCATTTTATTTTAATGCTTACTATTAGGCTTTATATAGAGCCGATTTTATAAAAAAAAGTACTGGCTAATTTTGCTAGTTGCAAGTATCTTGACTATTATTTTTTAAACAACATCATTTATTCAGGAATGACTTTCATTTGTCTATCTGTACGTAAGGATAATGTTGTTATACCTAGCCAAGGGAATCTTCAGGCTTTTTGTCAGATTTCCTTCTGGGGAACCTAGAGAGGGAAGAAGGATGTTTTTGTTTATTTGGTTCATAGTTAAAATAGAGGACTTCAGATGGAGTTCAAATCTATAGTTTACCATAGTGGAGTATTGAGACAATATTTAAGAAATTGAGTACAGATATATGTCAGAAAGGGTAATAATAGTCATAAACACTTATATTAGCATATAATTAATGCATTCTAATAATTATTAACTCTTTGAATGCTCACAACAGTCTATGAGCATAAGGATTATTATTATTTCCCAATTTTGTAGCTTGAGAAGCTGAGACACAAGAAGGTAAGGCCACCTGACATTCATAGACAAAAATCTCAAGTTTCTCTAAAATGCTTCAAATGCTAATATGTCCATTGAAATTGCTCTCTTGTGGTTGTAATGGTTTAAGTTTGTCTTTGTACCTCCCAGAAACTCATCTTGTCTGAAACATCTATTTTTGATGTCCTACCAAACTTCTTCTACCACAGCAACCAGGTGGTACGGATGGCAGCTCTGGAGGTAAGTTTTCTTGGTAACACAGCATGCCATAACCTTTTACTTGGTTTCTGGTTGAATTCTTCTGTCTATTTGGCCATCGTATCAGTTCTTTTTCTTTGGCCTTAACGTTCTTAAGAGTAGAGTCTTCTGTTCCCCTGAAACTGAACTATGGTCTGACCTGACCCAAGTGTTTCAGCTGAACTAATCACCAGCTCCTAGGCCCCAGTCACAGGAAAACAGCTGCCAGCATTTTTTATAGTTTCTACTTCTTAGATATATTTGATTCTCCCATGTCATAATGAATTAGGATTCCCTATAACACAATAAGTGAAAAAATGTATATGGTCAATCATAACATGTACCATTTTGTGATTTAGGCCAAATAAAATGGATTTTAGTTATATCCTGAATTGTCAAAGCTCTTATAAAGTATTTCATCATGAGAAAAATAAGTAATAACATTTAATGTACTGTATTTTAGGTGCTTTATTTTTCTCACTTAATCCTACAATTATTTCATGAAAAAGAAAGTGAGACTCAGGTTAAGTGATTTGTCTAAATTCACAGAGATATAAGTGGAAGAGTTTGCATTTGAATCTGACTCACAGGATTTTCTGTTTCCACTACAGCTCACTACCTCATTAAACATAAAAATTGCAGATCCTGAGTACTGCTGTAAAATTGCCAAGTGTATGATTTTTGAAGATGAGGAAAAGGGGTGTTTTAGATGATCTTATGTAATGACATCACTACCAGTCTATTGTGAGCTCTTTTGAGTTACTCTGTATTCTGTGGGTAGCATGTAATGTATCCTACTCAGTAAATACCAAATTTTTAAAATATCTGTTTTACAGTACTTCCATGCCATTTAGTGAGAAGCCTTCTTATATATCCCACATGCTGATAGAATTTTATGTAGCATTTTCTGTGCATGGCAAATGGTCTGAAGTGCCCAAGGTTGGACTGATAGTTTTTGGCTGAGATGAAGCCCATTGCTATTTCTCAACTCTTGAGTCAAGTAGTGTGTTTGAGATGTTATATATCAAATTATGCCTTACTGCTTTTGCCTAATGTTTGGATGGTAAATAATCTAAAAATGATTTTTAAATGAAAACTGAACAACAAAATAATGTACAGTATATAATGGACTATATTACAAGTTTTTCTATCTTTATTCCTCATATGGCCCAGAATCAGCAACTCTCATTTTTCTCATGCTTGCTTCTGTTTAAATGATTATGCATAATGCATTAATAGTCGTGGTTGTATATGCTTTGAGTTTAGGTTGTATATGTTCTGTATATTCTCCTGAGTTTAGGTTAATATGAAAGGTTTATGGCACACCTAGAGGTATCCAGTAGAGTCAGGCTAGTTTTACTTCCATTTATAGTCATGGGTGTGGTTTTAAGATTCCAGCTTATTAGTTAAGGCAGGGTATTTTTATAGGAGCCTTGAGACTTCTGTCACCATAGACCACCTTCTTTCTCAGATACCTCTTTCAAGACTGTCTCTTTTCTGGGCTACTCATCTCTTACCTTCTGTCTTTAAAGTGTATTTACTGAGGATTACTTTTTAACCAGGTGTATGTTCGAAGGGCTTATATTGCCTATGAACTTAACAGTGTACAACACCGCCAGCTTAAGGATAACACCTGCGTGGTGGAATTCCAGTTCATGCTGCCCACATCTCATCCAAACAGGTGAGTTTGAGCTGTTACATGCACCTGTGCTAGCCAACACTCCATTAGGAGAGTTAAGGGGAATAATGTGTATGACAATTCCATGTTTTTTAAAGCTAAAAATGCAGAGCAGAAAATGAACAAATTTAAACCAGGAGATGAGAGCCTCTTCTGCCCACTTATTTTTTTTTCCTCCCACCTTTGACTACGAGAGATAAAGTATAGTCTAAATAAGATAAAAGTTTAGGATAATTTCATTCTTTTGCTTATATTGTGTTACTGAGGAAAGAATTTTCTAGCAGTTAACTTGCTGAAACTTTACCAGAAAATCACTTTTTTAGCAGTTTAAGTGAACACTTGAAAATATCTTGGGTGGAATGCTTTTCCTTTGAAAATGTTTGTTATGGGCTAAGGCAGTGGTTGGCAAACTCATTAGTCAACAGAGCCAAATATCAATAGTACAACAATTGAAATTTCTTTTGAGAGCCAAATTATTTATTTATTTATTTATTTATTTTTTAAATATATTTTATTGATTTTTTTACAGAGAGGAAGAGAGAGGGATAGAGAGTTAGAAACATCGATGAGAGAGAGGCAAGCAAGGTACAAACAAGGTACATGCCCTTGACCAGAATCAAACCTGGGACTTTCAGTCCGCAGGCTGACGCTCTATCCGCTGAGCCAAGCCGGTTTTGGCGAGAGCCAAATTTTTTAAACTTAAACTTCTTCTAACGCCACTTCTTCAAAATAGAGTTGCCCAAGCCGTGGTATTTTGTGGAAGAGCCACACTCAAGGGGCCAAAGAGCCGCGTGTGGCTCACGAGCTGCAGTTTGCCCACCACGGGGCTAAGGTGATAACCTAACCACATGTGTCAAACACAAGGCCCGCGGGCCAAATCCGACCCGCCAGGCCTTGCAATGTGGCCCGCACCGCGCTGTCATCACTGCACTCCGCTGCGTTTCCATCACAATGACAGTTTATGACTGTTCAGTAGACCATTCGGCCCGTGATTTAGGCTGGATTTTAGATTTTGGCCCCTTCTCTGATTGAGTTCGACACCCCTAAGTCCTAAGCCAATTTCATGATTTCTCTAAAAACAGACACCTGAATTCAATTGACATGCAGTCAGTTTTAAAAAATCACACTCCAGAAGCAAGCTGAAATTCAAGTAAATTACTTAATCAAGTGATGCTAATTCCATGATATCCCCTTCTTAAGCCCTTAAAAACATTAAATGTACATATGGAAATTTGTTTCAGTATTGCTTTGGTTTTAAAGTGAAAACACTTAATCTTGTATACTCATTCATTTTTAAACTATTGTGAGACACCAAAAACCTAGGAATTCCACCCACATATATATACATATATATATATATATATATATATATATATATATATATATATATATATATATATATATATATATATATATATATATATATATATATATATGTTCATCTCTTTTTGTATTTCCATTCTTTTTAGTAATACCACAGGAAATATAAATACCACAGCAATCTTAAGCTGCTCCCCTCCGTTTCTTCTTTATAGCCTTTGGTTCTTCACTTTATATTACAAAGCACTGTGTCTTTGGGGATCCTTAGTTATACACACCAGAAATAGCTTTGTTCTGAATTGCCACTTCATCCAAAGCAGTAGAAACCCTTCCTAGAGACAAAGGAGTCTGTGATGAGACTTTTGGCCACTGGATGCCACTGTCGATCCAGCAGAGGTCAGCAGATGAGCAGAGAGGCATCTTCAGAAAAAGTACTTCTCTTCTTTGTCTCAGAAGATCCTTTTACTTTTCTACCTCAAAAATACCTTATGGCTGGCAGAGAAAGGTATATGTCCTTGATTTTGCAAGCACCTCTAGGTATATGTTTGCCTCCATGGGCTTCAGAATCTCATTTTCCAGAAACAAATGGTTGTCCTTCAGCAAGCAGTGAAGTACTCATGGCACACATGGGCTCAGCCCTCAGTCGTCTTTCTTTTCCTGCATTCCTTGAATAATTGTAGAGAACTACAAGCTGTACTTAATACTCTTTGCAATTCTCAGGACATTCTCCTTTTCTTCCTGCTTTCTACAACTCTTCCCTTTGGGCAGTGATTTGTAGTCAGGCTGCAGAGCTGCTTGTGATTTCCTTCTCTCCTCATTGCTCCCCTTGTCTTTCTGAATTGCTCTCCCTGTCCTACTTTTTTTTTTGTGTGGATGTGTGTCCAGTTGGTGAGGGATAGTCTACTGGAAAGGAGAGGAATGCTTCTTAACTGTTAAGAAATCTTATTCACCTTTCTGTCTTGAGGGTGTGAATCTTGATTATTTCTGATATGATTTCAAAACTTGTATACTTGTCCTTTTCAACATCTCAGGTATACATACCCCCATGGATAAAGACCAGACTTAGATAGACTGTGATTCTGTGTGTGGTCTCTCAGAAATCTTCCTTGGTTGTATGAATATAAAACTATACACTGCTAGATTATTATTGTCACTATGACTGGTATAGATTTAAAGGTAAATAAAGATAAGGACAAATAAAGGAGAAAGATAAACTAATCTCCCGACATCCAGGAAAATGTAAAAATTACATTAATACTTTTTTAGATTTAAAGTCCCTAATAGTTTAGGAATATAAAATGTACTATCTGATTAAATCCCAATGCTATATTTCTTTTAGAATATAATTTGTGCAATTATTACAACTTGAATTTTGTTTTAGAAGATTCTGTATTTTCTTACAAAAGTTTTTATTAGTTTGGAATTGTGATGTTATTCTGACGACAAGTGGCAATTCACTTGTGACACTCACCACCTCCAGTTAGAGCAGATGCCACAAGTTAAGGGCTCAGTTTTCTACAAAACTGCTTTACTTCAGATGGGGCCACTGCATTTTTTGACCAACTGGCTACAAATTTGAGGGCTCCCATGACCCGCTCAGGTTCAACAATTCACTATAACATCTTTTTTGATAGAATTAAAGAAAACACTATGCTTATGATCACTATCTATAATAATAAAAGGGTAATATGCTAATTAGCCCGGATATCCTTCCAATGAATTTCCGGACAAAGCCAGGGCTGCGAGGGCCGAGGAAAGCTGCCATGGCTACAACCGACTAATGGGTATATGTGTATGTGTGTGTGTGTGTGTGTGTGTGTGTGTATATATATGGAGAGAGAGAGAGAGAGAGAATATCGATGTGAGAGAAAGACATCTACTGGCACAACCTCTTAGTTTTATGTTGCTTGTTCTTAGTAGTTACAGAATTATCCACAACTGATATTATAGATATTCTTCTATGACATTTAATGCATGCTTTAAAAAATATTCAATGAGAACAGAGGCATATGAATATTCATATTTTACTTATCAATGCAAAACAGAAGTTTATATATAGAGCTTTACAATCCAAAAATTCTTGGGGAAGGAAATAGATACATTCTTTAACCAATTTTTGCATTTTCTTTCCTGACACTTGGTCTTCACTTCCTAGTCATTCATTTGAATTGGACTAAATGTGGATAGCAAGTCCTTAGAAGTGAATATCTTTCTGAGATATATTATCAACACAAGACTGCAGTTTCCTGTTGCATACAAGGTCACGTGGTGAAATTCCATTCCTGCAGTTTGTTTTTGATTAGTGATTTAGCCCTCATGGGTTGGAATGAAACATGGCTTTCTGTCTGCAAACTGACAACAGCAGAGTATTTTTTTTTTTTTTTCAGGAAAATGTCTTTGATAGTGTTTGGGTTGAAGACCCCTATCCCATGAAGAACATGTTTTGATTTTTAGGGAAGTAGGCAAAACACAAGTGATTTTTCATTGCAAATAAGCCGAGCAGCCTCTAAGAAGGGAGAAGACCCTTCCTCCCACCCACCCTCCCCCCCCTCCTTTTTTTCTTTTTTTTTTTTTTCTTTAGCACACTTAGGTAGTTATTGGGTAGCCAACATGTTTGATCCTTTTTTTGTTTAAATTTATTATAGGGCTTTGTATTGCTTGAAATGTTTTAAAATTTTGAAAATTTTTTATTTTATTTTAGTGTGGAAAGAACACTTAACATGAGATATTCTTTCTTAACAAAATTTTAAGTAAACAATATTGACTGTAGGTACAGTGTTGCACAATAGATCTTTCGCACTTACTTTTTTGCTTGGCTGAAACTTTTTCCTGACATTTAGTTACTCTGTTTCAATGTAATTTGTGTTTGTTTTTCTAATACCGCTCTCAATATTTTTTTTAAAAAGAAGCAGATGACTAAACAGTTTTTATCTAATCTCAAGCTTTGTGCAGTGGCAGTATGATAGCCAATGAAGTTTATCCAAAGAGCGATTATTGCTAATTAAAAACTATGGAGAATCTCAATGGCTTTTTGCATCATCTTTCTTGCTAGATAGGCTTCAGTCAAGGTATGTTATCTTCTTCTTGATCTTCTATCCAAGGCTTCCAAGTGTTTTCCTGGGAGCTATAGTTGCAATTTATTTAACATTCCAAGGTCTTATTCACTAGAGGACCCAGTTATTAGAGCTTCACTCTAATATATAAAACCCTTTTCTTCTTCAACTTCCTTCACTTGAATAGCAGCAGCTGTAGAGATTTTCCTGTCTTAAGCATAATAGGAAATCTATGCACATGTGGCATATGTGTGTTTTTCTTTCTTTATCTTCTTAGCATTTAAAGGCTATGTCCTACTGTATATGAATTTTTTTGAGGGGAGGGGATTTTTTTGCTTTTATTCTTTTTTTAACAGTGACTTGTAATCAGTTAGCAAATGGTTTTTAAAGGAGAAGTGAGTGGGTTTCTTCAGTCATTTTCTTGGTGTAGGAATAGTCTGGATGGCTGCTACTCTGTACTAAGAGAACTTTTTGTTATTACCCATACTTTCAGGACTTGATTCTTTTGCCAAAGACTCTATCAGCACAGCTCTTTGGTGAGTTCCACCAGTATTTTACATGGATTAATCCCAGAGCTCAGACTATATTATTAAGCATTCCTTTTTCTCCTTCTCCAGTTAGGCTTGGTTTAGAGCCCGAGGTATGTGTATTTGTCTTTTTCCCCCCTTTCTGAAACCTGAGTTTATCACTCACTAGACTAGTAATGGAGAGCTTGTTACACTAAATCAGTGTCCTGAATGTTTTTACTTTGGACAATTCATTGAATCATTTGACATTCAGGATTTCACTTAGCTTTGGGCATATTAAATTATTGTGAATAATCTGGAAACAGATAAGTTGTTTAGTCAGCCTGTGTATTTGATCTTCTAAAATATAGCTATATTTATACATATATATGTAAAGTACATTATCCCATAAACTCTGTGGCTATGCATTATGGCTATACATATTATGACAGTCTGGGAGTTTAGAATTTATAACCCCAAATGATTTTCATGAATAATACACATCAAACACAGTTCCTTTTTAAAAAACTTTATCTGTGATTCAAATAAGCATCAAATTGATGCAGGAGATGAAAGTATGTTTTGTGGGGACCTTTCCCCCCCTCCCCATGTGGGAGTCCGTTCTGTGGGACTCTTCCCCTCTCCCTATGTGGGAGTCTGTATTTATTTTTTTTAATAAGTTTCCACTTTTGCTATACAAAAAAAAAAAAAAAAAAGTATATTTTGTATATTTCCACACATATGTAATGGGGGAGGACCTATTGGTGTTTATTTCCACCTATTTCTTAGGTGGAAATCCATGCTTCAGTTAAGTCAAGTTGTATTGTACCTTCTCTGCTATTTGCTCATTGTGAATTTGGCCTTTATTATAATGTTTTAATTCAAGCACTTCCTTTTTTTCATGTCTCACATCCCAGAAGAGTTCGGCTGTGTTTTCCTTTGATAGCACATGTTTTGGTCATGTCTGAGTTTAGGCTGCTGGCACCTTCATGAATAGCCTCTGGACCTTCTTTTTATGAAGATGGTTGTGAGGAAGTTCAGGAATCAGAAGCCTTCCATGTGACTAATCTACAGCCTGCTGCCACTTTCAAGAATTCTGATAATCTTTGACACCCAGAGATTAAGCCCTTCTTTGGATCAGATTGAGATACTCCAAAATCACCCAATTTGTAGCATTTTTTTTTTTTTTTTCAAAGCAGTATGAACACTGGGTTGTCGTTAGCAGGCCAGAATGAGCTATAAATAAATAAAACCCTATAGTGCTTGCTTCATTCAGGGTAGTGTGCTGATAAGATGCAAGCATCTGGGAGAAGAGAAGATGCTCAGCAGGTTTAAGTGCTTACCAAAGTGCTTTCCTGTATCCATGGCTCAGCTGCTGGTCTCGGCTGTGTTATTTTGGCACTCTAGACTTGTCAGATTGGAGAGTTGAGTTGAAAACTCCCAATATATCATTAGAGTAGCCAAGGTCCCTTCTTGTCAAGGAAGACTAGCTGATTCCAGGGGGAAAGAAAAGCAGAATCCAGGGCACCTGCAAATCCCTGTAGTTTTGTGCTGTGGGTTTGTAGCTAATTATACAGCAAGCAGCAGTAATATGCTGCAGCTCTGTTGGCATACTTGTTTCAGAAAGAGCAAAATCTTCCAGCAGAGCAAAGAAGGGCTTTAGAGAGGCTGCAAATGAATGAATCAGTGATCATTTTATTGTAAACTAAAGCTCTACATTGGAATGAGGGCAACTGAACTGCAAGGCGGTGGTGGGGAGATGCCATTTGAAATACATGGTTCAGATGTGTTTTAAAGCTCTTGATTTGGATTCTCCTGCAGAAATATAGTCACGCAAAGAGACCACCACTGGTCACAGCCAGTCAAATTGCTCTTTCTCCTATGGTACTGCTGTTAGCAACTACTAGTAGGTTATTCAGCCGACCTCTTCTGATTCTGCTTTGCTGCCTGATTTCAAAAGATTTGCCCTATATGGCTCTCATTCACAGCTTGATGTAACCACTGCTTGTTTGCATGCATCCCCATCATTTTCATATAGAGCCTTCCTCCTCCCCTTCATGTTAGAAGGCAGAAGAATCGGGAGCATTTTTATCTGATAAGAAATTTATGCAGGGCCAGCTAGAATCAAGCAAAATGAAATTCAGCTGGAAGGGATGGCAAAAGGCTCAGAGAACTTGTGACTGCCAGAGAAGTCAGTGTTCCTTAAATAAAGAGGGTTCAGCTAGCAGGCAGCAACTCTGACTTTGCATTCATATTGAAGCAGGCTCTCCAGCCATTCTAGGCAGACAGATCAATAAAATCAGAGGTGACTTAATGCCAAGAACCTCAGAATTCAAAGGATTTCTCTTGTCCTTCTTTAAATTTATTCTTTATTGATGTGGAATTCTAGCCTTGGAAACTACGAGGAGAAACTGCCCGCCTTAGATTCTGGCTTATGACAAGCCTATTGAACAGTGTCCTTGGAATGCATCCCCTTTGGTTTCTCAGTTCTCACATCTATAAAATGGAGCTCTTCTACTGGAAAGAAAATGATTCCAATAATTACCAAAACATTGTGAATGAAGATTCATCATAAGTGCTTTGAATAGCCTTATGAAAAGTGAATTTATATTCCATGTATTTGAAAATGCAGTTGATTGCTTTATCAGAGATTGAGCAATTAGATTATTTTTGCATGATGGGCATGCAGTGAATGTGGTAGATTTTATTTTATATTTTTAGCTACATAAATGGAAGAGCTGACTCGTACAATCTCTTCCTTGATTGTTTTTATGCAGACCATGCATCTAGCTTCCTAGTGTATCACAATACTGTACAATATGGCACACTGGTCATATTCTTTAATTGATCAAATAGCCCCTGATAGGACAACAAAATATGTAAATGATCATATTCATGGCTAACTATTTACCTTGTAATAGAGAATTTATCCTTCTCTCCAGCCCCACAGATTCTTATTGTACCAAAAAGGAAAAGCTGTCTCTAAACTTATCTCCTATGTGATTGATTTGATGCCATTCTTTTAAAAACTGGAGATGTTGGGAGTTTTTGTTCATACCTCATACTGTGTAGATGGTACACAATTTCTATAACAAAGCAGCAGGGGGCTCCCTATGAGAGCATGAGAATTGCTGATGGAGAAGGACTGGCTTTTTGTTGATGGTGTTCTTTTCAATTCAGGCCCCTTTTTGCTGAAAACTTGGTCATTGTCCTGTGAACATTCCCTAAGGGATTAAAGTGCAGCTACAGAAGCAGCGAAACCATTTTTATTAGTTTAAGAAATTGGTTAACAGTTGAAAAAGATTATGCTGGTTTCTAAATTCCAGAAACCTGGGTAGATGGAGCCTAAGATTGCTTTGGTTGTAGGGTCCTTCTCTCTGAACTGAGTGAGGTTCATAGGAAGGGATTGTGCAGGTGACTCCTTTCTTTAGAATCCTTTATATATTAAAAGCAAGACTTTTCTATGTTTTCATTAGTATCTACATTTAATTTTCTTAGTTTTACTTCCCTTTGCTCTAGAATCTATGCATACTTCATGTTTGTTGTTGAGGACCCTGTGCATTATAACGAAGGGTGTCTTGTAAAATGAAACCTATTCCCCTGAGTGAGAGGCTGAAAGAATGCACACAGCAAAGGTGCAGGTTTTTGCACTTGGAGGTTGTGCTTGCTGTCTTAGGAATTCACTCTGTGATACAGGTTTGATGCAGAGAGCGTTGCTACTCACAAATCACATGAGGTATACAGTTTGTGTGCAGTGATATGTCACAGCTTTTTATTTATATGGCCAGCTCAGTCTATTCTGCTCCTTTCAATGCCATGGAAAGTGCATCATTTTCCTCCCTCTCTCCTCCTTCCCACATATCATCAGCACCACCCACTATGTTCTGTCCATTAAGTCCTCTGTGTGCCAGAAAATCCCAACAATGATTAAATGCTGATAAAAGAATGTTAGAAGGTTAAGATATCAACCCCCTTACAGTCCTCCTAAATTGTGGGTGGTAAGTATAACTTTGCCCTTTCAACATTGGAAATAAGAGGTTTTAGTTGGTGTTTGTTGTTGTTTTTTCTCCTTATGTTGAGGAAATGCCTGACATCATTTTAATAAAAAGATTTAGTAGCAAAGACCAAAGAGAAAATAGACTTGCTTTGCAGTTTCCATAATTAGCCTAGTCTTTCTTTCATGATTTTGTCACATTCTTTATTGGGAATAACTAAGGTTAGCCAAATTTAGGTAAGGTTTTATTTATGAGAGGCCTAGAGTTTTTAAGCTTATAGCAATTTAAAAAAGTCATTATTACTCTAAACAAAATATATAAATGATAAATTAAAAAGTGTTAATTTTTACATAATATATCCATCTAGCCATAGAATCATTTATCATTATATTCCTACTTGATTTTCACTTCCTTAAAGCTCCTATTCTACAAAGCACCCTCCTTTCCAACACCAGCACCACTGCTGTCACCACCACCCACCACTATCCACCATCACTACCACCAACAACCCACCACCACCATCCACCACTACCTAGCACCTACCACCACCATTCACCACCACCCACTACCACTGTCCCACCCAGATCTATGGAAGGAAGATGGTGGAAGAGACTTGAAAGGCAGCTTGGGAACTCACTGGCTCTCTTTCTTTGGAGGAGAGTTTGTAGGTTCATAACATTTTCTTTAAAAACAATTAAGATGGGAGGGGATATAGAATCAACTTCTCTAGACCTCCTTATTACATTTTTAGCAAAGTAGGAACAAGAAAGAAGATTCTCTAAGAATCTTGTCAAGAATTCTATTTCATATTGAAGCTTAATATGCCATATCATATAACTTAAATTAATTTCCATGAGCCCGTGTTATATCACTACTCTGCATTATTTTTTTGGTAATAGAGCTATTAAAAAAAAACCACCCATGGTAAATATATTTGATTGTTTCCATCAATGGCTGCTTGGTGAGGTAGGTCCGAAGACATGCCTCTTTGGAGGCACCCTGGAGGTGGAAGGGTAATGAGCACTTATGTCTGTTGAATGCCAGAGCTGCCAAATTGGAGCTCCTCACAACTGGTGTGTATCTTCTCTGACGGTTCTTTTATTATGGCTTTTACTAACCTATAAGTAACTAATTGTGGTTGTTTAATTACAGAGGGAACATCCCCACGCTAAACAGGTACCGTATGTCTAGATTTTTTTTCCTTCCGTTTCCAATTAAAAACACCCTTTTTGTAACTTAGAATAGTGAAATCAGAGGGGGAAATAGCCCAATACTGGACAAGCGATTATGTTATCTTCTGCCAGGGAGTCCATCCTGAGTTCCCCTTTGGATGTGCTAAGTTATTCTTTCTATTTGGAAAACATGTCTTCAGCTTTTCTTCAGCTATTAAAAAAGCAATACTTGAAAAGCCTCAATATGGAAAAGCTCTCGTCAGCTGTCAGTGAGAGGAGAGTTGTCTGCTTGATGTTCATCTTTGTTGTAAACTTTTTTTTCCTTCTTTTTGCTAAGTTATATGTCTGGTTGGGATTTTCATAGGAGAACCCCTTAAGGTTATCACTATCCTAGGAAATTGTTCTTAATTTTTTCAATTTTGAGTTTCTCTTATTTGCTTCTCAGAGGAATGCAAATTCAGAAATAGCTGATCTCATGTTTTATAAATTTGTTTGCTTTTTTTCCCTAAAGTGATGATAATGATATGAAAGTTAAGTTTTATTTCAGGCCTATAATAAGAGTCACATTGGAAAAGTATATTTATTGATAAGTTTTGATGTGTATAGCCCTGGGAAGAGGTTTCTAGGCCAGTATAATACAAGTGATATTTTAGTACTTTGAGTTCCTCCTGCTTCTGAGCCAAGCAAGGCAACACAATGCAAGTTTGAGAGGAAAGCAATTCTGATTGGAATTTAATCCACAGAATGCTAAAGCAATAATAGGTTGGTGGCGAGCTTTTTGTACATGATCCCTTATTCATTGAAATATTTATAGGCTTATGTTTGTTTTGTCCCTCTCCCTTTAAATATTAAGTAATCAAAACTCGTTAAAGCTTTTAGCATCCAATTTAGATGGGAGAGGAAAGGGAGTGCTTTTGTTTGGTCCTTCTGCCTTCCCTTGGAGACTGGGCTTGGTTCATTCCTGCCTGCCTTCAGCTGTTTTGACCCATGAACAAAGTACCAAGGGAAACTGAATAGTGGATATTTCCCATGGGGTTCAGCTGAGTAAAAAATATATTTAACCCTATGTTTGTCACAAGCACAGCCTGATAGCTTATTTAGAGGGAGTTCCCTTTAAGTGTTACATGGAACTCTTATCTTTCCCTTTTACTATCAGGCAGGTAGAAAAGATACAATGCCTCACAAACTTGCTCCTTTAGTGAATATATTTGGTGATCCTAGAAAAGAGGATGATAGCATTTCGGAGCTCATACAACTCTGAATCCCAATTTCTAGTGAGCACCAAGTGTAAGACTTGCTTGCTGTGTGTTTCATTTGTTTATTTCATTCATGGAATCAATGGTTTCCTCTCCCACCCTGCCTTTCTATTCCCCACTACTATCAAAGATGAAGTACCTTCTTCATAGTCATGAGTTGCCAAGGGAATAAAAACCCAGAGTGTCAGTCTCTATAGTCTGTGTGAGCAGCACTTCCATGCTATAAAAAAATTTCATTGCCTTTTATAATTACAATTTGCAGTAAAGTACAGTATGTACCCAGATCTCAAGTCCACATTGCTGGCTCTCTTCCCCCTGCAATGCTGCAGGTGGTGCACTTAAGGAGATTTTAGAGCAGCTCCCTGAAGGTCAGGTGCCATTGCCTTGCTCTGAACTTGCTTCCGATCAGTATGCCGGTTACATGTCAGGCAAGTCCTAGAGGCATCCTTCAGCTTGGTCCTTCCTAACAGGCTGCCCTGATTGACTGGGCATTCAGAAACACTTTACAGTATTATTTATCAGTGCATACTGCTGAGGTGCATCAAGGAATATACAGCTTCATTATGTTTTTAGATTGAACAAATCAGTTCAGTTCTCTTCGAGCATCTCCATTTAGCACTTGTTTGTCATGCTTACACATACTGTGAGACCCATGCTCTGCCCTTTCATATCCTGCTGGGATTTATTAAGGGCTTTTGGTGAAGGTATACTTACCCTCGAATAGAAATGTCTGACTATAAAATAGAAATTTTGCAATTTAGGATTGAAAATGTCTCTCTTTCAAAAAGGGAGGAGCTGTAATCCTTAGGATTGCTATCTCTATCAGCTCATTAAAGGAAAAAGTAAATATCAATACTTCCTAAGTTCCTTTTTTAGACTGTGACTTGTTTCTGTATGGTAAATAATGCTTTTTATAATGATCTACTAAACCATTCCAAATGACTTAGAGTTGTTGCACATGCATATATCTATCTGTGAATACTTAATCTATTAGTTACTAGAGAAAAATACCTTAAGTGTTGCCTAGTTACAACTTACTTGGCTTGCTTACTTCCTTTTAAAATAAGAAATGTTTTAGGGAAGGGGAAGATGCAGAGTGTTTTTTAACCCCTATGTGCTGTTTATTCATTAGACACGCCATGATATCATTGTATTAAAACTGCCATGAAATTCCTGACAGTCCTTAGATTTTTGGAGAAATTTTGGAGTGGTAAAAATACAGCTTGTGTGTCTATATATGTGGGGTGGTGGTGGTGGTGGTGGTGGAATTCTAATGAAAACGCTAATGTGACTATAGTAAGACAGCCTTATCCATACGGGGTAAAAAACCAAATCTGCTCTGCAACCTGACCCTATTTCTGAGTTTTCTCCTAGCTCCTTTTCCCTGCTGTCACTCTCCCAGCCCTTGCTCCTACCCTCCTTGTCTAACACACTTGGTTGAATTACCATTTAGAATGTCCTTCTCCTCCAACCTCAACCACTGTGGCATGACTCATGTAGCTAATGTCAGCGATGTGCTACTGGACAACTCATTCACTCCACCATGTCAGCGGATGGGCGGAATGGTCTCTTTTCGGACGTTCGAAGATTTTGTCAGGTAAGACACTGTGGAGCTGTGTATGTACAAGAGAGCGATGGGCGTCTGTGTTTTGGGAGTCTCAGATTTTTGCCAAATGAATAAAGGTCCCCAGAAGAGCCATGAGCCAGCTAAGGAGATGTAGCCCTTGCTGTATATGCCCTCAGAGAGGTATATGTCCTTACATTTCTACCTCTCACTCAGACTCTACAAGCCTCTAGTTGTTATATGAGCCTGGTCAGGAAAAAAGAAACAAACAAAAACCATCGTTTTCCTTAGGAGCTAGCAGAAGAAGCTGTCTGCTCTGTGATGAGTGAAATGTCAGGAGAAATTAAACACAACACTAGAGTGAGCCCACCAGAGACGATACATCTTTTGATTAAATGCATTCAGCATCTATCTCTTGATGTATACTGATGCATTACCCTAGGGGGAGGGGTAATTACATTGGTCTGTCACTGCTTCAGTCCCAGGCTCTTTCTGTTACTTTAAGACTGATGATGACAGCAGTGCTCATATCTTACATAAAAAAAAAAAAATAAAAGCAAAACTAAAAGCTTTAGATCATTCTTTATTAAAAAATATATATATTATATATGCTTTATTAAAGTTGAAACAATCCATCCCCCTAATTTCTGCCACTTGGTGAAATTTTGCATATCACCTCTAGCCACTGGTGTTTGTATTCCGTTGACTGTTGAACACAGGGTATGGTAGATTATTCTTTTAGACTGAGCTGGCAGTGGCAGCGTTCATATTCTGCCACCTGGATTTTCATGGTGGGTGTTTTTCTCTGGTATTTTTCAGGCTCTTTGGTGAAGTGATGGGGTGCTTCTGTGATTCCCCACCCCAAAGCCCCACATTCCCTGAGGCAGGTCACACATCTCTGTACGATGAAGACAAGGTATACTGTTCCTTTGGGAGACTGCTTTGCTCCTTCAGATACATGACTTGTGCTGTGTATATACTATTTTTCCGACTTTGGAGTGTTATAGGAAAGAATTCATCTTTTTTTAAAATCCTGACCTGAGAATATTTTTTTCATTGATTTTTCTTTTTCTTTTTTAAAGATAATGGAGGGAGAGAAGAGAAAAACATTGATGTGAAAGAGACACATGGATAGGTTGCCTCTGTTTGCACTCTGACCGGGGTTAGGAATCCAGCCTGCAGCCAAACATGCTCTTGACCAGGAATCGAACCCATGACCCTTTTTTTTTTTTTTTTTTAATATTTTATTGATTTTGTACAGAGAGGAAGGGAGAGAGATAGAGAGTTAGAAACATTGATGAGAGAGAGTCATCTATCAGCTGCCTCTTGCACACCCCCCACTGGGGATATGCCTGCAACCAAGGTACATGCCCTTGACCAGAATCGAACCCGGGACCTTTCAGTCCCCAAGCCGACGCTCTGTCCATTGAGCCAAACCGGTCTTGGCCGAACCCGTGACCCTTTGGTCCACGGGCTGATGCTCTAACTGGCCAGGGCAAGAATTCATTTTTTTGCCCTACTTTATGTTATTTAATTTTATATACCTCATCAACTATTTTTGGAAATCTGTAGAATATAAATTCTTACCTAAAACATAAGTAAAGCATATTAATCCTGGAATCCATACTGTGGAATAGGCTTGGCTGTATCCATTGTAGCTGCCTCTGGTTCTCTGAATGTTGTTTCAAAGAATTCAGCTTTGGTTGCTTCAATTCTAATGTAGTGATGGCTTCTTTATTTGCACAGTGCTACTATTATAGTCTTCAGGGAATGGTACACTTAGATAGTAGGAAAAATATGTATGTTGTTTAAAACTTTGTCCTTTTGCCAAAACCAGTTTAGCTCAGTGGTAGAGCATCGGTCTGCAGACTGAAGGGTCCCAGGTTCGATTCCGGTCAAGGGCATGTACGTTGGTTGCGGGCACATCACCGGTAGAGAGTATGCAAGAGGCAGCTGGTCGATGTTTCTCTCTCTCTAGCTCTCTCCTTTCCTCTCTGTAAAAAAATCAATAAAATATATTTTTTAAAAAATAAAATATAATAAAACTTTGTCTTTTTATTAAGTTCCTTCTATTCATTTCTCAGTAAATAAGTTGTTGTTTTTCCCTACCAGGTTCTTTTTCTGTGGTTTGACACTTCTGTATGATAAATTGTTAGAAAATATATTATGAGGGAGTATGTTCAGATGGCTTCTTTCACTCATTTTTCTTCACTTTCTGTGAAGAGGTGTGGCAGTTGTTTTTATTCCCATTTTATTGGTAACAAAATTGAGACTAATCTTCAAGGTCATGTCAAGTCAAGGTTTGGGGCCACTTCCAGCTAATGCCTTCGCTGCCTTATCTTTTAAAAGGTGAATGTTTTACTTCTTTTCATCTCCATTGTGGATGTTGGTGGTTTCAATATGCTTTATGTGTGCTAGTAGGCAAATCAAAATGTCATGTGGGGCATTCTACTCAGTACTATAATTTTTTTTCAGTCATTCTACTCAGTACTATGATTTTTCTCTAAGTCTGTATTAGCCAGCCTCCTGATGTCTTTGTCTTATGTTCTTGGGTTACAGGTCCCCAGGGATGAACCTATTCACATTCTGAATGTGGCTATCAAGACTGACTGTGATATTGAGGATGACAGGCTGGCAGCGATGTTCAGAGAGTTTACCCAGCAAAACGTAAGCCCTCAGCTGGGTGGAAACCTGTGACGGCTCCTTACTGCTGGCTGGATATCATACCAATCTTTTTATCAGTTGCTACTTGTAAGGCCCATCACTGTGGATGGCTATGTCCTTCACATAGTTCTCTGCATATAGGGGTAAAATTCCAAAGGGACTTAATAGTATATAATGAATATCTGTTTATGTCAAGAAATATAGAAACTCAACTATTTAAAATGTATTTTGCACTGACATCAAACTTCATAGTTTAAACCTAAATTTCCATCATTTTTCTTCACCTCTTCTGACCCCCATCTGCTCCACCACCACTCCCAGCCCCGCCAAACAAAATAAAAACAAAAAACCCAAGTAACCATTCATTCAGAAATCATTGACTTCCTCTTTTTCCTTGCCATTTCCTTTACCACAATCTATGTGTTTATTTGTATCTGGTCAGTCACCAAGGTCTGTCTTTTGTTTGTACTGTCTCTTTCCCTCCCTCCTTCTCTTTCTTTGTTTTCAGATTTTTAATTCCCACTACTATCTCTCTGGTTTAAAACCTTACTCACCTCATACCTGAGGCACTACAACAGGTTTACTTGCGATCTACCTATCTTCCTTCACTCTTCCCCTCCAGATACTTTCCATTCAGAAGTGAATAGCCCTAACTAAAATGTATTTTTCCTCCCTTGAACTTTTAATTGGTCAGCATACATTCACTAGCAATAATAATACTTTTTATTTACAAATAACTTCTGTGTCAATTTTTTATTTGCACCTCACCACAGTCCCATGAGGTTAGATTAGTTAGGAATTATTCCAGTTTTGCACAAGGGGAAAAACTCAAGCTTAGAGAGATTAACACCTCCTCCGACTCTGATCACCAGCTAGTAGATGATAGAGCAAAAATTAGTATTTAAGGGCTTTAATTCCACCTCTAGGAGCCACAGATCTAGGTGCTTTGGTAAATGATGTATTTTTTTTTAGCCCTGAAATGATTCATGTCTAGTTGCAGGGACTGCTTAGGCATGCTCAGAATGATTGCAATATATGATAGATGCCAAAGTGTCCTCTTTAGCTCTTTAATGGCAAAGACCCAAGTGTTTTCTTGGAATGGAAACTACTAGTTAATAGTGTTTATTATAAAGAAAGAACTGAATAGAATGATTTAACAGTATAAACAATGTCATCGGCATTCACATCATATAAATCTAATGGTAGATACCTGGGAAAAGATGGTAACTTTGTGCTTAATGTGAGTCCTAGCATTTACTCCATGTTGCTCTGGAATTAAGAGTGGCCACCCTAAAGAAAGGCTCTTACAGAAAAGTGAAAATAGGGACATGCCTGGGATTTTTTCTTTAGAAGAAAAATTTACCTCCCCCCCCCACCCCCTTGTCTTGTGAATACATAAAATTAACCTGAAACCAGGGACCAAAGAAACCTTAGCTGGAAGAGTGCTAATGTCGTGCATGACTGCTGATGCTAAGATAATCTAAAATTTCCTTCTCAGGTTTTGAGGCACTAATTGCCCTTATTTGATTGTTTTGACCTCAACTGTAGGCTTTTTATTACCCTCACATCTTAGTGCTGTATGTTATCATATGTTGATTTAAAGAGGCAGTTTCTTCATCTTCACTACATAAGTTTATAACATTAATTGGCAATAAGAAATTGCCTTTTTCTTATAGTGGACTTGTAAACTGAGGCACAGAGAAATATATTGTCATTGCCCGAGGCTATTCAGAAGGGTAAGGGTTGACTTTCCAAGCCTAGAGAAGCTGTTAACTGCATCGGATACAGTGCTTCTCCAGAAATATTAGGCATTTTCACTTCCTTGTTTCGAAAAGAATGTAAAAATAAAAATAAGGAAAAGTAATAATAAAAAAAAGCTTAAATAACTAGTTTTATTTTTCACTTCATGATCATGTTCCTAGCAGTTTAGAAAAAGTTTCTTTTTTTTAAAGCACACATTAAACTATCAAATAGGTTGATCCAAATTGTCCAAATAATCTTCTAGTCCCAGCATGTCTTTTTTTCTCTCATAGAAATTAGGATCATATATTTGTAAATGACTTGAGGAGGAGATTGAAGCAGTCAGTGCAAATGGAGTTTCTCCAGGTGCTGGCGCCTAATCGCTGGGTAATAGCTGTGGACTTGCTGTGAGGCCCGCATTATTACAATGTAATCAGAATCCTGTTGCTCTGCTGTTATTGTCAGCCACTTGTGGAATTTTAAAAGCAATAACAGTTTTGACTTTAAATCATGGCATTATTAAAGTTATTTTCTTCTCTTGCCTGAACATAGCTATCGATGCTTGTCTTTGAAGGGTTGGCTGTGGTGGAATTCTTTGTTGGTGGTATCAGGTATCAGAAGAAATGTTTCTTTTCCTTGGCACACTGAAAGATTGAGAACCACCACCACTCACCCCTCCCTCCACTCCTCCCTTCACTCCTTCCTTCCTCCATTCTTTCTTCCCTTCCTCCCTCCTTTCCTTTTCTTATTATAGTATTAATACTTGGTTATTTATAATAACAGTTATGATGTCAGTACAGATCATTTATTAAAGTTATTAAACCAAAATTTATGTATATTTGATCAGGGAATTTATTATTAGGAAATTTATTTTTCCAACTATATTTTGCTTATGTTGCTAATTAATTTTATTACTAAGCAAATGTCATAATAGAAAATGTTCTCCAATAGGAGGAAATGGCTTGGGACTGTGCTTATTTATAAGCAGACTCCAATTTGGATTTTAAAAATATATAGTATCATGAAAATCAAGAATTGGCTTATGAACTTATCTCTTGGTTAAAGTTATAGCAAGGAATTGATGAATATGTGGGCTTTTACAACCTAAAGTCTGGACTTAGGTTGTAAAAGCCCACATATTTTTTCTATTTGTGTCACTCAGATATTTTTACAAGTCATTCAACTGGTGAAACTGTTTTTCCATTTGTTGCCATGTAGCCCCTCTTTGCTTAGGATCATGCTGTTTACTTAGCTCATTAAACTGTCCCTCTGTCTCTCCCTTTTGAGATAAACTTACCAGGTTCAGTACAGATAGAAGAAAGCTTAGATCCAAAGGCCCAAGACTCATATGAGACAGTCTTGACACTGCTGGCCTCTCTTGCCTTCTAATACACTGCTCAGCTATGCAAGTGGAAGTATGAATAATCACTAAATTTAAAAGTCGATTAAACATTGCACTTAGCAACTTTTAAAGAGAATTTAAAAAATACTTTCAAGTAAAGTTAGTGGGGAGTATGTTCTAGAAGAAGTGAAAAGATCAGGATTTGTTAGGTTGGATTCTAGGAATGCTATATATGATGGTAAGTGTTATCTATATTGTAAACAACAGTTTAGAACCTGAATTTTCCACTTTATGAAATTTTCTTCTTTTCCCTCTGATCTGAATGACCTGATTACATTTATCTTCTGTTTTAGTTTTAATCTTCACATTTGAACATTCTCACTAATGTGATTTCTATAAGTAGGAATTGTGCTAAAATCTACCTTGAAGTGAATCAGACCTTAGAGAATTTAGGTGACTACATATGACCCCTTTTCCTACACAGACTTCTCTCTCAATTTTGTCAAGATCAATATAAAACCTATCCCATAAGACTTAGTCCCAGGATCCAGATGGAGATTTATTTATTTGCAAGTTTGAAGGTACTAAGCCAAAACACAGATAACCAAAAAGGATGCTTGGCCCAATTAGAGCCTGTGGAGGACTGAATTGGGGTAAGATTTAGGATGAATGGAGATCTTATCTATCTTTTATTTTACATGTTTCTCCATAGAAAGCTACTCTGGTTGAACATGGAATCCGCCGCCTTACTTTCCTGGTTGCACAAAAGGTATTGGCAATATGGAATTACACCTGTCTAACATTTCTTATGCTGCTAGAATTTTAAAAGTCAGAAAGTGGAGTTATAATCATAAACTTATTTATAGAATTTATGTAGAGAAATAACTGTTTTCTACAAGTTTAAGAAAAACATTAACTTAACTCATCTTTTACTCAATTTGGTTTTAAATTTATTATTTCTTTCCTTTCTGTCTTTCACTTGAAAGGATTTTAGGAAACAGATCAGCTATGAGGTGGATCAGAGATTTCATGTAAGTAAAAGGAACAATAATGAAATATTATTTACTGTTTTATCTGTTTGCCATTGATTATTTAAACATAGAATACGTGTGAGTTATTTAGAAGGGCTGGACTGATGTTTGGTCCCTCTTCTTTTAGAAAGTATTATGACTATTCAATTCTTCTATGGTTGTTTTTTTCTACCCTATAACATTCTCAATATATCTCTGAGAAATAATTAAGAATGAGCATATGCATTTATCTGAATTAATAAGGTAGAAGCAGGAGCTAATTTCTTCTACGCACACAGTGAATCAATAGAGAACTGTCACTTGCACTTTGGGAATTTGGCTTTTATCAAAGAGGATTCAAGTTCTATTATTGAGAATTATCAATTATGTGAAACAATAATTTATTATTAAAATACCTTAACCGCACCTAACTTGCTACTTTTGTCGCATGTTAATTTTAGGAGCAGGAAATAAATAAAAATTGCGCGTTAAGTTGCTTGCTCTCCTATTTAGCTGAATTAACTTAATATTTATGACATTAAGTTTTATTGAAAAGAGAAGTAAGTTATTAGCCTGGTATCTGAACTAAAGCATACCCATATGATCAGTATGATGATAGCACTAAGACCAAGAACCCAGTTTGCAATCAAGATGTCATTCTCTAAAATGACTGATTGTAGTAAAAATGTTTCTTTATAAGTCGATCCCAATATGTTAGGTCTAGTAATAATTAATGTCATTTTCTAATACTTTTTTAAAATCAAATTTATTTAAACAATACAACAAAATTTAATCAACAATATAGTTGCCGTTGTTTTCTACTACTTGTGCCCAACGCTCAGGAAGCATTTTAATCCCTCTGTTGTAAAATTCTTGTGATTTTGATGCAAAAAATTCGGTCAATGCATTTTTGAGGCATTCTTCATTATTAAATTTTTTTCCAAGAAGAAAGTTTTGCAAAGAACAAAACAAATGGTAATCGGAAGGGGCAATATCAGGAGAATATGCAGGTTGAGGGAGAACTTCCATTCCAACTGGCGCAGTTTTTCAGCAGTGATTCTTGCAGTATGCGGTCGTGCGTTATCGTGGTGAAGAATTACGCCCTTCCGATTAATCAGTGCGGGTTCTTTTTCTCTTAAAGCTTGGGCTAACCTTTCCAATTGGGCACTATACATTGCACTTGTAATGGTTTGGTTAGATGGTAAAAGTTCATAATGAAGAATTCCTTTAAAATTCCACCAAACACACAACATCACTTTTTTCGCATGCAAGTCAGGTTTTGGCGTGGGCTGCGGAGCCTCATTTTTGTCCAACCATTGAGGCCGCCTTTTCAAATTAGCATACAGCACCCATTCTTCATCTCCGGTAACAATTTGCTCTAAAAACGGGCAAACGGTTTTGATGAGAGAGGAGCGAACTGCAAATTGTGACTCTTTGATTATGGTTGTTGTCGGTCAACTCATGAGGAACCCATTTTCCAAACTTTTGGACTTTGCCAAGTGCACACAATTGATTGGAAATTGTTTTTTGTGAACAATTTAAAGTTGTCGCAAGCTCTTGTTGGGTAATTTGAGGATTTTGCACCAAAAGAGCTTGAAGAGCTTCTTGATCAAAATTGGACACACGGCCTCGACCACTCTTGTCATCTAACGAAAAATTTCCCTTGCGAAATTTCTCAAACCAACGCTGGCATTTTCTGGCACTAACTGCATCTTGACCAAGAGCACTACAGATGTTTTTTGCAGCCTCACTTGTTTTTCTTCCTAATTGGAACTCGTAAAGCATGCAGTGCCGAATATGCTCTTCATCCGCCATCTTCTTAGCCCTAGTTTTGCAACAAAAACCAAACCAAACACAAACTTTTTCAAGCAAAACTTGTTCATTGCACTTCACACGTTCTGTAGATACCACGTGTTTGAAGGTTATGTCAATACAAGTCAACGCCAAGCAAGATTTTAAACGAATGTTTAAAAATGACATTAATTATTACTAGACCGATAGCTAAGGATTCCAGAGGGTCTTAGGAAGCCTTAATTTTTCTGATAAGATTTTTGTTTTGTTTCATTTTATCAATTAAGATAATTAAATTTGTTTTTAAAACCTGCTCATTTGCAATAATGAAGATAATATTTGGGATACTGGAAATGACTTTCTAAACTTAAGGACCTACCATATTTTCCAGCGTATAAGACTACTGGGCGTATAAGACGACCCCCTGATTTTTTTTACAGTTAAAACATAGGTTTAGGCCTATATTCGCTGTACACTGTGTTCTAGTAAAAAGCCTGCTCAGATTGGCCAGGGTCAGAGAGGCGCTCTATTAAAAAAAAAAACAAAAACTGGTGTTGCCTCAGAAGTGGGGGATAGTCTTATACAGCGAATATAGGCCTAAACCTATGTTTTAACTGTAAAATTAAGGGGTCGTCTTATACGCTGGAAAATACGGCATGTGTGGTTGCTTTTATTGCCTTTTTTGTTTATTAGATCTTTAGCATTTGACATTTTGTTTTCCTTCTAACAGTTCACCTTGTTGGTCTAGTGCAGCAATTTTCAACCTTTTTAATTCCATGGCACACATAAACTAATTATTAAATTCTGTGGCACATCAAAAAATATGTTTTTTTGCTGAAATGACAAAAAATGGTTATAATTTTGATTTATTCACACCGAATGGCTATTGTTGTATTGGCTATTGTAATTTTTTAAATTTAACAATCTAAGGGAAAAGTGGTCAGTATTCCTGACTAAATAGTCAGGTATTGCATGTTTTAAAAATTCTTGCGGCACACTGATTGAAAATCGCTGCTCTAGTCTATAGAGAAACAAGAGAGTCTACCCTGCAAACTAAAGAGCTGAGATTCTCTGAAATGCTCTAGGAAGTGTTGTGGACTGCACAGCTCTCCTATGTTATTGATGTTAGGAAGCCAAGCAGAGTACAGATATATATCAATCAATAATTTTAGATAGGAAACTGGAGACAGTGAAGAAGTATGAGGAGCTTAAAGGGAACCCTGGAGCTTTAGGAAGAAAAATCCAGAGCTTAGAGAATAAAATTGATACTTGGGGATAGAATATGAGAGACCATGAATAAGTACTGTGGCCGGTGGATGCTGATCAGAGCTAGGGTAGACATGCCAGAGCCTGGCCCTGGGTCTGGGAAGAGTATTGGGCTAGGTTCTTAAGCTTAAACCTGATTTTTATCTTTTGGGTTACTATATTTTTCTGGCAAATTGTGTTGAATTTGTAAAATTGTTTTCCTTTTTCCTAATGGTTCAGATGAAGCCTTCATGTTTATAGCACGTGAACTGGTTTCCCATAATAAGCATTTCCATGATAAATTAAAACTCTCTACTAAAAATTTTTAAAAGCCAAAGCAATTAATTATCATGGACATTTTTTAATGTGTTTTATACATACAGAAATATATATCCTGCCTTACTGCTAAATCTGTCATGTTCTAGAGTGTGTGTGTGTGTGTGTGTGTGTGTGTGTGTGTATATAGCTTTAAAACATATTTTTCCTCTCTGTTCTAATATTTCTGGACTTAGATTGAATAGGGACATGTATAGCCAAAATCTACTCGGAAATGAGCCCAGCTGTGGGCATTTCTTGGGAATCGCGGTCCAGTTCCTATTTATAGTGATATCAAGTGGGAAATTGATTATATTACCAAGTGACATGATTTGTCATGAATGTAGGAAAGGTTGCTTTAGAACTTAGAGAAATTAAGATGGAGACAAGGTTTTCTCTGAAGAACTGAATGGCAGAGGAGTTGGGTTATTTTTATGTTAGGCCTCTTAGTAATGATTATTGGTTACACGGGGGGCAAGGGCAACTATTACTGAATTCCATCCAGGATCTACAATAGCCAGGACCCCTTGGCAGGAGCTGTACAAATCCAGGGCTCACTGCCATGGTATTGCTGTAAGTTCCTCTGCTGGTGGTAGCTTATGATTCATGAAGGGTGCTTAGCCTTTGTCATGTCATCTGATGTGTGCTTGCCCCATAGTTAGTGTAGTGTGAAAAAGAGGAAGCTCTCCGTGAGTGTTAGAAATGAATCCCTTGATCTCTCTGGCTTCTTGGTAATCCACTGTGACGTATGCAGTCTCTCCTGTTCTACACTGTGAAATCCCTATATTATCAAGTAGAAGAGAGAAAGCAAGCGTACATGAGGGGGCAAGGAGAGGAGGAAGGTTACCAAGTTTGGTTCAAGAACAACATTGGCTGGTGTGGATGAAGCAGCTCTACTGTTGCATAGTTGTCTCTCAGACTGTTTCAGAACCAGAACAAGGCAAAGGAGGGCCAGAGTAGAGGTTCCTAGAGAGTGGGTATACTGTTAGGTGTTTATTCAGATGCCAGTGAAGGCTATAAGCATTTCTAAAACTTCCACCCTCCCACTGGAATGAATACCTGCAGCTACCTTAGTCTCTTGACTCTACATGAAGCCTGTTCTGACCTGGCAATATTTGTCAGCATTAAGAACACTTGGTGTGGAGTCCGTTTCCAGACCATGTAATTAAATCAAATACCTTTTATGGGATTTGAATAACTGCTTAACTTTTCTACAGTAGCAGAACATTTGAGGAAAAATGAGCCTATTCTTATAAACATCTTCTTCATATTAAAAAAAACATTGAAACCTTGGAAGCCAAAGAGCAAGCTTTGAATTTCTGCAGGTATGAAAGCTGCAGCTCTCTACTTTCATGTAGTATTAAGTCTGTTCATTTCACTCACATTTCAGGTTCCAGAAAGTGCAGCAGAAGGTACTATTTAACTGGAATATAAGTATTATACTTTCTGGAGTTTTCATATTTTCTCAGCCAAGTGTTTTTAACAATACTAAAATGCACATTTTTAGGATTTCTTCTCATTCTTTGCCACCTAAGCAAGAGCATTAGGGCCAAAAACTGTGATGAAATTCTGAATCAGTTTTGCATCTGTAAAGTTTCTTTTTTTTTATGCTTGTTTGTAAGATTTCATGAAATTTGTAAAATTCTGCTATAAATAACCTAGATGCACTTTTATTGATTTTATGTAAATAACTCACACTTTAAAATGAAATGTTTTGGAAAGAAGAGCCTACTATTGAAAAGAGTTATCACGATTAAGTAGTTCATTTCTTTAAAAAAATTTTATAGGTCAACTATATCTCAATAAAACTGAAAAAAAATTGGTAGTTTTGTTTGCTATGGATCAACTATTAGTTTTTCAGAAGGTTTGTTTTGGGTTTTTGTTTTAATTACAGTCTATATAATTAGTTCTCAGCATGTTGAGGTAAAAGAGAATTGCACCAGCAAGCTTTCAATTTCTTCATCTCATTAGGTTTTTAACATGATTATTAGTATCATAATCAGCTATGATGTTTTCTGTTGCAGGTTTTCACATTCTCTGATTTGCAGGGTGTCTTGATTGGCTAATTTAGTCAAATTATTTTGATTGTCTTGATGATGGTTGGCTGATTTAGAACACAGCAGGGGTATAATTTCTTCCTGAGAAATGTTGCATTCTTTTGTTTTTTAGTACCAGAACACTAAGAGGGTTTTTTTTGTGTACATTCAATTATGATATTTGCCCATAACACTAGTAGAATATCTGGAAAGCAATTATATTAGTGATAGAATAAGCACGAATGCAGTTAGTGGAAAAATTGGCAATATGAGGATGAGGTAAGATGAAGGAATCTACTAAAACTATAGGATCAGACTTTTGTATTTCTTTTCTGTGTTTTTCTGTATTCCTGTGATTTGTGTGTGTTTGAGTGCCAAAAGAGGTGACTTTCTATAAAAGTCCTCAAAACTTGAAGAATTGCTCATTAATCCTGCTGTCCCAATGCACAGAAGTTCTTACTCTCCTATTCTGAATGTTTCATGCTTAAATTGAGGATTTTTCTGCAGAGCTAAAATTTACACAAAAAATGTTTGCTGATATTATCTCATAGCACCTTTTCTTAGCTAACTTTAATGAAAGTAGTTTTTCTTATTGGTGGTCTATTCCCACCCTGCCAAGAATTAATCAGCCTCTTTCATTATTTGTAATAAAGGCATTTCTATTTAAATTGTTTGCTTTTCATGCCTTTCAGTTGCTACAAAATTTTTTAGTTGGTTTGATTGGCAAAAAAAAAAAAAAAAAAAAGAGTTTTTTGGTTTTCATTTTTGAAGGAAAATAGTCATTTAAATAAATGTACTAAATAAATATTTAATTAATATTTATTACACTCTTCTATTCTGTCTTAACAATTAGTTAAAGTATTTATTTAATACATTACTTTCCTTTCAGAAATTTCATTAAAGGATTTTGTTACCCTTCCTTTTTTGACTTGTGTTACCTTAGCTAGTGCTCTGACAGCCATATCTCTCAAGAATAAAACAAAAATGAGACTATAAAGCCCTGAGCATGCAACCTACTGACAATGCAGCTGAACATCTGTCTGTTTAATCTTGAAGTCTTCCCCATGTTCTTTACTACTATTCAGGGGAATTAGAGAATTACTTGGAATAAAAACATCATCAGTAAAAGATCAGTGCTGTGTAAAGTTCACTTTCAAAAGACTTTTAAAGACCTTAGCCTGGACAGGTGGTTTTCCCAGGCTTGCTAACCAAGCTCTAGAAGACTGTTAAATGCAATTTTACAGTTAAAATGCAAAGAAAATGTAAGAAGATTTACTAACTGTGCAAGCTATAGTTAAGGTGAGGGTGAGGTGTAATACCTGTGGAAAGTATTTAACAAGTTTTCAGTAAATTCATGAACCACAACTTTTCAGTATGAGTTTTGTTTTTGTTTAATTTAAAAAGTCTTAATTTCTGTTTAAAGAGAAGATTTCTAATGAACCTGGATTATAAAAAAAAATAGAGTTAATGCTTTATACTTGAGAAGTAATTTGGTAGAGATGAAGGGCGTGAAGAGACCCAAGTTCATATTCTAGGTTTCTGATACTGGGCATATCACTTGGTCATGGCTTCTCAGCTGTAAAATGGGATACCTAACCTTGAGAGGTTGTTGAGAGCATTCAGGGGGACAATACATGGGAGCAATGCCACCTAGCAGGCTTTCATTTCAGGTTTCCTAAAGCTCATTGACACATTTATGCAGCTAGCCCTGGTTTCTCTGCCTTGTCCCAATGAGTAATTATTTTGCACTCACAATGAAGAAGATGCCTAATGAAACCTCCTGTAGAGGCACATAGTAATGACTTGACTCTAACACCACCAATAGAGCTTCCCATCCGAGAAACGGGTATTTGATGTTAATAAGTTAAATTTCAGAAACTAATCGACTCTGCTAATTGAATTCATCTTTGTTAATTAATAAGGTTCTAGTAAATTGGTTGTTTTCTTTTGTAATGCCCTGCAAAAAGAGTGGTAAGACCAAATGATTCCAAGTTCACTAGTTCCACCCCATTCTTTCTTATACTTATAGTGGTAGTGACCAAAGTAACATCTTTACTTTTGTCTTGAAACATTATTGTTAAAACATTATTGTTTAAACCCTTAAAATTTTGATTTGAGAGTGAATGAGGAAAACACATGGATTAGGGATTTTATGCTTTCTGGTTAGTTTACATTTTAAGAGTTTCTTAAGGGGAAACTTGGGAAATCAGTTCAATAACTGCTGTTGCAATGCAGAAGCTTAGAGAGTATATTGGTTTTATTTGCCAGGAGGTGCCAAAAGCAACACCCAGGAAGAATTTTTTTTTTTTTTCCACTTGGGAGATGAAAAAATACGATTCCCCAACCCCTCCCCCCCAGGAGAGGGTACCTATTAAAGTTAGGTTAATAGTGTGGTGATTCTCAAATGTGGAAGTAGAGTCAAAATGATGGTTACCCAGAGGATCATTCACATTCCCCAGGCTAAGGTTCGGCAAGGATTGTGTTTTCTAAGAAACTGTCTTCTAGATGCTTGAGTGCTTCTGTACTATGTGTTGATCCCCAAAGAACCATATCTATGAAGGACTGATACATTTTCCCCTTCTTTTAACACAGAGAGAATTCCCTAAATTTTTCACGTTCCGAGCAAGGGATAAGGTAAGAACTAATTCCTTCCTTCTGTTTTTGTTTGTTTGTTTTTTATGTTTCTTTTTCCTTACAAGTCTAAGAGTGGCATATCTTTGCCATTCTTTTCTCTAATTGAATTTGTGCTTCCCTTTGCCTTACACGTATCTTAGAACGAAAGAAGACTCTCTTCTGAAAGAGTTTGGTTTAGGAAATAATCAAATATTCTGACCTACCCAAGAATGCAATAAATTTCAAAATCATCCTTATGCTTTTGATGTGATATTAAAGGACTGCTACATTTAGTAGGATTATTCTCATCACCTACAGACAGTTTGTTTATATTCAGAGTTATGTTTTTTCAATTTTTAAAATACAAACTTTCAGACTGCATTGGTTTCTTCCTGTTACCATTCACTAAATTGACATGTACTCTGGAAAAACAATTTAATTTCATCAGCAAAAATATATTAAATGTAAATATAGTTCTTAAAAAAAACATATGTGTATATATAGGATGTTTCAAAGCCAAATACCTCTGTTTAAAAAATTATATGATGTTCATATGTCAAGTATTTACTGTGTCCTTTGTATTGTGCCAGAAATTATAAGAGTATAAGACATGGGTTTTGCCCATGAGCATTTTAGACTAGATGGGTAAAACCAAAACACTGGTATGTAAAGTAGTTATTAATGTAAAACAGTTTGTAATTCATTGTTAAAAAAAATAAAGAATTACAAAGATATTAAATGCTACAGGAGTTCTGGGGGAATTGATTTTTTAGTTTCTTTTTAACGGAGAGCATCATCACTTATAAAAACATAAATGATGAAAGCTTGGTAAGTTAAATAGGTTCTTTAGCGCCTAACCTTATGTAAGCTATAGCATTATCCTTGTATGTAGACCATTTTTGTTGTTCATTAGCACATCATACCTTATGTTTTTATTTTTAAGCATCTCTTTTACATATGTACGCATTCATAATATCACTCTGTAACCACTTCTGGTGGGCTTTTTTCCCCCCTCCAATTCTTGTGCTCAGTTTGAGGAGGATCGTATCTATCGTCATTTGGAGCCTGCCCTTGCCTTCCAGTTAGAGCTGAACCGGATGAGAAATTTTGACCTCACTGCCATTCCATGTGCTAATCACAAGATGCACCTGTATCTTGGGGCAGCCAAAGTGGAAGTGGGCACAGAAGTGACAGATTATAGGTTCTTTGTCCGTGCGATCATCAGACATTCTGATCTGGTCACCAAGGTGGGTGCTGTACTTTAATGGGAAGTTATCCTTGAGGGAAGGGACAGAGGAACAGTCATGGTTCAAAATTAGGTTTTTTCTTTTTGAGTCAAAGCTCTTGTTCATCTCACTCTCTAATAACCAACCGAAGTCTGAGAATCATTTCTCTTACAAAAGTAAATATTCCATATAATAACAAGCTTTTTCCCTTTCATTTGAATTTCCTTGGTAATGGATGCAGAGTAACTCTCACTTGAGAGAAGGAAAAGCATGTTAACAGAAAATCACAGAATCACAGGAGAGTTAGGTGATGACAGAGTGGGACAAGTTAGCAGTGATCCCGTTGTAAACTTGTCTAAAGGTAGGGTAGTTTCTCTGTATAGCAAGGTGCTTCCTGGTGGGTTAGCTATTCCCATATCCCATCGCTATAACCTTTCTAAACTGTTCTGGTATATGTGAGCTGTAACCCTATAGCGTTTCCAGTATCCCCACCTATTGGAAGGAAATTATATACTAAGAGGCAGCAGGAATTCTTTTCTTTTTTTTTTTTTAATCCTCACCAGAGGATATTTTTATTCCCCATTGACTTTTTTAGAGAGAGTGGAGGGGAGGGGGAAAGCGGAAGAGACAAATACATTGATGTGAGAGAGACACATCGATTGGTTGCTCCTACACGCACCCCAACCAGGGCTAGGCCTTGAACATGCAACCCAGGTGCATGCCCTTGACCGGGAATCGAAGCTGAGACCCTTTGGGCCATGGGTCAATGCTCTAACCACAGAGAAACACCAGCCAGGATTGTAGGAATTCTTAATCTGCCCCTGCTGCTTGTGGATATTGGGCTGACTAGGGGAGAAAGGTCAATGAACCTCTCGCAGGTGCCTTATGATTCATTGCTTAAGTAATTATACTAGCCATTTCATTATTGCCTCTTAAAACATTAATATATATGGTGATTTCTTCCTGCATAGGAAGCTTCTTTTGAATATCTACAAAACGAAGGGGAACGGCTGCTCCTGGAAGCCATGGATGAGTTGGAAGTCGCTTTTAATAATACAAATGTTCGTACTGACTGCAACCACATCTTCCTCAACTTTGTACCCACAGTCATCATGGATCCATCAAAGGTACATTTCTTCTTAGCTTCTCTCCCTGAAGTAGCAAACACAAGCAGTGAGATTCATTCATATTTATTCTCACTAGGACCTGGACACAGGTACTCTTGATCAGCTGGTTGAGCCCTTGATGTTTAAAGTTTACAGAATGAAAAAATAAAGTTTACAGAATGCTTATAAGACTGGTTTTTGGGATGGTGTCAGAAACTTGCTATAGTATTGTAAAGCAGACCTCAAAAATGAAGGTGGTATGATTATCTTTCTGGTCATTTATTTATAAGCAGTTATAAGAACATAAAATCTTTTCCACTTCCTCCATTGGTACCTGTAAAATGATATTTGCCATGATAGCAATCTTATCTATACTAATAAAAAGGTAATATGCTAATTAGACTGGAAGAACTTCCGGACAAAGCCATGGTGGTGGAGTCAAGGCAGAGGATGGTTAGGGGCGATCAGGCCAGGAGGGAAGGCGTTGGGGGTGAGCTGGCCGGCAGTGGGGGCAGTTGGGGGCAAGCGGGCTGGTGGGGGGAGCAATTGGGGGCAAGAAGGTTGATAGGCAGAGTGGTTAGAGGTGATCAGACAGACAGGCAGGTGAGCAGTGCCAGTGGTCCCAGATTGCAAGAGGGAACCCAGGTTGGAGAGAGTGCAGGCCGGACTTGAGGGACAACCTCCCCCCTGCACGAGTTTTGTGCCATCAGCCACTAGTCTTATATAATTCCTTAGGATTTCTCATCTAGAATAATTAACTTGCTATTGGGCATTTTGGCAGAATCACTGCCTCATTGTACTAAATGTTACTTAGCTGATGGCTTAGGGATGTAATATACCTTCTTAAGTATCTAACCTATTTGTCTTTAGTATTTTTCCACAGGTAGAAAATTTGGCTAATAAGGAATTTCACAAGTATTATATATGTTTTCTTATATGAGGCTCTGTTCTAAAATGCATTCCATATAATTTAAGGAAGGAAAACAAAGTGATTCTATACTTGACCTTTTATCCCACAGAAGGCTGCTTTCTGCTTCTGCTCCCTCTAACCTTTTTCTTTCATATTGTGGAATTGGATAGGAGAGCCAGTATATACCCCTTTATTTATTTTTAAACTATATTTTTATTGATTTGAGAGAGAGAGGAAGGGAGAGAAAGAGATAGAAACCTCAATAATGAGAATTATTGATCAGCTGCATCCTACATGCCCCCTCCTGGGGATTGAGCCTACAACTTGGGCATGTACCCTGACCAGGAATCAAACAATTGACTTCCTGGTTCATAGGTCGATGCTCAGTCACTGAGCCACACCACCTGGGCATACCCCTTTCTCATGATTAGTTGTAAGCATAGACTTTTGCTTTTTGAACTTAGTATGAAGACCTGAAAAATCTTTTTCTACTTTTTTTTCTTCAAGACTCCAAGCTATTGATCAGTTGCTTTATCTGACAGGAGAGCCTAAGACAGGACACGCATTGAGTACCAAGTCTCATCATGTAATTTAAGCAAAGGTTCCCCTAAGCATTCTGGGACTGATGAAGCTGAAAGACTTAAAATATGGCCTGAACATTATATAACTAACTATATGTATTTATAGAGTTAGCCTACAGTTTCTCATGGAGTTATTAACATCAGCCTCACTGTTATACTCCATATACCCGTATACCCTGGTTCTGCCTTTCTAATCATAGGTAGCTGTTAATTTCCTTTATAGAGAGATGTTGATTTTTGTCCCCTTGAGAAAAGAATGGATACTTGGTTAACAAGCAACTGTGGGGATAGTTAACTCCTTGAAACCCACTTTAACCTAAAATTCTGTGGCGCAGAAGCAAATTGCAGGAGTGGCACATACTTCTGAAAAGCCACAAGAGAAAGGTGGTGTGAGTTATTTTTCAGAGTTTTCTGCGTTGAGAAAGCATTTTAGAAAGATACTTCACTTAAGAAACATGAATTTTGAGTAGTATGTCCCTGCAGCCATGTTGGAAAAGAATATATTTTTTGCTCCAGTGTATCAATAAGGAGAAATCACACCTAAGGTTGTAGGGTTAAAATAATTTCCCTGACCCTGAAAACTAGAAACACTAAACTGACTTGGTATAAAACTTAGGGAAACTAGGAACATCTGCTTCATATACTTAAATCCCAGTTGGACTAGGCCAGTGGTCGGCAAACTCATTAGTCAACAGAGCCAAATATCAACAGTACAACGATTGAAATTTCTTTTGAGAGCCAAATTTTTAAAACTTAAACTTCTTCTAACGCCACTTCTTCAAAATAGACTCGCCTAGGCCATGTATTTTGTGGAAGAGCCACACTCAAGGAGCCAAAGAGCCGCATGTGGTTTGCGAGCCACAGTTTGCCGACCACGGGACTAGGCAATGACCAAGTTTCAGAGCTTTGTTTACAGAAACCATTCTAGCACCACTTACAAATTGCCTATTTTTAATTTGTGCAATTTACCAAGAGACATATATTATAAAGTTTAATAAAATGTATGGAAAAAAGTTCATAGTGGTAATTGCTATGTTGATTTAAGGTCCTGAAAGTGCAATGAAACATAGTTACCATGCATATAAATGCTACTTAATAGCTATTTAACTAGAGATTTTATTCTTATTTGGGGCTTTCTCTTGAATCCCATAGCTTGTAATTTTAGATATTGCAGACCTTTGAGATAGAATATGAATATAATTGGAAGAGAGGGAAGGAGTTGCACACATTTGGGTGTTGTTAGACATAGAAAACTGCTCATACAACAGGCCAGCATGAAATTGTCCCTGACTTATCTAAGCAAAAGTAGGGTTGGGGAGAAACTATATGACTTTTTGTAAGGAATACATGTACACACCTTGAGAAACCAGCATCTTGTTCCATTCTTCCTTTCCCAAAGATGGGCAGACCTAAAACAGGTCCTGGTTACTGGTTTTTAAGTTTTGTGCTTGGTGGTGTGTGTGTGTCAGATTGAGGAATCTGTGCGGAGCATGGTAATGCGCTATGGAAGTCGGCTGTGGAAATTACGCGTCCTCCAGGCAGAACTGAAAATCAACATTCGCCTGACACCAACCGGAAAAGCAATTCCCATCCGCCTCTTCCTGACAAACGAGTCTGGCTATTACTTGGACATCAGCCTGTACAAGGAAGTGACTGACTCCAGGACAGCACAGGTACAGTAGTGAAGTACTAGTCACACTTTGAGATCTCATCAAAGTTTTTATTTGGTCCTAAGGATAAGCCACTTGCATTTGCTATAGAAGACCCAAACTCATAAATCCCATTGGTTCACCTAGTGGGGTTGTCCTCATGAAATGATTGCATGAATTTGAAAAACTTCATTTGCCTCATAAGATGTACCTATGTTCCTAATCATGGGTGTTATAAAACCTCCAACTTTCAGTTATGTGTTGATGAGTCCTTATAGATGCCAAGTGAACCTAACCCCAGAGGTAATTGTGTAATTTGGGACTCGCCTTAGGTGGCTCTAGTAGGGTTACTTGAGCAATCTCACCGTTTCTGATCTGATTTGTTCTTCCTGTTTTCAACCTACTGTAGTTAGACCACTCATTAGCAAGTAAAGAAAGGAAAATTGTTGAAATATGTCATCAAGTTCTATCTTAAAGAAGGAAAATTTCAACATAATAGTTTGAGCAATATCAAGGAGTGATTTTTATCATATTTAACCATTATGATACTCCATTTATACACTTTATCTTCAAAGAGTTCAGAGTAGTATATGTCTATAACAGGGCAAATCGGCAAACTTTAACCATTTTTCAGGTAGAAAAATTGAGAATGTGAAAATGGAAAGTGACTTTTTTAGTAGTTTGGTCCTATGATAGCAGAATTTCTTTTTAGTCTGTTTTACCACCTTAGTTTATAAATATTTGTGCCATTTGCTGTGATACTGAATTTAGTTTGGTGCACCATTGCTCACATCTTTTTATGAACTGAGATTTTATTTCAAGACTTTGGATAATAGTCTTGGAAAGTGCATGCCTTTTGTTGAAAGGTTGAACTTGCTCCAGTGTGTGCGCTCAAAGGGTTCAGTCTATTCTATGCATTGGGTGCCAGGAAGAGATTATGTGTCTCTTGTTTTTATCTGTGTCCTTTTAAATCCTGGAACAGAGGCAAGAAAAGACATTTTTATCAGTACTTTGAAGATGAATTTTAAAACTCTGAGTTTGGATAGCTGTTAGAGTGACCTTTCATTTTGTGCTTTGAGTCCAAGTTAGATGGCCAGAGAAATCTGTCCCGTGAGAAGTGAGCAGTTAAAACAGAGAAGCGCACAAGTGTGTGAGGGGTTAGCCAGGAAAAAAAGTATTCAATAATTTTTCCTGCATTTGATGTTTTTCAGGGCAATCTTAAAGACATTTTCAGTCAAAGCTTTTCATGGGTAGGGATGTTTTTAATTAACTTCTACAATCGCTTCAAGGCAAGTCTATTCTTGTGAAAAATAAGATGGCCTCTTGAGATTTCAGTGTTTATGATAAATAAGTTTGTTCTTTATAACTACTTTTCCCCCTTTCTTTGATCAGGAAGCTCTTAGATTTCCCTCATGCTGACTGGTGGTGACACAGGGACGTAAAAGGCACAGAAGCCTTCAGTCAGGGTTTAGTGTGCCACCTGGCACAAAATAAGCACTCAATACGTATCTTAATGAATGAATGAGCTACCTTTCGCCTAAGGGAGAACCTCTTTCACCATGGGTCCTGCATATTTAGGAAACCCTGAAGGCGGAGGTCTCCCTCAGGTGCTTCAATGAGAGAGTTCAATGGCCACTGCCCTGTGTGAACTCAAGAGAAACAGCCTCCAACCCAATTCTGGCATTCCTAATGCCTACCTGGTGCTTATTGACGATTTGTTTTTCCCCTGTCTTTGCTCTAGTGAGTCACCGTATAAATTTAAAATAATATAGAACCATGCATGTCATTCATTTATCTGTTCATTAATTTAACATTTATTAACCACCTATAGTGTTTCAGGCAGTGTGAATACAAAAAAAAAAAGTGATCTCTGTTTCTCTGTTCTCAAGAAATCTACATCACTATGGAAGACAATTATTAGTTTCTCTGTAATATTATGATTCTGCCATCATAAAATAAGAACAGGGCTCTAAGAGAACAGACTATCTGGGATCAGAGTTTGTTTTCCAAGAGAAGCTCTTTTGATGGTCTCTGGTGAAAAGAGTGTACTATATTAAGTATGTACCTATTTTCATGAACTTATAAAACATATACTTTACCAATTTTTAATTATGTCCATTAGAGTAGAAAATGGGATCAACAGAGCTGATTATTCAGAGCCTTCTAGTGCTATCCATTACTCTCAACCTCTTACTTTGGCACATCGTTTATTCTTTTTGATGATAGGGAGCAAGTTGACTGGCATGAGTTTCATACATGAGTGGTATTAGTTGTAATGAATACTCATGTCAGGTAGTTATTTGTGGGGAGAAGAGATCTGGGTAATCCATTGCATGTCAATTGATATGTAATATATAGTGTTAGGGATAAGTACACATTTAAAATTCACCTTTATTGAGATGCTTTATGTATATAGCTCAGTTCATCCTATATAATAAAAGGCTAATATGCAAATTGACCAAACAGCAGAACAACTAGTTGTTATGATGTGCACTGACCACCAGGGGCAGACACTCAATGCAGAAACTGTTCCTGGTGGTCAGTACACTCTCAAAGGGGGAGCACCACTCAGCCAGAAGCCAGGCTCATGGCTGGCAAGCACAGTGGTAGTGGCAGGAGCCTCTCCTGCCTCCAAGGCAGCGCTAAGGATGTCTACTAGCTTAGGCCCACTCCCCACGGAGAGTGAGCCTAAGCCATCAGTCGGACATCCCCCAAGGGCTCCCAGAGTGCGAGAGAGCACAGGCCAGGCTGAGGGGCCACCTCCAAGTGCACGAATTTCATGCACGTGCACTGGGCTTCTAGTTCTGAAATAATAGACATTACTATTTCTATCTCTCACATTCCTAAGACATTGCTAATTTTACCTCCCATCTGGTGACTTTCACCATTGGTCATTTGGAAGTGGGCTGGAAACTCCATTTTATGGGGTTTTGAGCACACAAGACGAGTTTTGCCCCAAATAGGACCTTTTTGACAAGTCGGCAGAACTCACTTGTTCCTCTGATCTAAGCAGCTAAGGATTCACTGAGCTGAATTATACCCAAGATTTTTAGCTAAGCAGTTAATTCTCTTCTTATGCCTGTATAGTAGGTTCACAAATCTAATCACTAATAGTAGACTTAAGCTTAAATATATTAGGCCTGAATAGATATGTGGGTAGATACACATACTCTCACACCCCAATCTCCATTTCTGTTCTCTGAATTGGGAAACTGGATTTTGTGTATTCATGCATAAAGTGCCTAGTTTAGTGTCATATAACCTCCGGCACACAATAAATATTAATTGAATAGAAATAATGGCATTCCTTATAAATATTGATAAGCAAATAAAACTAAATGTATGAAAATATGAAGTACTCTTCTAGAAATATTTGATTAAAAGTTTGTATGGTGATTTCATTATGAGACAGTATAAGTATTGCAGGAGCTAGTCACTAGTTGTAGACATGGTGTTCTGGGGGAATATATATATATATATGTGTGTGTGTGTGTGTGTGTGTGTGTGTGTGCGCGCGCGCATATATGTGTGTGTGCATATATATATTATATAGATGTATATATTATTTAATAAAATGTATACTTTTTACCACAGACTATGTCTTCTAAGCTAATAAGAATTAACTAGCTACATGGACGGGTGAAATTCACTTGTAACAGAACTCTTTGAAGCCTTTCTCTGGCTAATAATACTTATGAAGCACCTTCTCATCAAATAGACTGAAACATAAATGATACAGTAGAGCATGACCTGGCCTTCTAACGCTGGGGAAAGAATAGAAGTCTCTTTAGTGCATCTCTATTTCTCAACTTAAATACTAGAGCACTGCTCAGACTGGCATTAGTTGACATATACTCCATTTCTGAATGTGTGGGATTCGAGTCACTTTAGAAGGCAAGCATTGTCCGTCTGTCTCTGAAATGTGAAATTTACACTGTGCTTTTCTATTGATTTCAACAAATCCAAAAGTGAAAGCAGCCAGTGGTGTACAGTTGGCTACATACCATTTTTTGTAGTTGGTTAATTTGTAGAGAAGTGAGAGCACCATGTACCCAATGTTAAGAAGCATATCTGAGCTACTCAACCCACCAAAAATGTGTTTCAAGAAATAACTTTTATTTAAAAAAAAGCCCTTCTAGGCTGCTCTCTGATGTTTTTCTCTGTCTCAACGCCCCATGCCTTCCTCTTTTTCCTGCAGATCATGTTTCAGGCATATGGAGACAAACAGGGACCATTGCATGGAATGTTAATCAACACTCCCTATGTGACCAAAGACCTGCTTCAATCAAAGAGGTTCCAGGCACAGTCCTTAGGGACAACATACATATATGACATCCCAGAGATGTTTCGACAGGTAACAGTGGCAGCTAACTGGGAGGTTCTGACCTATTCCAAAGAGACAAGGTTTTCTTGACTCTCGGTCAGATGCAGCGTAGACTGGAATGATGCACTCCTAAAGGGCAAGAAATACCTTGACACTATTCTCATTTCTATTTTATTTGAGATTTGGTGACTGCCAACTTAGATTTTGGATGGCTCTTTGTGAATTAAAAGGAGAAATAGTGAGGATCAGAACTTCTATTGAGTAGTTGAGAGTAAACTGAGACTGCTTGCCTGTGATGGTAGTTTATAATGATCTGTGTGAGGAGTTATGTTCAGGTCTATATTTCCTAAGCCTATATTCAAATTACGGATATTAAAGAAGTTGGAAACTCTAGTTTTCATTTTCCTGTTTTCCAAGATAACCCAAGTCTCTCCAGCTCATAGCCTAGATTAATATGAGAATCAATATAGATAACATATACTAATATATGATACAGAGTTCATGGTATACAGTTTAAAGTAACAGTTCTTTTGTGGGAGATTTATTATAGCTGAATAAAAACTAGCTTGAGAAAATATATTATGAGTCTTATCCTCTATTTGAAAATAAATTCCTTTGATCTGTATGGTGAATCATCTCTATGCTGCAGATTTTTCTTCCATCAATAGAAGGCAAAAAAAGTATATCACCAGCAGAAAAATGTGCAGATAAAAAATAAGGTATCAAAAGAATACTGAATTTGTCCTTTAAGAAAAATCTATGAATAAAGTATTTTTCCAAATGTCCTAGTTAATACCCCAATATCACTATATTTGAATTTTACTAAGGTAATATATGTAGCCTTAGTAAATAGTCTATATGTAATTCCTGTATTACTCACAAATATAAGAGATTTCCTTAGGTAACTACTTATTTACAAGTTCTCTCTGTTGAAATGTAGCTACCATTATTCAGTATCACTGGCATTGTTAGTCTAAAAGTTGAGTGTTGGTTTTCTTTCTCCATGCCAATGCTATAAGTAGAGATCACATTCTATATAATTCTTTCTATAGAATAGACATAAATGGAGTGATTAGGACATCTAAATATGAATGAGTCATATTGTCTTTAAATGTTGCTTTGAGTAAGCAAAGAAACAACTAGTTCCCATTTCATGAGGCACTTGTTTTGATAATAGGAATTGGAAATGGAAATCAAGATGGTTTCTAAATGGGTAGGTGTAGCTAGCTATCTGGTTTTTTTCTCAAATTTGAGCAGAATTGACATGTGTATTTACAAATAGTCATACACCTCTAGTGAACTAATTCCTGTTTATGAGCCTGTATCTCTTAAAAGTTATTAGAAAAGGGGTGCTTCTCCGGAACCTCTAATAGAAACTTTATTTTTGCCTCTTGGGATTTCTTTGTATTGGCCAAGTGTTATGTCATTTTCCTGGTTATGCTTCTATTACCAAGTTTCTCTAAGAATTTTCTTCATTTTTTGCCAAAACCGGTTTGGCTCAGTGGTAGAGCGTCGGTCTGCGGACTGAAGGGTCCCAGGTTCGATTCTGGTCAGTGGCATATGCGTTGGTTGCGGGCACATCCCCGGTGGGGGGTGTGCAGGAGGCAGCTGGTCGATGTCTCTCTCTCATCGACATTTCTAGCTCTCTCTCTACCTTCCTCTCTGTAAAAATCAATTAAAATATATATATATATATATATATGGAATTTTCTTCATTTTGTTTTAAGGAGGATTGATAATACTTTCTTATTTTAATTTCCAGGGATATAGTTAGTTTTAATATATTTGTTAATGCTCTAGTGCTGATTCAGAACTTCTCAGTAGTTTGATTGTATTGGAAAAATGCCTGATTTTTGGCATGTAAAATACTTTATGTGAAAAATAATAGCAAATCTTATATGTTCGCCCGAGGATATTTTTTCCCATTGATTTTTAGAGAGAGTGGAAGTGGGGGAGAGAGAGAAGGAGAAACATGGACATAAGAGAAATACATCAATTGGTTGCTTCCTGTATCCGCCCCAACTGGGGCTGGGAATTGAACCTGAGACTCTTCAGTTTGAGGGAAAACACTTTAACTACTGAGCAACACCGGCCAGGGCAATAACAAATATATTTTAACTGAGAATGGCCAAATCTTTTCATTTTTATGTATGTTGAAATTCTAATTGTCATTGATGAGTAAAACTTCTCTCCTCCACTAGTCCCTGATCAAACTCTGGGAGTCTATGTCCACTCAAGCATTCCTTCCGTCACCCCCTCTGCCTTCTGACATACTGACCTACACTGAGCTCGTGTTGGATGATCAAGGTCAACTGGTCCACATGAACAGGCTTCCAGGAGGAAATGAGGCAAGTAGTTGAGTCCCCTTCCCCCCTTTCTTAGTTCTGTGCCGACCAGTATCATCTTTTCATGGGATGGTCATTAAATGGTGTTAATTCAGATCCAACTACTAAGCAGTCTTATTGGTAGAATTCTTTAGAAAGAGAACATTAACTGGTTATTACAGAATTATTGTTTAATTTTGTAGGTATGATAATGATATTATTTTAAAATGATATTACAATTTTGTTTTCTTTAATAGTATTTTTCTATTAAATATTAACACTAAAATAACTACAGATGAAATTATCTGATATATAGAATTTACTTCAAAATAATGGGGAGTGAATGTGGGAATATGGATGAAATAGGATCAGCCATGAGTTGTTATTGAAGCTAGATGATAGATACGGAATAGATTATTTTCTCACTTATTGTATATGTTTGAAATGCTTGACATTTCTATAATAACAGCATTTAAAGTACTGTTTTTTTGTGTAATGTTTTTCTTTATTTGGATATCTCTTTTATGCTTAGGTAATTTGATCTGTGAGCAGGGTAAATATATTCTTAAAAGGACTCATTCAGAACCAGGGGGTTCAACATAAAAGAAAGTAACAGAGCTCTAGCTATTTTGGCTCAGTGGATGGATCGTTGGCCTGTGGATTGAAGGGTCCCAAGGTGGATTTTGGCCAAGGGTATATGCCTGGGTTGTGGGCTCGGTCTCCAGTGGGGGGCATGCAGGAGGCAGCTGGTCAATGATTCTCATCATTGATGTTTCTCTCTCTCTCCCTCCCCCTCCCTTCCTCTCTGAAATCAATGAAAATATATTTAAAAAGAATAAAAATAACAGAGAACCCATTGCTGATAGTTATTCAAGAATGCATTTTCTAGCCGAAACCGGTTTGGCTCAATGGTAGAGCGTCAGTCTGCGGACTGAAAGGTCCCAGGTTCGATTCCGGTCAAGGGCATGTACATTGGTTGCAGGCATATCCCCAGTAGGGGGTGTGCAGGAGGCAGCTGGTCGATGTTTCTCTCTCATCGACGTTTCTAGCTCTATCTCTTTCCCTTCCTCCTCTCTGTAAAATATCAATAAAATATATTTTAAAAAAAAGAAAAAAAAAAAGAATGCATTTTCTAGCCTTGAAGACCTTTCTCCTGTTGTGCACTAATCATGATATAAAGTCATATTTTGCCCAATATCCTATGTCCAACAATGATAATAGTCATAAACCTAAAAAGAGATGTTTTTATTTCAACCTTAGATAATAACCCTAGAAAAATCTCCTTCCTTTGAAGGACTAATCTTCACCTCATGTTCACCATAAACAGGCTGGGTAGATTTTTGGAGATAATACACAATTGTTTTCATTTTATGCAGTATCTTTTAAAAATATATTTTATTAATTTTTTACAGAGAGAAAGGGAGAGGGATAGTTAGAAACATCAACGAGAGAGAAACGTTGATCAGCTGCCTCCTGCACACTCCCCACTGGGTATGTGCCCCCAACCAAGGTACATACCCTTGATCAGAATTGAACCCAGGACCCTTGAGTCCGCAGGCCAACACTTGAGCTAAACCAGCTAGGGCTTATGCAGTATATTATAAAAAAATGTTCCTATATGTATAAGGTGTATGGCTGTTTCAGTAAGTGCACAGAGGATGCCAAAGTAGATGATTTAATATTAAGATGGATGCAATCAAGGACCAGATGGAGAGTATCAGACTTGTAGGAGTTCTTTTAATCTAACACCTTGAAATAGAAAAGGCCAGAAGCTAGGGAGGAAGGTTGCATAGAATTTTGACAAGGGTAGGTATATACTCATTAGCACACAAAGTTGAAGTAGACGTTTGTGCCGCTGTGTGTAGCATGTACTCAATGAGCCCTTCAAGAGCAGAGAAAAGCTTCATTGTGCTAGACTTAAATTCTTCTTCATTGAACAGTGTCGTCTTTAGGTGCAGAAGGCACCCTTGTGAACATGGAGCTGAGAGAAACGGTTTTAACTAATGTAATTAAAACACAAAACGAGATTTTTGGCCATGTGCAAGCTAGCTGCAGTGCTATTTGAAACCTCTTGCCATGATCTTTCTCTCCTGCTTTCGCTCTGCTCTCATTCTGTATTTGAGCGAATGGAGACTAGGGGAATAGTGAAGTCCCAGAGGGACAGAGCTCTGTTCTTGCTGAAATTACAAGCACAGAGCTGCCTGGGCATGAACATGTAGTGTTTACTCTGCCAGTATGAATACAAATAGTCTTATTATACCGGACTCTGTACCCAAAGACCACACACACACACACACACACACACACACACGAATAAAAAAAAATTAAAGGTTTTTTTTAACCCTTTTAGGACTCAACAAACCTTGATGGAAAAAGGATGTCTTATACCATCACTGGAAATAGCAAAGTCAGTATTAGGAACCACATTTCCCTTTGCCCAATGCTATAATAATCTTGAATTTTTTTTTTTCTTTTTGTCAGTTCTCACTTTCTTCTTTTATTCTTTTCCCTTCTTTGTTGCCTATTTTCTCTTTTCCTTTTCTTCAAATGATTGACTAGAATTGAAGCTGATAGTTAGCTCGCTATTTCTGAGTCTTTGAGCTCAGGAGGAGTGAGACCAGTGTTCTTTTTTGTGAGCTGTTAGTGAGTAATGCCTGGGATGGTTGGTGAAGTCAGCCAGTGGCCATAGCTAGATTATGGGGCACTGCATGACAGGAATGAGGTTGGGGTATTAGTACCAAATTCTGTTACCAATAGCTTGAACATACAATGGAGCATGTCCACTGAGAGACTGACCAATCTAAAGATGAAGTTTCAGCAGTCTGAACTCTGAGGGACAGCTCTGCCTAAGAGAAGACGTGCTGTCAATAGGATGTATTTCCTCATGCCAAGTTATCAGGGCAAGTTGACTTTCAGCTATTGCAGTTTAATTTTCTTTGGCCAAAGAGACAAGTTTGTCATGAGCCTGGCACCCTACATTTTACCCAAGAATGATGTGAGGGGAAAGAAAAGAGCTCATGCTGATAAGATTTGTAGCAAATCGGTCCTGTCCCACAGAGAATGGGCATCTGAACAGAGACTTGCGGAATTGTTTTATTAAAAAAGGAATAAAAAATCAATGTCCTGAGAGCCAAGGCCCAATGTACATGCATTGGTGCTACATCGACATTAAATCATTATAATGTGGTGTTCTCTAAAGGTGACGGTTCTACCCGGCCATGATTGTGGGTGATATTGTATTACCTTAAAAGATTGGAGTTTTGGTGTTTAAAAGTTACCACATGGATATAGGAATAAAAGTAAAACAGATTCCTGCAGAGTTTCCCCAGGAATTAAGATGCGTTTCCCCATGATCAAAGGCAGAAAACCTACACTTATCAGACCATTGGCTATATGTGTGGCCCGTCTTCCTTATTTTTTTTTCAGGACAGTAAATGGGCAAAATGGTGATGGGTCCAGAAGTCGGAACAATTCAGTTCCATTTAGTTTTAGGTAACTTGTTTGCCATTTGAGGAAGAATATTGGCTGTTTCAGCAAAGATGTGACCTGCATTTTGAACACTGTGCCCATGTTAATAAAAGCAGGAGAAACAGCGCTTTTCTGCTGTGGTATTAGCTACGTTCTCCTTTCTATTTTCCTGGCTGTCCCTCCACCATCAAGAAAGGTATAACTGAAGGAATGCCACGATGCATGATGAAAGTTGTAGGGAGAGTACATTTTTCTCATTGTCAGATTTGAATGGCATTGCTTTTAGTATGAATTTAGAGTAGGAAAAAGAGATGCAGACCAAATCTGCATTACTTGCAGTAGCTCCAAAGATGATTTGTCCAGATTTTTTTTAATAGTTTAAAGTAAAGATGAAAATTAAGGAAAATATGATTGCAGCATATACTAAACTGATTTCACTTCTAGCTGAGTTCATGATGCTTCATTGATGGGCACTGTATGTAAATACACTGCTCAATGAATGTGTGCTGTTGAGCCTGGGTAAAGAAGCAATGCAGCCAAACAACAGTTCTGCTCTTACCACATCTCACTTTGGAGGAATTGTTTTCATTTTCCTGTTTGTTTGCGAGCCTGTTTTGATCATTTGTTGGAAGTGGTAATTGCAGGTGGGAACATTTTAAGTAAAGTTCACAATTCAGTGCAGCTGCTTTTCGCACAGAATCCTGTTATTAAAAGGCTCAGGCTAAGATCAAGCCAAGGCTGTAACGGACTTGACAGAGAATAACTTAACTTTGCCTTGTAGACAAAGAAAACACTAGCCTTCTTGAGACTATGTTATTTGTTCTGAAATGTTATTAGCATTTTTTTATTCTATTTCCTTTAACCACTCTGTGAACTAGATCACAAATTTCTAAATCAGGCAATGAGGAAAGATATGAGAGAGATGCACCATTCATAGTAATTTTAGTGAGGATAGGAATTACGATCCTTTTCTCATTATTTCAGAACTTGGCCTTTTAAACAATATGAACCCATTCATTCCCTCTCATCACTCCTGTCATAATGAAAAACAGAGATGAGAAGAAGATGCTGTGTTTAGAAACAATTAAGTTCAAGATGTGTACTCCAAAAAGGATTGATCTTTAGATACTGGAATTGTTGCATAGTATTACAGTTTTCCCATAACATTTTTTTGTTGTTGTTGAGAGATAGGTATATTCCAAATTGAGTGCAATTTTATGGTCACTTGTGCACACACTACCACACTTAAATCATTATAGGGTCTCCAAGGCTTCATTTTTTCTGATGGGCACTAGGTGTCAGGATTTTTCCTTCTGTGCAGCTTAGCATTCAGACAAGCCTCTTGATTTGCCTTGTTTGGTGAGGCAAATCCAGCAGTGTCCTCCCCCCATGCCTCTCTTGTTTTTTGTTTTTTGTTTTCAGTTGGATTGGTAGGCTTTGCCGTGTGTTCCTACAATATGCAATTACATTTTTAACTCTTTGGGGTGGAAGTCCTGTTGAATTTTACATCATAGCTGTACACATTTTGCTAAATAATTTTTAGAAAGAGGATGATCGAGGGGGGAAAAATAGTGTAAATTAAAGACTAGCTGCCATCATAACTGATATCTTGGTTTTAGTCCCGTTTTATATTCTTGGAGGTGAACTGTTGGGGATCAGGAATTCTAGAACTGCTCAGCCTTACCCATTTGTAATTGACCGTGTGCTGGTGTCCAGTCTCTTTAATATTTTACTATAAAATATTTCAAACATACAGAAGAATATGGAGAGTGTTATGACAAATACCTCTACATTTTCTGACCAGCTTAAACAAATCTTACCATTTTGATACTGTTCCTTACGTGTTGCTATAATCCTTTGGAATCTCTAATTTGAGTATAAGATACATTTGGAGCTGGGTAGAGAAAGGACGTTTGGTAAGCTTATATAAACCTAAAAAGATTGGAAGAAATAGTAGATTCATCTTGACAGTTCTAGGCTGGACTTCCCACACAGAGGACTCTTATTTTAGAAAAACTACCCTTACCCTCTGTCTTAATTCTCTTGGTTGACATTTTCCATTCTCTCAAAGGAATTGCTTGGGTTATCCTGAATTCAGATTCTAGAGGAACGCATTATGTATAGAAATGTAGGTATATGTGTGTGGGCTTGAATAAGGGAAGTGTTGACCATTTCTCTTGCACACAGAACCCAAATATTTTTCTAGTTTAACATTAGATTTTTGTGTATTGTTTTACTCGATTTAACCTCAGAATAGCTCAGTGAATGTGAACCTCATTTGGATGAATTTTTACTGTGCTTTCATTTCATTCTTTTAAAATCAGTTTACCTTTTCATGCTGGGTGTGGAAATTGAGTCCATGTCAGTCTTTTAGATATATGTTGGGAAAAAGGCATATTTGTATTGTAGTGTGCTGAAGGTGAACTCTGAAATAGACCTGATAAAAGTGGTTCTGAAAAACAGGACCGTGGTCTGTGCACTGATCGTTCATGTTATACAAAGAGACTAATGGTCCTTGCTACCAATCTATCCCTGAAGATGGGAGAATGTACCTAGTAAGATAGAAATCTCAAGTATAGTAAGAGAGATATTATGGAATATGTGGTAAGATAGTTTTATTTAAAATTGTGAACGCTCTCTTCTGTTACCCTCGTTCTAAGTGAGCACATTTGGTTATGTCTAAAATGTTTCTTTTTGTCTGAAATGATCCTCAGAACCAAAGTTGAGTTCCTTATTAGAGAAACATTAAGGCTGATTTTGAAACATTGCTCTTCCTGCCATGGAATTACTTTTAATGAATTTCTAACACTGTTCTTTGGGGATGCATATACTTTCCTTAGAATTCCTTCCGAATGACTGTTATTGGTGTTGGAGATTGCTCATCAGGTTGATTAGTTTGGTTTGACTCATTTCATTAGTAGCAAACCAAGGCCCAATGAACTTGACTGGCTTTGAAAAATCCTAATGTATCCATTAGTGACTAATGCAGCATGCTTGGAAGGCTCCCCAGTTCCTTTCAAAAGTACGTCCTCAAGATAGCCTTTAAACAAGAGAATGTACTTGCCAACATTTTCATACATCTCAAATTTTAAGATTTTATGGGAAAAGGATGTGATACGTGCCCTATGTCAAGAAACTTTACCCAATTCCAATCAGAGGCAATAATGAACATGAGGACAGCAACAGATGACACAAAAGGATGAGGCGTAGCGTGGAGCATCAGAGTTCAACATTTGTTTACGAGACTAATAGGCAAGGCTTCTGGAACTGTCGTAGGCCAAGTTGGTTAATTGCCATATCAACCAGTTATTCGTATGCCCCATTTCTCAAATACTACTGGCTTGTATGTGTTCCATTGCATGCTTTTGTAAAAATTGGTATATTTATTAAAGGATTGTGTACATGTGTATAAAATTAATGTGGTTTCAAGTATATAAATATTACAGAAAAATAATTCCCCTGTTCAAAATTACTGTTTCTAATGTTTGGTAACATATTTTAAGTTATCTCTGGGATAAAAAATTTTAGCCCTAAAAATGATATTTTTTCTTATCCTTTTATCAGTTTTTAGAAGGATTGAGGTAAGTTTGTTCAGCCATTTTTGAATTATCCAAGCATGTAAGAAGGTTTTTTTTCAGCTGTTAAGAAAATTGTTTTCAGCTCTTTTATGTGATCATACAAACTAGGCAATGGAACATGCTCTCCAGCAGGTAATACAATATGGAAATGCATTGACATTTTTTCACCGTGGTTTTTCTCAGCACAAATTAAGTCAAATATTACATTGCCGTATGGTTTGAAAATACACATTTTTAACACCTGCACAGTATTTTCTAATATCTCATTAAGTATGTTTTTTTCCATGAGATTATAACATGGGTTAATATTATAACTATTTTTTGATAGTATCTAATTAAAGTGAAGATTTAATATTCCATACAGGATACAAAAGGGGGAAAGATAATATTTTTTATGTGTCTGTAAAGGAACTCAAGTTTAGATTCCTTCTCTCTGATGGGGGGGGGGGTAGGGGGGTGGGTTGTCTTAGTTTTTTTCCCTCCTTTATGATGCAAATGATGCTTATGTCCAATTCAGCTCTAACATTCTAGGAGTCTATTTCTTCTTTAATTTTTTAAATTGACTTTATTGGGTGATATTGGTTAATAAAATTATATAGGTTTCAGGAGTACAATTCTATAATACATCACCTGCATATTGTACTTTGTGTTTACCATCCCAAGTCAAGTCTCCTTCCAACACTATTCCCCCTTACCCTCTCCTACCTCCCCCCAGCTCCCTTTCCCTCTGGTAATTGCCATGCTATTCTAGGAGTCTTTGTATGCTGCTCCCGGACCTTGCAGGATAGTTGTCTTTCTGGCAGTAGCAGTAGTAGGTAGGACAATAGCTGCTGGAGGCTTTGTCAGAAAACTCAACTTTTAGGCTTTTAGCATGGAAAGTAAAGCTGCAACATCTCAGCCACAGTCTAGCCTTTATATTATTACAACTGAACTTAAAATGAGGCGGTAGATATAAGAAAGACAATCGTGACAAAGATATGCTATTTCTGCTTCCCACAGCATAGCTAAAGTTGATGGATGCTTCTCATATCCTTAAAAACAAAATCCTATCTTTTGTCCCTTAGCTTTCTCTTCAGATTTCTTTATTGAGTTTAATATTGTTTTACTTTGTAGTAGCAGCAGTTTTGGAAAGTGCGTGAATATGTTGTGTATGTATGCATTTGCACATTCTATTCACACTGATAGTACAATTAATGTTGATATCAATTTTGGTGTTAACTTTGGGTCATAATTAGTGTTGACACTTTGTGTCAAACTAATGGCATTTATGGGGACCATCAGAATAAAGGTTAATATTATCATGTTTTTAGTATCTGTTATAGTAACATTAAACCAAAGCCCTCCCAGGAGAAAAAAATACATATATGGATAGATAGATAGATAATGTCTTTCTATATCGCTGGTGTTACTCAGTAAGAAAATGACATCTCGGCGCAGAATCCTAATCACTGTTTGGAGCATCAGAAATAATGATCACCTCTGATCGGAGCTTGTGAATAATTCATTCGGTTTGATTTTCACGTCCTGTCCAGTGATACTTTTCAAACCAAATGTGTTTCTACAGGAAAATAATGGTCCCACTTCTTATGGAAATACTGTGGCACAAATCATTTTGCTCATATAAAAACAGTTAAATAAGACTGTTGTCTTCTGCTTTCTCCTCCCTGATCCCTCCTCCTTCCCTTGGCACGTGTTTATTCCAGAATCAGACGGTGGCCAAAGAAATATTTTCTTCCTTAGAAACTGTAAAAGGAAAACAAATATTTATTTCTGTTTTTCCTTAGCTTATTCACAGTAATCCTCTTGTCTGTATCCCTTTTTTGCTTTAAGCTAATTAGTTTAAGTTGATAACCCTAACCTTAAAAAACTTGCTAATTGCTAAGAACATTCTATTATCAAAAATCATCTGAAATAAAGTATTTTCCAACGATTTATAGCTATATTAATGAAAACATAATTGACAGTAGTACCACTTGGTTAGTCAGTGCCTCAGCAAGGCAGCAATTGGGAAAAGAAGGTGCTAATACCGCCAGGACCAAGAGCCTGAGTCTGAAGCTCATTCTGCACTATGCACTCACTCTCCCTTACAGCTCACCTACATAAAAATGTGCTAGGTAGAGAGAAGCTACAACAAGAGGATTTGGTGGTGGAGTATCTTTTGGTTATTATTTTTCAGTTAATATATAAGGTAACTTGGGCTTAGGTAAAATCAGTGTCATATTCCTAAACACATTGTTGCACTTTGTGTATGCTTTTATAGTGATTGCACAGTTTCCAGTATCAGATCTCCATTATGTATATACTAGGAGCCCAGTGCCCAAATTTGTGCACCTTAAAAGGAATTGTATCACGATGCTGTGGTGGGCATAGGGGAAGGTCCTGGTCCATCCTCTGCACCCCGGCCCGCCCCCTCCCACCGTGGCCCCCAGCCCCCTGTCTGCCGGCAGCTCTGCTCCTGCTGCTTCCACACGCTGACGGTGCAGACCCTGCTTGCACCTACTGATGGCACAGAACAGACCCCTACTGAGGCCGCTGCTGGTGCAAGCGGGACAGTCGCGGCCCTGATGGCCCCTCAGGAGCAGGGGAGGTGGAGAAGCCCTGAAAGGCAATAATCGACCTGCGGGTGCCAGCACCTGCTGGGACTGCGGCATGCAAAAGCAAAGAATTTTTAGTAACCACCAGAGGCTCTTCCCAATGACAGCGACTGGCACCCTGCCTTGATCTGGTGTTCTCGCTCACCTGCTCCACCTTCCCACCATGGCCTACGTCCACCATGTTCCAAGTTCTGCTACCTGCTGCCGAAGCCCACTATGTTCCATGCACGCTCCCTTGTGGTCAGCACACATCATAGTGACTGGTTGTTTGCTTGTTCTGCCATTTAGTCTATTAATTAGCCTTTTAGGATAATATAGATAGACCCCTCTATATAAAGTAATTTGATTGAGAAACTTAGTGTCCTAATTAAATGGGAGGGAGTGGGAGGAATATGACTGTCTTTTGAAGTAATGACCCCATCCTCTGAGACAAAGCTATTCTTAGATGGAATATTTTGAACCATTTCTCCTGAATATTGTGACCCTTTTTTCTCTCTCTCTACATCTAACAAGGGCAGGAAGAGCGTTTTTCAACCTACTTTTCATCATCAGACAGGAAGTATTTTGCATTCAGAAACCATTTGCAGTATCAAATTCCATTTTGTCAAGTGATTAGCTAGTTGAGTTTGGTAGAGAATAATTTAAAAACACATTTGGAAGCGGCTGTGGTGCTTCTGCACTTGAGGAGAGCAGTTGCTGCTTTCAGATCGAAGCCCTCTTTCAGTGACTGCACACCGCAACGTGGATCATTGTGTTCCCTGTCTGTGCAGCTGTTACAGGCCTGCAGCTGTGGGCACCATGTGTTCCTCTCTGGTCTGCTGGAAGAAATAGGGGAGTGGTGGATTGATACCTTGCCTGCCTGTCAGTGCAAACGTCCCTTTATGTACATATGTTTGTAAAGCTCTTTAGCCCCCTTCAAGATGAAAGGCTCTGTATAAATAGAAGCTTTCGATTTTAGTGCATGTTTGTAATACATGTGGTACAGTCCTAAATATGTATTTAGCTGATAGGCACTGTTCTTGTCTGGTGTACAAATATTGACTTTAAAGCATAAATATGTATTTAACCATCAGACCAGAAAAACACTGAAGCAGTTACTTCTCAGGTAGAGATATTAATATTGTATAAACCTATATATATATACATATGTTTGCATTCTACCACATCACTGTAGAACATTTCCTTTTTTTAAAAGTGAAATAATATTCCTAGCAAACGAAGACAGTTCCTGATATTCTTCTCCCTTTGAGGTGAGTCTTGGTTTTTAATTTTCATATGTTTACATTTCTCTGTCATTATAAAATACGATTTGTGTTGTAGTATGGCTAAAATTTAGAGTCAGCTCTTATAAAATATGAAACTCCATTAGTTTGGTGAGATTTTTTTTTTCCCTTAAAATTTTTTTTAAATGATGGAAATGTTTAAATATAAATTACCATGTACCTGTCACCCAGTGAAGAGGTACTTGGTATCCTTTTTCAATTACATTTTTGTTTTGTAAAATGTTTATCACTGCAATGCAAACATATTAAAGAAACTTTGGATAATGGGAAAAACACACATACACACAATCCCATCATTTTGCTATGTCCTTTATTTCTTTTTTTCCCCCAACAAAAAGTTGGTGTTGGAATATTTACTATGTGCCAGGTACTGTTCTGTGGTTTACCATATATTTAATCCTCACAAATTTATAGAGTAGATTATTATTCCCTCATTTTACTGATAAGGAAACTGAGATGCATAGAAGTTAGTAACTTAGCTAAGGTTATGTGGAAAGAAAACTAAATCTCTGTTCTGGCAGAGTTGGATTCTGTTAGATTTATTGTCAGCAAATCTGGCTTCTGAGTCTGTGCCCTTCACCTCCACACTATTTTGTTATTATATATAGTATACATACAGTTTTGTTACACTGCTTCCTCATATTTAGTATTACATCATGGGCATTTTTAAATGCTATTTATAGTCTTCACAGTCATCATTTTGTAAGGCAGTCCATATCAATAGCAATGACCTCATTAGCCAATTTACTTTCCTTCAAAAAAGTTTTCACAAAGACATTATTTTAACTTTTTGTCTTAAAATATTTTAATTTATAGAAAAGTTGCAAAGATAAAGAATTCCCATATACCCTTCAGCCAGCATCTCCTAATGTTTACATTTTACATATCAATAGTATAATTATAAAAACTAAGAAAGTAACATTGGTACAATACTATTCAATAAAGTACAGACCCTGTTTTGAATTTCACCGGGTTTTCCCAGTAATTTCCTTTTTCTGTTCTAGGATCCAGTCCAGGAAACCATATTTTGCATTTAGGTTTCAATGACATGTATGTGTGTTATAGTTGATACTTATCTTTCCACAGTGTTTCAACTAATTCATAACAACTATAAGACATGGTTAATTTTTCTGTGCCTTAGTTTTCTCATAGCAATAATAACAGCTGTTTTTGAGTTAATAATAATCGCTATTATTTGAGGACTTTTATAAGACAGTCTCTGTGCTAATCTAATGTGGTGTTCCTCACAACAATCCCTCCAGAAAGATACTGTTATCCTCATTTTATAATTGGAAAAATTCAGACTAGACAAATTTAAATGACTGGTCCAAGGTTATACAGCTAGTATAAAGCTGAGATTTGAACCAACACAGGCTGACATGCCCAACTTAAACTTTTAACTTTAAACTTTTAAATGTTGATCATGTTGGTCAACATTTAATATACTACAGCATGTCATAGATGTTCGATTAATGGTAGCTATTAGTATTCTTGATATTTAAAAAAATAAATAGTGCCGAAACCGGTTTGGTTCAGTGGATAGAGCGTCGGCCTGCAGTCTGAAAGGTCCCGGGTTCCATTCCGGTCAGGGGCATGTACCTTGGTTGCGGGCACATCCCCAGTAGGGGGTGTGCAAGAGGCAGCTGATCGATGATTCTCTCTCATAGATGTTTTTAACTCTCTATCCCTCTCTCTTCCTCTCTGTAAAAAAATCAATAAAATATATTTTTAAAAATAAATAAGTAGTTGATTAATGTTTAGAACTGTTGTTCTGTGATCCCTAGAAATATGGACAATGGTGTAAGCCCTTGGTGATGACTGTTTTCCAAGTATCATTTTAAAAATGAAATGACTATGGAATCAACAAATAATTATTACTCCCATATTATGTGTAGAGACCCTGCTAGGCACTGGAAATGATATAATGGCTCAAACTGGCAAGCTCAAAGCAGTCGTAGGCAGTATATGATTAATTACCAAATAAATTCTCTACATGAAAGTCTTAGTAGATCAGAGAAGAAAGGGGTCACTTTAGTGTAGGAGAAACTTTACTAAGGAAATGGAATTTGAATGGACCTTTTTGAATGGGTAGATTTAGATAGGTTGAGAAGAGTGAAAGGAACAAAACTTTGCATGATGTTAATTCTGATAGTTTGTACATCAAACCTATAGGTGCTATTAATTTTGTATGTGGGGACACTGAGGCACAATGAAATAATTTTCACAAGCCACACAGTTAATAAGTGATAAGGCCTGGGTGTGGATGCGTTTGTTTGACTTCAAAGCCAATGCTACCATTATACAACCTACCATTTGATTAGCAATAATATCTAATTTTTAGGTAAATTGAGCAATAGGTGCTTTCTTAGATATTTATCTCTTCCACTAAGGAATCTCACTATGCTAAGACTGGGCTAGCACTCTCCATTCTGTAAAGGTACAATTTTAGGGGAGAGGGGAACCGTTGATGAGAAATTAACTTTGGAAAGAACATTGATAAAGAGTAGTGTGTTCTTGATGCTGCTGGGTTGACACCTAATTAGAAGTCAATATTGCAAGGTTAATGACCTGGCCAATTGCTGAACTGACTGCCCGAGTGACACAGAGTCCCCAGGTAATAACAAAAGATAAGAGTATTATTTGCCTGCCCAGTGCCACCTAGACACAATGTTTGCATTAGCATGGAAATGCTGAAGTAAATTCTTCAGGGCTTACATCTAAGCTGCTGCTGGCCTAGGTGGCTAAGGTTAATATATCATAAAATTTGGTATAAGATGGGGTCTTTCTAACTACAGATGCATTTAGAGAAAATAGCTTTTTCTTCCTGAGTAACAAAAAAGATGTTGGGTTAGAGGGCCACGTGAGAAGCCAGGTAAAATATTTCTCCCACACAGGCAATCTCTTAACCAGCTTCTTAAAACCATGACCAAAATTACGCTTTTAGATATTTGGAGTTTCTCTTTACTATTTCTTTTTATTTTTATTTTAGATTATCTGTTTCTCTTTCCTTTCTCTCTTTAATGAGCATATAGAGTAGTATCTGATCTCAGAAGGTGATTGCATTTTTTTCTGTGTGTTATATCCATTTTTTGATTTGTATTTTGCCAGTGGTGTAATACTTTAAATAGCTTATATTCATCTGTAGGTGCTTCAAATATATATTTCTTTAGTGCCGAAAATCACAAATAGCTGTGTGGGAAGCTTCAACCAGCCTGATTACGGTGGATGTGCAATTGGATTGAGGAATGTGTACTCAGAGCTTATGATCACTGGCCCGCTTGAGTCTGGGTGATGCATGTGGCTTTCCAGGGATGCTGCTATTTACATCTGTTAATGGTCCTTCTTGATGGCCGGCTCCCCAATGAGGTGAAATGCAGCAGCCTGGGGATGAGGAACCATCGTTGCAGATGTGGCTGGGCTCCATTAGGCAGGGCCAGGAATGCTCATCTGGTGGGCTTTGTGTTTGGAGGCGAGTACTGGGGGTGGGAAGGGAAAGAAGATAGAAATGGGAGGGGGGTGGAAAACATTCTTTATCCAGGTATAGGGAAACGGACAGGCAGACATGAAAAACTGCAGCTGTAACTGGAATGTGAGTGAACAGGAAAGAGATGGAACAAGCGAATAAACAAGTAGTAAGATTGACTAGTTCTCATACAGAAGGAGATTAAAAGAGAAGAGGGTCATGCGGATTTGGGAAGAGACATGTCACCCCTGCCTTTTAAGTCAATATCATTTATTTGTGTGGAACAGAGAGCAGAGGTTTACATAGATCATAGTGCAGCAAGAGATTAGTTCCTTGCATCCTCTGGTTTTCCGGTTCTGGGAGAAAGTGACAAGAGATGCTCACAAGAATGTGATGCAGAGATATATTACATTCTTGCAGAAATGGAAGATACCTGAAGCAAGCCACATGCTAGAGGACAGTAAAAGGATGCTGAATCACAAAAGTTATGCAGTCTGTGAGAGGTGATCCTCTTCCTGTCCTTCCATATGTTGAAGATTTCTAGGAAAGAATCTCAAAAGAAAAGAAAAGAAAAGAAAAGAAAAGAAAAGAAAAGAAAAGAAAAGAATGTCTTAGTAGATAATATAGTAAGTTCAGGAGTTCTGGATTTAATTCCCAGTGCCATGGCATTCTTCCACAGGGATTCTGAGTACATTTTGGCTTCGGTTTCTTTTTTGTTTTGTTTTTTACCTCTTTGAGCAGGCCCAAAGATGGAATTGAGGTAACTGAAATACACAGGAAACCAGCTGTTTTCAACATGATCTAAAGAAATATGCTAGAATACGTGTTCTAGTTTCTCACAGGGAGCTTGGCTCTTTAGCAATGTGTATGCATATCTACATGAAGGCTGTGTCCGATACATTCAAGGAACCCACAAAGAAAATCAGCTTGTAAGAAGCTCATAATTGTTTGTTTTTGCTCTTGTAGATTGGCATGGTGGCTTGGAAAATGACCCTTAAAAGTCCTGAGTATCCAGAAGGCCGAGATATCATTGTTATTGGCAATGACATCACATACCGAATTGGGTCCTTTGGGCCCCAGGAGGATTTGCTGTTTCTCAGAGCTTCTGAGCTTGCCAGGGCAGAGGGTATCCCACGCATCTATGTGGCAGCCAACAGTGGAGCAAGAATTGGATTGGCAGAAGAAATTCGCTATATGTTTCATGTGGCCTGGGTAGATCCTGAGGATCCTTACAAGGTACAAACTAAGGAAAAATAATACTTTAATACAATATATGGTTATGCATATGTGTGTATACATATGTAGAGAGGGGAAGAGGCAGAGGTTTAAATTTAAAAGCCAGTACTGATGGTGAACCATGTTGGAAACAAATTGTCTCTCAATATGTTCACCTGGTTTTTCCTCCATCTCTGAAGATATATTGCTGATTTTCTAGTTGAACACTATGTGAAATAGCAGGTATTTATTAGCATGTGACATGCTATACAAAAAATGTCTGTCTTTAAACTATTCCACTGTGGCTTCCAGGACTTCTGGTCAGTCATCAGCAACATCCCTTATATTCTCAGCTTCTTCTCTGATTGTTCTCCAGCCTATATTCTACTTAAAACCTGCCTGACCTTTCAATATGCTGCTTTCTTTGTAGCCCTCTTAAGAACTGAGTGATTCCTCTGTTTTGTGTTTTCAACCCTGGAAGGAGAACAGTGTCTTCCTTGTGCCTCGTTGCTATTTCCAGACCCCTTTCCCCTCCTTTCTCTCTGAAAACCTCTGTCTTTGAATCCAATGTCATCAGACTGTGCCATATTGCCACTGCTGCTTGTTATAGTGCTCCCCAACCTTAGTCACTCCCTCTCGACCTTTGCCTCTTTTAGTTGCTGGGACATCCTAGCCTCTCATCCCCATAATCTCAACTTCAAGCTTTCCTTTCTTTGCCACTCCTCCATCCTATCTTTGCAGCCCACTTTCTTCAGTACCCAAGTCTGGCAATCCTTTGAACCCACCAGGACCTACAACTATTAATTCTACCACCTTTCACCTGTTACTTCTTCCTTACATCCTCATTTTATTTCTATCCAGCTTAAATTCTAAGGTCAATCCTAGGTTACTTATTATAATCACATTATAGGTACTACCTTTCCTATACCCTCAACTTTTTGGCTTCTGTCTTCATTGCGCTTACTCTGTATCTTTACAACCCTGGTTTAAATTCAGCTCTCTCCACCTACTCCCATACCTGATCCTACTTAGCTGAATATTGATAGAGAAAAATACAAAGTGCTGTTGACTGGTCTTTAAATTGAAGTTTATCAACCTTTTGAATGATAGTCTTGCATCTTCTTCTCTCTCCTCAAACCTTTAACACCTTCTCCCATCCTCACTCTTAGCTGATGACCTTGCTGTCCAATTTACTGAAAAACAAAACAAAAACAGAAGCAACTTGACTGCTTCCACAGGCTCCCACATATCTGCATTTGTGCCCTTACTCTCCATCGTTTCTCCTGTACTTTGGGAGAATGGTCCCTGCTCCTATCTATGGCCAATCCCTCCTCTTGTTCACTTGATCCTTTTTCTTCTTGCCAACTTAAAGATGTAGATCAACACTTCTACCCTCCCCCCCCCCCAACCCCTACCCCCACTTCTTGTATCATAATTTCCCTCCCTCTCTATGGGGTCTACCCCTTTAGCATACAAATACTTACCTTGAACCCACTAGGCACACTCATGCCTTAGTACTTTGCACTTGTGGTCCTTCTGGTTAAAATGTTTTCCCTCCCTCCCCCAATATCCCCATGTCTCATTTCTTCAGTTCTCCATGTCTTTGCTCAACTGACACTTTCAGTGAAGCCTTCTTTGGTGATATTCTGTTTTATTTTTTATAAAACATTCCCATTACCTATGTTTTACTTATTTAGTTTGTACATGTTCTCTCTTTTTGTTTAAAATATATTTTATTGATTTTTTTACAGAGAGGAAGGGAGAGTTAAAGAAATAGAGAGTTAGAAACATCTATGAAAGAGAAACATCAATCAGCTGCCTCCTGCACACCCACCGAGGATGTGCCCGGAACCAAGGTACATGCTTTTGACCAGAATCGAACCTGGGACCCTTCAGTCCGCAGGCCGACGCTCTATCCACTGAGACAAACTGGTTTTGGCTGTACATGTTCTCTCTTACTAGAAGATAAGTTCCAGAAGGCCAGGAATTTTTATCTGTTTTGTTTCCATTTTTTCCAGTGCCTAGAACTGTATCTTGCACAAAATAGGCACTCAATAAATATATGCTGACTGGCATACTAATGATACTCAGTGCTACAAAGTGTTATCGTCATAAGTCATGCAAAATCAATGGCAGATTCATGTCTCTTACATATTATATTCACTGTGTCTGCCTAAATGTAGCTTCTAATTCATTGAGTTAAATGGTGGGCATAATTTCTCAAAGTATTTAAAATGTTTTTCTCTGTTTACTTTTTTCTTTTGGCTGAGTGACTAATTCACTTAAACACACTATCATATAACTACTTTGTATGTGAGTATATATTTGTATGTATAAAAGTAAATCAATTATGAAATGTTAGTATAATTTTTAAAATGTAAATAGGCATTAGGAGTTGTTTATTTAAAAAGCAAAAGGCTTGAATTCAGTGGTTACTGATTATTAGCACTGCATAGACTTCTGATTTTAATATTGAATATCCAATATTGTGATTCTTTCAATTATCCCATACCCATTTATATTTTTATGATATTATGGATTTGAGAAAGTGAAGCATAGTAATTTACATAATTCTTTAATTTTATGTTTATGTCTTTAATAGAGGTGTCACTAGAGATCAGAAAGTGACCCTTTAACCCTAGTGAAAATGAAATAAATGGAATACACTTGGCATTGAAGCTACAAGACATCTTGTTTCAAGGACAGACAGTCAGTGACTGGAGAAATAGGCACTTCCATCTTTCAAAGGAGAACTGTCTATGCTAGTAATCTATTAGACAGTAACTCTAAGAAGTGATGTGGCAATTTAAAGCTAGCTTTGGAACAAGCTGCATTATGCATGCTTTGCTGTGTCTTCTGGTTATGTGGTGATGGCAGATAATGAGATAACTATTTGTGCTTCACAGGGATACAAATATTTATATCTGACCCCTCAAGATTATAAGAGAGTCAGTGCTCTCAACTCTGTCCATTGTGAACATGTGGAGGATGAAGGAGAATCCAGGTAGGTATATATGTATCAGAATAATTTGGCCCTGGATTAGAGGAAGGAGAATGTGGTTATTTTTTCCTTACTATCTTGCTAGTCATGACCTTGAAGAGCAATGAAGATTGCTTGTTACATATTTAGAGGTTTTCGGTTTGTATTTGAGGTCTACCACTTACTAGCTGAAAAACCTTAATTATATTTATAATACTTATTCATTTTATAAAAGTCAGAACATATAAACAATTATGAATAAAAAATAAAAATCAGCTACAATCCTACCTAGTGACACATTATTAATGTTATTTTTCAATTATAGTTTACATTCAATATTATTCATTTCAGGTATACAGCATAGTAGTTAAACAATCATATATCTTACAAAGTGGTTTACCGCTGATATTTTAAGTACCCACCTTGTATTGTACATAATTATTATAATATTATTACTTTTTTTTATAAACATTTAATCACCTTTATTTTTTGTTTTTGTTTTTGTTTTTTGTTAATCCTCATCTGAGGACATTTTTCCATTGATTTTTCGAGAGAATGGAAGACAGAGAGAAAGACAGAGAGAAACATCAATGTTAGAGAAACACATCGATTGGTTGCCTCCTGCAGGTGCCCTGACCAGGGTCCGGGCCAGGAGGAGCCTGCAACTAAGGTACATGCCCTTGACTGGAATCGAACCCAGGACCCTTTGGTTCGCAGGCTGATGCTCTATTCATTGAACCAATCTGACCTGGGCTATTACAATATTATTGACTATGTTCCTTATGCTGTTTTTTTTTGTTTGTTTGTTTTTTTACATTCCCATGACTGTTTTGTTACTACCAGTTTGTAGTTCTTAATCCCTATACCTTTTTGAGCCAGCCCTCCAACCCTTCTCTCCTCTGGCAATCATCAGTCTACTCTCTGTATCAGTGAGTCTGTTTCTATTTTGTTTGTTCGTTTATTTTGCCGAGAGACACAATTATTAATGTGCAATATATTCTTGCTGTCTTTTCTCTATATGTATTTCCCCCCTAATAATTGGGCTATAATAGGAAAACTTTTGTTAATTTGTTCTTTTCACTAAAAGTTATTTTGGGAAACTTTTTTAATATCTAAAAATATTATTTGAGAATGTGATACTTCATGGTTTCATAGTATTTCACTGTAATGAATATAACATAAATGAACATTCAAACTATTCCAAACTTTCACTGTTAATCTCCCTGGGTTAAACATTTGTTATATAAACTTTTAGGAATATCTCTATTTCCTGTGGGTTAATTTCTGAAAGTGAATTACTGCTTTAAAAATATATCCATTTTAAATATATTTTTATGCTTTCATATTGCACTCCCACCAGTAGTTTATAATACTACTTGGGTTTCCTCTTTGATTTTTCTCCACTCTTGCCAACATCAATTATTGTTAATTAATAAAATAACATAAAACAATTTGTTATTTTAACAGGTATTTTTAAAATTACCAATGAAGTTGGTTAAAGCAAGTTGTTTTTCTTTTCCGAGCTTTAGTTTCCTCATCTGTAAGGTGAAGGCCAAGTAAACTAATATACGTAAAGCCCTTAGCATAGCATGAGCACATAGTAAACAGTTAAAAATCCTGGCTGTTGCTGTTATTGTCTTTAATAATGGAGGTGGTGTTACCTATCACAGTGGATTGTTGTGGGGATCAAAAATGATATATATGAATGTGTTTTGTTAATTTATTGCACTAGGTAACGATTTTTATAACACTAGAGGCCTGGCGCACGACTTGGTGCACAGGTGGGGTCCCTGTGGGTGGCCTGCAAGGATTGGGCCAAAACCTACAGTCCAACACCACCCGCAGTTCCTACCTACTGCTCCTCCTCACCCCAGCCCCACTGTGCCTGCTGCGGGCTTGTGCCCAATAAGTCCCCATCAGGAGAGGCTCACCCTGCCATAGCAGAGCTTGCCAGCCATGAGCCCTGCATCTAGTACCCTCCAGGTGGTACCAGAGGAGGAGTGGCCTGTGAGATCAGGCTGAAACTGGCTCTTCGACACCCCTCAAGGGGTCCCGGATTGCAAGAGGATCAGGCCAGGCTAAGGGACTCCATTGGTGCATGATCTGTCCCATTGGCTGGAACTCAGCAGCAAGCTAACCTACCGGTCAGAGCATCTGTCCCCTGGTGGTCAGTGCACATCATAGTGACTGGTTGACCAGTTGACTGTCTTCCTCCTGGTGGTCAGTGCACATCATAGCAAGTTATTGAACAGACTTAGCATATCATTAGCATATTATACTTTGATTGGTTGTTCAGTTCTGCCGTTTGGTCTATTTGCATATTACCCTTTTATTATTTAAGACTAGAAGCCTGGTGCATGAAAATTGTGCACTGGGGAGAGCAGGGGGCGGGGAGGAGGCTGCCCTCATCCTGGCCTGCATCCTCTCACAATCCAGGACCCCTCAGGGGATTGTCCAACTGCCATGGGAAGCAGGCCTAAGCTGGCAGTTGGACATCCCTCTCGCAGCCCATAACCCCTTATTTCTTACCACCCACTTGTTCGCTGCTCCTTACCACTCGTCTCACTGCTCCTTACTGCTGCTGCCACCGCTGCTGCGCTTGCTAGCTGTGAGCCTGGCTTCTGGCTGAGCAGCATTCCCCTGTGGATGCACATTGACCAGCAGGGGGCAGTTCCTGCATTGAGCATCTACCCTGTGGTGGTCAGTGAGCATCATAGCAACTGGTCATTCTGGTTGTTTCACCATAATGGTCCCTTAAGCTTTCATTATATAGATTAAAGTTTGGTACTACTTTAAAGAATGATAGCCTCAATGATAGAAAACTCGGACCATAGAGCAGAATGTGGGAAATTTCCACTCTTTTCCATGTAATACAATGGAAGAAGAGGGCACTTAACAGATCATGAACACCTATGAAATAATGTGCAGGCCTCAGAAGGGAAAGATCTGCTTTGAGGGAAGGCTGACTGGGTCCATGAGTGTTTGTGACTGTATGGCTTATGAATTTTATAAAAACACATTAATCTCTCTCCGCCCTCTGCTAAACTAATGTGGCTCATTAGCTCCTTAGGGAAGATAAGTTTTACCTATAATGGTAACTCTAGAAGCTAGAGTCTAGATACAGAGCCAGAGGAAGAATTGGAGAATTTTGGGGAGAAGCTAAAAATAGAAAGGCAAGGGAAACTGAGAAGCAGAGATGCAAAGTCACAACCAATAGCAAGGACAAAGAAATGGAATTGATGGAGGGCTCGAAGTAAAGAAGGGAGCAGAGAAATATGGGGGCAAAAAAAAAAGTAGTTTAAGAGCCACTATGGGATACTTATTTATTATTTCAATTTATAAAACTATGCCCAGTGCCAAGCCTTCTGGGTACACATGGAACAATAAATAATATATGCCCATCTCTACTTCTAACTTTGTATTTTTTCTTTCTTTTATTAGTTGCATTCCCCATCTCCCATTTCCCATTATCAGTTATCACTCCTAATCCCCTGCCAAGAAGACAGATGAGTGGCTCCCACTGGATCCACAGGATGCTTTCTGGACAAGTTGGCCAGCATTTCACTTCTACACACATCCCACCTGCCCCTCCAGAGGCCTGTAGCCAGGAACCCTCGTGCATACACTTGATATTTACAGAGGAGTAGGGAGAGGAGTGCATTGTCTTGACTTTCCCCTTCATCCCTGTCTTAGAGAGAGAGAGAGAATGTTTGATTATAGAATGTGGGCTTATTCTCACTACACCTCTAGATTTTTTTGTTCCGATGAAACCTTTATCAAAAATTGATGATTTTTAGCTGAAACCGGTTTGGCTCAGTGGTAGAGCGTCGGTCTGCGGACTAAAAGGTCCCGGGTTCGATTCCGGTCAAGGGCATGTACCTTGGTTGCGGGCACATCCCCGGTAGGGGGTGTGCAAGAGGCAACTGATAGATGATTCTCTCTCATCGATGTTTCTAACTCTCTATTCCTCTCTCTTAAAAATCATTAAAATATATATATTTTTTAAATTGATGATTTTTTAAAAAATTGATGATTTAATGGCTATTGTAGAAATGTGCATTGATTCTGCCTCTAAGAAATTTGTTCTAGAAATTTGTTCTAAAATCTGAGTGCCATCTATGTGGCAAACCCTCCCCATGTTGCTTTAACTCCTGTCAACTCTTAGAGTTAGACAGTTATCCCATTCCCCATTTTGTAGCAGTTACTGTTATCCTCAAAGTCACATTGATGTGTGTGTCAGAGCAGGGATTTAAATATATCTACTTAGTTCTAGATGTTGCTCTTTCTTTTATACCATACTAGAGGCCTAGTGCACAAAATTCATGCATGGGTGCCATTCTTAGACCTGGCCGGCCATTGAAGCATGAGCGTCTAGTGTTGAAAGGCAGGACCCAGCTGACCTCTGGGCCCTGGGACCCCAAGGTCTCTGTGCGCTCCCCTCTGCCTGAGTCATCAGCCCCTGCCCGGCTCCTCAGTGATTGTGAGCTGAGCAGCGACCCCATCCCCTGCTGCTGCTGCTGGTCACTGTCTGTGGGGCGATTGGTAGGCGATTGGGCCCTACTTGCACCCGCCTTGGCCTGGTGCCATCTGTTCACCTGCTCCACCATCCTGTGTGGTCCTGTTGGGGCCCACTGGGGCTGGCAGCACCTCCACTGTCACCTGCTGCCAGTGCCACATCACTGATTCCTGCCATATTCTACGACGCCCTCTGGTGGTCAGAGCATGTCATAGCAAGCAGTCAAACTCCTGATTGAAGGGATAGTTTGCATATTAGGCTTTTGTTATATAGGATTGCCTCTAGACAAAAGAGGAACCAAGTTACGAAGGAAAGATACATGAATAAAGATTATAGGTTATATATAAGCTTCCAGAATGCTTTCTGTATGCTTTTAGTAGCCTTTTAATGGTGACTCTATTCTTTTAAAAGACTGCTGCTATTGTGTTAAACCATCATAATTTGGCATGTCTGTATCCAATAGGTACAAGATAACTGATATTATTGGGAAGGAAGAGGGCCTTGGAGCAGAGAACCTTCGAGGTTCTGGAATGATTGCTGGAGAAGCTTCATTGGCCTATGATGAGATCATCACCATTAGCCTGGTAAATCTTACCTGAATGTGAAATTTTTGAAGAGCTGACTGTGTAGCTGGGATTTCTTTTTGCCCCATCCCTCTATTTAATCCAAAACGAGAGCATTTCTTAAAAGTTTTTATATCTACAATTCGATTTTAATTGTAGATAATCATGGGAAGATAGGAAATAATTGAATTTCCCAGATAAACCTGATACCTACTTTTAGCCTATAGTCTAATTTATTTCTCTAAATATTCTATCAGAGTTTTAACAGCTTAAATTTCTTCTCCTCTTACTACATTCTTTGTTCATACTTCTCATATTGATGTCATGCAACTGTGAAATGGGCAAAAATGTGAGACGTAAAGGAGCTAATACTTGAATGGCTGTCTGAGTTCTGTATCTTCTTTTCCTTGACCAGGAAATTTCTATTTTTAGTATTGTTATTAAACAAACTTTATAAAAGCAGTATTTTTTTTTAATTTCTGTTAATGTGAGTTTTACATATCTGTGCCTTAGTTTTTACAGCTTAGGAGGGGATATAAATATGTGACTTGCAGAATTTTTTTTTTTTAAGGTTACATGTCGAGCCATTGGAATTGGGGCTTACCTTGTCCGGCTGGGACAGAGAACCATTCAAGTTGAAAATTCTTACTTAATTCTGACAGGAGCCGGGGCCCTCAACAAAGTAAGTTTCTAGGGGTTGGGAGAAGTGTGTGAAGCTGTCTGCAGGTTACTGCGAATTCTTGATTCAGAATCCTGGTTGGGAGGATGCCATGCAAGCCAGCCTTCCCCAGTCTGTCTCTTCCCTATTCCTTCCACCTTCCCTACCCATTGCCTTGCTTGCCGGCTCATTCATTTATTCAACAAATATTTTGAGTATCTACTATGTGCTGAGCACTGTTTCAAGCCCTGTGGATATGTTAATGAGCAAACCATATAAAACTCCTGCTCCAAAGAGTTTACATTCTAGTGTTTTTCTAGAAAGAGAATTAATTGAATGCTTCAATTCTGCCCTCCCCCTCTTTTTCTCATCTATGAGTAAGGGAAATGATCTTCATTTCCAGGCATAGAGCTGTTCTCTGAGGATATCAAGTTTTAATGTGTTGAGAAGTCAGTGAATGTACCTCTCAAAAAGGGCATGTAACGTGGTTCCTTGTGCAAAGTACTTGGTAAATAGTGAATGAAAGAATCGGTGGATGGACGGACAGATGGCTGGGAAAGGGTATAACATAGAGGCTTATCTTCCCTTCAAAAGAAATGCTTGTGCCTTTTCAGTCCAAGCTCATTGGGGCTTTTCCCAAGGCTTGGGAATATTAAACGGTGTGATGTGCTCACTTTTTATAAGACTGAAAACTGCCTAAGAATACCTGAATATACCAAGACAATGTAGTTCTGACTTCTTTGCAGGCATAGGAAAATTATTTTCTCTCCAGAGCCTAGGAATATGTAATAGTCTGGGACAGGCTGGCTGACCTTATACAACTCATATAACCTCTCAGCTCCTCAGCTTTATCTATCTATCAAACAGGTATAATTTATACTTTTGAATAATGCTGTGGAGGTCAAATGAGAAAACATAAGTAAAAGTACCTAGTACCTGGCATAAAGTGCTGGCCCTCATTTCAATTTCAGTTCCCTTTTCTTCTCTCTTACATAGTTTGGTGATTGAGCTTGTGGAGTTACACACATGCTAAATTGTATTGGATATTGTGTTTATCAGACATGCACTAACTTTTTTTTTTATTTTTTTATTAAGCCTTGACCTTCAGGTGGAAGGATAGGAATTAAGTGTCCTATCCTATCACTCTCATTTAGAAAACGTTGATCGTTCTGTTGGTCCCGATAGCTTTTGTTAATGTCAGAATGAGAATGGTTTGATGTGATCAGCTTGTTCTTTGCATTCATGTGTCCTTCCCTGGGCTTGCCGTTCTCTCCAAGGAAAGGCAAAGATTGTGAACTGCCAACAGTGAAGGAAATAATTCCAGTGGGAGAAATTGCTAAGTGTTCTACATTTTTTAAGTTGCTCTTTTGCATATTTTCTTAGGATATGATATTGACGGATGTTGAAGAGAGTTGTTGATTCCATTATTTGTGAGAATAGAATTTAAAGAAGACACCTGTATTTCCATAATGTTTCCACGCCTCAACTAAGAGCTAATTTCTGAAATGTATCTTATTTCAGTGGGTTTGTTATTTTCTCCCTGATACTATGTTTACACAAATAATATTACAAAAAGCAAAAGTTTTGTTGGGGTGTTGTTAGTTTTTTGTTTTTATGGCTAAAAACTAGCTAGTTGAATTTCATATGTGCCTTTAAGAAAGCTTTAAGGATTTTGTTTTCTTCAAATCTGATTAAATTGTTCCGGACAAATTCATTATATTTACCATCTTCTAGCCTACGGGCTGCTTGTTAAAGGAGAAGCCTGGTTGCAGGAGAAAAGACAAGTGAAGCTGCAGCCGCAGCTCAACAACAGTGCTCATTTCCAGGAGGACATGATCATTTGTGGCTGAAGGGAATGATCAGTTATAGAGGTTACCTAATCCTGCTCCTTCCACTTCTCTGTTTTCATGTCAGTGGCCTCTTAAGTATAGAGTCATGTTGCTGGAAGACACGCGATTTCATGCAGATTCATTAAAAATGTCCTATCTGCCCCTTTGCCTATCAGGCATGAGAAAGGAAACTGTACGGGAGCTACATGCTCAGATTGCTTCCTCTGTCTTTGTGTGCACTGGTGACTTTCTACATCTCTGTTTGCCTTACTTTCTGTAAGAATCTCTCTCCCAGACTCTGGGTGTGCAGGTCACTTAAGAACATGTCTCTTCCCGTGTGAGTGCTGTCTCTTTGTGTCTGTATCTTGCTTCTAGATCCCTCTCTTTCTCTGTGTGTGTGTGCCTCCCTGAGTATCCATGTGTGAGGACGTCTTTGTGTGTGTCTGAAGCACTGTAGAGCCAGCCTCCTTAAGCCTTGACTATTTTGCTCGTAGTATGTGTATAACTGTGTGAAGTGGAAATGTACGTGGTATATGCAAGATTTAAGATGGAAAACATTTGACCCCCACCTTTTTGAGTCTTCATCCTTTATGTTAAACATTGGGGTGAAGGAAAAGAAGGGAGGGGGTGCGCAGAGGTTGTAGGGGGAAAAAATCTGTGTGTGCAAGTGCCGATCCCGTTGACCCCTTTGAAAATTGAAATAATGATAATGCGCGTCTCCTGACTGCATCAAAGTATCAGCACATCAAAAGCCAGGAGGCATGAAATGCAAATGATAAAGTGAAAGCAGATGGATTGTGCATGATCGCCTGATGCCCAATGAATTTTAAAAGGTGCCGGTTTGCAAATGGTGGGGGGGTACAGATGAGGAGTGGGGGGACTGAAATAAACACGTTATCCCTGCAATTTTTTTGTTCTTGATGCTCACTCCTGACAATATTTTTTCACACTTGAGTGAACACCCACTCCATCTCTCTCTCTCTCTCTCCCTTTCCCCTCTCTCTTTCTCTCTCTCCCCACCCTCACCAACTCCCCCTGCCCCATCCCCCGCCCCTTACACATCTCAGGTCATGTCGCTGCAGCTCCGGTGGAAATAATAAGATATAAACCACGAGGTTGTTATTTGCATAGAAATAGCATGGAGCCCCAGGCAGCAAGGGAGAAGGACACAGGGATCATTTGTCTAAAATTTTAATGAAAACTTTTGCTGAGGCAGATATTTTTTTAAAACTTTCTTTTTCTCTGCTTTTCTCCCCATCCCCACCCCCCTCAAACCCCATCTTTGATTTGACTTAACATGGTTCAGTTTGTAGAGAAAGGGTGAAAGGACTATCCACATAGCATATTCCTGTAATGCAGCAACATGTAAATTGTTTATTCCTTTAATAGATATGAAGCCGGAGACACACACATTTCCAATTTAATTCATTGCATGTATGTGTCCAGCTTTTATGACTACATTCCATCTCAGTATACACATGGTTGTGCCCCATTGTTAGCCAACCTGTTTTTAATTAGTTTAGACCTTCCTACCTTTTGCTTCCAAAGACTATTCCTTTTTAAAAGATTTCTTTTTTTGTAGCCAACAGGAGTAACCTGCATATAAAGCAAGAATATTCCCATGGTTTCCTATTCTTTTACTTTCAGTGATTTTACTTACACTTACACGTTTTATTCATGAGCGCCACCTCTTGCCACCGTGTCTTTTGTTCTAAAACCAGAAAGTGCTTCCCACCTTTGTATTTTTATCCCTTTCCCCTTTTGATTTCAGTATTTATGTATTCTCTTTTTCTGTCTATCTTGCTCTTTGTTGCCTGCAGTTATTTGTAAAATGCTACCAAGTTGAGGAGAGACAGAGTGTGGGTTTTTCTGAGTTTTGCAAAAGCAGATGTGACATTTGTACTACAGGCAGTGGGCTGATGATTAAAGGCAGGCTGGGTGACTTTATTGGAAACTTAGAATCAAGAACATCAGTCTGGCTTCTTGCTACCTTCTAGGTGGGCTAGTGGCGTCAGAGGCATTTATAGGTGAAGGCTAAAACAGTAAGAGGTAAAATGACTTGTTTCCGTTGACAGGAACTAGATCAGCACCAGAACATGAATTTCACATCCCCAAGTTTCAATTAAAATGGGCTCAGTCCTTGTGTCTATAAGGCCTGAAACGAGAAGGTAGTTCGGTCATTTTCCTTCTTGTCCAAATGTCATGAGAATGATGACATAAATAAGAGAAGCTTCTATGGCCTGCTATGCCATGCCACTCAAAGTAGTAGATCAGAGGTTCCCAGCTCTACAAACTGTAGGCTGTGAGTGGCAGATTCCTCAAAATGCCTGGCTGAGTGGGTGAGTGCCGATTTGATGGATGTGACAGACTACCCTGCTTGGCCTGGCAAAGGCAGTGACCTATCTCCTTGGGGAACTGGTGATAGACCTGTAAGGGGCTGAGGCAATTTGTAGAGTCAAGGTGCCACTGTCAGTAACTTTCCAATTTACTTCTCTTTCCCCTCAACTCCTCTTCTCCGTTTCTGTTTAATATGTTTAACACAACTCCAGGTGGTGGATAGGCTGGAAGGACCTCGTATTGTAAGGGGCACTGATGTAGACTAGAGCCTTCTAGTTCTCAGTCTATTGCCACAGACTTGATGAGAGCTCTCTCTGTACACAGAGAAATCAGAATTTGCAGTTTATGGATTGTCCTGTGGACAGTAACTGTCTATGGAAGTAAGGCCTGTGCCAGTGGCTGTTATAGATGGGTTATATAGATCATTCAGGAGGTTTGATTTTTAAAAACAATATATTTTATTAAATTTTTTTTACAGAGAGGAAGGAAGAGGGAGAGAGAGCCAGAACATCAATGAGAGAGAAACATCAATCAGCTGCCTCCTGCAAACCCCCTACTGGGGATGTGCCTGCAACCAAGGTACATGCCCTTGACCAGAATCGAACCTGGGACTCTTCAGTCCAGAGGCTGATGCTCTATCCACTGAGCCAAACCGGTTAGGGCAGGACGTTTGATTTGTGATAAGTATTTTAAAGCTTATGACTTAGGGGGGAAACATCCCATAATCTCATCTCCTTAGCAAAATCAGGCCCCTATTTCTGCTCCATCTGCCAGGGAAAAAAGAAGTACTATATGATCGGTGTGGCCAGGACTAGATGTGAGGCTGGTAGATACATATTTTAATGTATCTTCCCAGTATGCAGTGTGAAGTTGCTGACTATTGGGTACAATATCAGAGATTCTCCCTTGAGCTTGTAGCACCAGGAGCCTACACTGTACATTCTGCATATTCATCATGATTTGTGACACACATCATAGAGTCATGGAAGCTCAAGAAGGGAAGGGGAGCTGTAGCCCTTGTATGATGCAGCATTGTAACTTTCACTTAACTTAAGGATGTGAAATGATTAAGAACATGGACTCTAGAGCCAAAACTACCAGGTCTAATTTCCGACTCTACCACCTAGTAGTTGTGTGACCTTGGACAGTCTACTCAGCCTTTTCCGGTCACAGTTGTATTAACTATAAAATGCTGATATTAATAGTACCTATCTACAGGTTCTTTTGAGGATTAAATGAGTTAATTGTAGGTAAATCACTAGCACTGTGGTCTTCCCTGGAATGCATTTAGGGTCCTTTATCATTGCAACTCATTATCCAGGTCCAGGAAAGAAAATACAAACCCAACATTCCCTATACTTTCTGATCCTTTAAAGGCAAACATTCCTTTAAGAGAATGTTAGATGTCAGTCCTCACTGTACCAGTACATTCATGTATTGACTTTCCCAATAGATGTTATCTAAAGACAATCACCGCACTTTGGAAAGACATTAACATGAGAGGCACCATGTTCAGTCCTGATAGGGTAGTATATGTGTCAGTCATCTGTCTACAAGAGTCCCCAAGGACTTGTTGGTACAATAGCCCATAATCACTTTAAGGATCAGTCCAGCAATTTGCATTTTTAAAAGTCCCTAACTACCTATTATATTTTCACGATGGACAGTCCCTGTACTCCCGAAGCTCCAGATGGGATCACTCTCCTTTTCTAAAGGGCATTTGCGCTTCCTTTCTCAGTGAGCCCTGCTGTAGCATTATGAATGAGTTCTCAGAATTACAGTGAGAACATCTCCTTAGTTTTCAAGCTCTTCCCTCATTCCCCCCTCCCCCCCCCCCCCCCCCACCCGCCACACACACTATGGGGAAATCTGGACCTGTTCTTGGGGTTTTGTTTTTCATTTGATATTTCTCAAGTTTGGTAGAAAACTGTACTAGTTATATGTGAATCAGTTAGTGACTCAATCTGTCAGCAGCCTGATCCCTGATTCCTGGAGAAATTGCAGGATGGATTCATCACTTAGTGCTCCATTGTAGAAGTCGCTTCTCCTTCTCTAAGACAGCCCCATGTATATATGATGGTTTAGACTTGGAGAACCTGCAGTAAGTATCAGTCCAGATCTTCTAATCAGTGGTTCTCAGCCTTTCTAATGCCGTGATCCTTTAATACAGTTCCTCATGTTGTGGTGACCCCCAACCATAAAATTATTTTTGTTGCTACTTCATAACTGTAATTTTGCTACTGTTAATGAATCGTAATGTAAATATCTGTGTTTTCAATGGTCTTAGGCTACCCCGCTAGCGGTTCTCAACCTGTGGGTTTCTAGTATTCTGTTATGCTTTGAAGATGGACATTGATTTGTAGGCAGGGAACCATGTTAGGCTGCTACAGGGAGAGGATAGATTGGAGGAGGAAGTCTAAAAAATATATTAGTGAGATTACATTTTAGTGATATGTAAAATTATTACATATTGGGTCTAGTAATAATTAATGTCGTTTTAAAACATTCGTTTAAAATCTTGCTTGGCGTTGACTTGTATTGACATAACCTTCAAACACGTGATATCTACAGAACGTGTGAAGTGCAATGAACAAGTTTTGCTTGAAAAAGTTTGTGTTTGGTTTGGTTTTTGTTGCAAAACTAGGGCTAAGAAGATGGCGGATGAAGAGCATATTCGGCACTGCATGCTTTATGAGTTCCAATTAGGAAGAAAAGCAAGTGAGGCTGCAAAAAACATCTGTAGTGCTCTTGGTCAAGATGCAGTTAGCGCCAGAAAATGCCAGCGTTGGTTTGAGAAATTTCGCGAGGGAAATTTTTTGTTAGATGACAAGAGTGGTCGAGGCCGTGTGTCTAATTTTGATCAAGAAGCTCTTCAAGCTCTTTTGGTGCAAAATCCTCAAATTACCCAACAAGAGCTTGCGACAACTTTAAATTGTTCACAAAAAAAACAATTTCCAATCAATTGCGTGCACTTGGCAAAGTCCAAAAGTTTGGAAAATGGGTTCCTCATGAGTTGACCGACAACAACCATAATCAAAGAGTCACAATTTGCAGTTTGCTCCTCTCTTGTCAAAACCGTTTGCCCGGTTTTAGAGCAAATTGTTACCGGAGATGAAGAATGGGTGCTGTATGTTAATTTGAAAAGGCGGCCTCAATGGTTGGACAAAAATGAGGCTCCGCAGCCCACGCCAAATCTGACTTGCATGCGAAAAAAGTGATGTTGTGTGTTTGGTGGAATTTTAAAGGAATTCTTTATTATGAACTTTTACCATCTAACCAAACCATTACAAGTGCAGTGTATAGTGCCCAATTGGAAAGGTTAGCCCAAGCTTTAAGAGAAAAAGAACCCGCGCTGATTAATCGGAAGGGCGTAATTCTTCACCACGATAACGCACGACCGCATACTGCAAGAATCACTGCTGGAAAACTGCGCCAGTTGGAATGGGAAGTTCTCCCTCAACCTGCATATTCTCCTGATATTGCCCCTTCTGATTACCATTTGTTTCGTTCTTTGCAAAACTTTCTTCTTGGAAAAAAATTTAATAATGAAGAATGCCTCAAAAATGCATTGACCGAATTTTTTTCATCAAAATCACAAGAATTTTACAACAGAGGGATTAAAATGCTTCCTGAGCGTTGGGCACAAGTAGTAGAAAACAATGGCAACTATATTGTTGATTAAATTTTGTTGTATTGTTTAAATAAATTCGATTTAAAAAAAGTATTAGAAAACGACATTAATTATTACTAGACCTAATACTAGTGAGCTTACAAGTAGAAGTAGTAAAGTATAATGGTTTAAAATTTTTTTAATATATTTTTATTGATTTCAGAGTGGAATGGAGAAGGAGAGAGAGATAGAAATGATCAAAGAGGATCATTGATTGGCTGCCTCCTGCACGACCCCCACTGGGGATCAAGCCCGCAAAACGGGCATGTGCCCTTGACTTGGAATAGAACCTGGGACCCTTGATTCTGCAGGCCAATGCTCTATCCACTGAGCCAACCCAGCCAGGGAGGTTTAAAAAATTTTAAATCTTGTTTTTTATCCATATTACACAGGAATAAATGCCATGTTGGTGGTGGTGTCCATAATGACAAGTTCCCATAGAATTATAATCATTGGGAGTGGAGGATCCTCTAAAAGTCCAGCCCCTGAACTGTTGTTTGAATACCCTCTGTGAAGCCATTGTCAAATATTTATTTAATAGTTCTTGAAAAACTCAACTGCAGGGAGGCTCAGTACTTTTGGAGCCAGTTCCTTTGATCTCAATAGGTTCTTCCCCTGTTTTTAGCTAAAGCCTTTTACTCTATACAGGCAGACTAATTCCTCTTAAAAATGTGGTGTTCAAAATTAAGGAAACAACTGCCAATTTTATGGTCTAACCTACCCAAATCTTTCTCTTGTACTTTTGCTTTCAGAGACAGGCCTTGTCTCAAGAACAAATGTAGTAAAGATGAAATGCTAGTCAAAGATAGAAAAGAAACTGGATTTATAAATAATGTACTTGCCAGCTTTAAAAAAATGAAATTTCTAAAAACATGGTAGGAAGTACAAGAGAAACAGTGCTAAAACTTAGCACCACAGTACAGTACTGTGTGGGGGTCTGATGCACAGTAGCATAACCATCACCTGCCTACTTGTAAGTCAGGATTCTGATACACCAGTGATTTTCAGCCTTTTCCATCTCATGGCACACAGAAACTAGTTACTAGAATTCTGTGGCACCCCAAAAAATATATTTTTGGCTGATCTGACACCATAGAAAAAGGTATAATTTTGGTTCATTCACATTGGACGGCTATTGTTGTGTTGACTCTCGTCTTTTTAAAAATTTAACAGTCTAAGGGGAAAGAGGTCAATGCCCCTAACTAAATGGTCAGGTATTGCATGTTTTAGAAATTCTTGTAGCACACTGGTTGAAAATTACTGTGATACACAATTGGAGGATAGGTATTTTTGAGTGCTGTATATTTAGGTACTTAAAACTCATTGGTTCAAGGTTTGATGGTACTTCTTTCAGGAATCAGTCACATGATGTAGACTGAGGTGCTCTAAAGCTCCAAGGCACACACAATCTGTAATGTTAGAATGAGCAGTCTCTTGCTGACTTTGTATATGTGGACCTCCATAATATCTCTGCACTACCTCCAGAGTGTCCATTCCAACCTCCAGGATTGTGTTGCTTCCTGAGTTTTGGAATGAAGAAATGCCTCTACTTTACAGCTTCTGTGGCAGGTAGGGTCGCTACACTTTCTGCTTCTAATAAAACAAATCTCATTGAACTCAAGCTAAGTGCCCTCTTAGGACTATGAACATGTTCCCTTAGGCAAAATGGTTCATCTACTTCATTTTCCTGTCAGTCATATGTTATATCTTCTTATGTTGGATCTTCTTCATCTTTTTCTCTTTCTATAAATGTTCATTGCTCTGTCTTTGCAAATTAGTGTTCACTTGAAGCTTTGCTATTTCATCTACCTCACTCTTCTCCTCTTAATCTTTCTTTTTCCCCAACCCCAGCCTAAAACCCAAGTAAATTAGCTTCTCACCCCTGCCCCCTAGTTAAACACACACACACACACACACACACACACACACTCCTCCAACGGTGTCTGTTCTTGAATTTGCAGTCTGCAGCCATCTCCAATAACCATCAGGCTGTCAGCTTTGCAGCGCCCCACCACCTCCCACCTTCCCACTACCTCCCTCCTCCCCCATCACTCACCAGAGGAAAAAGAGAACCAGAGCAAGAGCTTGAAATATATCATGCAATAGTGTATCATGAATTTGTTGTGAATCACAGCAGTGAAGCAGGTTTATTTATTTCTGAGACCTTAAATCAATACAAAGTAGGTCTCTTAGTTCTGAAGCTGGGATGGAGTGTGAAAAAATGAGCCCATTGTACTCTTAAAACTTTGGGGAAAGGAGATGACAGCTATATAATTCCATTTACCAGGCACTAGGGGCTTTAATGTGAAGGTGACAGGGAGCTCTTTGTGCATTTAGAGCACCATATCTTCTAAATAAAAGATCTGTAGACTTGATAGTGGAGCATAGCTCCGAGTTTAATAATCTCCAAGCATTAGACCGAGCCAATATGTTCCCAAGTCAGAGAGATCCCCCCTAAACACTCATAAATTAAAAGTGCAAGAACTGCACACATTGGTAGATTAGAAATGCAAGGACTCCAGTCTTTTCTAGAAGGAAGGCAGACCTGGGCCTTGGCTGTGCACATACTGCTGTGTGAATATGATAAAGACTGTGCAAAGGAGACTGTTTAGAAACCTGCCTTCTGGCTCTTCATCATCCTGCCCTGTGTCTGGATCTAAATCTAGTTATGTTCCCTTTCATTCAGAGTGGCCATTTTCACAGTCTAATCAGCTGAAATGTACACAGTTAGGAGTGTTGAATTGTGAGAGGAGAAGCTTTAGGTTTACCATGCCCAGGTTCAAGTTTGTTTTGGAGTGATTTTTTTTTTCTGGTTGATTCTTTTTAATTAAATCTTTATTGATGAAAGTATTACAGATGTCCCCTTTTCCCCCCCTCATTGACCCCTTCTAGCCTGACCTTGCTCTCCGCCCCAGACCTTCACCACCCTATATGCATACAAGTTCTTTGATCTCTTCCCAGCCACTCAGCTTCCCCCACCTTCCCTCTGAGATTCTGCAATCTGTTCTATGCTTCTGTGTCTCTGGATCTGTTTTGTTCATCGGTTTACTTTGCTCATTAGATTCCACATATGATTGAGATCATGTGATATTTATCTTTTTCTGACTGGTTTATTTCGCTTAGCATAATGCTCTCCATTTCCATCCATGCTGTTGCAAATGGTAAGAATTCCTTCTTTTTTACCACAACATAGTATTCCATTGTGTAGATGTACCACAGTTTTTCAATCCACTCATCTGCTGATGGGCACATAGACTATTTTCAAATCTTAATTATGGTGAATGATGCTGCTCTGAACCTAGGGGTGCGTATATCCTTTCTGATTGGTGATTCTAGTTTCTTGGGATATATTCCTAGAAGTGGGATCACTGGATCAAATGGGAATTCCATTTTTAGTTTTTTGAGGAAGCTCCATACTGTCCTTCCACAGTGGCTGCACCTGTTTGCATTCCCACCAGCAGTGCATGAGGGTTCCTTTTTCTCCGCAACCTTGCCAGCACTTGTCGTTTGTTAATTTGTTGATGATAGCCATTCTGACAAGTGTGAGATGGTACCACATTGCTGTTTTTATTTGTATTTCTCGGATTATTAGTAACTTTGAGCATGTTTTTATATGTCTCTTGGCCTTACTTATGTCTTCTTTTGAAAAGTATCTATTTAGGTCTGTTGCCCAGTTTTTGATCAGGGTGTTTTATCTTCTTTTTGTTAGGTTGTATGAGTTCCCTATAAATGTTGGAGATTAAACCCTTATCGGTGATAACATTGGCAAATATGATCTCCCATGTAGTGGGCTTTCTTGTTTTGTTGGTTTCTTTTGCTGTAGTCCCATTTGTTTATTTTCTCTTTAGTTTCCATTGTCCTAGGAGTGGCATCAGTGAAAAAATTGCTTTGGCATATGTCTGATATTTTGCTGCCTTTGGATTCCTCTCTAGTATTTTTATGGTTTCTCGTCTGAAGTTTAAGTCCTTTATCCATTTTGAGTTGATTTTTGTGTATGGTGTAAGTTGGTGGTCTAGTTTCATTTTTTTGCATGTATCTGTCCAATTTTCCCAATACCATTTATTGAAGAGACTTTCTTGACTCCATTGTATCTTCATGCCTCCTTTGTCAAATATTAATTGAGCATAGTGGTTTAGATCGATATCTGGGTTCTGTATTCTATTCCATTAGTCTATATATCTGTTCTTGTGCTGGTACCAGGCTGTTTTGAGAACAGTGGCTTTGTAATATAGCTTGATATCTGGTATTGAGATCCCACCTACTTTGTTCTTTTTTCTCAGGATTGCTGCAGCTATTTGGGGTCTTTTCTTTTTTATTTCAGATGAATGTTTGGAGAGTTCGTTCTAGGTCTGTGAAATATGCCGTTGGTATTTTAATGGGGAGTGCATTGAATCTGTAGATTGCTTTGGGTAGTATTGACATTTTAATGATGTTGATTCTGCCAATTCGTGAACACAGTCTGTTTTTCCATCTGTTTATGTCTTCCTCTATCTGTTTATGTCTTCCTCTATCTTTTTTTTTTCTTCAGTGTTCTGTAGTTTTCTGCGTACAGATCTTTTACCTCCTTAGTTAAGTGTATTCCTAGGTATCTTAATTTTTTTGGTGCGATGGTAAATGTGTTTGCTTTTTAAGTCTCTCTGTAAGTTCACTATTGATGTATAGAAATGCCAGAGATTTCTTGGCATTAATTTGGTATCCTGCTACTTTGCCGAATTCATTTATTAAGTCTAATAATTTTTCGATGGAGTCTTTAGGGTTTTCTGTGTACAGAATCATGTCATCTGCGAATAAGGACAGTTTTACTTCTTCTTTTCCAATTTGGATGCCTTTTATTTCTGTACCACTGGGCTTGATGGACATATAAAGAGCTTCCCAGACAAGAAAAAGCTAAAGGAGCTGGAGGTTCTTCTTGAAGAAGATAAAAAATATGAACAGTAAAATGCCATTAAATACATATCTATCAACAATGGAATCTGCAAACAAAATGAATAAGCATAACAGAAACAGACTTGTAGATACAGAGAACTTTTTTTTGCCTGCCAAATGGGTGAGGGAGATGGAATCTCAGAGGGAAGAGGAGGCAAGAAGAGATTAACCAAAAGAACTCATATGCATATATGCATATCCCATGGACACAGACAACAGTGTGATGAAGGCTTAGTGGGGGTAAAAGGGAGGCAGGGGACATCTTTAATACTTTTAACAATAAAGATAAACATATTTTTATTTTGTTTTATTTTTTAAATTTATCAGTTATTAGGAAAATTAAAATTAAAATCACAATTAGATACCACTAAAATAAAAAATTGTTAGTTGACAATACTTGGTATTGATGAGAATGCAGAAAAGCTGGAACTCTCATCTATATTGGTGAGAATGCAAAATTATACAGCCTCTTTGAAAAAGTTTGGCTTAAAAAACAACAAAGTTACACACTTATCATACAACCTAGCAGTTCTACTTATAGGTGTTACCCAAGAGAAATGAAAATCTATTCTCCTATATAATAAGAGCCTAATATGTTAAGTGTCAGGTCATCCGTTCAACCAATCAAAGAGTAATCCTAAATAATAAAAGCCTAATAGGCAAATCAACTGAACAGCAGAATGACTGGTGGAATGACCAGTTGCTATGATGTGCACTAACATCTAGGGGGCAGATGCTTAACACAGGAGCTGCCCCCAGCCTGCAGGCCCCAGGCCAGCCAAGTTGGGTGTCAGTCACTCCACAGATCGGCCCGAATCACGGGCCAAGCCTAGGATATTACCTGCGCACGAATTTCATGCACCGGGCCTCTAGTATGCTAATAATATGCTAAGACTGCTCAACTGTTCACTATGATGTGCACTGACCACCATGGTACCGATGCTCCGACTGGTAGGTTATCTTGCTCCTGGGGTCCAACCAATTGGGGCTGAGCAAGATGGGCTAGACACATCCTGGAGCCCTCCTGCAGTCTCTTCCTGGCTGGTCAACCTCCCATGTCCCTCCCCGGCCCTGATCATACATTGGTGGGGTCCCTTGGCCTGACCTGTGCACACTCATAATCCGGGACCCCTTGGGGGATGTCAGAGAGCTGGCTTTGGCCCGATCCCACAGGCCACCTCCAGGGGCCCCGCTGGTGCATGAATTCGTGCACTGGGCCTCTAGTATCCACATAAAAACCCATACATGAATGTCTATAGCAGCTTTATTCATAATTGCCAAAAATTGGAAACCCAAATGTTCACCAATAGGCAAACAAATGAACAAGTTATGGTATTTCCATAAAATTGATGCCACTCTGCAGTAAAAAGGAGCTACCGATGCCACATCAGCATGGAAAAAATCTCAGATGCCTTTTATTAACTGAAAGAAGCTATACTTAGAAGGCTACATACTATGTGATTCCTTGTTATATAACATTCTAGAAAAGGCAAAACTGTTATAACAGGAAGCAGATCCATGGCTGGTATGTGTGACAGAAGGACATTGATTGCAAAGGAGATGAGAGAACTTTTAGGGATAAAAACTTTTGATGTGCTGCGGTGGTGGTTCTATGACTGTTTTTTGTCAAAATTTATAGAATTATACACCTAAAAAAGGATGATTTTCCTATATGTAAATTGTACCTCAATAAGCCAGGCTTTTAAAAATGACCATATTTGGAAATACTTATTGTCAGTATGTTCTAGTTTGTAGCTAAATGGGCAGTTGATGGATCCCTGCGATGAGTGATTTCTCTGGCAGTCAGTGTTTGCTCCGGAAGCCTATGCCTTCTCTTGTGTATTTGACAGACTGTCACATGGCTCTTTTCCAACCACCATTACATTCAGAATGAGTCTGTTCCTCACCCAGTCCCCAAATTCATATCATCCTTCTGCCATCTAGCGCATCGCTCTGCTCCCTCTCTACCTCAGTAAACAGGCCTCCCAGTGTTATTTCAGGCCTGCACCTCAGTCTCTCTTTTGCTGACTATCTTTTCTTATTGCAGATAGCACAGTCCCTTTCCTCTCATTTATCCATCAGCCAGCCTCATCACTTCATAACTTTGCTCCTTACAGAGAGTTGTTTGGTCTTGCAGTGAAGGTCTTGAATCCATCTCAAGTCAGAGGCTTTCCCATCCTGTGCCAGCACTGTGTTCCCGTGCCTCTTCTCTATCCCCAATCTAGCCTATCACTGCCAACCAGCACTCGAGTTTGCCAGTGGCAATCAAGGAGAGGAGGAGAAATTATAACCCTGAGTCTGTGTATTAAGAGACTGTATCTTGAAACCCTCCAAATATTCTGGGTCACATAGGCAATGGTCCTGTCTCCTCAGAGATTTAATTCCATTCACCCTTGGATATATTCCTGGAGAAACATTTACACAGTAATATGTGCTGCACCACTTAAAATTGTTAATTGGAGATTGAATTACTTGTCAGCTTTTAAAAATGTAGTTCTCTCAGGTCAGGGAGGAGGGTGTTAGCAGCAGGAGTAGATGAGCTATTTCCATTTTTTTCTTCCCTGTCCGCTTGTCTCTCCCCCTCCCTTTTCCTCTTTCTCATCCTTCCTCCTTTCTTTGTCCCTGTTTTACCACTTTCTTCCTGATCCGGTGTATGCTTTCTCATATCTATCTTACTTTCTGCCTTAGCCAAACCGTTATCAATAACCTGGCAGATCCCAGAGTGACGTTAATATCAGGATTCATGGGTGGAGTCCAGTGATGACGATTGCTCAGGAAATTTACAAAACCCCTTTTCTCAAATCCTCTTGAGGATGGAAATAGCTAATGAGAAGGATTGCAGCCAAGGACCCAGCTTGCGTAGCTTAATTCTCAGATGCAGGAAGAATTTGTACTCCCTGCTTCTTTAAATAGAAGATTGCCTGACCCACCTAGGGGGAAAGATTGAAGAAAGGGGAAAAGCAGTGGTAGATTTCATTTTTTATTGCATCGATATGCATCATTATTTTTCACATCTTGAGCACATGATTGCAAATATTTGCCTATAAGTCTGAGGGTCCCAGCATAATGTGTATATCAGGACAAAAAGCGATGTTTTTAAAAAAACTGAACTAACTTGCTTCTATGAAACTTGGAAATCTCAATGCCTGTGCTGACAAATATCCTGATAAGTAAATACTACACTCATTCAGCATCACATAGTGATTTCATTTGCACAGAGCTTCACAATGCTCTGCCACTTCAGTCAGGAGGCGGGCAACCGGGAAAGGAAGGACGTGTTTATCTCGGTCTCCAAAAAGAATTTAAGGGAGAGAGCAGGCGGTATATTAGACTGTTTCCGTTGCCTGTCAGTTAAGGTAAACCCGAGCTGTTTGCAGCGTCTCTAGATAAGCAGCAGGGGCTGCGGAGGCCTAGCATGCGTGTATGACTGCATTCATTTGCACTTCCTGTGTACCTCAGAATTTCTAAAGGCTTCGTGGCATCTTTGGTGGGGCCTTTAACAATTGTGCCTCTGCTCATCCCTCACTTTTATGCTGTGCCCTTAATTCTCAGGTCTGCCAGCCCCAATTAATGAATGCTGGGTGAGGCTTAAGTTTACGTAGAGAGTGGATGAAGATCCTCTTTCCCCTCAGACTCGGCCCTTATTCAGTTCTGCTGGTGTGGGCTCTCTTCAGATGGTGCCTGCTTTTAACATTTCATGGTACTGCTTCTCCACTTTAGACCCGGGGAGCAGTAAGGTGGGGCCTCAGGAGAGTCACCTCTGTTTGAATGGCTCCTGTGTTTAAATGGTTAGTGATGCTTGTTGGGCAGATAAATTAAAAGTTTGTCATACAGTAGAAAAATGTGAGAGAAATAATCTGGGGAATGAAACATAGCAGCAACTTACATAGAAATGCATATGTCAAAGTTGGAAAAAAAACTAATGAATGAAATGCATCTTCTTCATGAAGATATTATGGTGATGGGAGTTGTTTACCTCCTATTTCTCTGTAGAAGGTTGGTAGGGCAACATATTGAGGAATAAACGAGTGGTTCTGTCTTATGTGGGCTCCTTCCTTTGTCTCCCTCAATGCGGACCAGGGTGTGCGTAACTGCTCCAGCACGATCGTTTCTGAGTTAGGCAGAATGGGTTTTGTCCTAGCCCAGATTCTGCGTCTTTGGTTGGAGCTTTTGTTCTGAAGTATCCTAAAATCATTAAAAGCACTTGAGTCAGCAATGACCCCCATAAATCAGGAGCTATTGTGTGTGCCCTCCTTCTACTGGTGCGTGCTCCAAACATACGGTCATTGAAGATGAACTGGAGGGGACGGCGCTGTCTTCACCGACTGTTAAGTAGCTCTGATTGCTAGCGTTTGCTTGTGGTTAGTGAAGCAGATTTCATTTCTGTGTCCTTCCCCTCCCCACCCCCGACCTCCTAAGGTAAGGCTGGTCAGAGAGAGCCATCCCGATACTCTGTCTACCCTGTTCTCTTTCTCTTCAATTGCAAAATTAAATGAATCTTCTCACATGGCAAACATTTGTTTAGCCCAGAAATAATGTTCTTGGTTGTGGTTGGCTCCAATTAGTTTTCTTTCTGAATCCAGAGGAGAGGAAGTGTAGAAATACTGCTGCCTTTTCGGAACAAAGCATCAGAACCTGAGTGAAGGGAAGACATGTGAAGTTATTAAATTGCTCCTTCCCAGTTTGTCTCCATTAGTTTGTGAGAATATGGGGCGGAATGGGCAAGTGTCAGAGCCTCTGGGAGTGCCCCGTTACGGACGCTCTGTTTCTTTGGAAGGTGGGGCCAGGACGTGTGAGGAAGGTGTGTTTGATCAGCTGTGCTGCTCTTGGTGTGCTCTGGTCTCTGCGCGTTCTTCGTCGGCCCATTACTGATTTTGGAGGGATTCTAAGTGGCTGGAGATTATCAAGCACTGGAGGCAGTGTTTTATAGAAAAGAAAATAGCAATTCTCAGTACAAAATGGTTAAGCTCTCTCTCTTAGGCAGCAAGTTCTTGGCTCCTAACAGAGATTGTGAATGCCAGGTATTCACAGTCAGCACGGTCTCCTTTTTATTTCTTTCCCCCCTTTTCAGCTTTATTTTAATAATTAAAAATACTGCTGATCATGCCGAATGGCTTGTGGCAGAGAGGCGGTCTGTCCCAGAAGGACCAGTTGTGGGCCATCAGGTTTATGACGTCCATAAAACCAGAGCCCGATCGGAGCACGGCCTTCCTGAGTGACAGGGTTTCTGCTTCCACCGGGGTCCCCCTTCCATCCCCTGCTTTGGATATTTGTTTTGGTTTCGTTTTTTTTGTCCTGTTTTATTTCCTGATACATGTGTGCATATGTGTACACATTTAAAGATATAAATGAAACAGGTATGTAATGCCCTCTGCCTGTTAGAAAGACTAAAGCCATAAAAATAACAAACGGCGTGTATTTGCTAGAATGTCAAAGTTATGAGTTTATTTTGTAATGATGTGCTCCTGCCTTCATGAGGTAAACTGGCCGTGGCGGAGGTGTTATTAGTAATATGGACTCAGTGGAGCAGAAAGCCGAGTGACCGAGAGATCAGTGTATCAGTCAGAGAGAGGGCAAATGGAAAGAGACAGCAGGAGAATGAGAAAAGAGCTGCCGGCCTGGGCTGAGATTAAAGACGGGCTGAGAGGAGGATGGGAGCCCGTGGTCAGATGCGGCCTCGGCTGCTCCCGGGCTCCTTCAAAGGAGCTGCCGGCATGGTGCTCAGCTCAGGGCTGCCTGCAAAGGCTTGTTCTCGGCACTTCCTTATCAAGGGAAGCAGCGATCTGAGAGCAATTTTTTGCTTTCCAAATGCTTTTGTGGAGAGTCTCTTCCGCCCTTCCTTGCTGAAGTTAAATGGAACCAAGGCCAGCAGGGTCACACTGAGGTGATTACTTGGTCACTAACTTCCTCAGCCTTTGGAAGATCTTAATGTGCGGGCTGGCCCAGCAGGCGGGGGAACCTCTCGGAGCTCCCAACCAGAAGGGGCAGCAGGCATATATGGAACCTGCTGGTCTTTCATTTATTAGTTTCTCCCCAGAGGCTGGAAATGAATAAAAGTTAGTAAGGAAGAACTGTTGTGTTGTGGTTATTTTCTAAAGGAGGAGAGGAGAGGGAAAAGAAGAAGTAAAATACAGTAAGCACTCCACAACTGTTTAGGGCTCTCCAGGGCTGCCCTAGATGACGGGCAATTACTAACACTCAGCAGTAGCAATAGCCAGTGATCGGGCTGCCCCGCTTCCATCTGCTGGGTCAGAAAACCTCCCTCCCTGAAAGAAATTACTAACCAATCTTCAGGAGGAAAAGAAACCCTACAATTTCCAAGTTCAAGAAATTTTTTTTTTCTTCCTCTTTTCTTCTTTAACGGAAACTTTGTGGTTTCCAATTGCAAGTGCCTGCCGTCTACCTCACAAGGGTTAAACTCTAGGGATACCCCCCCAGTTTAAAGCTTCAACTTCCCGGGAACCTTGGGAGGGAAGGGCAGAGGGAGAGAGGCGGGCTTGGGTATAAATCACTGCCCTGCACCCAGCACACAAAGGACTATAGACTCGAGGGTTCATGTCTGTATCATGAGACGCTTCGGGATTTTGCCAGCCTTAGGGCTTATGTATCGAGATCAGCTTTAAAAATCAAATACAAGGGGGAAAGTAATCCTTTAAAAAAAAGGGGGGGGGATTTGGGGGGATCTAAACCTCACAGCATTTCTTTAACTAAGACTTGTGACTGACGATTGTCAGAAGACGTGCACATTGCCTGTTTTGTGTACGTGCACAGTAACTCCGCAGCCTGCAGGTGCTGAGGTAGCGCTGTCTCAGGGTCCCAGCCTCGCCCACCGCTGTGGTTTCAGCTCAGTGTGAAGTATGCCATGCATATCTTTGGCAGTTAGGAGAAAGAGAGGGAGAGGCTTGCTCTTTTTTTTTTTTTTTTTTTTTTTTTTTTTTTTTTTTTAATTCTTTTTTGTTTTCTGAGATTTCTTATTAGGACAAAGGTCCAGAAAGTCCCTTCAAACAAACCACGGAAGCTGGAATCTCTGTCTTAGGGAAAAAAGAACCCTTTTTAATGAGAATTGCAAAATAGAATTGGCTTTTATTTCTGTCAAGACCAATGTCTTTTCTTTTGCTCTAGGTCCTCGGGCGGGAAGTATATACCTCCAATAACCAGCTCGGAGGCATCCAGATCATGCACAACAATGGGGTGACCCACAGCACCGTTTGTGATGACTTTGAGGGGGTCTTCACTGTCCTGCACTGGCTGTCGTACATGCCTAAGGTGAGCCTGCAGAACCCGGCCTTCTCGCCACAGCTGCTGCCTCTGCACTTGAGCTCTCCTCATCCTGCAGGAATCTTTTATGAAATGTTCCTCGGAAAGCTGTGGACTCCTTTTTTTCTTAGAGCCTTCTTTTGCCTTCTACCTTAAAATGCCTTTGGGCCCTGGCCAGTATTGCCAAATGGTTGGAGCATCAGCCCGTGCACCAAAGGGCCATGGGTTCAATTCCCAGTCAAGGGCATGTACCTGGGTTGCAGGTTTGATGCCCAGCCCCAGTTAGGATGGGTGTGGGAGGCAGCCAATTGATGTGACTCTCTCGCATTGTTGTTCTCTATCTGTCTATCTTTACCCCACCCCTCCCTTCCATGCTCTAAAAAGTCAATGGAAAAAATATCATATTAAGTTAAATGATTTGCCCAGGGTCACACAGCTCTTACTTAGGAGCTGGGGCTAAATCCCCTGGAAAGCTTCCCAGAAAGCCTGGGCACACTGAAGCAGTCAGAAGGCACCACTTTGGGCCAGAGTCCACATGGACTTGAGACCTGCACCTGCTCCTCGGGGCCTGGCATGCCTTGGAATGCTTCTAGCTGGTGACGGGGCTCATGGGGGTAACTCCGCATGAGGGCCCTGTTGACTTTGTAATGACTGTTGCCACGCTGGAGTGTAGGATTGACGTTTACTGACTGCTGCCTCTTTCCCTCCCAATCTCCTTTCAGAGCGTGACCAGTTCTGTTCCTATCCTGAACTCCAAGGATCCTATAGATAGAATCATCGAGTTTGTCCCCACAAAGGCCCCATATGATCCTCGATGGATGCTGGCAGGCCGTCCTCACCCAAGTATGTATATCATTAAGGATTCTGTAGTCCCTGGCCCTCCAGCTTTAGGGTTTTTCTTCTCAACCACAGACCAGTCTCTGCACAATAGCACAAGACAAAGACGTGGAAGTAAAAAAAAAAAAAAAAAAAAAAAAAAATCTGAAGAAAAAGGTGGAAAATTCTTTAAGAACAAATGAAAAATGAGATGAGATTTGCAAATCAGCCATTGAGTCATAAGCAGTGTAATCGCTAATAACATTTCTTCTGTTTCTTCTGCTGTTAAAGATGGCTCAAACAGTTAAATATAAGCTATAAAGTCATAGAACTACAGGACCAGAATCTTTGGCCATTTAGTTTCTATAAACAGATTAACCAGATCGGAGTTAAAAAGACTTTGGGGCCCCTCCTTGTCAAGTGTGACTACACCTTTCTCAGTGAGCTACTGCTGAGCCCACCGGCATGCACCCTTCGTGTCTTACGATGTTGGTAATAGTGTTGGCACTTGCTGTAGTTATTAATGTAAGATCATTAATTCATGAAGAGATTGTCCAGAACTTTTAATTTTACCAATATATAGAACAAAAACAAGCTCTTCGTCCATGTTTATCTAATATGGCCGCCTGTCTTGACGCCGATTTTATCTTCCCAAACTTTCCGAACAGAAACAAAGGAAGAAACAAACAAAGGTAACTCCATGCAAGGCAAATGTGTGTTTTCTTTTGTCAGTCCATTTGGCTGTTTCACAAACCACACTCATTAGGAAGTTCTTCTGTGAAGCCCCAAGTCCCCCTGCTCCACTTAGAATCTATTGTTTCAAGTGTTTACGAAAGTGTTTGTTCTTTTTTGTATGTTCATTGCAACTATGGCAAAGAAAGGCTGTACTTAAAGGGATAATTAAATTTGAGTTATTGTGATTTAGTTGAAAGGGAAAGAGGTCTTCATAAGGAAGACTTAATCAACCTTTGTGGGCACCCACTCTAAGCCAGGTGGGGTAATCAAGCACTTTATATACGTAATCTTATTTGGGCTAGCTGCCTCTTACAGCTACAAAGAGATCATCGTTTTTTAGGAGCTCAGAGAAGTTAAATGATTTGCCCAGGGTCACACAGTGATTACTTAGGGGCTGGGACTAAATCTGAAGCCTAATTATAGATAGTGTAGAAAAATCACCAAAGGAAGTTTGATTTTAATTTAAAAATTTACCTGTTGTCTTCAGTACCTTTTCTTATTGATCTTAATCAGACTAAATAGTTTTTCTTATGTAGCCAGAAAAACTACCATTGTAGTTTCTCTACCTCTCGTTTTTTATACCATTTTTATGGTAAGCACTATGAAACTGAGATAAAATCCAGGACTTTTCTGAGAAAATTCAGAACAAGATTCAGTGAATGTTCCCCTAGGAATCACGGGGAGCCATGGGAGCTGGCTTCTAAGTTCTGTGTTTGAACTGAACATGACCTGCTCGCTGAGGGCAGTAAAGCCTCCCCCCCCCCCCCCATAATAGCCACAGCCCCCACTTGATATATAAGGCAGGAAGGTTTTTTAAAAAGAAAACATTTACATTTTGAAATGAATTTTGTAATTCTAAATTATTATTATTGAAGTATGAGTCATAAAATGACCCAAGCAGATGAAGTTAAAATTACAATATCCTGATGCATTCAGAAATTTGGTTTAGAACCGTCATCAAAAATTGTGCTCTCTTTCATGGGGTGAACAGGTGCGAGGCGTGTGTGGTGAGGAGAGTGGGGCATAATCTTGGCCATTATTAATGAGATCTACAGAATAAAATGGAATTTGTGATAGACTAAGTTTTCTGGGTTTTGGATAATATTTTTTCATGGACTCCCTAGTAATTCATCCTGCTGTCTGTGTGCAGCTAACACTGGCTCCCAAATCGAGTGACTTCAGATTTTAATTTAGTGGAAACGTTAAAGAAAGCAGATGATTCCCTGTGATAAGTTAAAGCAGATATCTTCTAGGTGAAAAGTTAAAGTCATTTATTAGAGGAGATAGTGCTGTGATATTCTTCAAACTGACGCCCAACACGAGACCAGAATCTAAACGATCGGCTTTGGGCTCACGATAGAGAGATAATTTTGAAATGGATGATCACATTTTACACTGGGGCCATAGAGGCAAGGAATGTAGAACACAATAATTACAAGTTTAGTCTTGATAAAACACTCTCCATCCTGTTTAAGTCAGCAGAGGTTAGCTTGCTCGGATCTCCACTTTTAATTGGTTTTGGACTTGGGTTTTTAGGGGGCGGAGGGCCATGTTCAAATTAGAAGAATCAGTGAGAAGCCATGAGCTGAGAGGGCACGCTAGGAAACCATTATTTGCAGAAGCTTTTATGGGGCCCTGGTCAAACACAGATACCTTTGGGACAAAAGGGTATTTTTTTTAATGTTGTTGTTATTTTATTTTTATTTTTTTTTCTTAAACTAAAGTGTTGAAAGTTAAGTGTGCTGCCAGTAAAGGAAATGCTATTTGCAAGGGAGGTTGATGACATTAAGTATATGCATCTTAACCATTATATTTTTGCTATCTGTCTATATGTAGGCATAGCCCTTTCTTGTGGAGAGATTATACTTAGTCAGCTGTAAATAAAGAGGAGGCATATTTTGTTGCTTTTGTAGCAGAAAAGTCGAGTCCCTTTTCTTTAACCCCAAATTTGGGTCCTCATTTGAACATTAATACCATTTGGTGGTCTTCAGCTTTCCATTAAAGGAAAATCATTGAAATCAAACAAAATTGTAAGCTAAGCTTTAAAATAGAAATAGACATTTTGAAAACATCTTTAACGACTTGGCTGCCTTTTGACAAATGTTTGTGATGTTTTGAAAAAAGCCAAGTTATTTATTTAAAAGCAATGCAAACTCTCTCTGCTAGCTGAGCCCCATCGTTTAACAATAAATGATGCTTTTGCTGATAAATGAATCTATTTATGCAGTCTAGCAAATGAACTAGGAGATGATGTCTGAAGTCAGATGCATATTTAGCTGCCTAATGCTTCCATCTATTATAATACGGTTAAAAACACAACAAACGCCCCAAATACTCCCCCAAATCCAACGTTAAGTTTGCTAATTCCAGTGCATTTCCAGTGAATTGATTTATTTTCTTTCTTGTCCTCCGTAGCTCAGAAAGGCCAGTGGTTGAGCGGGTTTTTTGACTGTGGGTCTTTCTCAGAGATTTTGCAGCCGTGGGCACAGACCGTGGTGGTTGGCAGAGCCAGGTAAGAGCTCCTTTGTTCTGGAAACTCACCTCCCAACTGGAAACAAGAAAGGAAACAGGTTCTCACCAATAATGCTCTCTGTGTCTGAACTTTCTAAGAATATTGGATCGTGGGCATTCCAGAGGCAGTGTAACCGGAAGACCGGTTCCCAGCAGTCATTCAGTGTGTGTCTCCAGTGACGCGTTTGATCTAAAGTCTAGTTTCGACAGTATTTCCTCGTTACAATGCTGAGAGAAATGCTGTTTAGGGGCTGTAGATAGCCACAGCCCACCCATGACCGCCCCCTTCCCAAAGACCATTTTCTTTCAGAAGTAGGTGACAAGTAACTCGGTCTCACCTACTTCTCTATGTAACTTGAAAGAAGTTCCTTCATGTCATCGAGCTTATTTAAGTAACAAGTTAGTGGCACTATATTGGTTTATCGTCATATTTGAATTACCCCCCACAAAAGGAGTTTACCTGAAACTGGAGTGAGTCAAATAAGCTGGGATACCTATATTTTTCAAGTGGGAACTTTAAGTTTCTATTAGGTTTTAATACCCATTCTAAGAAGTGCTTCACTCAACAGCAAGCTCCGCATGAAATAATCTGTAGCGCTCGCCAAGGCTGATCTTAATCTCGTTCTGCACTGCAGAGACATGCTGCCCTCGGGACCCACATCTGGAGCTCACCTTCCTCTCGGGGGCAATCAGTTTTTCTTATCTTGGTGAAAAGTGGCACCTGCTCAAGACTCTCAAACATGCCACATTGGGTTGAGATTTAGATTCTAGCCTTGAAAATAATTCTAGGCTTTGTGGTTCTCTCAATATAGCAGGTCATTGCGGCTCGTGCTATCCGTGACAAGGAGCCATCAGATGGCAAATCCCGCAGGCAGGATCTTCCTCTGTGGCAAGAATAAGAGGCAGGCCAGGAGTCGGTCCTGACGAACCCCAGGGACTGGCTCCCGTTTTCCTCTCACCACATCTCGGGTCTTCCTCCACCTGACCCCAGGCCTCTGGGTCCCAGTGAGAATTCTTTGTGCCTGGTAAATCTCCCTCTGGGGGTGAGAGAGAGAGAGAGACAGAGAGACAGAGAGACAGAGAGACAGAGACAGAGAGAGTCCTTCTACCCAGGACCTCTCAGTTTGCCCACATTCAGACCATCTTTCCTGAAAATGTTCCTCTCACCTATTCTGTTGCAGTTTTCTTGTCTGTAAAAATCCTGACAGATTTTTAACCCTCCAAAAGCCAAACCTTTGTTAAAACCTTTAAGATTCTCCCATGGGAAACAAGAGAATAATGCTTTATACTTATGATTGGAAGAACAGGGATTGTCTGAGAGCAAGATCAGTCAAGTGTGGCTTTGGCTAGCTCTGCCATTGTTAATTGTGACTCTCACTCTGACTTCTTCCTTTCTTTCCATCTGATGAGTTCTGGGCTTCTTGCTCCAAACACATACACATGCTCACAAGTATATAAAACACAAATGGAGCTAGCTTCTTTCAAAAGCAATGGCATTTCGAGAAATAAATATAAATGTATTCTTCTGGGATTGTTACTGTAAGTGCTGCCAAAACTCATCTTTGGTATGTATGTTTGGAATATGTGTGCTATTGGCTGTAAATTGTCTTTTATTATTCCATGGCACCTTGTCCAGGGACACACTATAAAACAAGATGTAGCATCTTCATGTGCTAGCCTGATAAAATTTATATGAAGTATAATAGAAAACAGAAGTTGTTCTGAGCTGTTTTCAAGTTCAATAAATAACTGTAATACTCGGATAAAGATGTTCTTTATTAGGTCACATGGGCCCTAATATATAAGTTATAAGTTACCGATTTAGGGTGGCTTTTGCAATTACAAGTTTCCAGTTGGATTGTTAATCATTGTGAACAGAAATATTTCTGAACCCTCCTGTGTACCTCCTGCTCATTGTCTGGTTGTCTAGAGGGCTTTTTGATTCTGATTCAGTGCAGGCAAGTGACAAGGGAGTGGGTGGTCCCTCCTCAGGCCCCTGCCAGGCCTCTTGTGATGACAGGAATCCATTTCCAGTAGCCAGTGTAACAACCAAAGACCATCTTTCATGGAAAAGTTTGTCATGGAGATGCTGTGGGGGAATGAGAGACTATAACCCATCCCCGTCCCAACCCCAAGGAATGCAGCTGTGAGAGTGAAGATTGAATTACATTTCTGAGTAAGGACTCGCCCTGTACCTTGCAATCTCTATCTCTATTCTCACTCCCTGCCCCCCTTCTCGATTTCTACTTTCTTTATGAGGATCATGTTGGGAGAATATCATGGAATATAGATGTGGTAGCTTTGAGCTCCTGGACAGTTCTTTTTATTTTTTTATTTTTTTATTTTATTGATTTTTCACAGAGAGGAAGAGAGAGGGATAGAGAGTTAGAAACATCATGAGAAAGAATCACCGATCAGCTGCCTCTTGCACACCTCCTACTGGGTATGTGCCCGCAACCAAGGTATATGCGCTTGACCGGAATCGAACCCTTTCAGTCCGCAGGCTGACGCTCTATCCATTGAGCCAAATCGGTTTCGGCTCCTGGGCAGTTCTTAACATTAACATAGCTTAATTTTAAAATATATTCTTCCAATACTGATCATTTGTTTCACCAAGATTACTATAGAAAGTTTTCTCTGTCCCATTGCTTTTTTCTAATGAAGAAGAAAGTTAAATTGTTTAACCACCTGCCTGCACTTGACACATTTTTCTTCATCCTCATCACATACCTACACACTCCCCATCCACATGTCTAGGGTGAGACCTACCCTCAGATCCTATCTGGAACCACACTATTAGTACTCCATAGGAACTACAGCACTGTTTCAGCAATGCCATCATTTCTTAAAAACAGTTCGTGAGAGTTTCAGCTTCTTACTACCTTTTGGACTATTTCCCTCCGTTTTCATCAAAGGGATACTTTATGGTGAACTGAGAAGTTCCATTGGGCAACCACGAGACGGATGTGTGTGAATGCACATGTGTGCACACAAGCTAGGCTGCTGGATCTGAGTGCTAGGGGCTCCCCTAGTGCAGCCCTCTGTTTGAATTGATCCTGTGGTGGAGAATAGGAGTGATTCTGGGGTTAGTTTTCAGTCGTATTTACAAAAATTTACCATATTCACCAAATCCAGAGTCTCTTACTCCTAGAAGTCTGACTTCTCCTCACTCTCTGTATTACTCGTTTTCACCCCAATGTTTTGAGATGGGATGGGAAATAAATGACTAGCTGAGATGTTGACTCACATTATGCTCTATGTGTCTCATTTTTTACCAGGCTAGGAGGAATACCTGTGGGAGTAGTTGCCGTAGAAACCCGAACAGTAGAACTAAGTGTCCCAGCTGATCCTGCAAACCTGGATTCTGAAGCCAAGGTAGGTCACTCCGAGTTCAGTGTACCCTGTGCTTGGAGCTGTGTTGCCCGCCTGCAGAGCCTGTGGATGTGCTGGGAGCACTGCAAACCACCAGTTTTAGAAGGAAGGGCCGTCAGCAGCCCTGAATGAGTTCAGACCATCTTGTGCTCTTAAGACGACACTAAATGTACTGCAAGATAAATTCTGCTAGAAAAATTAAATAGGCCTTTGCAGTTGTCTTGCTGATGCTGGGAAATAGTTGGGGACGTGGTCTTAGAGAAAGGAAGCCATGACAATGCCAAAGGCTCTTTGGTGCCAGATTCTCTGAACACACTCAGGGAAGAGCTGCTGCTAGAATTATAGTGGAGTCTGCCAAATTGTGAACACCACAGCCAGTCCTTTTTAAAGAATGGATAGCATTTTCACATTCTGACAAGATCCAGAAAATGAGCCGTGGGGAGATCGGGGAGGAGGCTATTCAGCAGGGCCACAGTAAGTGTCTCTTTATTAACCACAGAAAAGGAAAGGCTGCACTAAGCACAGAGGTGAAGGACTTGGAGCCTTTGTGCAGCTGGCCACTTTGAGGAGTGGAGTCTAAAGTTGCCGGGGAAAGCAAGGGTACTGAGAGCGCGTCCTTCCATTAGAAGCAGTCAGTAGGTTTCTCTCTCTTGACTAAAGAGAGGAGGTGTCATCAGCAATCAAACAGGATTGTTGAACAAAGTCGGAAATCCAGGATCTTTTTGCTACTTCAAAGACCATCTTTATGATGAACAACCCTGGTGGGGTTTTTGTTTGTTTGTATTTTTAGTTTGATTTTGAATTTTTAATCAAAAATTCAAACCTTATTCACCTTGGACAGATTCCCCCTCAAATTGTGTTATTAATGTGTCTTCTCTTTTCATTTTCCCCAATAGATCATCCAGCAGGCTGGCCAGGTTTGGTTCCCAGACTCTGCATATAAAACCTATCAGGCTATCAAGGACTTCAACCGTGAAGGGCTGCCTCTGATGGTCTTTGCTAACTGGAGAGGCTTCTCTGGCGGGATGAAGGGTGAGTGCCTGGCTCTGGGCTGGGGGGCCTCACTGGTTCCCCTGAATCCTGCAGTGAGGGTGGGTGTGTGGGGGGGCTTATATTGGACAGAGCCTATGAGTGTCCTGGGAGCCCATCACCCTAGGCTTTTGGGGGATTGTGCATCCTCTGAGATATCGTCTGAGTGGTACCCAGAATGGGAAAATCCAATGTTTTACAGTTTCACACAAAATACCAGAACAACCTGCTAGTGCTATCTAGGTGGACTGCTGTTATGGATTAGCTTTCACAGGTGAATGATGGTCATGGAAAAATATGATCCCTCTTTTCTGGACATACTTTTTGTTGACGTTACTCTTTAACACTTTACAATGACCAAGACTGATGGGAAATTAGCCTTTACCAGAAGAAAACGAACAAAGTCTACCCAGCGGCTGTTCTTAGTGGTAATTTGTGATATGCTTTATTACTACCCAACAGCCGCCCTGGGCCTGGGCTCCAGCCTATTAGACGATTATTCTAAAGGCTGCTTAGTGACTAGGCAGCCAGTGTCCCCATTTACTAAGCATCCTGTGTGCGCAGAACCACTGCAGGCAGTTCAGGCAACACCCCGGGAAACTCGCTCTGCCCCTTCGAGAAGCAGAGCTCTCTCTCCAGTGGCCCGAGACTCATGGCCATGCTAAGGCCAGAACATTCCAGGCGAGGATTTGTGCTGAGGAGTGTCACAGGACTCAGGGTTCTGAAGGGTAGTAGGGTGGGTTAGGGGGACAGAAGGAGGGAGGAATTGATACTGCTGGAGTAAGTAGAGTGATTAGAAGGACACCCGAAATGCCTTGGGCTAGGGGTGTCTCTAGATCTGAGGGAGGAAACGGGAAGTTACCCTTCTGTAGGTTACCGGCTCTGTGTGGAGAGAGATTCGCGAGCCTTATGCTAACAGCTTTTCCTTGCTTGGCTAGGAAAAGCCCTGGATGGGCCAGGCTTTCCTGGCAAAATGTAGACAACTAGGACGGTTTTTTGTTATTCTAGTTGGAAAGTGCCCCTTTGCCCATTTTTGCTGGAAAACTACCACATTTTATACTTTTCTTAGGAGAGACTTAGACTATAAATGCAAATTAAAGTTTGCATACTTTTATAGACTATCAAGGTGAAAATTTTTTTAATCAAGATAACAATTCAGTGGATATACCATGAGACATGGAAAGTATAGGTTAAATAAGTCAATCCTACACATTTTTATTGAGTTCCTGTATGCAAGGAATTATGCTAGCTACTGCAGACAAATCAAAAACAAGTCTGAAACATACACTGTTTTAAGGAATAAAGAAAAATGTCTTTGGCAGAATGATAAAGTCAATGTATAAAGTATAAACAAAATAACCACCATATTCAAAAGAGGACAATGCTATATTTGGGGGGAAGGGATCTGAAACCCCTTTCATTTACATAATGGGGTTCATTGAGCATCAGATTTCACTTGATCCAAAATTCTTTGGCTGTAAGACTTATATTAAGATTTAAGAGAGAACGCAATGCTGTTACTTCTTAGTTACATCTCTTCTGAGGGGCAGGGGGCATTACACATCCACTCTTCCTGACATTACTTAGGAGTAAGTCAGGCTGGCTATTTTGTCTTAACGAGTTCAGAGATCATAAGTTTGCCATGTGCCTCTTGTAGGAAAAGCTTCAATTCTGCTACATATTTGGTCCCAGACCTAGATTGGCTGCTAGCCCTGTAACAGTAAGAACAACAACAATTAAGGTTCATTGAGCTCTTTTCACCATTTCACAGTTTCCACTGTGCTCATCATTTCACATGCATTATCCTACATAATCACAAGCACCTCTAAGGGGTCGGTTATATTATTATCTGTAATTTACATAAATTGAGACTTAGGTTAAGTACATTTGCCAAGATCATTTAGCTAAAAATGACAGATTTGGGAAAGGAACAGGGATCTGCCTGACTTCATATAGCACAGTATAGCACAGTTGGCTGATTTTTAGAACTTAGGACTGGACCTGATCTGCTAGCATATCCCTAGAATAGAGGATATATATTCCAGAGGAAGTTATTGTTCACCTGTCTCCCCTCTGCTTTGGAGTTGGTTATTGTGAGAAGAGCTCAGAAATGAGTTACAGTTCCTTATTGTGATAAAATATACATAACATAATATTTTATAACTAGAGGCCCAGTGCAATGTGGGGATCCCAGGCAATGTGGGGATCAGGCCAAAACTGGTCTGGTGCATGGATTCGTCCAGGGCGTTTCTGGCCTGTCTCACCCACTCCCAATTGGCCGGACCCCAGCAGCAAGTTAACCTACTGATTGGAGTGTCTGCCCCCTAGTGGTCAGTGTGCATCATAGTGACTGGTTGAATGGTTGGACACTTAGCATATTAGGCTTTTATTATATAGAATTTTAACAATTTGTAAGTGTACAATCGAGCAACATTAAATACATTCACAATATTGGGTAACTATCACCACTGTATATACCCAACTTTTTCATCCTCCTCAACATAAAATCTGTACCCATTAAACAATAATTCCCCTTTTCCCCCTCCCCCCTACTTCTGGTAAAAAATGAGTTTCTGGGCTGCTGTAGACCAGTGCCAGCTCTGTTTTCTGAATTTCGGTGCTGCTGCATCCATTTACACATTACTTAAGACAAAAAAGCTTTGGGGAAGATAGAGATCAGTGTGAAAGTAGGAGAGGGGAGGAAGAACATAGCCTTTCATATTTACATACAGGTCAGCATGTTTTCTACATATTATCTCATGTAACGGGACCTAGGCTGAGAGTTATTCCATATCCCTTGGGGAGATGTTTGCAGTTTTGGTTTCAATGCTGGCTGGGGATTATGCAGAGAGGGAAAATAAACAATTATGCCATCCCTCAGTGCACACAAACACACAGCTAGGAGCCGACTGCACTGTGGGTAAAATGACTCCAAAATTGTGTGTAATGAGTAGGAAAAGATTAGAGACAGCTCTTGCTATGCTGAAAATTGACATTAGTGGGGGGAGGGGGGAGATACTCTTTACTAGTCGGCCTAGGAGGTCTAATTCAAGCAGTAAAAATATAAATAAATAAATAAATAAAAGCATGGCAAGATGGTATTGGTGCTTTTTTTCCAATGAGTTCTATCTGGCCGGAAGGCTATTCAGCATAATGCAAAATTAAATTATAAAAACTGGCTGAATATTTAGATGGAAGAGCCATTTGGAAGCAGTTTATTTAGACGAACCGGCAATGACCCACAACAGGGAGACATCAAGCGTGAAATTTACTAGAAATTAGCACCAGGGTCCCAGCCTCAGCATGAATAGCTTGATAGGATGCAAATCCCAGTGATATTAAGCCGCCTCACTGCTGGTGCTACAGGGTCACTCTCAGTTGGCTTTTCATGTTATACTTATTATTTTTTCCTGGGACAGGTTATAAATAACAATAAAAAAACATTTATTGAAAACTTTAACTGGAATGAAAGTCTTATGTTAAAGTCTCTGATTACTTGGATGTTGAAATAGAGTGTCAGCCAGCCATAATGAACTCATGAGACAGCGTGTGTGTATAGCTTATGTATGCCTAATGTTTACCTTCAGCTTCTAACAGATAATCTCCCCCAAGTCAGTATGATCGGTTCTAACTTGCAGAGTGTGGGGCACTGCGGAAACAACCTGCCACCCTGCTTCCTTGTTTGGTGCATGTGGTGGCCACGGTTAGCCATGCTGTGAAACAGTGAGGGCCCTGGCAGGGTTGGTGTCTGGGTGCTGAGAACACATTGCAAGAGCCGTGTGATCCCGTTCGCACAGATGTTCTTTGCTTAGAAAGCTCCAAGCTCCTGCCTCTCCAGTGAGGAACGTATCAGTATTTTCCGTTCCCAGTTGCATTTCTTATGGCCTAAGAATTGACAGTCAGCATATGCATAGCTTTAAAATTCCCTGAACTGATGTGTAGCCTAAACCCTTGGGGAGAGCCCCTCCCTTGCTGTTCTTGGCAGTGACTTTGCTCTCGTAAAAATGGGTTTCAGACAAGTATGTGTCAGATTGTTGCCAAGTGCTTCAACCTGCCTTTCAAAATGTCTGGCTTGGGGCAGCCGTGACTCGGTGTGAGATTTGTTCGTAGAGTTTGTGTGTGTGTGTGTTTATATTTATGTTTCCATAGCCTTTGTTGCTTGTTGGGTATTTTGATGGTTGGATTGCGGGTCTGTTGGTATTCCAGGTTAGATGGAGGTATTGTTTGCAGGCCCCAGTTTGTGAGCTATAATAAACCTTGATGCCCCTTTTCTACTCAGTCTTGGGGCCTGGAAGATAATTGTTTGGTACAAGCTGATGGTATTGTCAGTACAATTTCTGGCCATTCAAAGAATCCAGGCGAAATTTAGAAATATTGAATCATTTATTCAAGTCTCTTCTGGTTTCTGTTTTACTCACCATCGTGTCAGATGCTGGAAAGCAGACTACCTCAGCCTCGTGCCCTCTCTGCAGTAAGAATGAGGTAGTAGAATGTGGATTTTAGATCCCAAACGATCTTGGATCAAGTCTTATCTCTGCCACTTATTTAAGCCAAGGTTACTCACCTATAACTTGGATATAAGAATGAGATGATTTTCTGATGACTGAATAATTTATGTGTGAATATATATGAACCCATGCTTCTTGGTATTCACTAAACTAGCTATGATGATGAAAAAGAGAGACCACAGTCCATTTCACAGAAATAAAAAATGCACACATACTCAACTTCATCCCAAACTAGTTGCATATACTATGAAGCCAACTTTTAAAATTAACTACATGGAAGTACGCTTCAGAGTCCCCCCTTTCTTTTGGCGACCTGGGTCTATTAATCATAGATAGTACAGAGACAGATTTTGATGTAGGTGTGTCTTTAAAAAAAACTATTAAAGAAGTCAGAAACTTTCCATTTATTTCTGAGTTACTTTTTTCTTTTGCACATAGGATGATCTTTTTGTGCTATTTTTCTGTTGTTTTGCTTTTTATTTATGCCTTTTATTTCTTCTCTGTGTGTTATACCGTTGAGGGCCACTCCTTTTTGTTACTTGTTCTGAGACTGTCCTCTTGGCAGCACTGAAAAATGTATCGCTAATTACACAATTATTTTATTATGTAGCACTGGTTGAAATATCCACTAAAGAATTAATTTAGTTAAAATAATTTGAACTGAGCAATTATTTTCATAACCATAGAATTAGTGTAAAATGCTTAAAGTCTTTTATTCTCTGCCTTTCATACAGCAGTTGTGTAATTGGCAGTAAATTTTTTTGTCTTTGCTTTCCTCCCAAAGGAATAAATGTCTTTGCTCTGATCAAACTTACAGAGTATGATCATACACATTTCCTCACAGAATAGGAAGTTTTTTTCTGGGGAAACTTCTGGAGTTTTGGAATTTGAAATCTTTAGAGTCCAGTCAGGTTGGGGCATTGGAGAGGCATATGCCTTGCAATGAACTCTGCCCACTGAGGGTTTGTATATGGAGCCATTTTTACTTTGGAGAAGGTGGCAGTTTAATTTGCCAGTTACTATATTGAAAGCAATTTCTATTTGGTTCTTTTTTAACTTCCTGAAAAATGCTTCTTTGCTTTGGATTTCCAGATTTGATTTATTCCAAATTGAGATCCTCTCCTTGATAGGAAAGTTTGAACTCTGTTGAACCTGTTATTTGGTGTTTAAAAAGGATCCATTGTGGTTCCACTGAAGTACTCATTAAACATCTGAAGTCATAAACCTCAAACTTCAGCAATGTTTAGACTTCAGTGAACTAGGAAATGGGAAGAAGTTCATAAATTACTGGGAAATAAAGGATCCCACTTTCCAAGGACTCACTTTATTTATGTACCAGAGGTCTTTTCTTAGGCTGCTCTTGGCCTTGGGGACATTACAAAGTGTACTCGTTAGCAAAATGAAGAGGTGGCTCCTCTTTTTATGTGTCTCTGGGACATTTCCAATAAATACACATGCATTTACATGTTTCCCCTCTCACTGAAACCCTGACCATGCAACATTAAAGAATTCGTTTTTCATTCTCACTGCGTTCTTTCCAAAGTGTGTGTATGCTCATTCATTCAGCAGGCACTTGGTGAGCACTGTGTTCCAGGCACTGGGCAGGACACTCTGGACACAGAGATAAAAGGTGCAGTTTTTGAAGGCTCCTTTTCTTTTTTTTAAAATATATTTAATTGATTTTTCACAGAGAGGAAGGGAGAGGGATAGAGAATTAGAAACATCGATGAGAGAGAAACATCGATTAGCTGCCTCCTGCACACCTCCCACTGGGGATGTGCCCGCAACCAAGGTACATGCCCTGCGACCTTTCAGTCCGCAGGCCGATGCTCTATCCACTGAGCCAAATCGGTTTCGGCTTGAAGGCTCCTTTTCCATCAGCTGCACATATTAAGAGCTTATCATGCTAAGTGTCCTGAGAAGAGCTTGAATAGTTCCTTTCTTTAGAAAATGTAGGGAGAAAGATCACATATTGACATGAAAAATACTTAATGTTTGTAGAGCAAGTGTGAATTAATGTGGTGAGACCCAAAACAGAAACTCAGGGAGCATATGAATGGACGTGCACACTGAGTCTTGTGAAAGACCATGTCCTTCTCTGTGCTTTGGACTATAGGGGGAGCTACCAATCTCTGGTCTTCTTGGGAGCCAAACAGGACCTGGGGGGCTTGAACCTCAGGCCTGTCAGAGGCTGCCTCGTGGAGGCACAGCATGCTTTTAAATATCATTTTTTAGATGCAATGATGTGATCAGTGTCGGAAACATGGTTTCTTAATTTCCAATGTGTCTCATTCTCCATAGATATGTACGACCAAGTGCTGAAATTTGGTGCTTACATCGTGGACGGCTTACGGGAGTGCTCGCAGCCTGTGATGGTCTACATCCCTCCCCATGCCGAACTTCGGGGCGGCTCCTGGGTCGTGATCGATCCCACCATCAACCCCCGGCACATGGAGATGTATGCCGACCGGGAAAGCAGGTAGCCTCCTTCCTGTTTCCGTTCCCTGCCTCTAGGCGTCCTCTGGCTGCTGGTTTCCTCCTGGAGAACATGACCGGGAGAACCTTATTTGCACCTGTCCTTTCCCAGAGGACTCCAGGGCAAAAGAAAAGGACTTTCCAAATGGTGTCAGCTGGCAGGAGATGGAATGAGGCTGCAGGCAGGTTCGCTCAGTGTGACACCCACTCCAGATTCTTTTACCACAAAACCTTCTATTCCAGGCACCCCAGCCTCAGAGAGTCTCTCTTCCTGTTGCATGTTCAGATATGCCTATGCACCCTCTCCCTCCGCTATGTTGCAGAAGGAGCTGAAAGCAAGTTGGAGTGGAAGAACTGAATTGTTAGTGTGAGGTTCTAGGGCCTTGTTAACCCAGCGCTGCCGCTGGCTAGCGGGGAACTGGGAGCAGTCCTCCCTCTCCTCGGAGCTTCTCCTTGTCTGTGGGACCGGCTGGGCGGCCTCTGAGGTCCAGCACGGCACCCACATCCTGTGATTCTAAACCAAAGCTTCTCCCTCAGAGACCAGCGTCCTACTCTGGCATTACAGGAGGCTTGGGAAACACAGGGTTTGCAGCACCCAGAAAACTTCAAAAGAAAATCCCAGGTTTTTGTGGGAAGGTGATACCTGAACATCCTTAAGTAAAAAAGATCCAATGCTGCTTCCTTTCATAATCTGTTTTCAACCCTTTCCAAAGTAGGTAAATTTCACTTATTTCCTTGGTATCTTCCAAGCCATTTCCTATATCTAGTCATTTTATTAGAAAACATGTGTCCCTTTTTCCCCAAAAAATGTCAGCCTCTTCAGAACCTGCTTCGGAGAGCTCAGTAGTAGTATTGCCAAATCATTAGGCTTAAGTTCTGTGCTTAGGAACTTATTATTATTATTATTATTATTATTATTTTAAATATATTTTATTGATTTTTTACAGAGAGGAAGAGAGAGGGATAGAGAGTTAGAAACATCGATGAGAGAGAACCATCGATCGGCTGCCTCTTGCACGCCCCCTACTGGGGATGTGCCCACAACCAAGGTACATGCCCTTGAGCGGAATTGAACCCGGAACCTTTCAGTCCGCAGACCGAAGCTCTACCACTGAGCCAAACCGGTTTTGGCGGAACTTATTATTTTTAAGTGCTAACCTAGCCCCTGATCTGATACCAGATCAAAGACAATTCTTGTGCAGATTTTGGAACGAGTCTGTGGTTTTAAAACACTTCTGTCCCTTGTTAGACTTGTACAAGTCTCTTCAATTGCTGTACCTTCACTTCCTTATCTGTAAGATGGGATAATAGTAACTGACCTCACAGGAGTTGTAGACTGGGCACAGGACTGCTGTGAACGTTTTTATGTCAGCTCTTAGAACAGTGCCATGTGCATAGTAACCATGAGCTAGAATTTTTTTTTTTTTTTTCATTGTAAAAGTTCAGAAAAAAAAGGTGTTCAGGTAAGTTCCTGGCCATAGAACATCTTTAGATATAACCTGAGACCTTTCACTTTGTCATTTCCATAGCAGTAGGCAGAACATTTTCTACTGCTTGGCCTGGCCTCGTGCTGCCAGCAGACTGGCAGCTGTGTGTAGGACTATCGGCATCAACCTCTCATTGCACGGCCTAAGGGCTGGAGGCTGTTCCCCTGCCAGCGGAAAATAATGGGATTCCTATGGCCCTGATCAGCTGTAGGTGGTGGAATCCTATTCTCCCTTTGAGGTGGAAGTAGACTGGTGTGGTAATGAGGATGCTTTAATTGCCTTTTGCCAGGCCTTTCTCATACCTCACTGGGATATTTCTCTGGTGCCTGCTTCTCTCCCTGGGATTATGTCCGAGAACCATGGGTGGGCAAAACCATAATGAAGCTATTTCCTGGTCCACAAATTGTAACTGGCCTCATTCTGTTGTCTCCTTCCTTTAAAGTGCCTCTATTTCTGTTTTGTTATGTTTTCTTTCTTTCTGTTTGATCTAGGGCATCCGTTCTGGAACCAGAAGGGACCGTAGAAATCAAATTCCGCAAAAAGGATCTGGTGAAAACCATGCGTCGGTTGGACCCCGTCTACATCCACTTGGCTGAGCGATTGGGTATGTCTGCTTGTGCTCCTGGCAAATCAATGAGCCATTCAACTGATTTGTAATGAGTGCATTCTAGGCCAAGGGAGGAGGCACTGAAGCATTTGATCAAATTCATGATAATCTTTATTTACTGTCCTCTATATGGTAAGAACCCTGGTAGAATGAAACAGTGTGTGTAACAGGAGGGAGAGCGGGCCCTAAAAAAGCAAAAGTCCCCCGATTTTTCTTCTGGTCCTTATAGTTCAAATAGCCCGTCTTCCCAGGCTCGTGGCTATCCTTGTAAAGGATGATCAGCTAGAAGCTGCTATCTGGGGCAGGCTAATCAGTCAGAGAATATGCTCGATTTAAATATCCTGCTTCTGCTCGTCTCTTTGGGCAAACTTGCCTCGTTTCTGAGGGATGTGAGAGTCAGTGTCCTGGGATAGCAGAGCCGGAAACCTGCCCCGGCTGTGCCATGGGCCATTCTGAGCCGGAGAAATGGAATAAAGACTGTGCACCCCGTGCTTCCGAGCAGAGGCTGTGGCGGCAGAAGCCCTGGGAGCGTTCCACTCGGTGCCTCCAGCCGGGCTCTGTTGCTCATTTGTTTTGGGGCTTTTGGAAGGCATTGCAATTTGCACACAGGACTGCACCGTGGGAGCCCTGTGTTGAGTTCAGAGTCTGAATGAGTTTCAGATTCTTTTCAAACACTGATTTTCTGCCCAGGTCTCCCATTAAGCCCCTTGCTGTGTTAGTAAAGATAATTGCTTGAGTTTCTTTTGTTTGTTGGTTTGTTTTGTTTTCAGGGAAGCAGAGAGATTGTCTTTAAAATGTAGTGAAACGCAGTGAATGGAAAGTGTAAAAAAGAGAGATCCTAGCTCATTTATGTTCCAAATAGTAATTTAATTAATGAAGTGCCATTTGTGGACACTCTATCCTCACCACCTAGAGACGCAGAAACTTCTAGTGTTTGCTTCCAGTCTACAGTTGGCACATCCTGGGTTTGCAGTCTTGAGCCAGATTGCTTGCCCCACACAGTGACCGCAAACACTATTTGTGTCCCATTGTTTGCCATTAGGCAGCGGCCACCAGTAACCAACCCACTGCAGCCTGCTCCTTTCATGGGAAACGCACACACACAACAAGAAATTGGCAAAGTTGTCTCTAAAACCTATTGCCACCCAGAGTCATTGAGGTGGGCTTTCCCCTCTTTCTTCTCCAACAGGATAATTACTTCTGACCAGCCCCACACACTTTAATTAAAGGAACTGCAGCTCAAGAGCGAGTTCCTCACAACTGCACACACAGAAAGCGCTAAAAGCTTCAGCCACTGATAAGCATCTCACTTAGATGGCGCGTAATTGCTCCCAGCATCCGGCGATCGTTGCTGCTGTTTGTACCACTAATTCCGTACAAAGGCAGCAGTGCCACAATTGCAGGACACAGCAAATTGCATAATTTTCTCTCCCTCTCTCTCTCCCTCTCTCTCTCCCTCTCTCTCTCTCTCTCTCTCTCTCTCTTCTCTTTTTTGCTGGTTTTCTTTCTGGCCAATTTAAAATTTGTCAAAGTCGGTCTTCTTCTGGATCACTGCCCTTTGATATTTCGTGCACTCCATTTGCCACAAACAAGCCGCAGGGCCGCAGTTCATGCTGACTCTAGCAGAAGCAGAGAGAGCTCCATTTATCTTACCCTGCCTGCTGAATTCCTGCTCATTAACTGGGGGTTCACTGCCTCTTCTTAACCCCCCAATAGCTGTTATCATCCCTCCGGAGTGCCTGGGTGGTAGGGAGAGGGATCCTCTCGGACATCTGTTTGCGGAATGCCTGGGTGGCGAGGGGGAGGGCGGAGGCTTCTTCCTCTCTGAGGGAAGTGACATCGCTCCCACCTTCACCCGGCACCTTTCCACTTCGGAAACATGGGCGGGCGAGAGGGAGGAGACTCCCAAGCAATGGCCGTTTAATCACTTGTTACAAATCATCTCATTATCAATTTACTGTCCGCATTGAAGAAAACCATATTTATTTAACCTTGACCAAAATGGCACTAGAGAAAGAATCCTTAGTCTGCTAAACGTGAAACAGGCTCTGGCCCAGGGCAGCTTGGGAGCATGAGCAGTGGGTGTGGGATAAAAGCAGCGAGGTAAAGTCTTGGTTAGGTTGCCTGCAGGTGCATCGGTTAAAATCTCTTCATCCAGAAAGGGAGGACAGGGCCCTCACAGAGCAAATGTGAGGACCACGTTGAGCATGCTTTAGCTTTCAATCTGTGAAGCATTTTTCAAACCTGGAGATTGGCATCATTTCCTGTCCGTCTTAATCGTTAGAGAAGCAGATGGGCATGTTGGGTACTGGGCACTCTCTGTGGCTGAGGTCCACTTTTGCAGCTAGTGGAATAGGAAAGGAAGAAAGAGATGGAAGTGATCTTGTCTCTCAGGGAGCCCAGACCCAGCCCGGTGTGACACAGATCAGCAGGGATGTCTCAGGACAGGCCAGGACCCCGTCCTTTGGAGCTCACGTTGGCTTTTAGATCCTTTCTCGGTGCCCAGAACCAGAGACTGCCAGACTGCTTTGTCACAAAGCGGGGGGTGGGGGGGGAAGTGACCTCATTTCCAGATTGGGAGATTGAGGCAAAAAAGAAGAGTTAAATGAATCATCCAAATAGAATATAAATGTACAGTGGAGCCCAGAGTGAAATTCTGGTTCCCTATGTTCTACCTCAGATTCTACCTCAGGTGAAGACTGAGCCTGATCAATATTAAACAAGAATTCTTCCCTTTTGTGATCTAAAGCTGATTTCACTGAGAAAAATCAGGTTTAGGAGGAAGCCCGTGGGAGTGGATCTTCTCTTATGTCCCAGTCCCCTCCCGAATCGGCCTCCGCACTGGGGAGCACGCTGTCAGAGCGCCCACAGTGTGGGTATTTATAGCATCACTCACAGGCCACTCAGTTATCAGCGTAAACATTACCTTGCTGTACTTGGTCAGACATTCAACTAACTCGCCCCTAGTGACTAGGCAGGGCCAGACCAAAAGATTTCGGGGACTTATATTGCATGCGGGCCGGACATCCCCCACCCCTGACCTAGACAAACCATTGCACCACCGACTGACTGTGTTCAAAAACATAATTACTGTTTTCTGTAAGTAATGAATAATGTTTAATTTCTGAACAGTCAACTTCATCTCTTTCAGAATTTTTATTTTTTTTAAATGACCTTTTGTCATTTTACATACTTAGTTTAGGTAGGAAGGTGGTGGATTACTAGTTTGCAGTCTGAGATTATAACAGTATGGAAACTGCACACGCATTGATTCCGGGTAGAGGTACGTAAGGGGAAGAATTTCCCCACAGAAATGTGGTGTAAGCCCAAATGCCGGAGCCTTTCATTGCTGGACCGGTTGTGCCCCTGCATCCTCCGGACTGGGGCTTGGTTGGAGTCCGTGTGGGGAGGATCCTCATCTTACCATTCTGGTCGCCTTAGGGAATTAAATTCCTCCTCTGGCCACAGAGCCCCGCCCTTGGGGGCCTCTGTGTGTGTGTCTGACATCCTGTCCCTCAGAGACAGGCGCGGGGAGCTGGGCTGCGGAGCGGGATGGCCAGCATGGCCTGAGGCCCTCCCCTGGGTCCTCCCCCTCCTCTCAAGTTCAGAGGGAAATGACAAGTCAATTGAGGTGGAGAGAACTGCCCAGCTAAAGTGAAGCCATTGCACTTTGCCCACTGTCCCTCTCCCTCAGTACAGTCCGCTCTCTACAGAGCGGCGGAGCTGAGGCGGGACTTTACTGTGCTCCAGACACATCGCCGTGGGGCCGCCCCCACACAGCCGGGCAGCCCGCCACGCAGCACGGTGGCTGTGCCCACGCGGAGCGCGCCCTGGGGGCGCCTGACCAACAGGCAGAGGCAGCACGGCCCCCAGCACCCGGCACCCCTGGCCCGAGGCCCCAGGGGCAGTTTGAAACACCGTGGCTGCCATGAGGCTGGATTGTCTGCAAAAACCTCCAGGAATGCCTCCTCTCGAGCTGGCAGCCAGGATGGCTGGACAGACATCCCTGGGGGCCAGGGGCTGGGGGCCGAGCTGCTTCTCTGGCCAAGGTGATCACGTATCGGAGCTGTGTGCTTTCCCATCTCTGTGTCCGTCTTCAGGGTGTTGTAACTGAAGAGAGCCAAAGTTTGCTTGTCGTAGGCAGAAAGCAGCACTCTTACTGGAAAGGAGACTAGGAAAGAACTAAGTTTCCCTTCCCACGTCTGGGAAGTAGCCTCTGGCCTCTCGCTATTGTACACGGAGCATCCTCACTAATTATGGCCACCTAACCACGGGCTCTGCCAGGCAGGCACAGGATGGAGCTCCGCCTTTAAAGGAGCAGCAGCTTAAAACCTACCGTCCCGCGATTCGGAAGCTCTTTGGTCGAATGCAGTTAGTGCAACAGTGAAGTGTTTTCCAGAAGGAGAAGGGGAGGGGTCTGACCCATTAACCGGACTGTATTTATAAAAGCACGCGGGCTTGCCTCTTCCCGGGAAGAAATGATTCACAATTCTGTCCAGCCAGAGGACTGGCAGGCATTTCCTAAGACTGACCTAGCTCCTGCCTGCCCCCAGCACATGTCTGTCCCCACTTGCCCCACTGACCCAGATTCCGTTCCTGCACCTGCCCAGCTCAGTGAGAGTGACTTAGGGCAAGCAGAGAGGAAAGACTCCGGGGTACTGCCTCTAGAATTCAGAGAACTCTGTGCTGCCTCCTGATTCTTTGTGTGGGGCGTTTGCATGGGAGTACAGGGCTGCAGGGGGGGAAATCTAATTTTCTGATTTGGAGATCTCTGGGTTTGCTATAATGACTTTTCTAAAATATGAGTAGCAAGCACTACACCACCGCCAGGAAACTTAGGGTTAAACATCCCCGGAGAGGATTGCTGTTAAAATCAATATGCAAATTAAGTTGTGTTTAGATAGGTATGGCCCCCTTTGAAGAAAAGCAGATATATGAAAATGGGATTTAAAAAAAAAAAACTAGATACATTGGGAGAAATTATTCCCATTACAAAAGGATTATTTGCTTTACCAAAGGATTCACTGCAGGGTTCCTCCTAAATAGCTCCCTGAAGGGATTCGAAACGGGATCTGATTTACACAGTTTCTCAAGAATGCTTTTGTGTGAGGAAAGGCACACCTGTTATGGATACAGGAACAGTTTTGCAGGGTTTTCCCCATTGTTCTTGCTATCTTTATAAGGAAATTACACAGATCTTTTAAACAGTGACTTACATTTGTGCTTCTGAATCTTAATAAGTCTCCAATCTTTTTTATGCTGACTTTTCAGTCTTGAGGCTGCGGTGTGTTCCTATATCCGAGATATTCTGGGGCTTAGGAGGGAGGGTGGTCTAATTCTTTTCTTAGCTTTGTAAGTATTTAACCAATCAAAGCGAATGGGTTTCTTAGAGGGAAGAAAGGCCCATAAAAGTTAAAATTAGGTTATAATTTACATAGGCTTCTTAGTATAACTAAAAAAATATTTTTTTTAAAAACACACTTTAATATCACATTGTTTTGTGAAACATTTTTCTTATTTGCCAGATGAGTATTGTTGTAACATAGTAAATGAGAAACTGAGCTCAGAAAGGGAAAGAGATTTCTACAAGGTTATCTATGCCTTTGAGCAGAGGGATTTTTAGCCCGTGCCTGCTTTTTATTCTGTGCATTGAAGACTCGCCTCCTTCCGAATTCTCCTCTGTAGGATGTGGCTGCTCATCCAGAGGTGAGGCTGGCCCCCGCCTCCCTCGGTCTGTGTCCCCACCGTGAAAAACACTGCCTGCTGCAGAAACCCCCTCTCAGGAGCTTTTCCGTATGTGGCTTTTCATGACGTTGGCCTCGGGACACCCGACCAACACTCGCTGGTCCCTTTAACTTGTTTCCTGTAGAGTGCAGGCTCTGCAGCCAGGCCGCCGAAGCCCACAGCCCAGCCCCACGTTTCCTCGCTGTGGAAGGTGTCAGAGCTCAGCTCAGCGCTGGGTGCAGAGCACCTTACTTGGCTCTTCTGCACCTCGGTTTCCTATCTGTCAGATGGTGTGATCTTTAGGGTTGTTACGAGGATTAAGTGAGATGAAAAGTACTTAAACAGTGCCAGCACACAGTAACATCTCAGAACCGTTAGCTCCTCTCATTTGATCAGACTTCTGTATTACTGTTAATTCTTTACATTAAAATGTTTTACTATAAAATTAGATTTTTAGGATTTCGTGGGGACTTTTTATTTTGGGAAGGAAGTTTGATGAGAGCTACCTATCTCTCTTCTCTCATTTCAGCCTTTTCCAAAAGTAGGGCTCTAGAAAAGAATGATTTTCCTTTCGGTAGCATATTCTTAAACACACACACACCCCAACTTGCTTTCCTAAAAACCCCGAGGCCCTGCAATCTGGCTAGAAAAGAAAGAAAACCATTCCAAGATATTTAATTGTGCAGGGAGCTTACAGGATTGATCGAGAGCTTAGCTTTTTACAATAGTCCAGTGAATAAGAAATGCTCCTGACAAACGATCAATGATAGGATAATCACTCTTTATCCCCCTCCTCATTCTTACCTTCTTTCTTTCAGGAGAACAGGGTTCAGAAGTCAAAAATCTTTATAGACGCCGCTTTTAAATTAAGCAGAAAATAGACATTGACATATTTGTTAATCTCCCCTAAATCATTACCGGGGCTGGCTGCTTTGCTGTACAAGGCGAGAGGGCTCTCGGCGTGCTGCACAGGCTCTGTCTGGCTTCAGAGCGGCATTTTAGTTTTAGAAAATAAATTTTAAAAGACCTTTTATCTCCCCCTTAAGACAAAGCACACACATCCTCGGCTTTCTCGTGTGCATTTAAAATACATACATTCTCTACCTCTGTCTTTCCTTTGCTTTGATGCTTTTTGGAGGTGGGCCCTGAGCTGAAGGGCTCAAGTGAGGCAGCCTTTGGGGGGATGCTCTCTGATCTTCCTAGTCTCCGGGGGCGGAACATTACAGGTATTTATTTTGGCTTCCTTCCTCTCTCTCTCCCTCCTTACTTTAAAATATATTTTTATTGATTTCAGAGAGGAAGGAGGGAGGGGGAGAGATAGAAACATCAATGAGAGAATCATTGATCGGCTGCCTCCTGCACGCTCCCTTCCTGGGGATTGAGCCTGCAACCCAGACATGTGCCCTGATGCTCTATCCACTGAGCCAAACGAGCTAGGGCTATTTTGGTATTACTTCAAAGCTCTAGAACAGCTTGATTGGGTGGACACGACCTTTGTTAGTCCAGGAGCCAGCCTTCTCTCCCTCCACCGTGGTGAAGCCAAGGCCTTGTTTTCACAATGCTCTGCTCCCAAGCTCATCAGTCAGTCCCTCTGCTCCTAGTGCCAAGCCGGGCTCTTGACCCCTCTCAACCCAATGAGCCAAGCTCTCTGGCCGATTCCCCTCAGTGGCAATCACTGCTTATGGCCTCAGGTTCCATTCAATGTGGAGGAACCCCGGCCTCAGGGACACCAGCCCCAAGTGCACATCCTGACTTTGCAGCTTAAGAGCTGGATGCCACTGGGTAAGTCACATTGCGGTCTTTTCAGGACCTTGGTTTTCTCGTTTGTAAAGTAGACGCCCATTTTATAAGGTTGGGTTTTTATAAGGATTAGAAATGATGTATGTGAAGCAACTTGGAAAGTGCGCTGTAATATTGAGGTATTCAGCTGGCGGCAGTGGTAACAGCTGACCAGACCTAAGTCTGCATTGTGTCGGTGACTTAGGAGCTATGTGATCCTGAAAGCATTGAGTGCAGTGCCTGGCACATAGGAAATCCTCGGTAAACCGTATGTGTTATATTATAGATGATGCACATATACATAGATGTGCATATGAGCGCAATGTTGGTTGGTTGGTTACCCAGAAGAGAATGCTGTAGGTCTGAAACGTTCTATTCAGCCGTACCCATGATCCTGCCATTCCTCCCCCGCCCCCAGCAGAGCTAGTGTCGATTTTGGTTTTCACAATTACGGGAGGAGCTACCCTTAAGTCTGCAGTCTGACTTAGAATAGGGATTACTGGAGACATCGTCTTCGTCTCAGTTGTGGAATGGGACTAAGATGGCGCTTCAGCAGCACCAGCCAGGAGGCTGCTGCCATCATGCAGCCTTCTCTGAAATCAGAGGGACATGCCACTGAAGCACGTGTCTCCACTGCCCCAAGTGAGCACAGAGACAGCATTGCATGGTGTCCAAAAGCTGATGCTGCCCGCAGCCCTGGCGTGCCCTTCTCGGTGAGGTATGTCCGTTCTCAGCACCTCAGTCTCCTCTCCTGTACAGTGAAGATAATAAGAATGCCAATCTCCTAAGGCTGCTGTAAGGATGAAATCAGTTAATAGATATAAAGCTTTTCTTTTTTTTTTTATTAAGGTATATGTGTACATATCTTACCATTGTCGTCGTCCCCCCCACTCCCATATATGCCCTCCCTCTCCAGAGTTTTTCGTCCATTAGTTATTCTTATATGCATGCATACAAGTCCTTCGGTTGATCTCTTATCTCCCCCATATCTCCCTACCCTTCCCGCTGTAATTTGACAGTCTGTTGCTTTACTGTCTCTGTATCTGTCTTTTTGTTCATCAATTTATAATGTTCTTTATTATCCATAAATGAGTGAGATCATGTTGTGTTTTTCTTTCATTGACTGGCTTATTTCACTCAGCATAATGTTCTCCAGTTCCATCCAGGTTGCTGCAAATGATAAGAATTCCTTCTTTTTTATGGCAGCATAGTATTTCATTGTGTAAATGTACCATGGTTTTTTGATCCAATCATCTGCTGACGGGCACCTAGGCTGTTTCCAAATCCTAGCTATTGTAGATTGTGCTGCTCTGAACATAGGGGTGCATATATCCTTTCTGATTGATGTTTCTAGTTTCTTAGGATATATTCCTAGGAGTGGGATTACTGGGTCAATGGAATTCCATTTTCAGTTTTTTGAGGAAACTCCATACCGTTCTCCACAGTGGTTGCACCAATCTGCATTCCCACCAGCAGTGCACAAGGGTTCCTTTTTCTCCGCAACCTCGCCAACACTTGTCGTTTGTTGATTTGTTGTTGATAGCCATTCTGACAGGTGTGAGATGGTACCGCGTTGTTGTTTTGATTTGCATCTCTCAGATATAAAGCTCTTAGAACAGTGCCTCATACCCTGTAAATATTAGCTTTGATTATTGATTGTATGCATTGGGGAGCCTCAAAAAAACAAAACAAAACATTTTTTTTTTTTTTTTAGTTGGGCCTATTTATTTATTTGTACTTTCCTGGTTTGGAAAGAAGGCTGCTGAGGTGTCAGGGGCCAGAGTGGCCAGTCCGTGGCTATCCTCCGTGTGGGAGCCCAGGAAAAGACAGCCTCCAGCTCTGTGCCTTACAGTTTTAAAGTAGCGATGGTGTGTGTGTTTTAACGTAGAGGTGTGCATCCAAAAACCTCATAAAAATGGAAGTAGGTACTATAGTTACATCCCCGTTCTATTAACATGTGTTTATATATAATACTACGGCTCACTCAGCAGCCCAAGGCTGTTTACGGCATATGATTCATAGTGGCATAAACAGCAAGGCCTGTTCCCAGACAGACATGCTTGGAAAAGACCTTTCTCTTCTGTGTCCCGTCACCTCTGGCCATGTATTTACTTGTCATCTGTGGTGACAAAGCCCTCTGGGCTGTCCTCAACACCAGGGCGATCACCTAGAGCTCCTTCAGCTGGACTTACTCCCCTTACCAGGCAGGCAGCCAGCATCTCAGTATGGATTGCCAATCCCATCCTGAGAGTAACTGGGAATAAACACACAGCAGCAGCACCTCGACCGGGACACTGAGATGGCGAAGAATTCCAAACTGTCCTGTCTGTCCAGCTGAGGGTCTGTGTGCTTTGGGAGCCCTAATCCAGTAGGTCCGTGGGCTGCCTTTCTCTCCCTCTCTTAGGAACTAGAGTGTCTTTGCCAGTGTGGTAAGGGGTTGGCTCTGTCCGTAGCAGCCCAGGCAGGAGCCAGAGGCTGGCGAACCCACTGAGCTGGCATGAGACACACAGACCCGGCTCTCACCAGGTTGGATTCTATAAATTTCAGGTAAAGAGTATCCAAACCTGAGATGAGAAGCTGTGGAGGAAAGCAGCCTGTGACTTTAAACGCCATTTGGATCCTTACTGAGTTGGGTGGGTGCCGATGTGGGGGGAAAAGAGCTGTGGTTTGTTCCAGAAGCAGAGGGGGCGCTGTCCCACATTCTATGTCCTGACAGTCCAGCGGCTCTAATGCAGGTCACAGGGCATGGGCACCAGGCTGTCAGTCTGAGAGGAAGACACACACCAGCCTCCCGGTGGGGGTTTGCACCTTCTCCTCGAGCAGGGAGAGGCTGCTTCCCCAGCAGTGACCTCACAGGGAAAGGAGGGCGTGTGGGCTTCGTGGCGTCTCGGGGAGCCCTGCTCTACCCGGGGGGCGAAGACAGCGGAGAGCGGTCACAGAGGGAGGGGCGGGTTTGAGCTTCCCAGGACTGGCTGCTCCCGGGCAGACTCCGGTCACTCAGCGTGTGGCGGGCGGTCACTTTAATTGCAGGCACCCCTGAGCTCGGCGCCGCCGAGCGGAAGGAGCTGGAGAACAAGCTGAAGGAGCGGGAGGAGTTCCTGTTGCCCATCTACCACCAGGTAGCCGTGCAGTTTGCTGACTTGCACGACACCCCGGGCCGGATGCAGGAGAAGGGCGTTATTAACGTAAGTACAGTGGATGCCGCTCCTGGCTGTCAGCTCTAGGGCTCACCAGCAGGAGCCGTTGGGGGCAGATGAAAACTGTGTGCGGGTCAAACTGTTTTCCATATCTTGGAGGGACTTCTCCCTTTTCCTATATCCACTCTCATCCTAAAACAATTCATGATTTAGGTTGCCTCCTGGACTGCTCAGGAGGCAAGCTCCATTCTACTGGTGGGAAACCGAGTCACACGGGAGAGCTGCCCGCGTGGTGCTCAGGCTGCAAATTACTCCAGTGCCAGGGTTCCGGCAGCAGCTCAGACTTGATTTGCGTACAAGTTTTTGTTGCCATCTGCTCAAACCCAGTTCCTCACTGTGGTTATCTGGGAATTCAGAGCTCCTTCCCCAAAACACCGCAGCCAGGAGTGGGGTTACACGTTAGCCAGGCCCAGTGCTGTGGTCAGCAGAGGGGGGTGGGCGTGGGCATCCCGAACTGGGACACATCTGCGGAGCAGGGAGCTCGCAGCCGGCTCCCAAGTCCCTGAGCGGCCACTGGCGAGTGGGTTTGTGCGCCTGTGGAGCTCCCTCTGCACTGGGGTGACTGGTGCCGTTGTTGTCTGTCACAGGACATCCTGGATTGGAAAACATCCCGCACCTTCTTCTACTGGCGGCTGAGGCGCCTCCTGCTGGAGGACCTGGTCAAGAAGAAAATCCACAACGCCAACCCCGAGCTGACAGACGGCCAGGCGCAGGCCATGCTGCGACGCTGGTTTGTGGAAGTGGAGGGAACAGTGAAGGTAGGGGGCGTCCTCGGGGAGCCTCATGCTGTGCTCCCACCTCACCTGAGGGCCCGGCCTCTAAGGGCAGGGGAGGTCGTAGGGCATTTCTTGCAGCTCACTCTCTCAGCAAGCCTTTCTGAATATGCACAAAATACCGGGTGCCGCATTAGGCCTTGGGGACGCGGCAGGTAAAGAGGCCGCTGTTCCTCTCCACCTACGGGAGGGACAGAGTAGTCAGGAGGCCACACACCACAGTGAGACCGAGGCAAACCCAGCACGACCCCGGCCGCCCTGTGGGAGCAGGAGGGGCTCTGGGTAGACTTCTAGAGAACGAAGAGGAACCAGAGGAAGAGGTCGGATTTGGGGGTGCAGGAGGAATGTTCCAAGCAGAAGCCAGAGCATCATGCATTGCAGGTGTTTCCGGGTGGCTGAGAGATTGGGGTCATGCAAGGCCATGCTGAGGGGTTTGAACTTGGCCCTGTGAAAAGCCACTGAGGTATTTTAAGCAGCAGAGACATCGTCTGACTTGGCTGTAGGAAGACTGTTCAGGCTGGAATTGAAGGAAGCAGGAGCAAGACGCCTAAGGTGATGGTGACTGAGGTGGTTGGTGCTGTGGCCGCTATACACCTGATTTCCAAGTGTGAGCTATGAGGCCAGGTGTTCTTAGGTGACCTCATAGAGGGCACGTATGTTCCTTGGAGCAGTGACTCTGCTGAGATGGGGTGCGTCTGTCCCTGGAATCCCGGGAAGACAGAAATAAAAGGTCTAACTTTTTCTTCGTAAGTACAAGAATTTAATCTTTATTAGTATATGGGTTAAAAGTAAGTCACGTACATCATGTAAACATTTCGTCAGAATATTGGTAGAAGGTGCTAGAAACACCTTTTGCTGAGAGCTAAGTGACTGCCAGGCTGGAGTCCCCAGGGACAGCGAGCGGTCTCTTGCATGTTCTCAGGAAGGGGCTCCCGAGTTTGCTGTCGGTGTTAAAGGACCAAATCAGGGTCCTTCTCTAAGATTCCCCTTTGTGTTAAGTCTACCCATGTTTTTACGACTGAAAAGCTTCTCTGGATAAATATTTCAGATGTGCAGCCGGGGGGTGCAGCCTCGTGTGACATTTGGTTCAGGTTAAGGTCAGTCTGTGGCATCATAATTGAGTGAGACAATTTTGTCAGTGGCTACTGGCAGCTCCGAGTGGAAGGTGGCATTGAAAGCCATGCAAGTGTAAAATAAGAGGTTGTTCTCCAGTTAAGAGTGGCTGGCTAGGTAAATGGAGTGTGTGCGTGTGGCCAGGAGGGGCCCGTCCCGCCTTCCTACCACATTAGTCGCTAATGGACGTGTGCGGCCCCAGTGGGCACAGGGATGAGGGGAAGGAATAGCTTTCCTCTGAGCGTGAAGTGAGCGGAGAGTCCTCCATTGCTCCTTAGCGTGCTGCTCCCGGGGGACTGCGTCTGGAGAGAGAGGTCATTTCCACTCTTATCCATGGAGAGGACATGGACTGTGAGGACAGACTCCTGGCTGGAAACCAAGTACAGAACCACCTCGGCCCCAGCTCCCCTTGCCCAGTCTACAAACAGCATCTGCTGAGCCTCAGCCCAGGAGAGAGAGGAGGGCCGGCGACCCTGCGAGATGGCTTTGAAACCTCCTCTGTATTCTGCAGGCTCAGCAGGACCTGGTTTAGTGTGGGGTGGTGATAAAACCTGCAGTGCCATTGAGAGGAGAAACTGTTCAGAGGCCGTGTGCGCTGCCTCGGAAGGGCTGGCATGGAGTCCGTTCGGTGTTTGGGAACGGCTTAAAACCGTCGCTTTTTGTTGGTCCCTCACGTCCTAGATCCTGTGTGGGTGGCTCTCAAGTGCAGGCTGGCTGAGTCTAGACCCCAGCGTAGCACCAAGAAGTGACTCTCTAGTCCTTGTGGTTACTGGTCAGGAAAGACATTTAGTAGTAGGCATCTATTAGCCATGCTGTGTTCTTTTTTCCCAGAGAATTTGCTTTTTTAATCTTAATCCTAAAAAAGGAGATTCTGGGACCAAAAATTTGAACACACTGTGATACTACATAACTGGGTGATGTAATTCTTTTGTTTCCCCCAGAGCAGCAATTTTCAACCTTTTTCATCTCATGACACACACACACAAATACTAATTACCTCCAAAATGAATTCTTAAAAATCAGGTGCCTAGAACTTGTATGTAAAGATATCTGGTACCAAGAATTGACCAATAAGATGCAACTCTATTATATGGCCTTATATATTTATGGTTCAGGGCAGGGCATTCACCCGGGACAGCTGTTGTTTTGGCTGTTGTGTGTTTTTTTTTGTTATGTTTGTTTTTACGATGTAAGGAAAAAGAGTTCAGCGCCCCTGACTAAATAGTCAGGTATTGCATGTTTTTTAAAAATTCTGTGGCTCACCAGTTGAAAATCGCTGCTTTAGAGGAATCCGCTACCATGAGTTGCAGGATTCTGTTTGAGTGCTGGGACAGTCCTGTCATAGGAAATAAGTTTAAATCAAACATGGCACACGTTTATTTCATGGGCATGCTTTCTCTCAATTTTAGATCCACAGTTTGAAGGACTGTGGGGTTTTTTAATCTTAATCCTAAAAAAGGTGATTCTGGGACCAAAAATTTGAAGACAATTGGATGATGTAATTCTTAGGGTTGGCACACTGATCCCCTTCTCCCCCCGCGATAATAAAAACTGCTCCATGCAGAGTTCAATATCAATTTTAATGGGTCCTAAAACATGAATTTGGAATCTCAAACTTTTTGGATCCCACCTTTGCCACTTACTGATCAGACATCCTGTTTAAGCCTGTTTCCTGTGTGAGATGGGGGTGATGTTTACTTCCCAGGGTTCAGTGAGACTTAACGTGAGTAACGTGTGGAGCACAAGGACTGGCATTCAGTAAACAATGTATGCCCGTTTCTTCCTCTCTCAGCACAGCTTGTTAGACAGTAAGAAAATTAAAGATGTACAACTCAGTGATCTTGCAGGAGGGCGGTGGTTCAAGAGCATGGTAGATTCTCACTGACCTTCGTTTTGCTTTGGCTTGCTCTAACTTATCCACAACCCAAGACACCAGAATACCTCCTTCCTCTCCAGATATCTACTCATCCCCAGGGCCTGGCCTCAGGTTACCCATGGTCTATGTATCAAGCTCCTGATGTAGGCCAGGGAGGCTGGAGGTAAGGCAGAACCTGAGACTAGAGTGGCGCTCAGGAGACCCCAGCCCACACGGCTGTTTGCTGTCTGCTCCAAAGCCTCCAAAAAGTCCCATTGCTGAGGTGTCTCCAGGCCACTCCTGGGTGAGTCAGCTGTGGGGCATGGTCATCAGGCTCCCTGGCCCTGCCATACCACTGATTAAAGAGGGCTTCACAGCGATCGGTAGGTTAGAAATGAAACTTTGCAAACAGGTCATTTAGATTTTGTAAGATAGACTAATTACTACACACAATTAGTGAGGCTGAGCAGTGCTGGAGATACTTACTTGCTGATGCGGAGAGTGATAACGTGCCTACTGAACATTATTGTAAGACCACTGTAGGGATGTTTAATCATCGATATTTTATTAGTTTTTAAATTTTCTGATTGGGATGAGTGTCAGCCCTGTTGTGAGGTTAACCGCCCAGCATTACAAACTCATTTAAAATCAACACTGGGACACTAGGAATAATGAGCCACATTTTTATAATTTTCAGAGGGAAATGATAATGGGTTGGCACACTGTTCTGAGAGGGCAGGTGAGGACTCCCTGACCCAGCAGGAGCGTCCCTTGCTTTTCCCCGGGGAAGGAAGCTGGCTCACAGCATCCTCCCACGGCTGATGGGAAAGCCTGTGGGTGCTGACGTTTGTTTATTCTTGCTGAGAGTGCAGCTCAGTTAGATCTGCGACCCTCCTGGGCCAGCACCGCGAGCTGAACTGAAGTGGGATTGGACTGTTGGCTGCCATCCACTTGCTCTACTGTGAACAGTAGATCGTTCACAGAAGGACATTTTCAAAGGGGAGACGTTAGAGCAACCATTCTAACACTTGGGATGATGTGTTGCCCTTCTCCTGTCGAGGAATGTGTTTTTGTTTAATTTAAAAAACACCTAGCACATTCTGTGGCTGCACGAGGGGAAGACGGGAGTTTTCTCAAGAGGGCAGCTGGCTTCCCAGTGTAGTGTCTGAGCATCGTTAGAAGCAGGCATCTCGTTAGCTAATACATTACACCAATCAAAGACCATTATCTTAAGCCACAATTAATCTGCTCCCTGGCATATGTTGATAGGAAAGCATCATGCTGTTTCTTAATTAAAAGCAAACGGATTAAAAATGATTAATAAGAGTATTAAATATTCTCCTAAATGAAAGGCTTTGGGATTCTTGGGTAAACCTAGTTGGTTTTTTTTCCATCAGAAACCCAAGCCGTAGCCATTGTTTTAGTTCTCCTACCTCCAGAGCGCCGTCAGAGGGCACGGTGTGAGGTCCCGGAGCTAACGCCCACCTTTCCGGCGATGGAGCTGCAGCGTCCAGGGTCCCGGCGAGTCCTGGGGAAAGCGTAGGCACCTCCTTCCCCCCTCCGGCTCCGAGGTGTGTCAGCAGCCCTGAGCAGGCCCAGCGAGGGGGGAGGCTCGCTCAGGTTCGCACCACCGTGGCCGCAGCACCCTGACCAGGAGACCTGGTCTCTCCAGCAGTGATCACAGAGATGGGCAGAGAGCTAGGAAAGGCACATTGCTGATCCGGGGCTCCCAGGCCTTCAGCTGTGAAAGACTCTAAGAATGGTTGGAAATGTGGAGTCACTTATACGACATATAGTAAATAGCCAGTCACCTCTGACTTGCCAGCTAAGTTAGAGGTGGGTAGTAAGTGAAAAGAAACCATTATTGTTAAAGGCACAAAACAGGAAGTTAGAAATCAGGACTGGTTCTCCTGAAGGGAGTGATGCGGGCACAACTGTGTAGACCCCGGTTTCCTGAGCCTCAGTGTCTCTAATGCACCCTCCTATTAAGTAACAGCACCAAACTCATTGTCATTCTGACTTTGACTTCGTTAGTGATAACAGAGAAGGATAGCGCACCTTTAAATGACGAGCTTTGTGTTTAATTACCCAAACAAAATGACATAAATATGAATGAGCCCTAATGGAGGTACTTGGTTTTCCGGAAACCATTAACAAAACGATTCCTAAATGATTTGTAAAGAAAATGAGAGAAGAAGAGCAAGGCTATTAGGTTCCTAACACACTCCTGAGTTATTATGTAGTCAACTACCTAGGAAATACTCAGCTAAATGATCTTGAAAAAAAAGAAAGCGAGAGGGGTTTGTTGGGTCTCAGGGTTACAGGCGTCTTGACCATTTGGAAGAGGCTCATCGGGAGTAAAAGGGGTTTGTGAGCCAGTGCCTGTCCCCCTGCGGCAGGTCCTTCCTCCGGGCAGGAGACCGCCACGCCAGGCAGCAGCGCCTGGGTCTCAGGTCCTCAGAAAAGACACGTCATTTTCAACCACCAAACAGCCAGCACTTTCCTAGTCTCCTCAGCCTTTGTGGACTCGGTAGAGACCTAGAGGGACAGGCCAGCGCCAGAGTGTGGGCACTGATGCCCCTAGAGGGACCCCGAGGATGGCTCCCAATCTCCATCCGGGGCCAGAGGAGGAAGGGGAGGATGAGGGCAGCACCTGTCTCCTTATTCTGCAATGTCAGCAGTAACAACCCATTCTCCAAGCATCGAACAATCAGGGGGTCCGGTGTGGCCCCGGTGTTTGACCGGGTCCATCTGTTTACAGGCCTACATTTGGGACAACAACAAGGACCTGGTCGAGTGGCTGGAGAAACAGCTGGCAGAGGAGGACGGCGTTCGCTCAGTAATAGATGAAAACATCAAATACATCAGCAGAGATTACGCCCTCAAGCAGATCCGCAGGTGAGCGCAGTGGGGGGCTCACCTCTTTGGAACAAAAGATTTAAGAACAAATCTGGAGATGGTGACGCCTACAGTCTTGGTGGCCTCCCTCTACCAGAGACGGCCGTGGTGACCCACAGACAAACAGCCCTGCAGCGCGTCCCTCCCAGCTAGCTGCGGACTTAGCTCATTGTGCCCAGCCGATCTCTCGGTGCTCCGAACGGCGATCGATCCTGGGAGGAAAGTGATGGCGCAGTTTCCGGGGGAGCCGCCGCCTCTCTCCTCCTGCAGCTTCTCCATCGCAGGGGCAGGGACTGCGGGAGCCTCTTTTAAAGTGTTTCATTTGGAAGCATTTTACTTACAGAGAAGTTGAAAACTAAAAACAATGCAGTTGAAAACTAAAAACAATGCAAAGAACAAATCTGTGCCCAGATGCACTTCTTACCCCATTGGCTTGATCACTCTCCTGTCTAATCCATACGTAAGCTGCTCGCTCTGAGTTTCTCGGCTGTTCCCCGATTAGACTCAGCGCATAGGTGCTCAGCCAGAACATCGTGCACATGGGGAGGTGGCCTTCACGGGCCCACATCTGGAGCCGCAGGATGCCATCTGCCCCTCCTCGTGTTCGTTTCAACCCTCCGGTCACGACGTTGCTCAGTTTCTCCCCTTTTGTCACTGATTTCCCCCTTGTACCTAGTAAGCAGTTTTGGGGAGACACTTCAGGGTGGCTGGGACTGAGGAGGCCTGATGGAGTTTGGAGAGTTACCAAAAGATTGGATCAAGCAAGCAGCAGCCATGGAGGCTAACGTCCTGTACTCATCAGAAATTTCACCTGGATTTAGCCTCCATGGCTGCTGCTTGCTTGATCCAATCTTTTGGTGACTCTCCAAACTCATCAGGCCTCCTCAGTCCCAGCCACCGCTCCCATTCTGCTACAGGCAAGTCCTCTCTCCTCCATTCATTACAGATTCACTACTGGTTTACGTAGTGGATTTCTATTTTTCAGTAGCTTCTAATTCATTTTTTGATGCCCCAGATTTAACCAGTGGGCAGACCTTCATGCTGACTCCACGAGCGCCCGGCCAGGCCCCATTGGCTTTTGCTCGGTGCAATGTGTCAGGTTGACCTTGCCGCCTCCCTTGCTGCCGTGGACATTTTCCATTAGGAAATGGCCAGGTGCTGCTGCCTCTTTTCCTCACCTCCCAAACCTTCCTCTGCAGCTTGGTCCAGGCCAACCCAGAGGTCGCCATGGATTCCATCGTCCACATGACCCAGCACATCTCACCCACTCAGCGAGCAGAAGTCGTCCGGATCCTGTCCACCATGGACTCCCCTTCGACGTAGGGAGAGCCCCTGCCCCCGCCCTGCCCCCAGAGAAAAGGGCTAGACTAGAGCTGCCTTTTACTACGGAAACCACTGTCACAGGAAGGCACCGGCGACCCAGCACTGGAATCAAACTGGCATTTCCTTCCCCTCGAATGTTTCAGGTTCTGTGTGGGACACAGGGTCTCAGAGCCGCGCTCCAGCCCCGTCACACCTGTCCTGTTCAGTATTTATTACTCTGCACACAGCCAGAAGGCAATGAAGGGTACGCACACGTACCATGAGGTCTTCCTACCCAGAAGCAGGGCTGCCCAGGGCCCCAGCCCAGGGACGTGCCAGGCAGTCAGCAGCCCTCCCCCGGCCCCGGGAGCCTGCACCCCAGGTAGCAGGGGAGGGCTGGGCTGAGGAAGAAGCCTCATGTCCATCATTTCTTTACCCCCACCTTCAGCCCGGCACACACTAGCCCTGGAGAGGAATCATGCCCAGCCTCATCACACCAAGGTACTGTTTGTGGAGGAAAATAGAGCATGAAATTGGCACGCTCCATGGGAACTTGAAGATGAAGGCAAACCTTGATCCAGGGAGCGGAGAGAGAAAACAGACCTGGTAGCTCAGAGGCCTCAACGTTAGGTCATTTCTCTCGGAACAAATGGGGACCTACCACTCCCTGCAGGTCACTGCCCAAGGCCAGTGCGGGGAGCTGCCTCTGTCCCTGCTGGGAAGTAGTTTCTCCTTTCAGACCTGGGAGGTTGTCACAGAGTCGCTGTCTCCATTTCCAGGGCAGCAGGTCTCCCCGCCGCTGCTGACACCTGTGCTCTCTGCACCGGGACCCAGCTCCACGCCCCACGCCCCCCTCTTGGTGCTGCTGTCTTCCAGCTCACGGCTCTACCCACAGGGGCCCCACACGGGTGGTGGAGTTTATTCAAGGACAGAGCTTACTGGTTCCCCCGATGGTATTCCTAAAGCAAGAGTGGCAGGTGACGAGGCTGGTGCAGCACCCATTCCTACAGAGCAGCTAATTGCATTTGTCACCGGTGACCAAGGAAGAAATCACTAAGACGTCTTAGAAGCACTGACATGAATACTGTATACAAGCTACAGTTTGAGCCTTAACCCTGTAGTTCACAAGAAAGCTCCACTTCTCCTCCTCTGGGAACAGTCTGTGCCGATGGCACTGTGTGGCTGGGTCTGTTACTGACACACACACTCCCCCTTCCCCCGGAGCATGGGGCCTCGGCCAGGCTGCCCTGATAAAGGTATAGTGTTTGGCACGATCGGAGGAGAGTGGGAAAAGGTAGGGAACTATCGGTCCAGGAGGCAGCATCCACCGTTGCTAGTATCTGCTAACCCAGTAAGAATTGACTTCATCTCTGACCAGATCATTCCTCTCCGCTTTCCTGCAATAAATAAAGCGATGCGCACCGACAGCCGGTGTGAAGCCTGCTCTCCAGCGGCCTGTGCTTGCCCGGCCTTTCCTCAGAGGCAGAGTGGGTTTCTCTCCTGTGCCTCTCCCCTCTGCAAATTATGACACATTAAACGAATCCATTTCCTCTCTAGACCCCTGTAATGCCGACTGCTCCATCTCCAGAGCACCTCACGTTAGGTCTTACCCTGGGCAGGGGTTTTCCACGGGGAGAAGAGGGAGGAGCCACAGTGAGCCAGCTGACAGCCACAGCCCCCTTGCACAGGCAAGGTCGCCGAGGCAGGCGGGCAGCCAAGTACGGACCAGGACGTGCTGGACTGAGACTGCCACGTCCCCCCACCTCGTTCACAGAGCAGCCTTCACTTGCCTCATTGGAAGTTCGATGGACACACCCTGATGAGCAAGGAGCTTCAGTCAAATCTTTTCACATTTTGTTGAAATAAACCTCCAGTTTTTAGAAGAGTCACTGCTTGTCATTTCAGCCCCGGTGGCTGAGCCCCGTCATGCTGAAAGACCCCAGGGGAGGAAACCCAGGAGTGTGTGCCTCCGCCCGCTGCCTCAGTTCCTCTCTGGTTCCATGCGGTTGAAGCGAGAACGGGCACCGATCCCTAAACATGTGCAGACAGGTAGCGGCCAGAGAGAGGAGGGGAGGCACTGACCTCTACCTATCAATGGTTACATCGGTGCTGTGTCTGTCTGCCTGGGATGTAGCACTAAGCAAAGGGTGGCTTTCTCCAAAGGGGAATAAATGTTACACCCACATATTGCCGGTTTGAGCCACCCTACGCTAGGTGCTCGAGAGATGGGAGAAGGGAGGTTCAGGATCCGGGGAATTTGCTTCTCCCCGCCTTCGGCTGCTGTGCTCCGTGGGCAGGCAGCCCCGGTCAGCATTAGGCCTCAGCCTTCCCTCCTGTTGGGGAGTGATATTTCTTTCCGTCTTCTCAATAAAAGAAACATTTTCATTTCCACTGATAGCACTTAGGGGTAATAAGATTGAACATTGAGGGCTGTGTAATCTAATCATGGATCCCTTTGGGTTTCCCAAACTGGGAAACAACACAGCGACAAACGCAAATGCCCAGTGCCGTCACAGGGAGGACCCTTCCCGCACCGTTTGTGAGGCACAAGGCTCAGTGCCAGGCTGTGGTGAGAGCCCGGAGAGGCGCTGGGCCAGGGGGACGCCTTCCCTTACATGCTGGCTCCTCCTCTGGGCGAAGCCTGGCTTCCCTGGCCCATGGTGAGGCCGTGTGTGTGGTGTGCAGGCAGAGAGGCTTCCAGCTGGGAGAGAAGTCAGGGTGTCCCAATTCAGGGCACCAACATTCATCAAGTTATTCCAGGGACGCTAGATCGAAGCACAGCCCCGTCTAGGGGGAGGGTGGACAATGGAACCTGACACTGAAGACCTGTAAGTGCTGAGCCGAAGAAGAGGCACCTTAAGATGGTTTGGGCACATGGGAAGATGGGATATAAAGATTTCGAAACAAGAAAAGGTTTAGAAAGCAGCCTAATTGATGGAAGGAGCCCAGCTTTAGGTGCCAAGCTCAGCCCCAGGAGCGTATGTCCCTCAGCTGGAGGGGGCGCCCAGATAGTGAGGCCAGGCCACCCCGAGAGGCCTGGGTGTAATGGGTGACTCTCCACTGTTTTCATTTCTCCAGAAACCCTGTGTGTGCCTCAGGCAGCACAGGCTCACGTGCCAGTTTGTCTTTCTGATGACTAAGGGTTTTAACAACCCAGGAAGTAGTACTGGCTATCTCATGCCAGCCAGAGCTCCAGCGGGCAGTTCGGAATAAAGAATGGGGATGGGGCATCTTCATAAAGGCAGAATGTGGGCACGCAAAATCTTCCAAAACACCAGTGAGGGGAACAGCAGGATGAGAACGGAACCTCAGCTCGGAGGGCACTTGGGTCCACCCAGAGGGCTCAGCCCTTCGCAACTAGAAGGAAACGAGATAGACTAGCTCAGAGGGGGTTGAATGATGAGCCTAATCCCAACATTGTGGTTCTATGACTAACCTTCTGGAGTTAGCAGGAAGGATTAAGGGTGAGGAGAGAGAAAAACAACTGAAGACATCCAGAACCTCAAGAAAAAGCTGACAGCACTCTTGGCCATAAGGTTCTTTGATAGCCAGTTAGAAGAACCTGGATTCTAGAATAAGCCTGAACTGGGTTCAAATATCAGATCCCCCACTCCTCCCCTTAGGCAATTTCCTGATCCTAAATCTGTGAAATGTGGATAGCAACAAGGACCTCAGAGGGGCTTTTGAATAATTACTTAAATTAGTTCATATGAACCAATTAGTGGGTATTAGTAACAAATTTTCAAATGTCAGATTTCTGCATACCCTGCCCCTTCCTTACGCTCACAAGAGGACACCTGCCATCACTCAGAACCTTCCTCAGAGGGCATTTCCAGAGAACCATCCCCTTATAAAAGCAGGCGCTAGGGACTGTCTCTGGGCGTTGAGCCACATGGGCGTTATGAGGAAGTAACCAGTGAGGAGTGCTATAGTCTGAATATTTGTGCCCCCTCCCCCACCAAAGAAACTGACGTGTTGAAATCCTAACTTCAACAAGTGATGGTATTAAAAGTGGGGGCTTTGGACCATGCTTCCGTCCGGAGGGTGGGGCCCTCATGAATAGGATTAGTGCCTCATAAACGAAGATCCTGAGAGACCCCTTTCCATCATGTGAGGATACAAGGCTCATCATGCTGGCTCCTGGATCTCAGACTGCCAGCCTCCAGAGCTATAAGAAATAAATTGTTGTTACAACCACCCAGTCTGTGGTGTTTTGTTACGGCAGTCCACGTGGACTAAGACAAAATCTTGGGCCAGGAATGGGTGCTGCTGTAACTCACCTAAAAATGTGGCAGCAGCTGGGTATAGAGGGATGTGCCTCAACATCATAAAGGGCCATATATGCAGACAAGGCCATAGCTAGCATCACACTCTACAGCTGGAGGATCAGGAACAAAACATGGAAGCTCCTTTATCCAACTTACACTGGAAGTCCTCACCAGACCAATCAGGCAAGAGGAAGAAAGAAAAGGCATCCAAATTGGAAAGGAAGTAAGACACTTCATGTGTAGATAGCATGATATACACAGAAAACCCTAAAGACTCCAAGAAACTTAGAACTAATGAATGAATTTAGTAAAGTTGCAGCATACAAAATGAATATAGAAAAGTCAGTTACATTTATTTACACTATTAATGAACTATCAGAAAGAAATTAAGGCCAAAACCGGTTTGGCTCAATGGATAGAGCGTCAGCTTGGGGACTGACGGGTCCCGGGTTCGATTCCGGTCAAGGGCATGTACCTTGGTTGCGGGCATATCCCCGGTGAGGGGTGTGCAAGAGGCAGCTGATCGATGACTCTCATCGATGTTTCTAACTCTCTCCCTTCCTATCTGTACAAAATCAATAAAATATATATTTAAAAAAATAAAAAAAAGAAATTAAGAAAACAACCCCATTTATAATTAGATTTTTAAAGAAGAATAAAATACCTAGGAATATATTTGACCAAGGAGGTCAAAGATCTGTACACTGAAAATTATAAGATGAAAGAAACTGAAGGCACAAGTAAATGGAAAGATACTTGATGTTCATGGATTGGAAGGATTAATATTGTTAACATGTCCATACTATTCAATTCAGTCTACAGATTCAATGCAATCTGTATAAAAATTCTGTTTTTTCACAGAAAGAAAACTATCCTAAAATTAGTATAGAACCACAGAAGACCCTGAATTGCCAAAGCAATCTTGAAAAAAAAACAAGCTGGAGGCATCACACTTCCTGATTTCAAACTATATCACAAAGCTATAGATATCAAAACAGTATGGTATTGGCATAAAAAAAGAGATGCAGCCGGGACCAGTTTGGCTCAATGGATAGAGCGTCGGCTTGGGGACTGAAGGGTCCCGGGTTCGATTCCGGTCAAGGGCATGTACTTTGGTTGCGGGCATATCCCCAGTGGGGGGTGTGCAAGAGGCAGCTGATCGATGACTCATCGATGTTTCTAATTCTCTATCTCTCTCTCCCTTCCTCTCTGTACAAAATCAATAAAATATATATATAAAAAAAAAAAAACCAGATGCAAAGATCAATGGAACATAATAGCCCAGAATATATGGACAATTAATTTACAAGTAAGGAGCCAAGAATATAGGAAAGGATGGTCTCTTTAATAAATGGTGCTGGGAAAACTGGACAGCCATATGCGATAAAATAAAAGTAGACCTACATCTTGCCGGAACCGGTTTGCTCAGTGGACAGAGCATTGGCTTGCGGACTGAAAGGTCCCAGGTTTGATTCCGGTCAAGGGCATGTGCCTTAGTTGCGGGCACATCCCCAGTAGAGGGTGTGCAAGAGGCAGCTGGTCAATGATTCTCTCTCATCGATGTTTCTAACTCTCTATCCCTCTCTCTTCCTCTCTGTAAAAAAAATCAATGAAATATATGTTTTTTTTAAAAGTAGACCCATATCTTACACCATACACAAAAATCCACTCCAGATGGATTAAAAACTTGAGTCTGGAAGTATCACTTGAAACCATAGAACTCCTAGAAGAAAACATAGGGGCTCAGCTCCTTGACATCTGTCTTGGCAATGATTTTTTGGATTTGACCCCCCAAACAGAAATAAACAAGTGGGACTACATCAAACTAAAAAGCTGCACAGCAAAGGAAGCAAGCAATAAAATGAACAAGAAGGTAGCCTACAGAATGGAAGTAGTATTTGCAAGTAATATCTTTGATAAAGGGTTAATAGCCAATATATAAAGAACTCATAACAATAGTAAAACAACAGACAAACCATGATCTGATAAAAAAGAAAAAGAAAAAAAAGAAAAAGGACAGAGGAATTGAATAGACATTTTTCCAAAGATAACAAATGGCCATAAAAAGGTAAAGATAGCCGAAACCGGTTTGGCTTAATGGATAGAGCATCAGCTTGGGGACTGAAAGGTCCTGGGTTCGATTCCGGTCAAGGGCATGTACCTTGGTTGCGGGCATATCCCCAGTGGGGGGTGTGCAAGAGGCAGCTGATCGATGTTTCTAACTCTCTATATCTCTCCCTTCCTATCTGTACAAAATCAATAAAATGTCTTTAAAAAAAAAAAAAAAAAGGTAAAGATACATTAATAGGTGCTCAACATCACTAATTATCAGAGAAATTAATCAAAAGCACAGCCATTCTGCCGAAATTGGTTTGGCTCAGTAAATAGAGTGTCGGTCTGCGGACTGAAGGGTCTCAGGTTCAATTCGGTCAAGGGTATGTACATTGGTTGCAGGCACATCCCCAGTGGGGGGGTGCAGGAGGCAGCTGGTCGATGTTTCTCTCTCATCGATGTTTCTAGCTCTCTATCCCTCTCTGTAAAAAATCAATAAAATGTATTAAAAAAAGAAAGAAAGAAAAAAGCACAGCCATTGTAACAGGATAAGTGTTGGTGGAGACATGGAGAAAAGGGAACCCTTGTGCAGTGTTGGTGGGAATGTATATTGGTGCAGCCACTATGGAAAACAGCATGGAGGTTCCTCAAAAACTTAAAGTACTACCACGTGGCCTACCCATCCTACTTGCGGGTAGATCTATGTAAAGGAAATGAAAACAGTATCAAAGAGATACCTGCTCCCATGTTTATTGCAGCATTATTCACTACAGCCAAGATATGAAAACAACCCGTGTCCATAAACAGATGAATGGATTAAGAAGATGTGGTATATATACACAAATGGAATATTTCTCACCATGCAAAACAAGAAATCCTGCTATTTGTGACAACACAGATGGACTTTGAGGGCATTATGCTATGTGAAATGAGCCAGAGAAAGGCAAGTGCTGTATGCATCTACTCATGTGGAATCTTAAAAAAAAAAAAGTCACATTCATTGAAAACAGTATCAAAGATACTGTTTTCAGTATCTCTTGAAACAGAGTAGAAAAGTGGTTGTCAGGGGCTGGAGGTCAGGTGTGGAAGAAATAGGGAGAGGCTGGTAAAAGAATACAAACTTTTGCCCTAGCTGGTTTGGCTCAATGGATAGAGCATTGTCCTGCGGACTGAAAGGTCCCCAGCAGAGGGTATGCAGGAGGCAGGCAATCAATGATTCTCTTTTCATCATTGATGTTTCTGTCTCTCTCTTTTCCTTCTCTAGAATCAATAATATATATATATATTTTAAAAGAATACAAACTTTCAACAATAAGATGAATACAATCTGAGGGTTTAATGTACATTATGGTAACTATAGTTGATAGCACTGTGATACTTAACTGAAATTTGCCCAGGATAGAAAAATGTTCTCACCAAAAAGAAAAAAGAAAAAAAAAGATAACTGTAAGGTGATGGATGTGTTAACGATGTGAGGGGGTCCTTTCACAAAATATATCGTCACCATGATGTGTACTTTATCTTAAAGTATATGTTACTTATACCTCAATGAAGCTGGGTTGATAGCAGGAGCGAGGAGCTGTTATAACAAATCCAAAAATGTGGAAGCAGCTTTGGGCAGCGGTAATGGGCAGAGGCTGAAAGAGTTTGGAGATCCATAAAAAGGCAACATTGCCAGGAAAAAACCTTGAAAGGTGAATTGGGTGAGGGCTCAGGAGAGCTGCGGAGAAAGCTTCTGTCTGAAAGAATCTCTTGGTGGGTGTGAACAGAAGGTTGGTAGAAACATGGCCAGTGAAGCCCATTGCGAGGAGATTTCAGATGGAAATGAGGATGGTGGTTGGAAACTTGGTTAGAGTGGCAAAGAACTTGGCTGGATTGTATTCATCTCCTAGAGTTTTGTGGAAGATAGCGCTTGTGAGCAATGACGTCAGATACTGGCTGAAGCTATTCCTTTTGTTTATTTAGAGTATTATATATGTCTCCTTTTTCCCCCATCGACCCCTCCCCGGCCACTCCCACCCCTCAGGACAAGTCCCCACTGCCCCAGTGACCGTGTCCGTTGATTGAAGCTATTTCTAATCAAAGAATTGAAGGTGCTGCTTGGCGTCTCTCGACTGCTTATGGTAAAACATGAGAAGAGAAAACTGATTTAAAGACAGAATAGTTGAAAGGGAAGCAGTCATTGAAAATATGGAAAATTCTCAGTCTGCCCATAGTGCAAATGAGAAAGCGACCCACAGGAAATGGGTACGGGTGTGAACCGTGGACTCCATCAGCCACAACAGCAGGAAAATAGCCTATTTGGGCTCAAAGGGAAGAGGACGGAAGAAATTAAGGAAGTGGCCTTAGATTTTACAGGATGGGACCAGAGAGCTATTCAGCTTCTCACTTTCTCCGTTCTTCAAGACAAGGGACAAGGACTCCAAAGGCAATTCAGAGGTCGTCAGGGCTGCCGCCTCAGTTTCAAAAGAGGGCCATTCCCTGCTTCGCTAGGCCATCTGACCCCCACACAAAGCGGTGGGGAGCCAGCCCCTATCCAGCAGGGGCATGGAGGCGAGAGCCCGCCTGAAGGCCCTGCCTGGCAGGACCACTGCTGTCTGATTCCAGCCCAGGGAAGCTGCGGTATGCACTGTGCTAGCAAGGTCACAGGGGCAGGTAACCCCAGGAGGTCCTATGTGTCCAAAAGAGTAGGACCCCCCTCCCCCCAGTGTGTCCGGAAAATGGGGCCCCCAGCCCAGAGGGCAGAGCATCAAATTAAATTATTCTCAGCCTTAAGATTTGATGTTTATTGGGTTTTGGACTTGCTTGGGAACTGTCACCCCTTCCCTCCCTCCTGTTTCTCCCCTTTGGGGGAATGTGTATCTTATGCCTGCCCCACATTGTATTTTGGAAACACATTATTTGTTTGATTTCAAAGGTTCACAGCTGGAGGGGGTTTGCCTCAGGATGAATTAATACCTTGTATCTCATCCATATCTGACTTGGATGATATGTAGATTAGACTTTGGCCTTTAGACTTTTTAAAGTTGATGCTTAAGACTTAGGGGGCTGTTGGGATGAGTATTTTCCATGCAATAGGACATGAATTTGGGGAGACCGAGGGTATGATGCTATGGTCTGAATGTTTTTACTCCCCCACCCACCCCCATTTATATGTTGAAATTCGAATCCCGCAGGTGATGGTTTTAGTGGCTGGGGCCTTTGGGAGGTGCTTGAGCTGTGCAGGTGGAGCCCTCAGGCGTAGGATTAGTGCCTTATAAAGAGGACCCAGAGCCATCCCCATCCCTTCTGCCACATCAGGATACAGTGGGAAGTCTGTGACCTCAACAGCCATGTGGCACCAGCTGGGCGCCCAGCCTCCAGAACAGTGAGAATAAATGTCTGTTGTCTATAAGCTACTGTCTGTGGCATTTGTTACAGCAGTCCAAACAGATTGAGACAGAGGCTGAGCTCTAAGCCTGGCCTCCCTTACAGTGGGGCCTTGAGCAGCTCAAAGGCCTTTTGGAGTCTTGCTATCCCTGGAACGCAAAAGGAAAAGGCAGAATGAGAAGGTCCCTTAAGATCTCTTTCAGCTCTAGCAGGATTCTAATCTGGAATGGTGGGTGAAAGCTGAAGTCTAGATAAAAATATTCCATACCCATTGTTAGTAACAATAGTATTCTCAGTGGCAAATGACAGACCAGCAGCCTAGCCAAAAATTTAACAGACATGGGAAATGAGACAGCCTTAGGGGAACTTGATAAGCTCCCCAAGCAGAAGAGACCAGAGAGGGACTAAGCTGTCCACACATTTTAACTGACCATGAACCTAATAAGCACATGAAGAGGAGATACAAGAGGTCTCATCAGAAAGAAAAAAAAAAAAAAAAGCCAGAGCATGCTTAAAAACTGAGACACACACACACACACACACACACACACACACACGGTTTCAGAAAGTGGAAGCCTCAGTGGTGCAGGGTATTTGACCCCTGCAGCTGCCTAAAATCATTGGTTGACCATTAGGTGATTGACTAAGCACACGGTTAGGCTTAACCACAGAGAAAACAGAATCCATAGATTTAGTCAAGTTATTAAACATAACAAAACAAAAGCAAAAAGGGGCCTTCAGAGAGAAAAAATAGAATCCATAGCTGCTATAAGATATTAAAACTAGAGGCCTGGTGCACTAATTTGTGCACAGATGGGATCCTGCCAGCCTGCCCCAATAGTGGCTGATCAGGCCGGGCGGCCAGGGGAGGGGCTGTGGGCGGTTGCCCGGCTAGCCCTACCCCCTGGTTAAACTCCCAGTTGAGGGGACAATTTGCATATTAGCCTTTTATTATATAGAATATTGAATTTTTGACAAAAAATGAGACATTCAAAAAAACAGGCAAGTATAACCTATCCTCAGAAGAGAAAAACAAAGATCCACAGAACTTGTATCTATGTAGGTTTAGATATTAGACTTTGCAGCTAAAACTTCAAATAAGTTCTTATAGAAATGTTTTAAGTAAATTCTGAATAAGATTCTGAAACACAACACAATATAGATAAACCTTTAAGACATAATGCTGAAGTGACACAGTATGTCAGACACAAAATGGAAACGATTGTATCATTCCAGTTATATGAGGTATCTAGAATTATCAAATTCAGAGACAGGAAGTAGCATAGTGGTTATCAGGAACTGAAATGAGGAGGAAATTAGTTATTGTTAATGGGTACAGGGTTTTAGTTTGGGATGATGAAAGTATTTTTGAGATGGATAGTGGAGATGGTGTCAGAACAACATAAATGTGCTTAATACCATTGAACTGTACACTTAAAAAATATTAAAATGGTAAAGTTTATGTTATATATATTTTACTACAATAAATATTTTAGAGTTGAAAAGTATGATAGCAAAAATTAAAATTTTAACTAGAGGAACTCAACAGATTCAAGAAAGCAGAAGAAAGAATCTATAAACTTGCAAACAGAGCAACGGAAATTATCCAGTGTGAAAAACAGAGAATGACTGAAGAATGAACACAGCCTCAGCGACCCAGGTGTACTAATTTATGTGTAATGGGAATGCCAGAGCAGAGAAAGGGGCAGAAAAATATATTTGAAAAAAATAGTGGCAGAAAGCTTCCCAAATATGATGGAAAACAATCTGCAGATCTAAGAAGTGGAATAAACCCCAAGGAGATAAACACAAAAAGATATATACCTAGATTTATACCATAGCCAACTTGTTGAGAGACAAAAGAGAAAATATTGAAAGAAGCTAGAGAAAAACAACTCATCACATATAAAGAAACAATAAAACAACAGCAAAAGCATCCTTAAAACAAAGATGAAATAAAGACATTCCCAGAAAAAAATACTTCAAGAGTACATTGTTAAAAGACTTGCCTTACAAGAAATATTAAAGGCAATTATTTAGGCTGACAAGAAATGATTCCAGATAGTAATTTGAATCCACATTAAGATTAGAGGAGTCATTTGAAAAGGCAAATATAAGTAAAAACAAACAAAAAACTGTGTATGTTCTCATTGATTTTGTTAAAAGATAAGATTTCAAAGAATAATTATCTCTGCATTTTGGGTTTATAACAAATATAAATGTAACATGAAAACCACATAAAGGAAGGGGAAGAAAAACCAAGTTACATTGGAAACAAGTTTTTATTTCACCAGAATTCTTAGTATTCACCTCATACATTGTAATGTAATCCCCAGAACCACCACTAAGAAAATAACTTTAAAATATATAGTTAATACAAATAATATATCAAATAAGGGATAATATGGAAAATATATAGAGAATTTCTACAATTTAACAGAAAACCCAAATAACTCAATTTTAAAATGGGCATATGACTTGAATAGACATTCTCTGACGATTATATACAAACTAGAGCCTGGTGCACGAAATCATGCGCCAGTGGGGTCCCTCAGCCTGGCCTGTGCCCTCTCACAATCCGGGACCCTCAGGGGATGTTGGAGAGCTGCTTTCAGCCCGATCCCAGCAGGCCAGGCTGAGGGACCCCACCAGTGCACAAAGCCACGCACCAAGCCTCTAGTATGCATATAAGGTTTTTGGTTAATCTCTTCCTGCCCTCCCCCTTTCCCACTTCCCTCTGAGATTCATCAGTCTGTTCCATGTTTCCATGCCTGTGGTTTCCACACCTGCATTGAGAATTTGCCCCCTGATGGTCAGTGCACAGCATAGCTACTGGACAGTCGGATGGTCGCTTAGGCTACACACACACACACACACACACACACACACACACACACAATTAGATGGCCAACAAGCGTGAAAAGATGCTCAACATCACTAAGCGTTAGAGAAATGTAAGTCACCTTCCCTGAGAGATCACCTCACATCCATTAGGAAGGCTTCTCTCTCAGAGCACATTCTCACCTTCCCACCTCTTCTTCCCTCGAGGTGTATACCTTTGTGCCTTCTCTCCTAAGTTCTAACTACCCTTCTTTTGCCTCTGTAACTTATTTCCTGAGCTCATGCAGCCCACCTGGCTCACTTTTTCTAAATACACTTTCACTTAAATACACACACACACAACACCCAGAAAATCGTGTTTGCAAGGATGTAGAGAAATTAGAACCCCTGTGCACTATTGTTGATTTTGTAAAATGGTATAGACACTATGGAAAACAGTACGGCAGGTCCTCAGAAGAATTAAAAATAGAACTACCATATGATCCAGCAATCCCAATTTTAGATATATATCAAAAGAATTGAAAGCAGGGCTTTGAAGAGATATCTGCACACACATATACATAGCAGCATTATTCACAATAGTCAAGATATGGAAGCAACCCAAATGTTCATTAACTGTTGCATAGATAAACAAAATGTGACCTATACATACAATGGAATATTATTCAGCCTTAAAAGGGAAGAAATGCTACATGCTACAACTTGGGTGAACCATTGTACATCAGGCTTAGTGAAATAAGCTAGTGACAAAAAGACAAATACTATAGGATTCCATTTATCAGAGATATCTAAAGTAGTTGAATTTATGGGGGGGAATGTAGAATGGTAAAGGGGAAACAGGAGGGCTGGGGAAGGGGAAACAGGAAGGTGTTGCTTGATGAGGATAGAGTTTCAGTTTTCCAAATTGAAGAAGTTCTGAGATCTGCTGCTCAGCAATGAGAATACAGGGTAGTGAACACTTCTGAACAGTACACTTGAGAATGGTTATGACAGTAGATTTTGTGTGTTTTTAAAATAAGTATATAGTAATTCAACAACAATAGAATTAAATGGCATATTACTTAATACAAAAGAATGCAGGCAGTAAAGGAACAAATGGATAAAAGTCTTATCAATAATTACATTAAATTAAAAAGGACTAACCACTGCAATCAAAAAGCAGAGACTGACAGACTGGATAAAAAACAAATCCAACTCTATGCTGTCTGCCAGAAGCACACTCGGATTCCGAACACAAGTGGGTTAAAAGTAAACTTATAAAAAACTATATACAGATAAACAGTAACCACAAGAGAGGTAGATGGCTATGTTTTTTAAAATATATTTTTATTGATTTTTTACAGAGAGGAAGAGAGAGGGATAGAGAGTTAGAAACATCGATCAGCTGCCTCTTGCACACCCCCTACTGGGGATGTGCCCACAACCAATGTACATGCCCTTGACCGGAATCGAACCCGGGACCTTTCAGTCCGCAGGCTGACGCTCTATCCGCTGAGCCAAACCGGTTTCGGCGGCTGTGTTAATATTGGAAAATATACATTAAGATAAATATCACTAGAGACAAAGCGGAACATTTATAATGATTAAAGCATCCATTTCTCAGGAAGCTATAACAACTATGCAGAGCCCCAAAATACATAAAGCAAAAAATTGACAGAAGTAAATAAAAGTCATAGACAATTCAACAATAACAAGTTTGGATCAATAACTTAAACTTTCATCTTAAGAAAATGAAAAAAAAAAAAAGGATAAACCGAACCCAAAGCAAGCAGAATTTAGGAAAAAATAAAGATTAGAGGGGTAACTAATAAAATATAAAAAACAAAAACAGTGCTAGTGACCCTACTGAAATTAAATGGGTTATAAACAACTTTATACCAACAAATTAGACAACTTGGATAAAATTAACAAATTCCTAGAAAGACACAAATTTATCAAAACTTACTTAAGAAATAGAAAATCTGAATAGAGCTACAAGTAAAGAAATTAAATTAGTAATTAAAAATCTTCCCACAAAGAAAAGCCCAGTCAATCCTGGAAGGCAGCATTGGTGAGTTCTCTATCAAGTATTTAAAGAAATACCAACCTCTCACAAACTCAGAAAACCTAAGAGAAACATTGTCCAATTTATTCTCTGAGCTAGTATTATCTTGATACCAAAGCCAAACAAAAAAATCGTAAGAAAACTAGAGACCAATATCCCTCATGAAGATAGACACAAAAATCCTTGGTAAATATTAGTGAACCAAACTAGCAACATATAAAAACATGAGACACCATAGTCAGGTGACATTTATCCAAGGAGAGCAAAGTTAAACATCCAAGTCAATGAGTGTAATACACCATGTTCATAGAATAAGGGACAAAAACCACATGATCGTCTCAATAGATGCACAAAAAGCACTTGATATAAAATACAACATCCATTCCAGATAAAAGTACTCAGCAAACTATGATGAGAAAGGAATATCTGCAACTTGATAAAGGGCATCTATGACAAACCTCAGTAAAAATGCTTTTTCTCCTAAGATCTGGAATAAGGCAAGAATGCTGACTCCATTTCTACTCAGCATCTCAGCATTCTATTGGAGGTTCTAGCCAGTGCAACAAACTAAAAAAATAATTTTAAAAAAATAGCCTGGCCAGCATCGCTCAGTGGTTGAGCATCAACCTATGAATCAGGAGTTTCTGGTTTGATTCCCAGTCAGGGCACATGCCCGGGTTGCAGGCTCAATCCCCAGTAGGGACCATGCAGGAGGCAGCTGATCAATAATTCTCTCATCATTGATATTTCTATCTTTCTTTCCCTTCCTCTCTGAAATCAATAAAAATATATTTAAACAATTGTAAGTGTATATCGGAGAGAAAGGTTAAACTGTCTTTAGTCATAGATGACATGATTCTGTGTGAGGAGTCTATTTTTTTTTTAAACTAGAACTAATATATTCAGCAAAGTCATGAGGTACAATATCAATATACAAAAAAATCAATTGTATTTTTTTATAATAGCAAGGAGCATTCCAAAAATGAAATTAAAGAAACATTTCACTGACAGTAGCATCAAAAGCTTATAAATAAGTTAAACAAAAGAAGTGCAAAATTTGAACATTGAAAATTATGAAATACTGCTGAGAGAAATGGAATATAACTAAGTGAAGGTATGTTCCATGTTCATGGATTGAAGACTCAATGTTGTTAAGATGCAATTCTCCATACACTGATGTATAGATTCAATGTAAGCCTTATCAAACCCAAGCAGGCATTTTAATAGAAATTAACAAATTTGTCCTAAAATTTATATGGAACTGCAAAGACCCAGAATAAGCAAAACAATTTTGATAAATTGGAGGGCTTAGACTATCCAATTTCAAACTTTAACTCGTGTAAAAATAGGCAAATTGAATGGAACAAAATCAAGAGTCTAGAAATAAATTTTCATTTATGGTCAACTGATTTTCAACAAATAAATGAAGGCAATCTAATGTGGGGAAACAGTCCTTTCAATAAAAGGTACTGGAACAATTGACATACATATGCAAAATTATGTTTTTAGACCCTTGCACCATATCCAAAAATTAACTCAAAATGGATTACAGACCTAAATATAAGCATTAAAGCTTTAAAACTTCTAGAGGAAAACACAGGAGAAAATCTTTGTGACCTTGGGTTGGGCAAAGATTTCTTAGATCTGAAACCAAAAAACACAATCCATAAAAGAAAACAAATTGATAAGTGAGACCATTGAAATTAAAAACATTTGTGATTCAAAAGTTAGTATAAGAAAATGAGAAGATAAGCCACAGACGGGGTGGGGGGTGGGGGTGGGGGAGAATCACATACCTGATAAAGGATTTGTACTTAAAATATACAAATAAATCTTACAACACAATAAGACAAGCAATTCAATTAAAAATGAGCAAAAGATTTGAATAAACATTTTGCCAAATAAGGTAAATTTGTGGATAAACACATACAAAGCTTTCCACGCCATTAGTCATCGGGGAAATAGAAATGAACGCCGCAGAGACAGCCCGCTGTGTTCTAGAATGGCTACAATCACAAGCCAGGCGACGACAAGCAGTATTGACAGGGATGTGGAGCACCGGAACCTCGGATGCTGGTGGGCATGCACAGTGGTGCAGCCACTTTGGAAAACAGTCGGACAGTTTCTTACAAACTTAAACTTTAGCATATGACCCAGCAATCCCACAGCTAGAGAAATAAACACATGTTCCACAAAGCCTTGGGATTAACAACAATCCAATGTCCATCAATAGGCAAACAAAAAGTCATATAGCCATACAACGGACACTGTCAGAAATAAACTACCCACATTCCATGACGTGAAGGAACCTCATGCTAAGGGAAGGAAGCCAGACACAAAGCCTACATATTCCACAGTCCTTTTCACAGGAGACATTCAGAAAAGACCCATCAATAGCTACAGAAACCAGATCTGCGGTTGCCTGGGGCTGGGATGAAATCGAGGATGGACTGCAAACCAGCACAGTTACTCGTTGGGGGGATGGAAATGTTCTAAAAGTGATGAATGCGTTGATGGTAGCACAACTCCACCGAATTGTACACTCACCATGGATGAATTTTATAGATGTAAATTACACCGCCATATCAAAGCTGTAAAAACTGTAACCAGCAAGGGGGTGGGGTGCACTGATGTGACCCCCAACACCCACGGCCTGTCCTGCCTCAGCACCTGTTTCCACAAACTCGTCCCGTCCCCGTCCCCCCCCCCCCCCCCCCCGCCCGCTGTTCTCCCCTGAGATAAACAGATAATTCTCAAAATGTACTCTGGTCTGCCATCCTCTGATCTGGCCCAACTAAGCCCGGCGGCAGGCAGGGTCAGGGGCTCCAGTCACCTGCAAGAGCCCTGTGGACAGCACCTGTCACTCCACACCAACTTCCCAGCAGCCGGGGCAGAGAGCTCCTGCTTTGGAGTCCTGTCCTGTTTGTGGCCTCAAGTCCCAGCAGAGCCCCATCCGTCACCCTTCCCTACAAGCCACAGCCCTGCTCCAGGCCCAGAAGGGATCGATTTGCTCAGCACCCAGCAGGCAGGTAAACTATATTAGACACAGACCCTCGCTCAGTCCAGACCCTGGTGGAGTGGTGGGGAGATGGGGAGGCCCTGAAGAGAGAAGTCCCAGCTCCGCCATCAGGAGCTTACCAGGAGTTACCACCAGCAGGAGGGAACCTCCCCTCCTCACACCTCACACCTCACACCTCCCCTCCTCACACCTCCCACCTCACACCTCCCCTCCTCACACCTCACACCTCACACCTCACACCTCACACCTCACACCTCCCCTCCTCACACCTCCCCACCTCACACCTCCCCTCCTCACACCTCACACCTCCCCTCCTCACACCTCACACCTCCCCTCCTCACACCTCACACCTCCCCTCCTCACACCTCACACCTCCCCTCCTCACACCTCACACCTCACACCTCCCCTCCTCACACCTCACACCTCACACCTCCCCTCCTCACACCTCACACCTCCCCTCCTCACACCTCCCCACCTCACACCTCACACCTCCCCACCTCACACCTCCCCTCCTCACACCTCACACCTCCCCTCCTCACACCTCACACCTCACACCTCCCCTCCTCACACCTCACACCTCCCCTCCTCACACCTCACACCTCACCCTCACCCTCCTCACAAGGGCCCAGGCCCAACCAGGCAGCAGCAGGGCCTACCTGGGGAAAGGACTGTGCCAACCCCACTGGATGGTCTCCAGGTCACGGACCCTGCAAGCGGTCTAACCCAGGGGGAGGTGTCTTCCTTTCCAGGCACCAGGCGTGGCTCAGCAGTTCAAACGCTTCCCAGTATTTGTTGCAGGCACTCCATATATATATATATATATATATATATATATAATTTTTTTACAGAGAGGAAGGGAGAGGGATAGAGAGCCAGAAACATGGATGAGAGAGAAACATCGACCAGCCGCCTCCTGCACACCCCCTTCCGGGAATGTGCCCACAACCAATGTACATGCCCCTGACCGGAATCGAACCTGGGACTCTTCAGTCCGCAGACCGACGCTCTATCCACTGAGCCAAACCGGCTTCGGCCCCATCCACTACTTTAGGCACCACAGGCGCGCCTCGTTTTATTGTGCTTCACAGGTGTTGCTTTTTTTTTTTTTTTTTTTTTTTAACTAAAAAGATAAGACCCTTCACCTGCAAAAAGATCTTGACTCACTTTATTGCAACACTCACTCCATTGTGGTGGTCTGGAACCAAACCCGCAGCCCCTCTGAGGTGCGCCTGTTCTCAACCGTCAAACGCCCAGACCCCCTGGAGGCGCGCAGGGAACTGCAATCCCGGAGGCCGAGCCGCTGGACTCCAGCAATGCGTCTGCGGCTGTGCCCGAACACATCTGCACGTTAAACTACCAAGGACAGCGAAGCTTTCAAAGGGAGAAGATCAAAGTGCTGTCATCTTTTAATTTAATCCTTTTGTTGCATCCGTGGTCTTAAGAGGGATGGGAAGAGATCAAAATAAAAATGGAAACAAACTATATCCTTGTGGCTGTTGTGTTTTAGCCCTTTTCCCCCTTCAATTTGGGCCACAAAATAGGTCAGCTCCATTACTGATCAGCCTTCCCACAAATATTTAAAACAAATTGAATTGCACACCCAATACCCATCACAATTACACCAGGCACAATAACTAAATTAGCAATTCAACAAAATAATTGGAAATGCGATTCTCTCTATTCCACCCGTCTCCCTCGAGGGTTCCGCCGATCTGTGGGGGGAAACTCAGCTTTCCTAATTCTGCAGCTAATTAGATTCACACTTGTAAATGAAGTTGTTTGTCTTAAAGTTAAAACTCTCTTCTGGGGGTGGGGAGAGGGGAGGAGAGGCGAGAAAGCCCTTCCGCTCTGGAGCGAGTGTACGAACAGGTACGGAGCGCACACGCCTGGGTTCTGATTGGCGACCATATCTGCAAATAATAAAAGCATCGCTATTCACCGTCACTTATCTGGTCATGAGCGCCTTCAGAAGAGCCTGGCTGCCGTCCTGGTGGGGGCGGGCCTTCTAGTGCCCCTGAGACCACAGGGGGCAGCGAGAGCCCAGGAGGTGCCAGCCGGCCAGCTCCCGCGTGGGCCTCCCTGTTGGGGCGGGAGAAGCAGAGGCTTATTTTAAAAGAAAACTGAGGGGAGGCGCCCACGCCTAACAGACTCCTCACCCCCACCCCCGCGGTGGACAGCAGCCAGTGCGGGGGGCCAGGACCCCTTCCCCAGCCAGAGGTGGCTCTGGGCCCCAGCCCCCTGCTCGGGCCACTCGGGGGAAGCAATTTTGAGGTTTCAATTAGTCTGTCCTTGGCCTCTTTTTGTTCCTCTAGGAAGGGAAATCTCGGCTTAATTATATAACTGAGAACTAGGGCTCACGTTCGTCCCCTCTTACCCTCCTTTGCCCAGATCAGGATGTGACCTTAAAACGCGAAGGCTGGAGGCGCCCGTCGGTGGGGGCCCCTGCCGCCCGCACACACCTGGGCGCCCTTGGGGGGCGGGGGGGGGGGGGACAAAAGCCCAGCCTTCCTGGCGAGGCCAGCGGATGAAATGGAGGTCCCGGGGCGTGGGGCAGCCTCCTTTCCCAAGATCCCCCAGGACCGCACGGTGCCCAGGTGGGGGTGGCTGGCCCAGCAGCCTGCAGAAAGGCTGATAAGAACACTCAAAAGCACCTGCTTCTTCCTGCTGATCTCCTCTCACAATACACGCCCGGAGTTAACCACGCTCAAAGTGTTCCGTATTGGCCTTACATTTAGCTCTTAAAATCCAGCGCAGTCTGCTACAACTTTAAAGGACACAGGAGACACACTGGGAAGTCATTTCATGGCACCAGGAAGTCAGTTCCCAGCTGACCCCAGGCAGGAAACTCTGGATCCCACAGCCTCCTGCTCCCCACCCCCTGGTCTAGGACGGGGCTCCCCCCGCCTGGACACTTACCTGGAATCAGCCCTGGGCCACACTGGAGCTCTCCACGTCCCGTCTGCTGATCATTTCCCTCATTTTTATTTTGGCCTTTAGTTTTACTTGAAAAAAGGTTTAGAAATAGGACTGAGTTGTCCAATACAGAGGCCACCGGCCACATTTCAAAGCTCCAAAGATGCAGGGTACGATGGGGTGATGGCACAGTGATAGGAGTCCAGCCCCAGCACCCCAGGAAGTTCATTAATAATTTAATGAACCCAGACTCGGCTCCTTCGGAATGAAGCGGTGAAGAGGCAGTCACCTTGGAGGTCTTGGGCAGCTCTGGCCTAGACGCTCTGGACGCTCCCAGCGTGGGAGGCTCCCAGGACCCAGGGGGGCGCGGGAGGCAGTGGCCTCCAGGACGACAGTCCCTCCCGCTCAGAGCCGCCCTCTCACGGAGAGGCAGACTCCGCAGAGCAGCAGGCTGACTGCTTCCCAATGCGAGTCAGCCACACCTGCACAGGGATGCACCTGGCAGTCCCGGAGGCTGGGCTCGCAGAGGCCCACTTTGGAGCCCAGGAGCACCTGGCCAGGCTGACCTCTGACCTCGGGAACCAGAACCTTGGGAAATTGATCTCAAGCCCATAAGGGTTTCAGAGCCTGGGCTTCAAGGAAGACCAGCAGGATTAATAGAAGCACCTCTACTGGGTGCAAGGGGTTCGATCAGATCCAAACTGGAGAATGCAGAATCTACAGAAGAGAACAGAGATGCCTCCCCCCACCCCCTGCCTGTGTGACCTGCCAATACAGTCCTTTGCTAAGCCTCCACCAGGCCTGGCACACAGTAGGAGATCAATCAGTATCTGAATGGACGTGAAAAAACATTCCGGCACCTGTGCTAAACCCAAATCTACCATGCTGCCTTCACTCAGAAGCAGCAGCTTTAGATTAGGAAGGTCCTCAGAAGCCAACTTCTTTGGCCCTAATACCATGCACAGTGAGGACCCAGGCCAAAGGTCAAAAGACTTCCTCAAGGTCACATCCTAGCAATTTTTATTTATAGTCCAGATTTCTCCCCACTACATCTCTCATTCATATCTATCTGTCCTGGATTCAAAACATCACATATGCTCGTTCCAAAACCAGCTATGTGCCCCCCCCCCCAAGTCTCTATTGAAATTGGGTAACATGTCCCCTAAGTAAGGACAGTCCCCACCTGGGGAGGGCAGACCAGAGAGGAGGGAGCAGCCAGCCCCATGTGACTTGATGGGCAGCCTGCCGGCCCAGAGCAGACTGAGCTCATTTCCAATCGAGCCATAAAGGGGAAGATCTGATGGGAGGAGGGCGGGCAGGTGCTGTCATTGTCTATAGGGGACCTTATATTATTTTCTACCCTATCAATGATACGGGATTGCTTTTTTGTGTTTTTTTTTTAAACGTTCTTTTAAAGTTTCTTTTCTGGGAACTCAGTGTCCTTGACCTCAACAAATGAAGTGAGAACCCTCAACCAGGGGAAATAAACCAAACAAACCTCTCAGGAATATAAATGCTGCCGGGGCAATGACCCTTACTGGCAGACCCCACACCACGGGCAGGAAAGGCAGGGTAAAGGAAATCTATAGATAAACAAGAAAAACAAGTTAGATCGGGCAGACTCACGGCAGCTCCGCCAGCCCTGTCCTCTGCAGACCAGGGCAGCCAATGACTCATCCGAGCGGTGGGAGGAGTGGGTGCAGGCACAGCAGCTGGGCATATGGACCCCCTGCACTTAAGAAGAATTAGTTAATGAACTTACCAAATCACTGGCAATTACCTCTGAAGTGTTATGAAGACAGAGAAAGTAAAAAAAAAGATGGAAAGAAAATAAGGTAGATAACACTGAAAAAAAGAATAACTAAGGCAAGCTTAATTTATTCAGCACAGTTGCTCCCAATACAGACACAAACATACATTTAAAAAGTAAAAACAAACTCAAGTGCAGAGAATAGGATTCATTCGCGTTAGACAAGGCTCGCTGCTTGTACCTGTCTGTTCAATGCAAGTGCATGGGATGACCATGAGGGTGTCGGACAGCAGCAGGGCAGCCGCCGGGCAGGGAGCCCCCGCACCTCTGCACCCACAGCCTCGGGCTCCTCCAGGACCACCTGCACCTCCACGGTCTGTAGTTTCGCTGAGGCGTGTGGCTGCCTTGTTTGTGAACCTAGCCCAGGCAGACAAGGACACTCCACACAGGGAGGGACTGCTATGTCCTGGGAAATAGTCCCCCGTTTATGATGAGTATCACCTGAGGATTCATCCCAAGCCCCCGGACTCCGCTCCTCTGGGATGAAGCGGTGAAGAGGCGGTCATCTCGGAGAGGTCTCAGCAATGCACGTGGAGACCAGGAAAATCAAAGTCCACGAAGATCCTACTTTTCTCAACTGGAGACGGATGCAGAGTCTGCTGCTGGACGGCTGGGGGTGGCCTGCCCTGGTGCCCTTGGCTTCCAGGGTTTCCCTACGATGCTCAATAAGCGGTTTTGGATGTGACTCTGGAGACAATGGCTACACACCCCAAACAGCACAGAGCAGCTGCAGGAAGGCACACCCACCCGAGGCAAGGACGCCCACCTGAAGATCCCCAGGAGCATGAGAGCCAGAGGGGAGAGTGGATCTATTGTAGCAGCGAGAAAAAAAGATGGGTGGGGGGGGGAGATGGTGTCGCTTTTTTATTATTTATCCACCATCTTTCATGGGAGCATCCAAAGCACATTACAGGCAGGAGCTCTTCAATCCTCCCAGAGGATGCTGCTGATTTGAAGGGCTCCCTGGGGAGTAAGAAATAAACCCAGGATCAGACTCCAGGGCCAATCTCCACTCTGCCTCTCAGCCCCACCTAAAGCAAGTGAGATGTGAACAAGCCCCCGTGATGTGTCCCAAGAGCCTTCAAAATACTCAGATTCTTTCACTTGATTCCCTGTACTCCTAAAAACATATGCCGAGTAAAACAATTTTAAAAGACAATAAACAAGCTTTTTGCTCAAATGTTTTTGCTCAAAAAAAAAATAAAAAAATTTGCTCAAATATCAAATTTGCTCCCTGTAACATTATTCATAATAGTAAATAATTTACATGCTCAACAACAGGGGATTTGGTTAAGCACTGATGATACATATCCCAAATGGAATTACTAGTTAGCAATGAAAATACTTGTGCTATCTGCAAAAATGTGAAAGTAATCTTTTACTCTTAGTATTAAAATGCAGAATATACTGTGTACCACTGGATCTCAATTGGTGGTGTGAGTGTGTTAGGTGGAGGGGGAGACAGTGCATGGCTGTGTGGTTGTTTTGCCTTTATTGTTTTTAAAGGGTAAGTACATTTTGGACTGTCCCAAAGTAAAAACCAAGTCTCCCACCCCCACTGCTCCGGGGAGACGGGGTCCCTGGGCGACGGCACCTGCACAGGGAAGAGGCAGTGAAGCACGAAGTGTCGGTAACGAGAAGTGGGTGTGTCTGGGTAGTGGATTACAGCCCAGTCTTATTTTTATTTGTTCCTTCTATTTCTCTAGAATTATTTTAAAATATATTTTTATTGATTTCAGAGAGGAAGGGAGAGGGAGAGAAACATCAATGATGAGAGAGAATCACTGATCAGCTGCCAACTGCACGGCTCACACTGGGGATTGAGCCCACAACCCAGACATGTGCCCTGACTGGGCGGGAATAGAACCAGAACCTCCTGGTTCATCGGTCCACAGTCAACCACCGAGCCACAACAGCCAGGCTTCTGTAATTAGTTTTTAACATAAAATCAACGAGGACAAGCAACCAGCCTTCTCTTCTCTATCCTGAAGGGAGAAGCCCAGCCTCAAGTATGAGCCTGGGCACTGCCTGTGTCCGCTGTGACCAGCTTGCCACCTCCCCGTCCTGGGAGGACTTCAGGGTCTGTGGTTTCTGAGTGTCGTGCGTGAAGTAGTCAGCTGGGCAAAAAGAAAATAAGCAAATTCCACACAAAAGGGAGGAATGCTTCAGTCAACACTGAGAAAGGGCTCTGGATTGAAACTCCTGATAACAGTTCTCAACTCATTTAAAAATCAGCATTAGCTACCAAAATGTAAAGTATTAGTTTTATTAAAATGCAAATCGATCAACTAATCTGTCTTTCTAGTAACAGTTGAATTGCAGTATCCGTGTCAATTAAAATAGTTTCCAATTTATTCTTGGCTGGAAGGAGGGTGGTCTTCTGAATTTTAAAATGCAAGCCTCCCTTTACTGAAAAGGCTGTCTGCTCTTTCTCATTCTTCCTGATTCATTTAATTCATTTAATTAAACAGGTCTGATTCCAAATATTTTGAAGTACCTGTTTAAATCTTTTTCTTCACCAAGTAAAGAGTAATGATGACGAAGGTTCTATCTTTTTAGGAAACGTGGGTTATAGCATGAAGCTCACTGAAGTCCAATCTGAGGACACTTCCTGGCTGTTCCCACTGAATCCGCAGGCTAGATCATTTTGAAGAGAGTAGTTGTGGGGGAACTCTCCTATTTCTGCTGATTGATCTCCTGGGTAACTGGAGACACATGGAAAATTAAACATTTCCCTGATAGTCAAGCCCAAGAGGTAACCTCTGAGACAAGAAAAACAAATCACCACGTTCCAGGGTCCAATTAATGGGAGATGGAAAAACCCTCCTCCCGCCACGGGCCCCATCCTGAGCTCAGCAGACACCGATGCTCACAGAAATGGAAGTGAATTACACTCAGGATCCACTGCACTGGGCCAGCCTTTGGGCACACAGTCTCCAAACGCTAAGCCCATGATACGTGGGATTCAGGGACACAGAAATCTGTCACTTGGCTTTGACATTTTAAAACCACCCGAAAATCCGACTTTAAAAACAATGACTAGTTATTGATGACAACTGCACTCAGCTGCCTGGATGCAACATTTCTCCTCTAATTCCGAAGCTTTAAATAAAGATTTGGGCAAGGTACGGAGGAGATGGTCAGTGCTGTCCGCTGGTCGGCACACATTACTTATGCAAGATAATCTTCATTGCATATTGACCACAGCAGGCCAATAAATCCCCCTTATGGGGATTTAATTTCCAGCTTGTGACCTCTGGATGAAAAACAAGTGAATCATTTCCTCCTGCTAGATTTACACCAGAGCAGATCTCAATAAAGTGATTTAGGAATGGCGAGAATGGAAAAGGACGCTGGCAGAATCTTTATGGGTGGGGAAAAAAAAAAATGAGTCAGAGATTTGTATTCAGCAACAAATCGGCAAATACTCCCAAGTGACAAAGTCTCCAGGGCATAACTTAGAGGTTTTGGGAGTTCCCTGCTCCTCAGAGCCACAATCAATTGCTAAACATTGTCCACTCAGAAAGCAACATTCACCAGCCTTCTGTGAAGCTCTACGTGGCAAGCAGTTACCTATTGGGCTTGCTAGAGCTCTAAATCAGACCTCACTCCGTGCTGCTCAAGAAACCACATGGCCAGGAACAACGCTCTTTATTGGTGGTGGCTCAAGGACATGGGGGAAGGGCGCTTTGCACACGAAAGTGCGAGAAACAAAGACAGGTGACTCCAGGCGTCCTGGGACTTTGCTGGGCATCTGTCCCTGACTCACTCAGCCCCACAGGCCAGCGGCTTCCTCCACGTGGGGCTGGGTGAGCAGCCAGCCTGGCCACGGCACCGCCGGGCTGGAGGCCACCCTCAGGCCTTGCAGCGAGAGGGCTGGGTGCTGTCAGTCCCCGTGGCCTCCGTCAGGAGGGTTGAGTTGGCCAAAAAGAGATCGATATAACTCTGTCCTAGAAGACAAACAAAACAAATTGGTTAACACATTGGTTAACTTTCCAAGGTTAAAAAAAGAACTAAGCTCGGAAATACCCCAATCCGTTTGTTCAATTGAAACCACAGCCATGTAATTAAAAATGCATCCCACAGGTCTTATTCACAAATACAGAGAGAGGGAGGAACTAGAAGCCAATCCAACAGTGAGATGTGTAAACGGTCCAGTGTGGCTGCACACCCCGTCTCCAGGGAATGAGTTTTCTGTAAGTTTGCCCTTTACAGACAGGCTCCTCAAGTAAGAAAACAAGATTGAATATTTTAATAGGATGTATGAGACTGCCACACGATGAGGAGGATTCAATCAGACATGGGATGGAGGGATATAATTTAGTTTTCATACATTTTCTTCGACTTGGCAGTACTTGAAAAACAATGAAAATGACCCAGCAACAAGATTCCAATTACTGTCACATGTGCAGCCATTCAGTGGGACCACGGTGCTTCCCACTCCCCTGCCCCTTTCCCTGCTCTCAATCTAATAAGTAATTCCAACGCCTAATTTATTATTTCTAAAATTGGAGTTTGACGTTATGAGAGCCACCACATGCCAAGGTCCTGAGTCCTTGGAAATAAAGTAAACGATGTCTAACCTCTGTTTCAAATACAACATACACACAACTATTCGGCGATTCACGTGTCAAGGCCTGGAAAGTCTCAAAAAGACAAGGCCCTCTCCTATCTTCATGGCAGAAACCCCAGGACATTCCCCCTGTGGGCAGAGAGAGAGGAATCAGAAGGTCTACACCGGTCAAATCCACTACAGAGGCGGCCTGTGGAGGACGTGACAAACGGAGGCAAGTGACGCACGGCCACTAATTCTCAGGGAAGAGGGATGGGCTGGCACCGGCTAAGGCTCCAGGCTCCCGGCCAGGAGTAAACAGGCCCAGAAGAAAGCTGTACCTGCTCTGTTCTATACTTTCAAGATCTAACCCCAAATGTAGCCTGTCCTTCTTGTTAAGAAAACAGGCTTTTAAAAGTGCTTTTATTACCTGAGAGTCATCATCAGCAAACCTGACCTTCAAACTAAAGCAAACAAACAAAAACCCCCACAACACCAGCATCCTTCAAACAGCTTTCTTGGTTCAGCAAGATTTTAACATAAAAACGTATTTGTCCGTTTTTTAAATTATCCCACTATAGTTGTGGTAGGAATAGCGGTCTATAATTAGAAAATCCAGCAATAAAAATAGCATGTGAAAGCTTTTTAAAAAGAAAAGGATCTTTAAAAAGAAACCACAGAAGCTGAGAATATCAATAGCCTTACGGTGCTGAGCACTCCCAGGGCAGCCCTGACAAGTCGGGCCGGACAACAGCCGCTCTCCAATCCCATTGCAGGCAATCGGGGCAAGAACTTGCTGCTGCCCTCGCTCTGAACACTGGACCAGCCCCGGCCTCCCGACAAACGAAGGAGGCAGGTTCACTCTGTGCTCCATCAGCTCTTTTGTTCCTGCCTCCCCTGGTCAGCCCCGGACACCAGCCTAGAAGTGAGAGGCAGCTTCATGCTAAATGCAAGTCTGAGGCAGCAGCCTCACTTCCAGTTGCTTCCAAATCACCAGCTCCATCGCAGACGCGACAGCAAGACCCTGCCCAAGCTGCCCTCATCACGCGATGGCCTGCCTGTCTGCCAGTAAGTGCGTGTCTCTCTTGCCATTTCACAAAAAATCAAGCGGCACGGAAGGGAGAGCCTCCATGACAAATAGGAAAGTCTGAGTTTAAGGCTGCAGCATCAGACAAGAGGGAAATACAGAGGCACATGCTTATTCAACCTTCGCAACAGTACCCCCGCCCCCTCACTTGAGCCTGCCACAGCCGCCCCATCATTACCACCAGCAAATGCTTCCTCTCAGCGCCAGGCCACAGAGAAGCGCCTGGGCTGGTCAGCAGTTACCATCCCTGCAGGGCTAGAGAGGCAGGCAGGGAATGCAATGCTGAAACCCATGTTTTGATTGAACATTGGTTCACACTAAAGTGGGCAAAGCTGACACAGACGAGGCTGTTCATGGCAAAGCAACCTGCAAAGTGGAGTGCTCTGGGTTCTTAAAATCTTTTTATGGAGAGAGGGAGAATATGAGAAAGGGCTTATTCCAATCTAAAACTCCCCAAGGAATTACAACTCCACGTCTTCCTCACCCACTAATCAGGGGCCGTTTGTGCCTTCAAAGCATCTCAAGCTCCCTGTTCCTACAGGCTCCACCACTTCAGGCCTCACGGTCTCTGACCAGGAATATGTGACCGCTCCTACCCGACTGCTCTGCTCCCTCCTCCTCGTCCCCTCTGCATTTCCCTCCCAGGCCTGGCTCCCTCCCAAGTCCAGGAGCACGGTCAGGATAAAGATCCAGCCCCTCCTTTTCCCTTACCCTTGCACAGGCTGCACATGGCAGGGCCTCCCACCTTGGGACCCCAACCAGTAAGGGTGGGGCCTCAGGCTCTGGTCCAACAGCTCTGCTACACCCCAACAGAATTTGACAAAACCCCTCACACATTTTCAAGTTTACATATAAATGTTTTCTACAATATAAACTTAATAATCACAAAGAATACAGTTATCAGAATACTGTGAACACTAATTTTTAAAATAAAACTCACATCTCTCTTGTAATACACCCAATGGACTCTATATGCCATATTGATTGCTACCCATCACTACTCATTTAAATAACACATAAACAAACTCTTTAACTTGGAAATGTTACAGAATTTTTCCTTTTAAATGTATATTTCCATTTGACTTTTCCCTAGAGATTTTGGTCCTAATATAATTGTTTTATGCTTGAAAGTCTTTTATTGATCACCCTATCATATTTCTTGGCCACAAAAATAAATATGTAAATTGAAACATTTTTGAAATTTAAAAAGATGAAATAAAAACATTCTAATTTCTTGCGACTATAAGGTTCTAATTAATTTTTAAAATTTATTTTTGGATTGTGTTATTACAATTATTATTAGGATATATTTGTATATACAATAACAATATAAAAAAGTGTATCATACAATACTTTTGGTATAAACGATGTATATAAATAAGTATAACATTAGTGGAAATGCATCTCTTGATGACACAGAAGAGGCTTCCTCTCCAGGACTGAGATTTATCTATTGCTGGAAGGAGTGTGTTCAGCATCGACCTGTTCCTGTTTTGTAGTTTTGTAGATGTAAGTACTGAGAGACCCTATCACATTAACAAGTAGGCGGGAATGGGAGGGTTTTGTTAGAGCAACACCACTCATTTATTTTAATTCTTTCTGAATTATATACGCCCCCCCCCAAAAAAAAAAATCATATAGTGATCTGCCACCAAAAGTCTGTTTTAATCGTCTACCAGCTGACAACTCAATCAACTTCTCCTGCATTTTGTTAAAAATAAAGGCCCTGCAGGGACTTGTTACCTAGCTCTTAGTCACTGCCATTCCCAATCCCTGCACCTGTAGTATGACCTTTTGTGTGGTGCCCACTGCAAGGCAACGTCCCAGGTCAGAGCAAGGTGTTAGAGGTGTGCTGGAGCCAGTGGGCAGAGGACAGCTGGGCCAGACCCGAGTGCACATCTGGATCCTGGACACTGTGTCTACTTTCCCAGGGGAATTCTCTGCACACCCAGGATGAAGACTGACGTATGGGTGCACTGAGCTCTGCCCCCCAAACCCAGATAGGAGGTACTGCCACTGCGTAGGGAAAGGTAGAGGCATCTGAAAAGCAGCAGGACGTGTCCATACCCCCCGCCCCATCCCAAGGAAAACAAAGCTAAAAATAAAAGTAGGTTGCAAAAAGTCACCATGTGACCAAGGGTAGGGCTGCCTTCTGCTGCAAGGACATGTCCGCTGCAGCAACCCCACTGATGAGGATTTAGCCACAAGCCCAGCTATCAATCCTCAGGTGACCCTCGTCTTCACCTGATTCTCTGGGCAACTGTAGTTTAATCCTAGAGGTTCCCCTTAAGGCCATGCATGATGTTGTTTGTTTGTTTTTAAAATACATAATTCCTGCTCTCTCCCACATTAAGAATCAAGAGTTGAATCACTGAGCTGAAATGCCTTCCCCCACAGTTTTGGCCTCAATGGCCAGTGGGAATGTCCACTGTAGAAAATGTATTAATGTTGGTCTCATGCAGGAGAATAACCTACAGAGTAATTAACAGGTCTTGGACCTGAGGTAGAAGGTCGATAGCAGGGGCTCTTCCTTGAATTAAAATTTAACTTACCCTTTATTGCAACCTACAAAAGCAAGTAATGAGCACTAACATTTTTATTTCTTTTAAACTGTCATTTAGGCTGTAGAGGAGATAATTACCTATCTCTAGTGTAGTAAGGTTTTATAACCCTTAGTAAGGCATTTTCTAATTTAATATTTTTACTATATTATCATAAAACCTGTTTCTGGGAGGAAAAATGATCATGGATTAGCAGCCATTTTCCATAAAGATTGTGTGTGTGTGTGTGTGTATGTGTGTGTTCAGCTTATTTATAAATATATGTGATTCTCCTGAAAAGATTTAAAGTATGCACAGTTTATTTGGCTGTGAAGTGCAGGTGAGGTTGAAACTGTCCTGATTGACGGTGGTGTACGTGTTGAATAATGCAGCCCCGTACGTGTGCACCCAATATTCCCTTCAGCTCCACAGTCCCTCCTCACCAACTGCAACACAGACCACTGTCTTCCACGCTGTTATCTGGGCAAACAGTGTAGAGCATACTGAACTTGCAGAGGATCTGTGTGGGGCTTGGATTTGCTAGGGAAGTAGCTTGCAGCACCTGGGATTCTGAGGGAAATGGACCACTGGACCCCAGAATGCTACACTCCCGACGCTGGCCAGAAACCCCCACATCTCCAAGATATCCCCGAGCTGCACCCGTCCATCCCTGTGGCCAAAGACAGGTGGACAGCAGAGGGAAAGCAGCAATGCCATTGCTTTCTAAAGAAACCTGTACAGCCCTAACCAGTTTGGCTCAGTGGATAGAGCATCGGCCTGTGGACTCAAAGGTCCCAGGTTCGATTCCACTCAAGGGCATGTACCTTGGTTGAGGCACATCCTCAATAGGGGATGTGCAGGAGGCAGGTGATTGATGTTTCTCTTTCATCAATGTTTCTAACTCTCTATCCCTCTCCTTTCCTCTCAGTAAAAAAATCAATAAAATATATTAAAAAAGAAAAAAGAAACCTGTACAACTCCCAAAAGTACCTCATATTCTCCGAGCAAGTATTACACAGGAGTTCTAAACAGTCTTCCCAATGTGCCGGAGAAGACGATTCCACCGATTTCTTGCTTAAAATTATACACATAATGTGCCCTTATTATTTTGAAATTGTTCATTTGTCACTTCAATGGGGTGAGAAGGTAGTCTCCCTACATGTACAAGACACATCCCAGAATGCATCCTGGTGCCCCCTCCTTCCTAATTCTCCCCGCTCTGCCCACTCAGGACCCAAAAGTGGTGCAGCATTTGTTCCTGTTTAACATAATCCCTTGGACATACATTCCAGAATCAAAGGATGAGAAAACACACAAAGGGAGAGGGAGACGAAGGGCTCCAATCCCAGCACTGCTCACGTCTAGAGGAATCCTGACATAATCTGGATCCTCCTGAGGCAGCAGGAACACGGACACATGACCAGCGTGGCTGCTGATGGCAGATGTGCTCTTAAAGATTACTGGGGATGTTACAAGGTGTGCCTCTTTATACATGCAGTGTTTTGAAAATGGTTACTTATTAAGGCTTTGGAAACTTATTAATGTGCATCAGATGTGCATGGTCTCTGACCTCAGAGAATAACACAAAGATATAATAAATTCATAAATCACACCTGGATGCCTGTTTGACTTTGTAAGACTTCTGGAGGATTGCAGAGGTGTGGTGAGTGCCCGTTTCTCTGAGCCAGGGCTGTGGATGGCAGTACTGAGTTGGGAAAGGGAGCTAGCCAGCAAGTCTGTGTGGGGCAAACCATACCATGCAGAGAGACACATGAGCATTCTACCTTTTGCTGACCCTATTCGGCCGTTTGATGATCAGGCTCTGTCCCTCCAGAGCCAGGAGAGGAATAAGGCTGACTGCTCTTCCTTGTGGCAGCTTTTCAACTTTTGATGTCTTCCCCTAACTAAATCTGCTCTTTTCTAGGTAAAAAGAAAGAGTTCACTCCATTCCTGCTCTGACTAAGTTGGAATTCTCTTGCTATCCTAACCAAACTGCTCTCAGCCCTCCAGTTTGCCAAAGAACTGGCGGCAAGGCCCAAATACCCTCTGTGCCAGTCCCGACACACCTGGGGCAGCCTCGCTGGTGCAGAGCAGGGCTCTGTGGCCTCCTGTGTTCTCAGCACACCCTCCTCCCGCCTTCACAGAGCTCCACTCTCTTCTGATTTGCTCACCAATATGCCCAGCATTGCAAACATCAACAGAAATGATACTGGCCAATTACCATAGGCATGTGCTAATGCCACCAAATGAAGGGATACTCCCAACCCTGACACCCCAACCACTTGACAAAATCTTTCATTTAATCTTTCCTTCCTCTGACCAGACCCATTCTCCTGTGTCAGTTACTGTACAGTTGAGAGAGAGGAAGGTGTTTGAGAAATGTTTCTATGACCTAAAGAGGAAATACATAGACCCAAGCGGCAAGCAACTGCCCAGTGCTCCTTGGGGGCGCATGGTAGAGGGTAAAGCTCTGGGATCCCAGGAATGGAAGCAGGACAGGCTGGAATCTGTCTCTCAAGAAGACTTCCCGTTAGGAAGGCGGGAGAGGGGAGGACAGGGGAGGGGAGGGGAGAAGAGGGGAGGAGACAGAGCTCTTACAGGGAAGGCAGTATCATCTAGTCAGAATGACATGCACACACTATAAGCGCAGACAACTTAGAATCCTAGTGCAGTGGAAAGGTCTGCTCTTAGCTCTGCCTCTTTCCTCCCAACCTAGCCCAGCAACAAAAGGTGGACCACAGGCTTCTTTCTTTGAAATCTCATAACAATTTTATACAAAACACACACATACACACAAAGAAACAAAGAAATGAGGGGAAAAGAAAAGAAAGCAACTTTTTCTTACCTAGAGCTTATTTCTTAACAGGATCAAGCTAGCAAAGTAGCAGAGACTCAGAGAACACCCGTCTGTCACTAATTATCTAAATCCGGATACAAGGCAAATCTCCAGACACTGGCTGAAGCTACGAAACAGCCAAACCGCGACTTCCCGAATCTGCCACGAGGTGGCAGCACACAACGCACTTCTGATCAGACCTGGCAACCAGCGAGATTCCCAGCAAACGGCGCCCATAAATTACCTAGTGTGTCTGCTGTCATTACCATCCTCCCAGCGCTTGACGGAGACTCTAGAAGGTCTGTTCCAATTCTCTCTTTTGGTCGGGTCAGAACTAGGTCCTTCAAACCTCTGCAAATGCTTTTAGCCCCACAGCTTTAAATTACCAATGGTGACGTGTGGCCTCTGGCCTGTCTCCTAAAGATCAGACAGACCGAAGATTTATAAATGTTCAAAGAAGCAGGTTCAGGCCCCAAACAAAGGAACTGAAAGGCTGGGGGAAAAAGGGAGAGAGAAGAGGAGTAGAAGGTGAGGAGGGAAGGAGAAGTAAACTGGTAAGGTTTTCTCCTCACTTATGCTCCCTCCTGATTCCCAAGTCACTTCACAAATTCACTCCACTGAACAAAGGAAGAGAAATATTTGAAACTTCCATCATCCCAACCAATAGCTTCAAGACTCTCAAATTCTTTTAAAGAAAGATAGTTTGCCTTCGTATCGGATATGCAAAAACCTGGAGTGAGGTGGTGGTGGTGGTGGTGGGGGAGTGTTCCTTAGACAAAGGGGACATCCCTCCTCCCCGTACATTAATATTCCACATTCCGGGGATGATTTCCACTTTCACAGTTTGACTGTTTTATAACAGATCTGATGCGAGAGAAGACAAATGGCCTCGCAAAGGAAAGACGACAAATCATCTCACTGCTTTTAGCAGGGTTTTCTCTTTACTTTATTTATTTTTATTCTGTGGCTGAGCTGCAGAGCTCTCTGTCTTGCTGGAGATGTTTAATATTAACGTCAAGCCGCTGCGATCCTGGCAATAGAGTTGGCCGGTGTTGTGTTTACGGTTTTGTGACTGCTGGCTTCAGGAAGATGAAGCTCCTTGTTCAAACAGCAGCCCCTCTACCAGCTCCTGCTAAAAGCGATGCGGGGGCAGGGGGTGTGGGAGGAAGATATGCTTCACTGCTTGGACGTGAATCACTTCCTCCACCTTGGAGGTGAGACTGACACAGGAGTTACATTTGTATCCCTATCAAGGCTGTTGCCCCGCAAGGCAGGGCCTGGGGCGGAGGGGGAGGAGGCAGCAGATGCCACATCTCTCAGCTCAGTGTAACTTCCACTTTTAGAGGATCAAAATACATGGAAATTGGCTAGGGTATTTACTGTCAACCCGCAGGGTTCCAGAAAGGCCTTCTATTACTTCTGGTAGTAAGTTATTTTATTAAAAACCCAGCACCGATTCAAACATAAAAGGAGCAAGTACTACCCAGCAAACGCCCACAGGCAGTGACTGCAATGCCATGACCCTTCACAGTGAGCACTTCCCAACTGCTCACCAGCCGCTGTCCCATCTTCTCCTCCCTAAGGTGCATGGCTCTTGGGTTCTCCTGGTCTCCTCCTCCTTTGTCTTTTTTACCTTTTCCTAGGTTCCCTTCTCATCCTTCCCTTCTCTCCTGACACCCTCCCCCGGAGTCTCACCCACACTCTCAGCTCTAACATCTGTGTGTGGAGGAGGAGGCCCAGAGCCAGAGCCCTGCCTCCTCACCCAGATCCTGAATCCTGCCCCTGGCCTGGCAAAGCTGGCCTGTCACCTAAACCATAGTTTCTGTTCCTAATGGTAGAGAATTATTTGTTATTCACAGCTTACAATTAAATGCTTAATGACAGGAAGTTATAAACAGAGTTACAGGTATCAATACCACATTTTCGATTAAAAAATAAAATACACCCAGAGATAAGATCTTGTTCAGACATTTATATTAATTGATAAAAATGCAAATTGATGCCATTCCTCTGTCCATCTTTGTGGTTTTTAACAGTACTCTTCAAAGGGCATCCCCCTCTCCTCTGTAAACCAGAGAACTATTTAGGAAAAGGGAAATTTGGCCCAGACACCTGCTAGGTACACTTTCCCAGGATTTGGCCATCCCAACCCTTCTCCCCTCACTTCACCAACTCATCACTGAAGTCAGCAATTGGATGACCTCGGTGGTTATGTGACTTGCTTTTAAAAGCCTGACTGCTCAGTGCAAAATGAACAGTTTGCATTTCTGCCCCTGAAAGCTGGCGAGTCTGCGTTGCTGCAGAGCTGTGCCCTCCCACCCCCCTGCAGGATGAGAGGTGGGCGAGGAGGCAGAATGCTGCCAAGTGCATGTAGGAGAAAATGTGTATTGATTCCTTCTTTCTTATAAAGGAGCACAAAGCACTGAAGAACAATTGCTCGTCTTTGCAGCGTTTCACATTCCACGAGACAAAAGGCCCAACCCCCACCAGCCTCTGCGAAGCTGAAAGGGGAGCCAGGCGAGCCGTACCACGGAGCGGGGTCTCCCGGGTGTCAGTGGCCACCACGCTGTCCGGCTCCACTGCTGGGACTCCAAGCACCCTGGGCCAGACACCTCCCCTACCTCTGACAGAGTAATTTCCCTCTCTGGGCTGATGTTTCCTCGTTTATATTGGAGAAGAAAGTGCCTTCAGCCTTATTTACTTTTAAGTGGAGATACCCAGAGGGTAAAAGAGTTCATGTTTATAAAGTGTTTGTTCCCCAGAGGGAGACAATGGGTAGAATACAGGTGTGGTTATGGCTCATTCAAGACCTCATTTCCAGGTTAGTTATAATAGCTTCCGTTACAAATGCTGGCTTCCTAGCTCCTTGAACTCAAAGTACAAAGAGGCAATGTCCTTTATCTAAATATCCTTGTTTTAGTTTGACACGTAATACCAACACTAAAAATAACAAAAGGTAACCACGGACTATTAAGCCTTGTTAATGCACAGAGAGAATCCATTCCAGAGGTGTTTTCTTCTTAAACTAAACACATCCTGAAAGCAGTCCAAAAACCAGACCTAAAGCTTTAATTGTTCATCACGGAGGCCGGTCTGTGTTCACACGTTTCCATAGTAACCAACAGTTTGGAGGAGGACCACCATAAACCAAACCCAGTACAGACATCAGAGCCAAGATGGGCAGGAGAAACCCTATGGTAGGTAAAGTTTATAGTGTACATCTTAGTGAGGGAAACACAAGGGTGTTCATGAAAGATCTTTTCCCAGGGTTCATGTTAAGTAAACATGACCTCAAAAACTCTCCAGGTAAAGGCTTGAGAATGTGGAGTCCCAAATCTGGGCTCATTTCCAAGGCTTTTCCTGAGGTGGCACGAGTGAAGACCACATGAGCTGGCCCTTAAGCAGTACAATATTCCAGCGTGAAGACAGCCCGCAGGTGATTACGGCGCACCCTGGTGGTGAATGCTATATACATTCATGTGATCGCGCACAAAGTGCTGAGGGAGGGAGCAGAGGGAGTGTATAACAGGAGCTAGGTGATTCGCAGAAATTTCAATAAATGGGCCGAAGCCAGTTTGGCTCAGTGGTAGAGCGTCGGTCTGCGGACTGAAAGGTCCCAGGTTCGATTCCGGTCAAGGGCATGTAAATTGGTTGCGGGCACATCCCCGATAGGGGGTGTGCAAGAGGCAGCTGGTGGTTGTTTCTCATCGACATTTCTAGCTCGCTCTCTCTCTCTCTCTCTCTCTCTCTCTCCCTTCCTCTTTGTAAAAAATCAATAAAATATATATATTTTTTAAAAAGAAATTTCAATAAATGGCAAGAAGCTGGTATTCATCCATCTTATAGGACTGTTTGCAAAAATAATCTTACTAACACATTGTAAATAGCGTTATAAGCTGAAAACATTAAAAGACTTTTCAGCCCGGCCAGCATGTCTCAGGGGTTGAGCTTCAACCTATGAACCTGGAGATCATGGTTCAATTCCCAGTCAGGGCACATGCCCAGGTTGTGCACTTGATCTCCAGTGTGGGGCCTGTAGGAGACAGCTGATCAATGAGTCTCTCTCATTACTGATGTCTTTCTCTCTCTCCCTTTCCCTTCCTCTCTGAAAATAATAAAAATATGTACTTTTTTAAAATAGGGTTTCAAGGAAGAAAGAGCACTCCCCCCGTGGGAGGCAGGGAATCCTAAAAGCCTCCCTGGAAAGGCTGGTGTTGGTCAAGTACTTGAACATGGCAACAGGAGAGACTGAGAGGAAGGGGGTTAGGGGGTGCTCCAGGTTAAGTGAGCAGAAGAGACACAAGTGGGAGGAGTATGGAGAGCTCCTAGCACAAAGGGCATACAATTGAAACAGGTGACAAAGAGAGGAAGGTAGCAAGGAGACATCTCACTGCAGGCCTTGCGTAGCAGGTTCAAGACCATGTCCTTTATTCTACGACAATGAAGACTACTAATTTTCTTTAAGTGATGTTAGGAAAGTTTAATGTGGCAATGATACATAGAACTGGTTAGATCAGGCTAGTGATCAAGAAACTGTTAGCACAACAGTCTATGTGGAAAGTAAAAAAATAAAAAAATAAAAAAAAATCCATAAGCATATATTGTGTTTATTGTAGGGGGGAAATATATTGTTTCAAGGAAAACAGGTAATAGGTGCCTAAGTATGGCAGAGGTAGAACAATAAGAGCAAACTGACTGAATATATTGGATCAGGTATCAGAGCTAATTTCAAGGGTTAGGGTCTTTGTAATCACAAGAATGGTATGATGGTAAGCAGGTTTGGAAATTCAGAGATTCACACTAAAATGTGAATGACTTCATAGGCAAAAACTTCCTATATAGAAAGCATCTCTATTTAAAAAGAAAAAGGAAAAATCATAAAAAAAATTTTTTTTTATTAAATTATTATGGAAAAATCATTTTAATCCAAATAAGTTCTTTGTTTTGTTTCTTTTCCCAAACAAGTTTTTGGTTGAGAGAGGTTCTGTGTATGTGTACCAGGGATGAGAAGAAGCAGTGTCCCCTTGCACATCATTCCCAAATATGTCTATAGGCTTGCTGGTTTTCTGGACACAGTGTAGGGTTCGGAGCCATATTCCTAGGCCAGTGGTCGGCAAACTCATTAGTCAACAGAGCCAAGTATCAACAGTACAACGATTAAAATTTCTTTTGAGAGCCAATTTTTTTTTTCTTTTTTTAAACTGAGAGCCAAATTTTTTAAACTTAAACTTCTTCTAATGTCACTTCTTCAAAATAGACTCACCCAGGCCGTGGTGTTTTGTGAAAGAGCCACACTCAAGGGGCCAAAGAGCCGCATGTGGCTTGAGAGCCACAGTTTGCTTACCACGGTCCTAGGTGCATGAATGAAACCACCTCCACTACTTGCTTGCTATTTAACTTAGGAAAGTTACTTATTTGTTCTATGCCTCAGTATTTTTATCATAAAATGCAAATAATGTCAAACACTTTAGCGGTTTCTTATAAGTATTTAATCAAATTGTATGTGAAGGGCTTAGTGCAGTGTCTGGCATACAATAAATGCTCAATAAGTGGAATATGATATTTTTCAATGTCATGTCATTGCCCATCAGAAATAGGGTGGCAGACTTAGGGTGGATAAATCAGAGTGAAGGATGAAGGCACTTAAAAACAGAAATGGTCTACATATCTTAGCAATCTAATGCTGGCTCAGTGATCATTGTGGGAAATGTATGAAGGTGCATAAATGCCCAATCTAAACTAACAGAAAAGATATCTAAACTAACAGAAAAGATATCTACATGATATTATATTTTAAGTAGAATAAAATAATAAAAATACAAAAACTTAAAAATAATAAGTCCTTAGGAGAAACATTTGCACTTACTTTAAAGAATGTGAAATACTCTTTGGGGAATAAAAAGGATTCATAATCCTCTGAAGAAGTGATGGGCCTGTGACTGCAGGAATGAAAACTAGAGTCAAGAAGCCCCGTTTTGAGGAAAGATTGATCTGTTCAGCATTTACAATTTCTTTCTAGAAGATGTACTTTTATCACTCTACATCCTGTTTGGAACCATGACTTCAATCTGAGAATGCAAATTCTCTAGAATTGTGTAAGACTGAACAAACAGCAATCAGGAAAAAGAGAGGAAACAATAGTGGTGCTTTCTTTTCAACCCAGGTTTAGAACTCTGGCCCAAGCTATGAGCTTGAACTTGAGAATATTTTCTTTGTCCTTTCTGAGGTTATGAGGAGAAAGGTCCATGCCTCCTATTTCTGTGCTGGACGCCCTCTTTAATGATGATGTATGGGGTCCCTTTCCCTCAGCACTGCTGGGGGCTCAAACATGTGCTGCCACCCTCCAGAGCATCAACACGGGAATTATAAACTGTGTCAATCCGAGTTAATGCAAAGCTGTAATCCTCTTTATGAGCATAAAGATCAAATCACTGCCATGAGTTATGTTCATTCGGTAATCTGATAAGGAAGAGAGGGAACCTCTAATAAAAGAGTGATGGGAGCCTTTAATGACGCCGTGGAAGCCAGCACCGGAGAAAATACTGCTCTCGTTCACACCGATTAGATCAATGTTGCATATTCGCCTGGACTTGTTTCACCTGTCAGAACAACCTGTGTCTTTCTAGGAGATAAAAAGCTTCAGAGAAAACATCTGTATATTAACTGTTCTTGCTTGCAAGTTTTTAAACAATGAAAAGTACTCTGTGGAGAATATTTCTGGGGTTATTAGCTGTTGTGTTTTCAAATGCTGGGCAAACTACTCCATGATTCAGTGCCTATTTCTATTACATAAAGGGATAAAGTTAGCAACAGGGGAATCACAAATAGTCTACGTAACCTCTGGGTTACCAAGGGGGAAAAGAACATATTCAGTAGAATGGTAAAATATCCCCAGCATTTAGGGTACAGACCCACACATGAAAGTGGCAAACCAAAGATAAATCGCCTGAACAAACCCTCAAGAACAGTGTAGCAGTGATATTGACAAAGCACTTTACAAGGCTAGATCACATTTGTGCATTTCTTTTCTAGAAAAGTCCAGATGCAGAACAATAACGTATTTGGTGCTTAGTAGTTATCATTAAAGCATCCTCTCTGGGTTCCTTTTTTAAATGCCAGTAGCTTTATAAAAGGAGTGGGAAAAGTGTTTTTTATTTGGGGGTAGAATGTAAGAGGCATGGAAATTCTTGCTATTTCTATTGAGAATTTCTTTAAGGAATGAAGTACCTATAAAATGTTAATATTGCTATTGTCTTTGTAATAAGAAAAAAAAAAGCTTCTTAGGAAATACAGTAATTTACACCTCTAAGGGTCCGTACCAGAATCAGGACGCTATTGAAGTAGCAGCTATGCAGGGCAAACATGTATTTTCCTTGGCATACATCAAGCTGACTGTTCCCACTTAGACCAAAAGCTCACCATGCCAGCAGAGCAAGCAGTTTGCACGGTTCCCTTTCCCTGAGGCCGTGGCCACTTTTGACCTATCTCTGAGGTCTTACTCAGAATGTGCTTCTCCTACTTGCCACTAACATTTTACTATCTGATTTCTATCAACACGACAAATGAGGAAGAATTACAAGTCTGCCTCAGAGAGGCTTTCAAAAACAGGTGATTTTTTTCCACAACCTCCAAATTCTTCATTTTGTTAGAACTATAATAAGAGATCATCTGAATTTTACTTCAGAGTCCCTCTGGTCTGACAGACCTAGGGAGTTCATGTCATGTAAAGTAAGCTGCTTCTGAAATGTCCTTGGTAAGCTTCGGGTCCCTCAACAACACTTGTGTACATCCTGCAAGTGACATTCTGGCCTGTTCTTGGTGGTAACAATGTGCTTAGGGGAATTCTCTCCCAAGGAGACAGCAAGCCTCTTCTCTTCCTTAGCCCACTAATATCTATCTCTACAATATCCCGTGATATTTTGGCCTCTTAGTAAAATGAGTCTGAAGGACAAACAGTAGCTGCTCTGGGAGTTGAGCTGTCCCATGCCAAGGGTACCCAAGAGTTTAGCAAAGCCAGTGATCATTCTTAGGCTCACGGTAATATCTTTCTTCACATGCAAATATGTAGTACATGGGCAAAGTGGAATTTCTTTTTTCTCTCAACACTGAGAATGCCCATCAGACCTGCAAGAGAAGCCAACTGCCCACCTCTTAATGGAGTAAAGATCTACTGACCAGGAATTATATGAGACTAACTAACAAAGGAGACCTGAAGACATATAAAGGCATTTAAAGCAGTATCCATAGTTTATCTAGAAAGAAAAGCCCCCAAAGGGAAATTGGTAACACAGAGAGGGGTGCAAACTATATTCATTTAACTCTGTTTTTTGTGTTTTTTTTTATAAAAAAGACTGATCTAGAAATTAATGAGGAAAAAACAAAAACAGCCATACATAGGCATTCATTTACAAAGCACAAAAGAAAATAAGAGGTCACAAAGTTTTGAGTATAAACATATTCAGAACTATTCACAAGCTGTTTAATACTCAAAGCATTGAACAAAGCAAACAAAAAATTAATAATCACTGTGCTCACCTAAACTTACAGTTCTATTACTTCACAGACAAGGGGGAGGAAGGGAACCTGGTAGGATTTAGTAGCAAACTAAATATATACAGATAAAAGGGTTAAATGTAGCTTGAGGTATAAAGCTGGCAAAACCCACATATGCCACATTATAACCAATCAGTTCAGTTGGTAAATATTTATGTTTAAAAATGTCTACCACAGCCTTATTTAGAACAATTATAATTAAAAACAATTTACATGCCCAATAATTACTGAATAGTTAAATAAATAATATTTGAAAGTATACATAGTCATTACAAATTTTTGAATGATTTTAATAGTATAATGCTCATAGTAATTAAAGAAAAAATCCATAGTAGTGGAATATAATTTTAATTATGTAAAAAAGAAAAACAAGGACATATAAAAAATTAAATCAAAAGACTAAAAGAAAATATTCTGAAGTGATAAAAATGGTTATCTCCAGTGTATGTATACACACACTTCCTAGTTCTGAATGTTCAAAGAGCCCACTGTCAGTGAGCATCCCTAGCACCCAGATTTTGGTTTCTAAATACCACAATCAACGGAAAAGAATCAGGGCTCCTTGGAGAAAGACTGATTCCAAAGCTAGGACAGGGAAAGTATAAGATGAGCCTAGCATCGGGACCGGTTTTGCTCAATGGATAGAGCGTCGGCTTGGGGACTGAAGGGTCCCGGGTTCGATTCCGGTCAGGGGCATGTGCCTTGGTTGCGGGCACGTCCCCAGTGGGGGGTGTGCAGGAGGCAGCTGATCGATGACTCTCTCTCATTGATGTTTCTGACTCTCTATCTCTCTCCCTTCCTCTCTGTATAAAATCAATAAAATATATTTAAAAAAAAAAAAAAAAAAAAAAAAAAAGATGAGCCTAGCATAACTTTGTTGTGCCAAATGGTAAGAAAGTGCTCAAATTACTAGGAACATCTCCAAAATACACAAGCTAGCTTGAAGGGGCTTCCATTAATATGGGACAATTTAAAATCAAAGTAAACAGCTGGGACCAGTTTGGCTCAGTGGATAGAGCATCGGCCTGTGGACTGAAAGGTCCCGGGTTCAATTCCGGTCAAGGGCATGTACCTTGGTTGCGGGCACATCCCCAGTAGGGGGTGTGCAAGAGGCAGCTGGTCGATGTTTCTCTTTCATCGACGTTTCTAACTCTCTGTCCCTCTCAATTCCTCTCTGTGTAAAATCAATAAAATATATTAAAAATAAATAAATAAATAAATAAATAAATAAATAAATAAAATAAAAGTAAACAATGACACTAACAGATTATAATTCACTATTATAAATGATCCATACTGATATATAATAAATGAATGGTAAAAAAATAAGTAATCTTACAAAAATACTATATTATAATAAATCAGAGGCCCAGTGCATGAAATTCGTGTAGGTGAGGGGAGCAAGTCCCCTCAGCCTGGCCTGTGCCCTCTCGTAGTCTGGGATCCTTGGAGGATGTCCATCTGCCAGCTTAGGGGGATCGGAGCCTAAACCAGCAGGTGGACATCCTTCTTGCAATCCAGATCCTTCGGTCCTTACTGCCTGCCTGCTTGCTCCTTATTGCTCAGCTCCCTGCTCACTAGACCCCACCGCCGCCGCTGCACTAAGCAGTTTCTAGCTGAGCAGCACTGGCCCTGCATTGAGCACCTGCCCCCTGGTGGTCAGTGCTCATTATAGTCACGGGTCGTTCCGCTGTAACAGTTGCTTAAGCTTTTATTATATAGGCTAGTAGCCCACTGCATGAATTCATGCAGGGGGTTGGGGGTGTCCCTCAGCCCGGCCTACACCCTCTCCAATCTGGGATCCCTCTCGCAATCTGGGATTGCTGGCTCCTAACTGTTCACCTGCCTGCCTGCCTGATCACCTTTAACCATTCTGACTGCTGGCCTGCTCACCCCCAACTGCCCTCCCTTCCTGGCCTGATTGCCTCTAACCATCTCTGCCCCGGCCCCACCACCATGACTTTGTCTGGAAGGCCATCCAGAGGGTCTCCTGGTCTAATCAGCAATAATACCCTTTCATTGGTATAGATAGAGGGCCCTTGCATGGGTGGGGGCTGGCTGATCTACCCTGAAGGGGATCCCGGATCAGGGTGGGGTTCTCTTTGGGGGGTGGGGCCGGCCTGGGCAAGGAGCTGATGGCCATTTGCAGGCCAGCCATGCCCCCATCAGGGTGGAAGTGCCCACTGGGGTGTATGGCCGGCCTGGACAAGAGGCTGAGAGTCGTTTGGGGGTGGTTTGCAGGCTGACAAAGCCCTTGGCTTTGTCCAGAAGGTCTCCTGATCTAATTAGCATATTACTCTTTTATTAGTATAGATTGCCAGCTAATAAATATAGAAGAAATTATTTTAAAAATGGTTATCTCTGAATTGTAATATTATGAGTATACATTTCTATTTTGTGTCAGCTTTATAAAATGAGCATATACTGCCAAAACCGGTTTGGCTCAGTGGATAGAGCATCGGCCTGTGGACTCAAGGGTCCCAGGTTCGATTCCGGATAAGGGCATATACCTTGGTTGGGGGCACATCCCCAGTGGGGGGCATGCAAGAGGCAGCTGATCGATTATGACTCTCTCATCGGTGTTTCTAACTCTCTATCTCTTTCCCTTCCTCTCTGTAAAAAATCAATAAAATATATATTTTTTTAAAAATGAGCATGTACTTCTTTTATAAAAATACTTTAAAAAAAAAAACACCAATCCTTAGCAGCAGCCTGAACACGTATAACATAATGTACATCTCTACAGCCATTTTTAAAAGGACAGCATATGCACAAAACCCCTGAACATAAATCAAGTGCATGTGCTGTCTTGACCTGTCTGTCCTAGACAAGAGCTCAGGTGCACTGAGCAGGTGGCTAAAGTTAAAAACAAAACAAAAAAGCAAAATCAAACAAAAATCCACCAGAGGCAACAATGAGATGTATGGAAATTTTGTTTTGGTTTTACAGTAATTATGCAAGTGAAGAAATGTGACAAGGACCCTTGCTATGATGCCCATGACAAATGGTTAACTGATAAGAAGAAATGGAGAGGGTGACAGGCTGTAGAACAGGTCAATATCAGGCTGTCATGAAGCCATTTGAGACACATAATTAATCTATTACTCACCTGGCATCATCATTCATTGTGGTATGGTCAATAGGTGCCATGAAGCTCAGTAGCTTGCTAAGGACATGAAACCTAAAAAAAGCAGGAAACAGGCAGCAACATTAGTAACTATTAAACTAGAAAAGGAAGCACATCCTATGAGGTAACAAACTCCAGAACATTTGGCTCCAGAGTTGAGTAGAAAACACAGTCAGGCATGTAACACAACTACAGAACCCTTTTTCCTCAATGCTACGAAGAGAAAATGTGTGTGGTAACAGCACATTGTAAATGACAGTTCAACACAGATCCATTTACCGGTATATCTCAGCCCCCAGAAAGTAGATACATTGTGTCCTTAGCAATATGCTAAACGTTACTCCCTTAAACATTATTCCAGATAGCTATACAATTTATTCTATGTTTTTTTTTAAATACATTTTATTGATTTTTTACAGAGAGGAAGAGAGAAGGATAGAGAGTCAGAAACATCGATGAGAGAGAGACATTGTTCAGCTGCCTCCTGCACACCCCCTCCTGGGGATGTGTCTGCAACCAAGGTTCATGCCCTTGACTGGAATCGAACCCGGGACTCTTCAGTCCGTAGGGCAATGCTCTATCCACTGAACCAAACTGGTTTCGGCCCGAGGTATTTTTCATTGATTTCGAGAGAGAGTGAAAGATAGAAAAATCGATGTGAAAGAAATACATCGATTGGTTGCCTTCTGCACACCTCCCCCCTCACCAGGGTGCGGGCCAGTGAGGAGTCTGCAACCAGGTACATGCTCTAGATTGGAACTGAACCAGAGCCCTCAGGTCCATAGGCTGACACTGACCAAACTGGCATCCACTGACCAAACTGGCTAGGGATGTAAGACATATTTTTATTGGATGGCACTGCTGTGTGGAATACCTTTACACTGTAATACAATATAGTAACTATTAACTGCATGATGAAAGACAAGCGTACAGAAGTAATCAGATTAAAGACATTTAGTAATATGTGCTTAAAGCAATGTATTTCATCTAATCTTAGTACTGCTGAGGATGAATGCATGTTTTAGTATTAAAACACCTTTTACCAACCATACTAAGAAAAGATAAGTGTAATTTTGTGCAGAAGAATAGAGACAAACACAGTAGACATCTCATTATTAAAGACCTGAAAATTTAATTCATTTACATTACAGATCCTGATTAAATCAGTCAAATCCACTTATATATACTGCTGCGTAAAATACTGATAATCAATAGTTATAATTATTTCTAAAAATCAAAATATTCTTTTTTCTTTTTTTTAATCCTCACCAAGGAGATGCTTAGAGAGAGGAAGGGGAGCAGGAGAGAGAGACATCAGTGTAAGAGAAACACTGTTTGCCTTCCATATGCTCCTCAACCAGGGATCAAACCCTCAACCCAGGTATGTGCACTGACTAGGAATCAAATATGTAACCTTTTGGTGCACAGGACAATGTTCAACCAGTCAGGCCAAAATATTCTTTTTTTAAAATTATTTTCCAGTATCCAACCAGGAAGGTGCCATGCCCAGTCTGATCAGGCTGATGCCACTGACCTGCTATCATTTCAACTAATATTTCCACAATGTAATGTTCATTGTTGTTACGACATTTCTGGAAATCTTATCTTTCCAACCATACCATAAAGCGTAAAGCTTGCTCAATGATAGAACCTCGTATCAGTTATGACAGCTAGTTGAGATTTAATTTAAGGAAGAATTCATAATATTCTCATCTAGCGTGAGCCACTTGGTTTAATCTTTCAGGGCAGAATGCTAATGTAGCCCAACTGTCATTCTGGCGCCTGCTATGGCCACTTGGTCCTGCCAGAGAAACAATTCAACATCCAGAGGTTATATGCATGGGCTCTGGAATCAGACCAATTAGCTCAAATCCCTGTTTGATAGGAACTAGCTCTGTAATGCTGGGTATATTGTTGACCACTTTACATGAATTAGCTAATTTAATCTGCACAACAACCTATGAGATGTGACTTTTACTTCATTCCTCAGAGAGGAAATTGCAGCTCAGAGATATAAAGTTATGTGCCCCAGGTCTCAAGGGCAATCAGTGGGAGAGTCAGATTTCAAACCTAGACAGTTTAGCATCACTGCCTGTGCTTCTTCTATCTCTGCAGGGCTCAAGAGTGAATTTCATAAATGTTAGTTATCACTATTGCTATCAATTAAGATCATCCTCTGATTCTGATCACATCCCTCATATTTATGGTAGAGAGCCAGGTGAATACAGATGACAAAACTGAAAAACCAAAACACATGACCACATTCATTACTTTCCTTTTTACAACAATTTTAGACTTATAGAAAAGCTGCAAACATAGAGTAGAGATTCATGTTTAATTTCACCCAACTTCCTGTAATGTTAATAATTTACCTAAACATAGTATAATTGTCAAAATCAGGACATTAACACTGGTATAATACTACCAACTAAATTATACACCTTATTCAAATTTCACCAGTGTTTACTCCAATGTCCTTTCTCTTTTCTAGGGTCCAAGCTAGGACCCCACATTGCACCTGGATTTCTCAAGGTTGTGTTAAATTCAGCACATTAAAAAACTGAATCTACTCCCTCCCTCAAAGACAAAAATCATTTTCTTCTTGCAGCTTCCTTCTGAAAACTTGAGAGTCAACTCTTAACGTTCTCACTTTTCTTTATCTCCTTTCATCTTTCTAAAATGCAACTGAAATGTAATAACATCCCTCTGCCTAAAGTCCTAAATGACGCACTACAGCCTACAGAGTCAAGTCCAAGTTTCTTCAACTGGCTATGATCTAGCACTCACTACTTAAACAGCTTCATTTCCTACTCCACATTCACTTTACGTCTCTCCCCAAATTAATTGCAATTCCCCAAATGGCCATGTATACTCTCTAGACACATCTTTGCAAACGTTATTCTTTTTGGCCTTTCACTGGCTAACTGTTCCTAGACTGCTCAGTGTGAAGTGTGGATGCTGCACCTTACAGAAAGTCTCCCTAAGGAGTCTGAGTTCCCCCAGAGTGAGTCAGGGAATCCTGTACCAGGATGATCTCTACCATAGCACTTTCCACACAGCATCACTTATTGGCTAATTGTCTACCATGTCTCCAGACTACATGCCCCTTGAGGGTAGAATGTGTATTCCCCAGCTCCTAACATTGCTCCTAGAACTTCAGAAGAAACCCTTATCTTTTTTTAAAAAAAAAACCTTTTTATCTGTTTATGTTTAGTCCTCTTTAAGCAGAATGTCTATCTCCTGCTTGCCTGTTGTCAGAATAAGATGTCAAATGCCTCTGGATTTATAATTTTAATCATTATCAAAATGCTAAAAACACAGAAATATATTAGTAACATGTACCTCTGAAGAACAGTTTAATGAGGTTTAATAAATATAAGAAAAAGCAGTTGCTATTAAAACAAAATCCTTTTTCTAAAATTTTAACCTAATAAATAACAACTCTGATAAATTAATTTTTTTAAATATATTTCTTTTTTTTAAATTGATTTCAGAGAAGAAGGGAGAGGTAGAGAGAGACAGAAACATCAATGATGAGACAGAATCATCGATTGGCTGCCTCCTGTACGCCCCCCACGTGGGACTGATCCCGCAACATGGGCATGTGCCCTTAGCTGGAATCGAACCCAGGACCCTTCAGTCTGCAGGTCAAACCAGCTAGGGTGATAAATTCATTCTGATTTGGAAAACAGACCTGTAGTTCTCCTGAGGTGTTTGCCATGCTCACTTCTCCAACACTCATCAAGGTTTCTTAATCTGTATTATGTTTAGACTCACTGCCATTTCTCATTACCTGATGAGCATGTTCATTTTATTGTCATAATCATCCAAAAACATTTTCTGGCTGACTAATGTCTATAAGGCACTACAGCAGATAATAAGGATGGAATTGTCTTAAAGAATAAAGCAGCATAATTATTGCTCTCAAGAGGCACACAACTATAGCTACTTGTACCAATAGTTTTAAAATTTGTAACAGTAAAATATGTAGAAAAGGCATTATTTTCTTCTCTTAATTCTTTTGAAGAGCATATATTTGCAACAGGAATGCCAATAGATACACACAAGAGAAACAAAATAAACCAACACTTTCAAATGCTTACTATGTACCAGGCATTTGTACATTATTTTAATCCTCAAACCAAATATTGTTGTTTTTTGCTTAGTTTAAATAGATTTGCTTTATTTGCAACCTAAAATTTTTAAACTAATTTGCACATGTCCTTTATATTTAAGCTCATGGTGCAATGGGGAAAACAGATCCACCCACAAACCAGGCATTTAATACATGGTATAAGATATTATGAGACAATAGAGAGGAGAATAAGGGAATAACTGATGGAGTTGGAGGAAGGCTTACAGCTAAAGTAATATCATACCAAATCTTTAAAGTAGGGATTATTATCTCCACTTAATAAGTGAGAAAGTGAGGCCCAGAGAATAAAGAATAAGCAAAATTATATAGCCAGACAGAGCCAGGATTTGAACCCAAGTCTTCTAATTTGAAATCTTGGGCTCTTCCCTCTAGAAAACATATATTGCCTCATACAGCTATATAATTTTTAAAGCACAATACTGGATAAAAATTGATCTCAAAATTAAAGAATAAGTTTGGCCAATTATAAAGTACTATTAGTAACTTTCTTTTGCAAGTCCGTACAGAGGTGGCATGTATAGAAGAAACATGTACAATAGAGGCATGCATGTGAACCAGCAAGTAAATGAACACTAGAGCAGGAGACAGGCCTAGTCTTAGTGTAATAATAACAACAATAATGATGGTAATAATGGCAGCAAATATTTATACTATGTACCTGGCACTGTTCTAAGAGTAGCACATATATTTACTCTCTTAATCCTCACAGCAATCCTACAATCCAGTACTACTATCACCCCCATTTTACAGATGAAGGCACTAGCACAGATAGTTTAACCGTTTTGCCCAAAGTAACTACTAGTCAATGTCAAAGCTGGGATTTAAATTCTGGCCGTTTGGCTCTCGAGTACATGCTCTTAACCACTACTCTAAAAACAATCCTGGGGAGCTATGAAGATTTGGAAACTTCAACATGTGAAAAAAGGTAATTTCTGCAAAGTTATCGAAAAATAAGCATTTCCTGAGAAGTTCTGTTAAACACTCAAAAAGGTTCATTAAAGTAGTTGTGAAATCTGCTTCTCTGAAGGTATTTAAAAATGAGATAGATCCACATTTGTCCAAAGGGAATTTAATGACAGGCAGGCTCTAATAAGGATGTGGGATTAGCCACCTGCTTAAAACTGTCCTAATACAATGAGTTTAAGAATTTTTTTCAACATGCACCTGAATTACAAGTAGTTTCTTTGTCACTGAAGCTTTGTGTGAATGATATAATGTAATACATATAGTTACAAGGAATCTAAATCTAAAAGCATAAATTTAAAACACTCCCATTCTCATTCCTTTTTTTCTCTGCATATTTGTAATACATCTTAAAGAAATCACAGGGTTGGGAGTTTTCCTATAGTTAGAAATTTCTTGGCTTTCTCATAAAAATTATATTTCTTATCTCATTTAAGCACATTGTTAACATTCTCTGGAATCTTTAATTATAACTTTTTAGCATAGTGTGTACATGTATAGCATCATGAAATGAACCAATATAAATCCTATTCTAAATAAGACTCCAAAACCAAAAATTTTATAGCATTCTACAGAAATCACCTTTTAAAACTAAGACATTTCAACTATCTTGCCTTGTTTACTTATTTCTCCTTCAGAAAATTGCAGATATTACATGACCTACCCATTTACAAAAGTAGAAAAAAAACCAAACCCATAAGACCATTATTTCCATTTTTGAGTAAGGAAATTAGGTCAGAAAAAAGTTTCAAATATTTCAGTTATTTTCCTGATCCTTAAAAACAGAATCACCAGAAGAAATAGTAAAATGACATAACAGGCAAAAATGCAAAAGAGAGATATTAACATAATAGGTTCAAATTTTTTCTGAAAAGTAACTCACCGAAGTTTCCGTCCTTTGCTGGCTTTCCTATCTACTTTCTTGTGGATTTTGCTTCGTAACTTCTGGATTGCAAGCCACTGCCTGGGAGATTCACAAGCAATGTTATGCATCATCACTAACAGAAATAGTTATACGTATTGACAAATTGGAATTTTTCCCACTAACAACCCTGCAGAAAGAAATCATCAACCTACATGAAGTTCCTCAAGATAGTCTGGGGCCAAAGTGACTAATCAATTGAAGAGGATTTGTGCAATAGTAAAAAAACAAATGGCAGCTGGGAAATTCTACAGCAAATTTGGTTAACAATGCTCCTTAGTATTTGGAACTGCTGTGACAAGCACTAAATAAATCTACCAGTCTGTAGAAAAACCTATCAAATTGAGTATAGCTGCTTGGGTTTGCTTTTAATGTTTTAGCTGTGCAGCAAGTTCTATTACTAAAATTGCAAATCCTGGTGTGGTTTAAACACATGAATTCTTTAAATCTAATTTTGCCTTTGTTAATAGCCAACTGTTTTTTCTTGTGTTTTCCAATTTTTGCTAATTTTAAAAATAATTATCCACTACTGATACCAGTTTTACAGTAACTTTACTTTTTTTTTATTTAACTTGTGATATTTCGGAATGTGTTGCTAAAGGGTAAGGGCTCTCCTCCCCTCCACCCAGTATAAGCTCAATATCACTGTCACATCTAAAAAAAGTTAACAATAATTCCTTACTATCAAATATTCAGTCAGTCTTCAAATTTTCCAGATTGTCTCAATTTTGCAGTTTGTTTGAATCAGGATCCAAACACGATTTACATTTTCTACAATCATTTTTGATTAAAAGGAATTAATTTTTCAAATAAAAGATACTGGGCTAAAAAAAAAAAATCTTCATAAATTGCTCATATGAACAAATGGGGAAAAACCAACGGTAGCAGCTCGTCATCTTACCTGATTTATACAATGGAAATTCAACGGGGGGGGGGGGGGGGGGGGGGAAGAACCTAGGGAAATCCAATTACTGTAATCTTAATATAATCTTAATTACCATAATCTATTTTATTGTAAAGTGAGATAAATGTACAATATAATCACCACTTAAATACAATTTATGCTATCACATTAAATTTATAGTGAACAGCTCTCTATAACATTCCAGGGAGACACAAAATACCAACAACATCCTATCCTAAAATTCAAATAATGTTTTACTCAAAATTATTTCATCAACACAAAATTTTTCTTTGCATTCTCCAAATGTTTCTCTGCACAGAATCTACTCTGGCACTTGCAGCTTTAGTTTCCTTTCAGGCTTTTGCAAATTATGGCTCATGGCTATTTAAATGTACACTATTCATTAGGTAGCACTCTAAATGCCCTTTTTATTTTCCAACCACAGGATGAAGCATACACACAAGGGCCTTCCTTCACTACTTTGCATTCTCCCCTGACATCTGGGTAATGCTGCCACGTTCCATTTCTAATTGTGCTGAAGCTTTTATTGAGGGGTGGAGGTCTAAATTAGGGCAGACTCTAACAAAGCAGATTCAACTACCAGCAAGGAACCTGTTGTACACAGTGCCATATCTGACAGCTGAGAGCACACATTTGGGGTTTCTTTTATCCACTGGTCAGAGACTGATACAGGTACAGTCACAATCCAAATCAGAGAGCACAGAGCATAAGAAGGATTTTAAAAAACAAACCTAGAACAAATACATATTTATAACCTCTTATACAAACTACACATAAGGGAATGTAGGGTAAAGAATTAGGGTTTCCATCACTTTGTCTTTCTAGCTCTTATAATCTTACTCAACTTTTATAATCATAGGGCCAATCATTACCTTGGAGGCAGAATTAAAGGAAATCAAAGAGAGAAATATTATGTAGGCTGCTTGCATAAATAAAAAGCCATATCTAAATTACCTTCCCATGGCCACCTGATCATTGGGATCCAACGAGCTGGTCTTCCGTTCTATGAGTTCTCGAAGGAGCTAGGGGGAAAAATAAAGCAACTGGTTTATTTATTATCTCCCAGCACCAACTAACTTTAAAAGGGCACAGTAGGAGTTTTGAATGGCACAGTAACATCTCTAAAACTACAATCAATAAGGGACAACCCAATGGCAAGAGCATGACTGAATTCCCATTAACCCATTCCATATTTATATATTCTTAAAAAGGTGGCTAGAGCAATAGCTGAGAACAGAGAAGTCCATTTGGAAGACTTATTATACTGCAGTTCATTCCAAATGGATCAATGAATCTGCAACATCCCCTTCATTGTTTTTATGATTAGTTTTGTCCACCTCATCGATATCAATGGAGAATCTTTAAAAGGTCAGGTGGGAAGGGCTATGTGGCAAAAAGGAAGATGCATCAGCTTCTCACCAATAGGATCATGGTACATAGTTAACTTCTGACCTATAATCTCCAGTAGTCAGGAAGGTCTTCCTCAGGCAAAAGCCTTTATTTTATATAATTAAAGGTGTGGACTTCATTCTCTTGTTTTCCATAGCTAGTACTCTACCTTGCTAACTATTAAGTGATTTAACCATATATGACACAAACACATTCACAGCCACAATAATTTTAAGAGGGAACCTAAAGGAAGACATTTCAAATACAACACAGAAAACTGGTCTCTCATCCTATACAATTAACTTCATAGGAACTCTATCCACCTCTTCTACTCTCCTCTTAATCCTGGGTAGTCCACTGCATGCAATCAGAGTCTACATCTTTATCTTTTACACAGACCTGACCATTTGCACTGCGTCTTAAGGTCCTAGGTAAAGAGAAGCAATGGATTTAAAAAGTAAACATTAAAGGAGGAGAATTTTAAATTACAATAATAAAACTGCATATCATCTCCCCTATTCAAGTGCTATAAGTATGCAGGAGAATAGGAACAGAGATTAAAATTCTAAAAATTTTCTATGAAAAATCTAAGGGAAGACACCAAAATAAGCTAGTTCCTGCTAATCATCTGTCAATAATACTGGTTTGACTATAAAACTTGTTTCTTCACAATAATAAGTAATTGCTTCATAGAGACATGGCAGCAATATAAATATTTCACCAAGTTAAATAACTCAAGTCTGTGGGAGAATAGAGGAGGAGGAATAAATTCCTATGAAAGTAGTTCATGCTCTCAATTTCATTTGTATAAGTAGGCACTGGAAGAAATAAAACAAATTTATAAAAATATTAATTCCCAAAAGGGAAAAGGATATCTCAATTGCAATTAAAGAACTGCCTGAGATGTTTTTTTTCATTTGCTTATTTTAGACACTAATACTATAGCAATTACGTTTAAAATGCGGGGACCAGAGGCCACTGGTTTATTATCACTAGAAAACAGCAAGCTATTTCTCTACCCTGTTTATCTGATTGATTCCCAACACCTTTCTGGCAGCCAATCTATCAGTTTATCTCTCCTACTTCATCACAGTCACTTCTGGCAGCTAAATACAAGATCCAAATCCAGTGTTACACAGACATACGACATAGTAAACCTCTGTAACACTGCTACTCTGTAAACAGCTGCCCTTAAGGCTAAGCAAAAATGGGCTTCTGGTCCCTAGTCAATATGTTGTCAAAAGCAAGGTTGGGAGAGAGAAGAGGGAGAGATTAGTAATAAAAAGAAATAAAAATAAATATTTTTAAATAAAGAAGGAAAAGAAGAGAAATAAAATATAATGGGATGACCGCATCTCACTGCCCTTACCTTGTTCCAGCCACATAAGAAATTACAACTGTTCCTGGTTTTCCTAATCAGCTCTGATCCCTTGAGACTGGGGCTGTCATGGCCACTGGGAGCAAGTGCTCATGGAAGGCTGCCCCAGCACAAAAGGGGTGATCCTCTGGAAGAAAGCCCCATATGTCCTTCCCAGAGGCTGAAAACAGGAGCCGCACACTGCAGTGGATCCATTACACTTGCAGTGGCCTCTGCAATCCAAACACCAGGATGGTGCATGTTTACTTTCCAGCACTCTGGGTACTTTACATAGGCTGGTTTGCATTTAAGTGCTTTATGTGGCTATTCTTAGTCATTCGTGATTAGGCAGATGGTATTCTTGGTCTATATGGCTGTCTTGCTTATTCAATCCAATATTTCAAAAGATCCTGTTGTGTGTACGGTAGTAATAAAAAAAAGTAGCAAGAAAATACAAGTAAACTATTCCCATGGGTATTACTATTTTGCACTGGGTTTGAATTTAATTAGGAAAATGCTTTCAGAAAAGTTTCAGGGGAAAAAATGAAGCTTTAGGGATATTGCTGAAGAATTCAATTTTGCTTCTCAGTACAATTTTTATAAGCTGAACTTTTATGAACAAACTTTTCCATTAAAATTCAGGTTTTGGTTACAGTTACTGGAGCTTTTAATTTTGACAATGATGACACAATATTTGTAATTTTCTATGTGACTTGGGAAATGGAGCGATGTGTGAAATATTTTTGTTCTAGCCTGTTATAATTCCTCCAGAGAGTCAACTCAGAAAAGCTAGATTGTTCTCGAGTTCTAGGGGAAAATCATAGAGTTAGGTTTCCAGGTCAGCCCACAGAAGCCTATTTAATCCATAACAACATACATGAGGAATAGCATTGCTAGTATTATGCAGCATCTAATCAGCATTTATAATACTTTCCCTAGAAAAATGTATGCCAGAATCAGTTAAAAATGGCAGATTGAACACATTAGTTTATTTCTTCTCCCTTCTCAAGCCTCTAAAAGACAGTAGAGGAATAAAATAAATGTATTAACCCACAAGAAAGAAAAGAAAGAGAGAGCTAATGAGAGCAGATTTTCATAAATTTTTCAAAGACAGTCAGGAGATGGAGGAGTAAAAGGAAGTTATCACTCAAGCACCCAGAGGGAATAAGGTGGGGGTGGAGCTAATTAGGCTGACAGAAGCCTAGGGAGGACGAGCTCTTGGAGTGGCAGTTACCATGAAAGGTGGGGAAGGGGAGGGGGCAGAACTACTGGGCCCTCTCCATTTACCCCCTCACCACTTCCTCTCACTGGAAGGGGGTAGGGGGATGGGGGGGGAGAGAAGACATTAAGGAAGTTTTATTCTCTGGAAAAATTGAGCCACAGAAGCTCCAGACAGAGAAATAGAAGGCACAGAAGCCTGGGATGAGGCATAAGAAAAAGGCACTGTGCTCCTCTCCGGGTCCTTCGGCTTCCTTCCCATACCCTAGGCACAGAATGTTAGCACCCACATATTAAACCATCTAGGCAGCAGAGCACAGGAGGAGTCCTTTCTGGAGAGACTGCAGGGCTGATCCATGTTCTCCCTCCCCAGAAAATAATATGTCCAAGTTCTGACATTTGAGAATATTCCAACCAAAAGAGGTGAGTTCACAGCACAATTATAAAGGAGCCAAAAAGCTATGATCAGTTTTCAGAGGTATTTTTTAATGCCTTCCTCTTAAATATGAAGAGACAGTTAAGGATCATCAGCATCTGAAGAGAGCCTCAGACATAGACCAAAACAAACAGAAAAAAAGAAAAGGGACTCAAGAAAGCAATGGTGGGGGGTGGGGGTTGAGGAGGTGGCACAGAAGAAAGGAGGAAGGGGAAAAAATACAATTCCATAAGAACAGGATGCTGAGGAAAAATGTAAAACAAGAAATTAAATACAAACAGAAAAAATTCAATTTCAACAGAATGACTGGAAGATAAATATACAAAAATCTTTCAGATACAAAACCAAAAGGTGAAAAGATAATATCCCCTTGCTTTTTTGTGAGGAAAAAAAAATCTGGAAGACAATCCAGAATGTCAAATATCTGACTAACAAAGGATGGGAGAACATTATTTAAGAAATAACGAGAATTTCCCAAAATTGAAGGACAGGAATGAACCTACAAAGATCTAGTACAGTGAATGAAAAAAGATTTTCCCAAGACACATCATCGTGAAATGTGGAACACAAGAAGTGAAGAGAAGATCCTAAATGACTAGAGAAAAACAGGTCACATATTAAAGAGGGTGACCACATGTTCCAGTTTACCCCAGAGAGTCCAAGTTTATGCTGCTATCCTAGTATTCTTTCGAGGCAAGCAGCTCAAGTGTCCCAGTTTTGGCAATAAATTATATAGTCATTTAAGAAATGAAAATCTAAATGGAATTAGACATCTCAATAGCAACAGCAGATACCAGAGGACAGCTGAGCAATGCCTTCAAAATTCTAAGGAAAATGACTTTCAACCTCAAATTCCATACACAGCCAGAGTGTTAACCAAGTATGAGAGTTACATAAGACATTTTCACACATGCAGGGCCTCAACAATTTACTCTCCACATACTCCTTTCACAGGAAGTTGTGCTTCAGTAAAATGAGAGCATACAGCAAGAAAGAAAAAGAATGAGATGCTCAGAAGCAGGTCTAACTAGGAAAAAAGCTAAGGCAAGACCACAGATGACAGTGGCCCAGTAGCCGTTCCAGAAGGAACAGAGTCCAGGGAACTCTGGAGGAAGGTCTCCGGGGAAAAGACAGGAGGAGGGGAAAGTAAAAGGTTATTTTATATATCTGAGGCATTTTGAGTAAGGGGGGGGGGGGGGGGGAATACCAAGAAATAAACAGGAAACAAAGCAGATTGTTTTAAAACAGGTAGAATTAGCTCTAGAAAACAAATTTGTGAGGAAATGTAATTACAGTCTATTACTTGTGAATATTTATTTAGTCCTAACAGTGTAACACTCACTTGTTTTCACAAAACTCTTGACAATGTACATGGAGAATGGAGAAGTGAAGTGTGGAGGAAAAGCATATAGGAGAGCTAGGGCCTCACTACCAAAAATCAAGAAATGATTTGATAAATGACTAAAATTGACATATCAACAGTATATATTATTTTTAAATATGTGAGTAATTAGGAAAATAAATAAAAGTATAGGAAGTTTTTACCCTCTAGGACTTCTTAGCACCCTACTATTATAACATTTCTTAGGCAATGGAGAAGCCAAGAAGAATGTGTCAGTATTCATTCAGCAATGCTCAGAGAAAAGATATAGATGTTTCTGAAAAATCTTCCCAGTCTGCAAATTCACACTGAGAAATTTTACAATTCCTACAAGGGGGAAAAAGAGGAGAGGGATTGAGAAAATACAGATAAAAGCCCTTATAATATTTTTCTGTTTTCTAAACATGACAATATACTAGAAAGATACTGATGAACATTTATTTTTATTTGCTGCAGATAATACAAATAATTGTTAACAGCTCTGAGATATAATTCACTTACAACCTATCCATTAAAAATGTATATAGTGTATTTTAGTAAATTCAGAGTTATGCAATCATCACCACATTTCTTTTTTCACATTTTCATCCCTATCCCTATCTATTAGCTGTCATACCCAGGACACCCAGCCATATATTTTCATAGCCTTATGCAACCACTATTCTTTCTGTCTTTATGATATGCCCATTCTGGACATCTATCTATATATATAAAACCCTAATATGCAAATAGACCAAACAGCAGAACAACTGGTCACTATGATGTGTGCTGACCACCAGGGGGCACGCACAGAACATGGTGAGCGTTGGCAGTAGGTAGCAGAGTGTGGAACATGGTGGGCGTTGGCCACAGCGGATAGTGGAGAGGTGAGCAGTGACACCAGACCAAGGCCAATCGCTGTGATCAGGGTGAGCCTGTAGAGGTTACTGGAAATTCTTTGTTCCCACGCCATGTGGTCCCATGTGGCACTTGCACCTGCTGCCAGCACTGGCCCCGCTCGCACCCACAGCCTAAGTTGGAGCTGCCACTCACACCTGCTGCCAGCACCTGGCACCAACCCTGATCACTCAGCGCTGTCAGTGGGTGCAAGTGGTGGCTACCGGCCCTGATCATCTCTGAGGGCTTCTCCACCTGCCCTGGCTCCTGAGGAGTGATTGGGACAGAAGCCACCACCACTCACACCCACTACTGGCACCAGCCCCACTTGCACCCGCTGCTGGCACAGGCCCCAATCGCTCCATGCTGTCAGTGGGTGTGATGGGGTCAGCGCTGTCAGCATGTGGGAGCAGCAGCAGCAGGAGCAGGCTGCCGGCTAACAAAGGACCAGGAGCTGTGGTGGGAGGGGCCAGGCGGGAAATTCGTGCATGGGTAGGGTCCCCAGGCTTGGTTGGCGATCAAGGCCAATTGGGGCCTTCCGGCTGCTGGCTGCCTGCCGGGGACTTCCTTTGTTCCACACCACCCTTGGTGGTCAGTACACAGACAAAGTGAGAGATCAAACTCCCAGTCTCCTGGTCAAACTCCCAAGGGAACAATTTGCATACTAGGCTTTTATATAGAGAGATACTGCTATAAAGTCATTACAAATTTTTGTACAAATATATTCTTTCATTTATGAAATTGCTATGTTTAAAATTTTGAGGAACTGCCTGTTTTCCAAAGTAGCTGCATGACTTAGTGTTCCCAGCAATGTTTGAGAGGTCCAATTTTTCTGTATCCTTGCCAGCGCTTGTTATTATCTTACTTTTTGATGATAGCCATCCTAGTGAGTGTAAATTATTATCTCATCTTTCTATGGTTTTGACTTGCATTTCCCTGATAGCTAATGAGGTTGAGTATCTTCCTGTGCTTATTGGCCATTTGTATATCTTCTTTGAAGAAATGTCTATTCAGATGCTTTGCCCATTCTTTAATTAATTTTAGGTTGTCTTTTTATTGTTGAGTTACAATAGTACTTTATATATTCTAGATATCAGTCCCTTATCAACTCCCATTTTGTGAGTTGTCTTTCCACTTTCTTGATGGCATCATCTGCAGTAGAAAAGTTTTTAATTTTGCTGTAGTCCAATTTCTTTCATGTCATTTGTGCTTCTGGTGTTCTATCTAAGACATCATTGCCTAACCAAGGTTATAAAGATTTACTCCTAAGTTTTCTTCTAAGCATTTTATAGTTCTAGCTCTTATATATAGATCTATAATCCATTTTGAGTTAACTTCTGTGCATGGTGTGAGGTAGGGGTCCAATCTCATTCATTTGCATGTGGACATCCAATTGCACCGTTTGCTGAAAAACTATTCTTTGAATTGTTTTGGCACTCTTGTCTAAAACCCAAATAATTTAAAAAATATATATTTTACTGATTTTTTACAGAGAGGAAGGGGGCGGGAATAGAGAGTCAGAAACATTAATGGGAGAGAAACATCTATCAGCTGCCTCCTACACACCTCTTACTGGGGATATGCCCGCAACCAAGGCACATGCCCTTGACCAGAATCAAACCTGGGACCTTTCAGTCCACAGGCCAATGCTCTATCCACTGAGCCAAACCAGTTAGGGCAAAAATCCAAAGAATTTTTAAAGCATTTGTTTTTATGGCCACATATTCCCTGGGTTTCAGAATGTGCGACCCATAATTATTGATTCATACCTCTCAGGCTTCCCTGGCTCATAACCAAAGATGCATGAGATGAAAAAAAAGCTTGAGGCAACCCTCTAATTAACTCACTTAGCCTTGCTGAGTCAAGATTTCTCAAACTCTCTCCCCAATACATAGAGAGCATATGAAAGAAGTGAAGTCAAAGCCTCTCACATGTGTTTCTGTCCCTCTGTCATTGAGAGATAACAAAAAGCAGACTCACAAGTCCTGGATTTACTCTTCCCTCAGCTTCCTCTCTAGTTCCCATAAGAATTCTTAGTGAAAATATATCTATTTCTGCTCTGCCTTCTACTTTATCAACATTTTTGTTTTGTTCTCAGCTCTCCAGTCTTTCAAATTATTCCCAAAAGGAGTCATATGCAATTTCTATATACTATATTTGAAGTGTACAAAAAATAAATCCACATATACTATAATTTCAAATAGCTGGGAAGGAATTACTGTACATGCCTATAGTACAAAATTGCTACAAAATGATCCACTCATCGTGAGTAACTTTTTCTGTTTCTTTTCTACATTGCCTATTCATTCTTCAACCAACTCTATACTGTCATAATATTTCTACCTCCATTATTATACTGAAACAACGTATGTCAAGAATTCCAGATATCCATATCTAATGAACATCTATCTTTACTCATCTTACCAGACTTCTTGAAGCAGCAAGAAGTCTAGACATTCTCACCTTCCTAAAACACTTTTCTTAGAATCTTTGAGGCACCTCCTTTGCTTTGCTCCACATTCAAACATTAAATGCTAACATTCCTCAAGAGTCAGTTTCAAGCTTTTTTTTCTTATCACTTCATAAGCTTTCCCTGAGTTTCATTCTACTCTCAAGGCTTCAATAACCTAAGAGTCATCCCTAGAATTCCTTTTCCCTATGCTCAATATCTAATCTATCTCCAAGTCTTATATCTATAACCCACTAATTTAGGAATCTGTCCATTTTTCTCTATCTCCAAAGCCTATACAGGCTATTATTTTCTTTTTAAAAATATATATTTTATTGATTTCTTACAGAGGAGAAGGGAAAGGGACAGAGAGTCAGAAACATTGATGAGAGAGAAACATTAATCAGCCGCCTCCTGCACACCCCCCACTGGGGATATGCCCACAACCATGATACATGGTCTTGACCAGAATCGAACCTGGGACCTTTCAGTCCGCAGACCAACACTCTATCCACTGAGCCAAACAAGTTTCAGTGGCTATTATTTTCTTTTAAAAAAATATTTTTATTGATTTCAGAGAAAAAGGGAGAGGGAGAGAGAGAGAGAAATATCAATGATAACAGAGAATCATTGATTGGCTGCCTTCTACACACCCCACACTGGGGATCAAGCCCGCAAACTGGGTATGTGCCCTGATCAGGAATCTAACCGTGATCTCCTGGTTCATAGGTCGACACTCAACCATTGAGCCGCACCAGCTGGGCAGACTTTATTTTCTTCATTTATTCCATAAATACTTATTCAACACACTAGAAAAATAATGAAGAATAAAACAGACATGATTTCACCTGCCTTAGTATAATTTCCTTAGTGAAATGTACTCTTCCCCCCTCTCCATTTTGCTCTCTTCATTATAGTCAGAGTAATACTTAAAAAAAGTAAATATGCCAGAAGATAAAATTCTTATTACAACCTAAAGGCCCAACATAGTCTGGCCCTTTATCTACCTCTCCAGCCTAGCCCTCCACCTCCAACTCCAGTCCCACCAGTGTGTGCGCTATCCCTGAAATGCTCCCAGGCTCACTCCCAACAGAGTCCTTTTGTGTACACGCACTGCCTGGAACGTGCATCCCTAACCGTTTACCTGCTTATATCCTACTCCTTCTCTACTCCTTCATTAAATTTCAGCATAATCATCTCTTCCTCAGGGAAACCTTTCTTATATGCACCTCTCCACACACAAACACACTATGTTTTTGGGTTGTGAGCTCAATCTCTGGTGTGAGGTGTGCAGGAGTTAGCCAATAAATGATTCTCTCTCATCATTGATGTTTCTGTCTCTCCCTCTCCCTGCCTCTCTGAAATCAATAAAAAAATGTAATAAAATATACACACGGGGTGAGGGGAATTATTTCTGGGGAAAAAAGATAAAATATTTGTTTACTTTATTACACACACACACACTCCTTGTCATTGTTTTTAAACAAAAGGATTACATTATTTAATACCCTGATTCTAATCCAAAGTACAACTATCCACCTAAACAACTCAGGGACCTACCGTATTTTTCAGACCATAAGACGCACTTTTCCCCCCCCAGAAGTGGGGGGGAAAAGTCCCTGCGTCTTATGGTCCAAATATAGCCTACACATATACTTTTTAAAAAAAGTTTTTTTACTTGCCCGGCTCTGTGTGGTCTCTGTGTGCTTGCCCGGCTCTAAAATGGTTCTAAATGCTGCTGTTTACTAGTTTACAGGGTTGATTACATGTGTTTATGACTGTGATGTTGGGTTTTAATGCACATAAAATATTTTAGGACACTATTTGTTTCAGAATCTTTTTTTCTTCATTTCCCTTCTCTAAAAACTGGTGCGTCTTATGGTCCGGAGCGTCTTATGGTCCGAAAAATACGGTACTTGTTTTTATCATTACCATTTTTAGCAATTCCTCCTCCCAAACAATATTCTCCTTCTAAAGGATCTTGCATAGGACCTAGAGAACTGGGTGGTTTGTTTTAAGTGGGTGAGAATTACTTTTTTCATTTAACTATCTCAAGAGTACCTGAATTTAAAAAACAAAAACAGCCCTGGCCAGGTGGCTCAGATGGAGCGTAGTGTAATCTGTAGGTTGGGGGTTTGATCTCCATTCAGGGCGTGTATGGGACACAACTGATCAATGTTTCTCTCTCACATCAATGTTTCTCTCTCTCTCTTCCCATTCTCCCTCCCCCCCCAAAATCAATAAAACCATATCCTTAGGTGAGGATTAAAAAACAAAAAACTGCCCAGCCTGCGTGGTTCAATGGATAGAGTGTCAGCCTGTGGAATGAAGAGTCTTAAGTTGGATTCCAGGCTAGGGCACATGCCTGGGTTGCAGGCTCAGTACCCAGTGTGAGGCGTGCAGGTGGCAGCCAGTTAATGATTCTCTCTCTGCATTGATGTTTCTATCTCTCTTTCTCTCTCCCTTCCCCTTTCTCTCTGAAATCAATAAAAATATATTTTTTAAAACAAAAGAAAAAAAACTATTTAATGCAACTGAATGAAAAGATATTAAAACATTTCTCATTATTTTACTGTTAAAATAATGTAGATCTATCCTCCCTCTTGAGTCTCATTTCCTAAAGGAAAAAGTTGGTTCGTTTTTGCTTTCTCTAACCACCCCTCATACCCTGGCCCTTTCTGTGGTATCTCTGAGTTGGTTCTTTTACTGTAAGAAAGATGTCTTGACATTTCTGTAATATAAATATCTGCATCAATTTCAACATTGTTTTCTATTTAAATATACCTTATTTATAAAATAGGTTTGTCAAATCATAGTCACAGGTTTCCATCTCCCATTTCCTAAGATCTAATGCTTCTAGACAGCAGCTTTCAATTGCATGTGTATGTGTGCTGCACAGTTCAATATAACTGTGATTATCTATCAAGGAGCAAGAATAATGCCATGGTTTTGGAGTCTGACATATCTGAGTTTTGAATTCCAGCTATACCCCCTAGTAGCTGTGTGATTTGGGACAAGTTATTGTACTTCTGAGACTCAGTTTCCTCATCTATAAAGTAGCAATAATTGTACCTTATAAAGTTGATTTGGCATTTTAAACAATGATAAAAGTAAAGCATTGAACAAAAATGTAAGTATTTGATAAATAGAAATATTTTCAGCACCAGATAATAGTTGTAATTCCAAAATCCCATTTAGGACAAAATAACAACAACAACACAACAAAAACAACAAAATTCAACACCTTCCTTAGCTAAATCACTACAGCTGCTAACAATGAACAAGCATAATTCTATTTTTCCTTTTTACTGATTTTCAATAGTAGATTAAAAATAAGATGTGAAATAAAGGAAAAGCCATTAGAATGGAGAAAAGAAAATACAAAAATAGTAAGCACAATACTTGAAAAATATGCTATTATTTGCAGAACTTTTCCAAACTAGACCATGATAAATTGGAGCAAAAGTGATCTTCTCCATTATCAACTTCTATTTGAACAACTGTCTATTCCCTTTCCATGACTTGCTACTACCTCCTTCATACTCTGATCACAAGTTCCCTCCACCCTCTCAATCCCATCCTATCTAAGATCCTATCTATCCTTCTTTGAAGACCTAGTCAAATACCATTTCCTCCTCCCTGCAACATTCTCTAATTCGGCCAAACTGTTATTAATTTCTCCCTCTTCTGAATTCTTCAATATCCCCTCACTAAGCCTTCTGGTTGTTTATGTTTATGTCATCTCTTTTGCTTGGCAGTAAACTTCTTGAGGGCAGGGTATAGTCTGACCCAAATTCTTAGCCCCATAGTAGTATGCATACTACCTTGCACATAGTGATTACTCAACAATATTTATAAAATGAAAAGGATTAGCAAGCAGTCTTAATTACAAGAAAAATTATATAGGGAAGAATGGAGGGAACTCAAGATGTGAGAATAAAATCCAAATGTATCTTAATACTGAAGTTAAAATAACCCACCTTTGGTTACTAAAATAAGAAAATGTATAGCTAGAGGCTACCATTGAAAAAGTCAGCCTAACTGCCTCACTGCCCTTGGTCTTTAAGGATTTGATTAGTTTTTCCAGTGTCTGATTCAGCCCCCGCCCCAACCCCCGAAGCTAGAGCTAAGGCGTGTGGTTTGGAAAGGATGATAAATAAATTCATTCACTGAAGAAAAAAGTAACACTGTTTTCTCAGTACAAGTTCTAAAATATTTCAAAAGGCTATAATATTTCACAAGGTTTGGCCATTTGGGTTAAAATTTATTAGTCAAAACAGAAAATTTTCTCATCAAACCCCATATATTCCATTAGGCATGACACAGAATGTCTCCCAAGGTCTAATTATTAACTAGAGGTGTAGGTAAATCACTATCAGTATTAGGATCTGATGTTTAAAGATAGAAGAAGAAAAAAAGAGAGTAAGAATTAGGCAATGCAAATACTAAGAAATTTCTTTTTGCAAATTTGCTTCTTGTTTCTTTTTCCTACAACTAAAATGAACTTTACAAAGACTAAGTGACTGCATTAAGCCATTTTTTCCAATCCATACCAAAAGTAATAAAATACAGAAAGTGCTACTTTTTAGAATTTCAAACAGCTCCCATTTCTAGTATTCTGTCCCCTTGTCAGCAGACAAATGTCCTGGTGTGCATCTTTTTTTCTTCTTCTATCTGAAACAAAAGTGGGGAGGGGGGTTACATATTCTTTGGGACACCAGCTCAAACAAAGACTATTTCTGGGTTTCTTTTAATGGCACCATACAATACATCGTTTGTATTAAAAGGATAAAGAAGAAGTCATTCATAACTAGAGACAATTTAAGTAAAACGGATTCACAAGAAAGAAACCAAAAGGGTAGTACTAACTTATATTATGTAATTATGTCCCTTTGAGGACTAAAAGCCCAGCTGAAACAAACCTCAACCTGTCTTTCTAGATTCAGACTCCAATAATTCTTCAGTCCCACCAGGATCAATCATGCATTGATCCTGCTACCTTTTCAGCATCCCTGCTCCTCTCCTCATGTGCTCATTTCCCTCCTTACTCAGGCGGATGCAAACTCAGCTCATCAGGATAACCACTCCTGGTATACATCCTTAACTCCCTTGCATGTAGTAGTCCCTTTATCAGACAGATCCACAATTCCTTGTGGATCCATGTGTCTTAGAATTCAGAATTTTTAGGATACACAATAAATGCCCCAGCAGAGCCTGGGGCAGTGTCCCAAAGTTAAACACATTAATATTTCTATAGTAGAATACTTGACTAAGTGAAATAAATATGATCACTCAGATCAGATATTGGCCACTCAGACCAGATATTGCCACCACAATGGTTTGCCAAACTAAAACAAACAAAAAAACAGAGTTTTTAGAACTTTTTAAATTTCAGAATTGCACATAAGGATTATGTACCTGTACTTCCTTGGCAAACCCCAACCATCTTAAATCTCAGAAGCTGCATCCACACAACTGAATTGGCTAAAGAAAAAGCCAAGATCATATGAACTGGTCTCTCTTTAAATTCGTTAGCACTACCTTTTGTGGGTAAGTAGCACTTACTGCAGTATCACAATGTATTCTCCAATTTCACCCTATTTCTAAGCCAGATAAAGCTCATGAGGACATGACTTTGCTTTGTTCTAGCCCCTAACATAGCTCCAATAGAAACTTCTGTGATGATGGAAATATTCTGTACTTGCACATGTGGCTACTTAGCACTTGAAAGGTGCACTTGAAAGGTGGCTAGTATAACTGACTCAAGAGCTGAAATTTTAACCTTATTCTATTTTAATTAAATTTAAATAGCTACATGTGGTTAGTGGCTACTGCATTAAACAGCTTAGAACAGTAATCACTCTAAATACATAGTAGGCACGCAAATATTTGTTGAATGAATTAATGGAAGGAAGAAAGAAATATGAAGGCTTTTCTTCCCCTTTAACATAAAAAATTTCAGAAATACACAAAAAGCAGGCCATAGCAAATGAACCCTCAAATACTGGAAGTCTTTTCTAACCTGAAGTAAGTTTCAGTGGATATCTCAATCTGGCTTCTACCAGTGACTATATTCTTGGAAAATAGAGAATTTATATTAACCCAACTTATATCTAATAGCATCTCTTAGGGCCATTACAGGTTATGAAAAAATGACGTTAGGAATTAGATCAGGTATATGTTGAGGAAAATACCAGTATGCTATAAATGTTTGAAGCATATTTATGATAGTACACTAGAGAACTGCATGCATGTTTTTATATCAAGGACCTGACTGCTCTCTTTCACCACTTATCTTCTCCACTTAAATTTTAATAAAGCCGCGGAAACCGGTTTGGCTCAGTGGTAGAGCTTCGGTCTGCGGACTGAAAGGTCCCAGGTTCGATTCCGGTCAAGGGGATGTACATTGGTTGTGGGCACATCCCCGGTAGGGGGTGTCCAAGAGGCAGCTGGTCGATGTTTCTCTCTCATCAACATTTCTAGCTCTCTATCCCTCTCTCATCCTCTCTGTAAAAAATCAATAATATATATTAAAAAATTTTCTAATAAAGCCATACTCTTAAAGAGGAGCTAGATGGCTACACAAAATTGCAGAAGTCCTTACTCTTATTAGATGACACAAATTCCTTGGGCACTGATTTTGTCTTATTAGTCTTTATAAGCCTAGCATCTGGTATAATAAATGTTAATTGAATGAATTTCATAATTGCACAAAAGTGATACATGTGACTTGTCAGAGTGCAAATGGATACACTGGATCTCTAATTTCCTAAACAGATATTAATCTGAAAAGGAAACTCTCATGTGGATTTTTATACATGTCAGGTCAAAAGGCAGCAAAAATCAACCTGGGAGCAAGAACACCTGGGCTTTAACGTCCTAACTCACTAGTGGAGTGATCCTACACTAGTTATTTATCTTCTCTAGGCTCGTTTGTAAAAAGACAACCTGTCTTTTAGTTTGGACTTCATAGTCTTCAAGGATGCTATCTAACTTTAATGCAGTTATGTTCTATTCTTTATCCACAATACATATCCCTTTATAAAAATGCTTATAAACTTCCCTTTTCTATGCTAAAACTTGTCCCTATAACTTACTTTAAAAAACTATACACTGACTATGATTTAATAAGGCACCATGACTACTTTAGTGAACTGGTAGTGTTCCCCTTTTCTTGAAGTGCCAAATTCTAAAATGCTGCTGGAATCCTGTGTTTAATTTACAGTCAGACAGCTGACATTGTGCTTATTAGCATAGAAAAGACAAGTTTGGCCATATGTTTGTCTAGTAAACTCCCATGACCATTTGTGCTTGAAATGTTTCTTCAATAGTTCTAAGCCAATTCTTATCTCTTTCCCAGCTGGCTCCTAAAGTGTACTGTTTTAGTCTCTGTCCTGAAGTTTTATCTTTGTTAAATGAAGTAGTAGTACTGAAATCATGCTCTGATGTTTAATAAAGCCAGGAAACTGAAAGAAATGAGGGCCATTCATGTGTACCTTCCCTTGATGCTGCTTTCATGAAATTTCAGTCGGACCTTCACTTAAAATGTGGCTTTGGCCTCTTGTCTGTGCATCCTCCACAACAGTGAGCCCACGCTAGCAAACAAATGCAAATACTGATGTAGGATTTGGGGCTAACCATTGACTGATAATGGCAACAGAGAAACCAGAATGTATCTCAAAATTTGTACACATGGTTGCAAAATAATCTTGTAATTATTAAAACTGTGATTTACTTGGACATTAGTATTTGGCTTGGTTTGTTTTTTAACACCTTTACTATACCTCAAGAAACTCGACTGATTCTCTGCTATATCTTTAACCAAAATTGCAATTTTCTAATTTATGTACTTCATTTGAATGTTTTTTCTAAAATCGCCATAAAGGCCTATGTGTAATAAGTTTTACCAAACTTTTAAGAAACACATTTCAAATAATAGCAACATTTTAAAGTAAAACAAAATTAAATACTATCCTGAACACAGGTATCTGTTTTTAAACAACTAATTAAAAGGAGCAGGTTCAGATAAAAGAGAAAACATATTATTAACCATCAACTGAACCACTGGCAAGATACATGCCAAAAGTAAGAATGTCCCATTGTATTAGCATTCACCAGAGAAATGGCTTCAAACACTAAGATCTAAATGCATACAATTAAAGCCACCAACCACATCAACTGTCCATATTAATCACTCACCAATCTAATTAAAGTAAACCATCTTCTCAGAAAGCTTACCTCTTCTCTTTTTCTTAACATTATCAACTTTTAATTGTTCACCGAATCAGTAATTACTTCTTTATGGTATTATCAAATGTCCTGAATACAAAAATCCAATGTGTGGCAAGGTCAGTTATAGACATGTCCTGATGGCAAATAAAGGGAGAAACTTAACCCATCAAAGTGGTCATCAAAAGCGCAAAATCTATTATGCCTTTCTCCAGACACTCCTGGTTAAATTCAAAGTGACAGGACAAACCAGATCAAAACTAAACACAGCTAGAAGCAACATACAAAACCCTAATGAACTCTTAGAAATCCCGGTATCGATCTGTCAATATCTAAGCTCAATTAGGCCTTTCAGAACAAAATATTGATACCTCATGAGGTGACAAGAAACTAGTTTGGAGTCTTGGCTCTGAAAAGAATAAAACCAGTCACTTTCCATAGGTTACAGTTAAATACAGTCATTTCTCAATATGGAAATCTTGTGAGGATTAAATAAAGATGTAGGCCAAGTACCTATGTAATTAGTCCAGGAGCTGGCACACAACTAGTGTTCAGTAAACATTAGCCCTTCCTTAATTCTTTAAGAACTCAAATCAGGCTGATCAAGTCAAAGACCAACTGATGGCTTAAAAAAATAACATAAAGAAAAAACTTAAATGGTCATCTAGACAACACATCCTTTAAAAAGTTAATGTTTTTAAAGCAAATAAGTTCATGAAAATGAAAAACAGATGTTGAAAGTATTTCTGAATGGCTCATCGTTCATGGCCATTTACATCCTTCACGTTTTGTGAAATCGTCTTTTGGGATGAGCTTTGACAAGAAACAGGCCAAATGCAAACTAACCCCACTTGAGAGTAACGAACGGCACTGCTTGTAGCAGGTGAACAGTTTCCCTGATAAAAGCTTCATTACCGGGTATACTTCAAGCTTTCAGCAATCAGGTTCCCAAACAAACCAGTAACACAACTATAAAGCTAATTTTTTTTATTAGAATTGTTAAGAAATAAGAGTTTGATAAATCATTTACATTTTAAGGAAAAGACATTACTTTCTAACACACATAAAATTTCTTCCAGGTCTAAGGAAATGAAGCTTATTTATTCACACATTGAAAAGTAACACTATAGTGAAGTCTTTTTATGACTTGAGGATGAAATATTTAAGAAATAAAGGTATGGAAAGAACAGAACTTGGTCCAAGAAGTCTTGAGATCAAGTACTAGAGTTGCCATTTACTGTATAAGTTTATATGAAGTTACTTAATTTTTCAGGGAATCAGTTTCTTATAAGGTTCTTTTCACCTCAAAAATGATATAATTGAAATACTGATACTCTTCAGATATATATGTTTGTACCTTTATTAAGTAACACAGACATATTTTAAGGTTGTAGTAATTTAAGACCCATTGTGAAACAAAGAGAGAGAGTG